>NC_138920.1:13651847-14251847 GCF_965231255.1 Vanellus vanellus
CCCCCGGTGCGGCCCAGGAGCGCGGCGGCCACTCGGCGCGCGATGCGGAAGGAGCTCGGGGACTGCTGAGTGGGCCGAGGCCCGGCAGGGCTCCCGGCCACCCCCGGCGTCGCTGCCGGCCGGGCCCGCGGGGCAGGGGCAGGAAGGACGCGGACCCTTCACCGGCCGCTGAGGTGAGGGGCGGAGTGGGGCAGGCCGTGAGTGGCGCGCGGTTCAGCCAATGGGAGTCCCTGCTTCCGGGCCCCGCCCCGCTGAGCTCTCCCGGCGGGTGATTGGCTGGCGAATGAGGGGCGGGCGGCGTGGGCGCCGTCCTCGCGGGCGCCGTGTCGGCCCTCGTGCGCGGGCCCCGTGCTCGCCGCCCCGCCCCGCGCGGGTACGGCGGCCGAGAGGGGCGATACGGTGGCTGGGGGGCAGGCCGCCCCCTGCGGCCCTCCCGCCTGCCGCGGCCCTCCGTGTCACCGGCCCGGCCCCGGCGGCAGTGCCTTACTAACCGCAGGGAGTGACCGAAATCGCTCCTGTAAGAACACAGGGCCGGGCAGCGGTGCGAAGGGGGCCTGCGCCGCGGTTACCGTCAAACCGGGCGCCGTACGGGGCTGCCGTAACCCTTGGGCAACGCTGGCTGCTCGCTTCCGCTGGCTGCCGTTGGGCAACGCCGGTGGAAGGGGGCGGGGAGAGCTGTGCCCTTTAACGGGCGGGGCCGGGGCGGGCGGGGGCGGTGCTGCCTCCGCCTCCGCGGCACTCCGGGACTGGCGGAGCGCCGCCGGCCCGGCCCGCAGCTCCAGCAGAGCGAGAGCCGCCTCCGCCCCGGTCTGGCCTGCAGCCGGCCTGCCAGGCGGTGCCTGCACCCGGTGAGACCCGAGGCTGGGGAGCGGGGGCTGCTTGGAGCGAGCCGGCGTTGTCCCCTGGGGTTCGAGCTTGGTTTCCCGAGAGGGGGGTTGTTGCAGTCGGTTCTCCATGCGGCTTCAATCCGGTGACCCTGAGTCTCTGCATAAAGCTGCGGGATGATCTCAGTGTGACGATAAGCTATCGGTGTTAATGGCACGGGTACATCTAAAAGCTGTAGCGTTAACCGTTTCTTTGCCTCTCTCCTGCTGTTTTGTCTGTGCAAAGGTCAGATGTTTCCATCGGTTGTGAAGAAGAGTGGAGTCGGGACCTGCTAAGTGCTGATCTGCTTGTGCTCTGGACCATGGACTCATTGAGGGCGTCCCAGTTGTGAAAATGTCCAGCAGTAACCGGGAGTTAGTGATTGACTTTGTTTCCTACAAGCTCTCGCAGAAGGGATACAGCTGGAGTCAGCTGGAGGAGGAGGATGAGAACAGGACTGACTTTGCAGCAGAGGACGCTGAGATGGACGGCGTCCTCAATGGGAGCCCCTCCTGGCACCCACCCGCCAGCCACGTAGTGAACGGAGCCACCGTGCACCGGAGCAGCCTCGAAGTCCATGAAATTGTTCAAGCAGCCGATGTAAGGCAGGCGCTGAGAGAGGCAGGGGATGAGTTTGAATTGAGGTACCGGCGGGCTTTCAGCGACCTCACTTCCCAGCTCCACATCACCCCTGGCACAGCGTATCAGAGCTTTGAGCAGGTAGTGAATGAACTCTTCCGTGATGGAGTGAACTGGGGTCGCATTGTGGCTTTCTTCTCCTTCGGAGGAGCCTTGTGTGTGGAGAGCGTTGACAAGGAGATGCGGGTATTGGTGGGACGCATTGTATCTTGGATGACCACATACTTGACCGACCACCTAGATCCCTGGATCCAGGAGAATGGCGGATGGGTAAGAACTCCTCTGCTCGGTGGGGATGGTTGCCTGCTTCCTCCCTCGCTCCAGGCCAGCAGCAGTGCCGGTCAAACTGGAGCGTGGCTCCCTGCAATGTTTTTGCTAGTGCATGACCTAGACCTTGTAGGGATATAAAGGGGTATGTGGCTTTTCCCTCTGTGCTCTTAATGCTCTGCCCCAAGAGGGTCAGTCCACAGCGATGGCGCAGTTTATGCTCAGTCATGTCCTTCTCCATCCCTGTTTCTTCTCCTTCTCCCTGGACATTATGTAAAAGACCTGTTTTCCAAGAGCCTTGGGAAATCTAATATCATCCAAGCTTGTTCTTCAAGCGGGAGCCCTTGCTCTCAGGCATGTTCCTGGTGTCATTTAACAGCAGGGAGTGGAGCTTCCTCCTCTTGGAGCGTGAAGTGCTCTGGCGGGCCGGCTTGCGGTCTGCTGGGGTAACAGCTACTTCTTCATTCTGGAGACAGGACTTTGCCTTCTGCCGTGCTCACGGTGAAGTGAATCCCACAGCAGACCCTGGTGGGTGGGTGTGCTGCTGGGCCTGTCTGAGCTGGTGCAGTGGGAGCCAGGGCTGAGGTGGGTGCAACCTCTGCGCTGGCGAGTCACTAAGCCTGCAGCTGCTTCTTGCTTGGCAGGGAGCAATACTCCCAGCTGCCCCAGCAGCAAACCCTGTAAGCTTTCAATGGTGAGGTATTAACATGAATAAGCATTTCTTCAGGAAGCATTCTTGAAATGCCGGGTCCGGCTGTGTGGTGCTGCCTGGGACTGCCAGCGGGAGGTATACGACTTACAGATGTCTGAGTTTTTCTTTTTGCTTCTGCATCTTAGTGATTCCCTGCTGGTGTAATCTTTACTGGTGCCCACTGGAAAGAGCTCATGCTATCAGGTGTTAGCATCTAAACGGTGGGGAATTGCCTTGCTGGTGAGCTAAGGCCTTTCAGCCCAGTTTATCTCACAGTCTATCAGCAGGCCCCTGTATCTCGAGGAGGGGGCAGGACCCTTTGAGCCCAGCGTTTTGCTCTGCACCCTCCAGACAGAGGAGAGGCACAGGAGCCCTGCAGAGCTCCCCAGCTCCTCATGCCTGGTCGGCAACACAGGGTTCCCCGGAGAGGGAAAGTGGGTGCACCCAGGGAGAAGGAGCAGGTTCACACAGGGTGCAGGAATTCCAGGAATGTGGCCGCCCAGGGGCACTGCCCGGGTGGGGCTGCTCAGGCATAGGAGCTTGGTTTCGATTAATAACCCAGGATCTGCTGGCCATTTCATCAGGCTGTATCTGGCCCATTAGCTCTCTCATCCTGCAGATAACCGTGGCCAAATGCTGAGTTCCTTCCCCCTCCCTCTGGCTTTGGCTTTTAAAGCCACAGATTAGTCTTGGAATTGAGTGATCAAATTGAGGTTTCCAAGCTAGTGTGGCTGTTGCTGTTAGTGACGGATTGGGCTGTATCCTGGAGACCTAGGCGATAATGCAATCTGATTTTTTGTAAATGAACTCTCTGGGGGATTTAGATTAAATCACTGGTGGAAAATCACTGGTCCCTGCTTGCAGGGAATGAAATATCTCCTCCCTCTGTTCCCCACCCCCAACCACCATGGTTAAGACTCTTCAATTTTTTTGTGTCTGTCTGTAAATTCATTGTTTGGAGCAAATATTTGTTCAACAGATTGCGGAAGGGTCAGGACTCCTCTCTATCTGACCCGCCCACCAGCTCTTGCTTTGAAGATCACCGTTAGCCGTGTTTCCCACCCAGGGGAACAGCCTTGCTCTCTTCTTCTAACCTTGAACAGGGCTTCTAACTTCACTGCTCAGGCTGTGCTGCTGCCCAGGCTGTGCCGGTAGCTGAAGGGGAGCCAGCCGGGGTGGTAAAGGCCATAGTGGGGGGAATCCACCCCACCAGCCACCAAAAAGACAGGCTGGGCAGTGTGGCTGCTGCTAGCCTGTTGCAAACCCCAATCCAGTGCTTGTTTGACGTCTCAGCAGTAGCTTTCCTCCATGCTTGGGTTTCACCGTGTCCCTTCTCAGGGTACAGCCTTGCCGCTCCAAGTGTAGGGATGGTGCGGTGCAGCAGCACAGGGGCCATAAGAGCTCCTGAGTGCCTCACGCGTGGGGCGTGCGTGGAGATGCTCTGCTTCATTCTCATGCGACTCCAGCTGCAGGGAGAAAACTGCTGGCCTGCTGCCAGCTCTCCCTGCAAGAAGGGAGTGCCACCCTGCACTTGCTGTGACACAGCGGTCCCTCTCCTGCCACCCTGTTTGCACAGGGACCCTGTTTGGTGCATCTGAGCTGTTAGAGCCTGTCCCATGCAAACAAAGCTCTCCTGAGAGGTGCAGCAGGCAGGTCCTGGTGAGAGAGATGCAAGTTCTGGCAGGCCTGCTTGGCAGGGACCAGGTGGTTTGTGTTTTGGAACGCTGCAGCACTTCTCTTCCTGGAAAGCCCCTCTGAAAGAGGGAAGGAGCGGGGCTCCA
This sequence comes from Vanellus vanellus, assembly GCF_965231255.1. NCBI lineage: Eukaryota > Metazoa > Chordata > Aves > Charadriiformes > Charadriidae > Vanellus > Vanellus vanellus. Next base: position 13,656,090 of record NC_138920.1, read on the forward strand.
TCACAGGTATTGCACAGCCTGGACACGTAGGAAACTCTGTTTCATTTCTTGCCAGTGGAAGAAAGGCAAGCGCAGGTGTGCAGGTTGCCTTTGGGGTGTCCTGTTAAGGCTGCTGTATGCTGGGCTCTATCAGTTTTCTTGAGAAACCATTTTTTGAGGTGAGGGGGAAATGGCAAATCTTGCTGCGTAGCATTAATATGGGTGTATTTTGTCATGTTTACTGGCCCTGTATTGGTTTGCCCTCCTCTCCGCCGACTGGCACTGAGAAAACAAACAGGAACAACCCAAAGGGGGCATTTAATAACCAGCCAGAAGAGAGCTGCTGCCTTGGTGAGCCATCAAAAACAGAGAAAGCTTTCCTGAGGCAGTTGCTTTAGCCAGGGCCAGATTCCCCTAGCTGTGAAGTTCAAACAGTGATCCCAGTGGGGATCAGGAATCGTAGGGGGAGAAATCTGATGAGTGGGAACGTAGGAGGGGGAAGCACAGAATGTGAGGGAGAGAACCTGGCAGGCAGAGATGTACTGACCGTGTTTAATCTGTTTGAGAAAGGAAAGTGAGCAGTAGTTCCTGCCTGGCTGTGACCCTTCAATGGATGACAGCTTTTCTTTCAAGGTTAAATCTATGTTCAGAGTGAGATTTAAAGAGGGTGTTCTGTGTGGGCTTGGAGGTAGATATGTGGACATAAAGGCAATAGGTTTCCTGTTTGCAGGGTGTGTGGTGGGGACCAGTATGAAGGGTCTGTGCCAGCCCAGGACTGAAAGCAGACAGCATCTTTGTCACCTGTCTGTGACATCTGAATCCCAACAAGCTGGGCTGGGCTGAAGGAGGATGGACCACTTCCTGTGTTGGCACTGTGCATCCCAGGCTCTTGGGTTGCCCTGGCCACCCAGGGCTCAGTGTGCTGGGACGTACGTGTTGTGTTGCTCTGTGGTGGACTAGAAGCTTGCGGTTCTGTTTGGGGAAAACCCTTAGAAGATGTCAATATAGCAAACTCATTTTCTACCTTTTTAATTTTTTTCTTGAATAATAGGAAATGACTCAGCCTGTGTCATATGACAGAGTGCAGCTGGGATTTCGTCCTGTGCTCTTGCTGCAACCTTCTCAATGGTTTCAGGTTGAGGGCAAGCCTTCAATTGTCAGCTCTTCAGAAATTATTTTTGGCCCTGTGCCATTGCCCAGGTAACCCGCACAAGCCTTTCCTGCAACCACCACATTATCTCGCTGATTGTGGGTGCCCCAGGATCCTCATGCTTTGTCAGTCTGAGCTTTTTGGGTGGCGTAAGATAAGTGCAAATTTGAATTCTGCTGCTGTTGTGCCCTGTGACTCAGAGAGGAGCATGGTGCTAGGTGTGCATGGTGTGTGTGGAAGGGGCATACCTGCGCATTTTACCATATGGGTTACACAGCTCCCTCTGGGGTAAGTGCTGTTTCCCAAAGCTCTGCTGTTTTGGGTGTTAACAAATTGAGTTTCGGGGATGCGCTGGCACTAATCCCATTTGAGATCGCAGCCATCAGTTTCACTTGCTGGCCAACATGTAGCAGAGCTGGCTGTAGGAGCTGACTGTGGATAGCCAAGGCTGTGCTTTGCTGTCTTAGAGATGAATCCCAGCCAGTGGTCTGCGAAGCTGAGATGGGCTATCGCTTTCCACTTTGTCCTCTGTAATTATTTTACAGTCTGGATTCCTTGCAGCTGAGACGATGCCCCCATTGTCATCACCTGCTTGGGATGAAAAAAATACTCTTCCCCTGCCAGCTGGGTCCCTTGTGTCCCTTCACAGTACGGGGTGTTCCTCTCTGGTTGTGGGAACTGCCTGCCTGAGCGTCACTGTTGGCAGGGTCTTGGCTCGGGCTGTCCTGCCTGGCGTGACCATCCCAGGTAGCTGTATCCTCGCTGGTGGCTGGAGGTCTGGGCTCAGCATGCAGATCCCTGGCAGCTTCTCATCCTGCCTACGACCTGGGAGGCTTTTCTGCAGTGCTCTCCAGGAAATGCCATTGGAATGACTTCCACTGCAGCTTCCTGCCCGGCCCGCAGCAGCATTCCTGCCACTAGACTGAGAACGATGCAGAGGCGAGTTTTCAGAGCTTTGCTCTTCGCCCCATTTACTTGGTTCTCCTTCTTTGGGGCCCTGCCTGTTTTCCTTGCTGTCTCTCTGTGTGCAGTGCAGTTTGATTACGTTCCTTAGATCTGTGATTAGAGCAGGCGCCTGGAAGCCAAAGCTCCTGCCCATCACTGGCTGTGGCTCAGAGCAGCCCACTTAACCTCGCAGTCTTTCAGCAAAAGGGATAGCATTTCCTTCCCTCCCAGGGGAGCCACTGGGAACTCAGATTCATAAAGCACTCTGAGGTTCTTTAATCCAAAGAATGGAGTGTCATTTAAAAAAAGACCTGTGAAATAATTAACAAACTGTTTCTTGCTGCTCTGTGTTCACAGTTGCTCTCAGTAGTATCAGTCTTCCTGATCATCCTGCTCCTGTCTGAAACTGGAGCTGGGTTCCCCCAAGCGCTGCCCAGGGTCTCTCCCCATTTCAGCAGCAATGGGGTGTCACACCACAGCAGACAAGGTGGGAGGGAGCAGCGTGCTCTTTTTTCCCCATGTGGAAGCTGCAGCTTTCTGTACACGTTTGAGGTGCTGCACCTGATTTCCATGGAGCTTCTAGATAGTTTATGTATGTGGTTTACCCCGGGGAGCAGCAATATGCCTGCGACCCACACTGGGTGCAGGCTAAAAGGTGGTGTGATGCTTGGAGGCCTTTGCTTAAGCTTCTCTCCTTTGATTTTTACCAAGCTACTGATGGCTGTAAGCACAGTCCCATCTTGACGTTACAAGGAGTATTTCTCTAGCAGCTCTTTCGTCACTAGCTGTAAAGCCAGAGTGTTCCCAGGAGGAGCTGGGGGAAGGGAAAGGATGGATATCAGTTGTAGAAGTGTTGCAGACCTGCTGAACCGAGAGGCCAGGGATTAATGGTGACTTCTGCCATGGGAGCAGAAAGGGGATGGGGGTGGCTGCCCTCTCCCCTCTGGTGACCCTGATAGCAGTCGGGATGTTGACCTACCTGCTGGCTGATTCAGTGCGAAGGTATGCTCTGAAGGGTGGCTCTGCCTTTGCATGGCAGGAAAGCAGCGACGCTCTCCTCCTCCACCCTCCCGAGAGGGATGTTACCCTTAAACGCTATTGTTCTGAGCAACTAAAGATTAACACAGATAATGGAGGCATGAAAGGGAAGCAGTGTCCCTCGGTGCCAGGGCACTCCTTGGTTTGCTGCCCTGGCCTTGGACAGGGAAACCGTTCCTCCTCCCTGCTGCCCGCTTGAAAGTACATGCAGAGGGGTGTTTGGTGCAAGATCTCTCTGAAGTCCATCTCCTAATTGTCCTTGGGATGCCAAGGGCTTAAGTTAGGGGACGTGCTTTCTAGAGGTGTGTGAGAGCTTTCCACACAGTGTGCCCGTGGAGGGGGATGTGACGGCTTTGCTGGTTGCACAAGGGCAGCTTCAGGGTGTGGGTTGGCCCTCACCACCTTCAGGTGAGGAGAAGGGTTACTCTGCCACAGAAGCAGAACAGCCCAGTGGAGCGAGGGAGCAGAGGGCTGCGGGAGGCAGAGCCGTTAGCAGATGGCTCCAGCTGGGCTTACCGGGGAGCAGGTGTGGGTTTCGGGAGGCAGCCTTTTAAGAGAGATGTCAGTTTTGAACCCGGGAGGCTTGAGAGGCTGAGCCGTGGCTGCCACAACTCGCATGCTGGGGAGCTGTGACCTAGTTGTGCTGTAGAAATGCTCGTTTTATTTTTTATTTTTAGGTATTTTGCTTATTTTATCCTCATGTTTAATTTAGTTAGCAAAAAAAGAAAAAGAATCCGAGGGCTGAGCAGTACTGGGAAGGACTGCCTGCAGGCGGGAACGCCTGCTGCAGCTCCTCCGTGCAGCCAGCATCTCTCCAGCCGCCCGTGTCTTCTCTCGGACACGTGCTCACGTGTACCAGCCCAGCGCTGTCTCTCAGGATCTCTTTAATGGGAAACCCAGTGCACTCAGCGCTGCTGCCTGCCTCCGGGGTAGCGAGGGAGGGAGGAGCGGGATTCGGAGCATTAACCAGAGAGGCTCCTGTGGCCACGGGGACTGATTGAATGTTGTGCTGTAACTGGTCTGCCTTCCCTCTGCTACTGGGAGCAGGGAGCTGGGTGAGCATGGCGTTTCAGCAGGTTTTGGGGTGGTTACTCTCAACCACTGTTTGCCCTTGCATTTACACAGCATTGCCCAAGGAAGGGTAATAGGCTGTATCTGTGAAGAGGGAAGTTTCAGGGGTCTGTGCGATTCCCTTGGGGAGAGCTGCTTGAATTTATTGCATTACCCTCCTTCCTGCTCAAGCTTGTGTTTCAGCTGTGTCTGCAGACGTAGCTTCTGATTTAAGTAGGTCCAATTAGTAGCTAGCTTCTGGCATCCGTATCCTGCTTGGGGAGATGAGCCCTGGAGATGAGGAGCCTCCAGTGGGAGCAGGGCCGGGCTCAGCCTTTCTGCCCCAGCTCCTGATCTAGGATGGACCCGGAGCTCCTCAGCTTGCAGCTCTGGTCCTGAGCTGCGGGGGAAACCGAGGCAGGTGTCGTCTGCTCCGTGCTCCGCCTGGCCAAGAACAAAGAGAAGGCAAGTTCTCCCTGCCTGTACTGCTGCCAGCCAAGTGCTCTTAAGACTGAAATCAAATACTCCAAAACGTGACAACTTGGCAGCAGGCAGGGCTTTGAGCAGGAGCTGCTCATGGCAGGAGGTGTGTGAGGGGTCGACAGGCAGAGCTGTGTAGGGACCTATTTGTTGGGGGTAGGACTACGTGCCTGAGGGGAGGGAGCTGCTGGAGCTGGCTGCTTCCTGAAGGAGCATGGAAGAGTTTTCTTCTCTGCTGGAGGGTGAAGGGCTCTTTGGGAAGCTCAGAGAAAAGGCCTAGGCTGGCACAGAAGTGGTTTGGTTTGAATGCAGCTAACGCCACGCTCAGGTGGAGCAGGACAGCTGTCTGCATCACTTCATTAATTCTCCAAATGATGCTAGTCCCATTTGCACATCTCTTTTACCATCAGTGAGGCTGAGGCAGGCTTGTGATTGTGGTGCAAGGAGCATGGCTGGCAGCAGTACGTGACATTACTCCATGTAACTTGTGGTGAGCTGGCTCAGGGTTTGGGCTGGGATGTGGGAGCTGGGTGTGTACATGGCCCTGGGTAGTGTCTGGGTGACATATGACTTATGTATGGAGAAAATTAGGTGTTGCTACCTGTAAAATCAGCCATCATAGCAGTGTTGCAAGTGCTTCCATCCTGTAATGGTATGGCTCACCAGTGTATTAAACTTGCCGGAGAGCTAATATCTTTTATTAGAGCAACTGACCTCATTTAGAAGCTTCCAGTGCACCAGCCGGTGATTATTTCATGCAACAACACGTATGGAGGAGCCCAGGGCAGAGCACAGAGTCTCCTCATGCTGCACCGCTCTCTCCCACATTTGCTGCATCAGCTGCCTACTCTGCTTCCTGCCCTCAAGTCAGCAAGGATTTTGCTAAAAGGGACTTCGTGGCCTGAATCATTTGAGATTTCATGTGGACTAACAGGAAGTGAAAACAGAATGAGCACATCTTCCTCCTCTTCCTGCACCTCCACCCTTTCCCCTTTTTCATTCAAGTGGCATATAAGAATTACAGCAGCCTCGTGAGGTGCTGGGACTGAAGTGGGAAGTGGTGAGGCTTGGCCGGCGCTCCTCTGGGATGCTGGAGGACAAATGGCTTGAGGCAGGAGAACCGGGCGGCCCTTCCCTGGGATCTGTCTCCTGTGGGGACCATCCCTGCACCCAACCTTGCCCCCTCAGGCTCCGGTAATGCTGCTGTTCCCTGCAGTGGGGGTTTGGTGTAAGGCTTGTGGTGCAGTTGAGGGCCAAGGAGAAGCATATGCATCGCACAACTCGATCCCTGGATAGGAGGGAACGTGGTTCTGCAGCCAGGCACACGTGAGCATGGCACGTCTCCGCGACACAGGTTTCCCCATAGTTACACAAGGGCACTATTGCACAGGAGCTGTGACGTCTGGGAAAAGCAATGACAAGGTGAAAATTGAGCTTTGTTCCGCGGGTGCGGGGGACCCTGCCGAGGTGCTTGTCCAGTGCAGCGAGCTGGCCACAGTGCTTGGGCTCCCCAGCACCGCAGGCGGCAGATAACTGTGAAATTAAAGCAGGAGTCTTCCCCTGCCCCCCGAGCGCGCCCCTCGCACAAAGGCAGGCAGGCAGGCAGGCAGGCAGGCTGCTCTGCCTGCCGGGGCTCAGACACCATCTGTCCGGTGGGGAGAAGCATCAGAGAGACCGTCTTTCCTCCGACTATTCCACTTAATGCCCTTTGGAAAACAATCCCATTCCCAGCAGGTGCTAATCTCTTGAGTGGATCCGGCTCAGCCAATGTGTTCTTCGCTGTGCCTTTGTACCGGAGCCTTGTCGCCTGCCAGCCGTTCTGCTGCCCAGCGCGCCCAATGCCGGCCGGGGCTTCAGCACCTTCGGGAGCCCTCAGCCTGGTTAGTTCTGGGAGAAACACTGATGAAAGATGGATGCAAGTAGATTAGTCATTCGCACCATCTCCTGCTTTAATACACATGAATGTTTCAGCAGATTTCTGGAACAGAGAGCACAATTCCCTGCTCTCCGTCTCGTGCTGTGCGCAGCAGTCTCCCGGGGCAGGGATGGGGGGTTACAGCTGTCACCGTAGCCCCTTTCATGTATTTGGAAAATGCTGAAATTGTGCTGAATGGTGTGGGGTTATTGCAGGTTTCCTGGAGCTGGTGATGAAACCAGTTTGACAGGAGGCTGCCGCAGCGAGGATTAGGGCTGGAATGTGCTAGTGAGGGTTTGTTTCTGGTTAGAAAAGAGCCGGCTCTGGCCCTAGCTAGGCTGAACCCCTGCGGGTTTGTTGGGCTTCGGCCCTGGGGGCAGCCTCCCCCATCGGCTGTAGCCCAACACTTGGTGTGTGGCGAGTTGGGTTGGGAGGAGAGTGAGGTGTCAATGTGCTTAATTAACCCTTTTGAGTTTACGGCTGCATCCCTCAGGGTCGCAGGTTTCTCTGCATGTAGAGCCCTGGAGCTTGGGCAGAGGCAGCACCCCAGTACCCTCTCCCAGGGCAGAAGAGACTGGAGAGGCAGCGGGAGGGGTGGCATTCCCTGCCATTGTCATGGAGATCAGCAGCTGCTTCCCTGGAGGTCATCATTTGCATAACAGTTAGAGCTGGGTCTCTGGAGCATTTGCACCTGCGAGCGTGCTGTCCCCAGAGCCCCTTCCCCACCCCATCCCGAGCCTGCCCAGGGTGCTGACAGGGACCAGAGGGGTGAAGCTGGGGATGTAGAGAAGCTCCAAGACCTCTACCTTGGATGGCGTGTTTCCTCGGCATACTCTGAAGTCGGGGGTCACGTTGACCTCCAGTCCCAATACTGCAGGCAGTGCTGTGTGACTGGTATAATCACGCTCGGTGTCCCTGCTGCCCTCATGTCAGGCCTGGGCTTCAGACAGGGATGGGGCTGGTCAGGGCCACACATGGATGCAGTGTCTGGGGGTGCAGGGCAGAGGGAGGACCTCCAGGATGTCTCTTCCACTTTCATAGTGTGTAGGGACTGGCCGAGCTATGTTTACAAGATCCTAGTGTCAGCCTTTGGGAATAGTTTGGGGTTTTTTTATTGGTTTTTTTTTTTTTTTTTTTGAAAGATCTCAGCTGCCTTTTTCCCTCTGTGCTTCACCTCCACATTCACATATGCCAGTCCCATGTGGTGAGCTGGCAGCCCGAAGGGGCTCTGGGAGCAGGTTGCTGTCGATACAGGGCTTTGTTGAGGTCTGCGCTGAGCTGCTGCCTTTCTTTTTCCATGCTTGTCTCACTGCTCAGCATCTCATTAACAAAGGTCTGGTCATCCAGATGACTCCACTCCTGGCCGGCGATTGGTGTTAGACCTCTTAGCAGTAACACAGCTGTAGTTACGGTGAAGGTATAACAGAAACAGCCTTGTTTTCAACTGAAACATTGCCTCGTGACAAGAATGCATGGATTGGAAGTCAGATGCTGTGGCTCATGCTGCTGGCTTGTGTGCAACTCTAGGCAAAGCATTTGACCTCTCCGCACCTCTGTTGATCTGTCTGGGAACAACGCTGACTTATCCCACAGGAGATTTTGGAGAACCAACTAATTTTTGATAAAACACATTAAGATCCTTGGGTGGGAAAGGCTTTTGTATATGCAGAGCTGGTTGCTGGGGGGGTCTGTCTAAAAGACAGGCTGGCTGGGTGTCAGGGGCATAGCTCCTGCTGGAGGCAGAGTCTCCCTGTCAAAGTTGGACCAAGTGCCACTGGTTCACCATGAATAGCGACTCTGCTGGTTTTCAGAGCTTCGTGCTGGTGTCTCAATGCCTCCATACCCTTCACTTCCCTGTGCAGAGAAAGCTTTAGGCACCCAAACTCTGCCCACAAGGGCTCACAAGGGACCAGATGGGGATTCATTGCCCACATCTGCTTCCTTCACCTGCCCTCATAGTTCAATGTCACTTACTGAATCCTCTTTCCCCCCATGTTGGAGCTTATCTTGAAAGAGGAACCTGCTCTGCTTGCCCTGAATGGCAACTTTTCTCCCTCCCGCTCGGCTGGGGGAGCTGCTTGAGCAGGCTGGTGAATGAAACCAGCTGAACCTCTGGGGGTGGGTACCAGAAAGAGGCTGAAACTTTGGGTCTTCCCCTTCCCGTTTCCAGGGTAGGATGTCAATGCTGTGTCAGCCAGACCTTGTGCTTGATTAATCTGCTCTCCCACCCGAGACAGAGCACTTTGGCTCAGACCTGCTCCTCTTTTCTCTCTACTGCAGTGTTGTGTATCATCACAGTGCAGTGATATCAACACAGGGCAGTGTTTAAATGGCTGCTGCATCCTGCCCGGTGGCGGGTTGCAGTTTGGGGCACTGCAGGTGTCTTGAGAGCCTTTGGCACTGCAGAACCTCCCTGCCCTGTGGGGAGGTGGGCACTGGTGGAGTCTGGATCTCCAGGTCCTCTGTCTGTTGCAAGCAGCACGTGCAGCTGGAGGGAAGTCCCCCCCAGCAAGTGCTGGTTTAGGCTCCAGCAAGAAAACGTTGTGTCCTTCCCCAGCATTGGGGGAGGAGAGGCAAAGCCGGAGGATTGCTTTTGCGTAGGCATAACCTCTTGCTGCTTCCTCATCGCCTGCCCCAGAGCATCCTCCTTTTGGACGTGTCTTGCCCGGGGTGGGGAAGGGGATGTGACGGGTGTTCCGTGGTGGAACAGCATGTCCTCTCTGGGGTGGAAGAGGCCCACGGGCATGCAGAGAGGGCGGTTGAGACACTGACGTGCTGTTGCTACCATAGTCCTTGTGAGCTACTCAGGAATTCCAAATATTTCCTCTCAGATAAAGGTGACTGGGGGAGGCCAGAAATATCTGGACGTGTCTGGGCAAGTCTGAGATCCCAAACACCAGGCCAGAGAGGTCAGAATCGGTACTGGGAGTGCTGGGCTTCAGGTGCAGACTGGCCGAGGCCCAGGGCGATGTGGGAACTGAGCAAGCTGTCTTTCCCTAACCTTCAACCCGCCCCCAGGACGGGGCGGGAGGATGCTTCTGCCTGTTTTCCCACTCCCCCTGGTCTGGGATTGTCACTCCCAGGGGACACATCTGGGATCGCAGTTGTGCAGGGGGTGAGCTATTGCAGCTCCTGGGGATGGTTTCCCTGAGGAAGGGCAAAGCGCTCTCCTCCCGAGCCTCCTGCAGCCCCCAGCTGCGTCTCCAGCAGCTGCTGCTCCTTTCCTGGGGGAAGGAGAGGGGCTCGCGTCCCCTCCCTGCCTACAAGGGACTCTTGTCGTGCTCTTCTCCGTCTGTAGCACCCGATATCTCTTGGTTCACCGTATGCCATTTATCTCTTGTTCAGCAAACACTTCCTTTTCTTAGAAGTAAGGGCTTCAAAACACGCTTCTTGGAACTGCCTTTCCCCAAGCTCGGCGGCATATACCATCAAGAAGACAGCGGGGAGGCTCTGCTGCCAGCCCTCCTCGGCTCCCTGCCCTGGCTGTGGGGGCCCTCTCCTGGTGCCTGCCCCACCAGATGACTGTGCAGCCCCTTCCACCTCTGCAGCCTTCCTGGGGACGATGGGAACGTCCCCTCCCATGGGTCAGGAGGAGCTTGCAGAGATGCGTGGGGCTTGATGGGACAGGCGTTACTGAATCCGGGAGCAAAGTGGCTTTTTCTGGGGAATACATCAAGAGGGGCGCAGTTTCCTTGCTCCTGCTGAGTGCTCCCGCAGCATCGGGTGCTGTGGGTGCACAGCTGGGATATGCTTCTAAGGGAAGGCCCTTCCCTGGGAACAAGGGCCCTGGTACAGGGGGACTTTGTAGGGGTGGTGGAGGTACTCCACAACTGTTTTTTCTGGACACACTCATGCCTTCTGCCCCAGTTCCCTTGTGCCCTCCATCCGTGCCAGCCTGCTCACTGCTTGCTGAGCTCTGTCACCGCTCCTCTGCTTGTTGCCGCCTATCAGCAGAGAGAGATTTCCTGTGCTGTAATTAAAAATATTCCCTCCTTGGGTTCGGACTCTCCTCCCATCCCTCTCCTGTGGCACATCACTGTAGGATGTTTCCACTGTTTCCGTGGCTGTCACCCTGGGCAAGAGGGGCTGGCAGCAGGCAGCAACCCTCACCTTTTGCCCTGGATGGCACCTGCATATGAGCTGCCGTCCGGCCCATTTCTGCGGGGCTGGGATGCAATAGAACACCTCCGCAGAGCCCGTGCCAGCTGGCAAGCCCGGTGGGAAGTGAGCTGCCTTCTGCCGCTCTGTGTAGGTGGCGGGAGTCACGGGGACGGTTGTCACATCCCTGAAGAGGACTTTGAATGAGGCAGCAGTAGTGACGTATCCCAGGATGAGTTAGCAAAGTCTCTGTTGTCCCAGCACCCTGTCCCCAGGTCTGCTGATACCTCTTCATGGTCGAGGGGGTGTGACAGGCAGCTGGGGGAGCTGTGAGATGCTGGAGACGGTGTTTGGTGGAAGGCAGAGAAGAGCTTTAGTGGGGCAGAGGTGGTTGCTGAGGTACACAGTTCACCTGGGTGGTTGTTCAAGTACCTGATCCCCCACGGCGGGGAGGCCTGTGGCCAGGAAGAGAGACACAGTCCAGCTCCCTGGGAGCGAGTGTGCATGTCTATTGCACGTCTTGCTCTGAAAAGCTGTGTGTGAGCTTGATTGTGTGTGGCAAGGTGAGGAGATACCTTGCAAGGTGTGACCATGATGGGGCTGCTTTGGGGGAGCCAGGGGACTGGCACCATGTTTCCATGAGTGATGGAGAGGCACCTGCCTAAAGACCCTCTCAATCCTAGCCATGATCCGAGCACCAAACCCCCCGCAGGTCCTGTGGCAGCAGTTGAGGCTCATCACAGCCTGTGGGCAGGCATGGGGGACAGCTTGCAGGCAGAGCTGCCAGACCCAGGCAGGCAGGGATGCTGCCCCTGCCTCTGGGGAGGCCGTGGTAAGGCGTGACACAAGCGCAGCGTCAGCCTGGCTTATCTCTGCTTTCCCAGAGCAGCCGGGTTACTGGAACTGCATTCACTTATCAGGGAACAGGGGACCTTGCCGGGAAGATGGGCTTGAGGTGCGACAGCGTTGAGTCCCTGCTGACGACTGTCCCACTCTCTGAGCTGCTGGCAAGCCCAGAGCTCGTAGCTCCAGCTCCCTCTAGCCCCAGTGCTTCTGCTCAGCCCTGATAAACCTGGGAGCTGGTGGGGTGTAAAGTTCTCTGCTTCATGTAGCCTGCCCATGGACCCCTTCTTCCCTGTGGTGCGTGTGGTCCAGGGACTTGAGCAGTTATCCTCACGGTGGTCCGAGGTCCCTGGATGCCTGGGGAGCAGGAGGGGTGGTGTCATGCCATGAGGGTACTGCATGGGTGCAGGATGCAGATGTGCTCTCTGAGAGCTTCTTCTGAGGAGCAGTTCAGCTCTGGTGGTCTTCTCTCTCTCTGCCCTCCATTTCCCCTAGTCCAAGCCACGGCCATCTGTCCCCAGCCCCACCACATATCTCCCTTGGAGGGAGAGAGGCTGTGGCCATTTGCTGTTCAGTGGCTCTGTTGAAATCTGTCTGGCTCTTGCTGCTGCTGTAGGTGAAGGACTGGAGGCGGCTGGCTTGGACGAGGTGGGCTGGAGTGACTGCATTCCTGGCTGGGCCTCGTGCTTGGCCTGCTCTCCCGAAGCCAGGGGGAAGGCAGGAATTTCGCGACCCAAGGTGTCTGCCTTCTCCACAGGGATTCGTGAAATCCAGATCATGCTGCAGAGTAACCTGCAATGGCTAGGACATGGGTGTGCTTGCCTTGCTGGGATGTAGCAGTGGGGAGGAGGAGGTAGGAGTCTGCTTTGTACACAAAAGTGGCGGGGGGATGCACAGTGTGGGCTCCTGCCGCAACCATGGGCACCAACCATGCTTCTGCTCCCTCAGGCCTCGGCCATGGAATAAAGCCCAGCGTTTTCCTGCTGCGATGATTTCTATCACACTTCGATGCTAATTTTAGAGAGGCTAGAGCACGTGATGCATCTCCTGCCCTGCCCGCGTTGTATTCTTGCAAATCCTTTCTGGCATCCACTTCTCTCATGACTGGTCCTGTGCTTCCCCCATCGCCCTCTGTGCATGATTCAGAGCGAGGAAGCACAAGGCGTCTGTCATCCGCCTGGTCCCCACCACCGCTTTCCTGCCAGCAGGAGCCTGGCAGCCTCCCTGCCCCTTCCCACAGGGGAGGAAGGAGCCCCAGAAAACAGCAGAGATGGTCTCTGTGCTGTGCTCCCAACCCTTTGCTCACTGCTCCTGTCTTCCCACAGGAGCGGTTTGTGGACCTCTATGGGAATGATGCTGCTGCCGAGGTGAGGAAGGGCCAGGAGACCTTCAACAAATGGCTCCTGACTGGGGCGACGGTGGCAGGAGTGCTTCTGCTGGGATCCCTGCTGAGCCGCAAGTGACCCGCTGCGGAGTCCCCCCATCGCCAGGATGGCTGCGCCTTCACCGCCACATCCACTACACTCCGCTCCCGAGCACCGTCACCGGCATGGGGGGCAGCCCCTCCTCCTCCCGGGCGAGCACCCTGCTCCATGGAGCTTTCTCCCTCATGCCGCCAGCTCCTTTTATTGTAGCCCCTCTTACTTACCGTTCCGTTGTGTTTTAAAGGCGCTGAGACCAATGCAGCGCTTCAGCCAACAGCTCCCAGCACTGGGGGGATCCAGGCAGCTGGGGGGAGTACTGGCTAGAAGGTGTCCCAGCCCTGCAAGGTCCTCTAGATCACGTTGAAGGGAATAAACAAACTTATTTTTGCATGTGTGAGTGCGTGCGTGTGTGTAGATGTGTCACTAATATAAGGTTCCCCAGCCAGAGCAAGGGTTGAGGCTCCGTGCCCCTGTCTCCAGCATGCTCAGGCCCTGGGAAGAGGCAGGTAGCAGAACCGGATGAAGATTTCCTGCAGCATCCCTATCCCGTCCCTGCTTCCTCCAGGCAGAGCACATCCCTGTGGTGTGGGGGAGCCAGGAGGAAGAGATGGAGGCTGGGGGCGAGGAGCTCTGTCCTCATGTCATCCTCTGAGCCCGTTTCTCCCCAGACATCAGCTGCTGGGATGAGGGTGAGGATGGTGTGTCAGGCTGAGGGCTGTGCCTGGTTGGAAGCGATCCTCCTCCTCTTCCTCCTCCTCCCTCTGAATGTAGATTGCTGTGGGGCAGCATGTCCCTCCCCACGCCTGCTCCTCCTCCGGGCTGGCAAAGGAAGGAGGCAGGCAATGCGGGGAGAGTGCTTTCCCCAGATCCTGCCCTTGCACAAGGGGCTCTGCAGAGAACTGGGGCTGTGGCATCCAGCAAGTGCAGGAATAGAGAGCTGGGGGGTGGAAGGGGTAAGGGGGAGCGATGCTCCTGCCCTTCACCGGGGTGGCAGCAGGGGAAGGCAGAGCCCTGGCAGCAGCCTCACCACAGCCCATCCATGGGGCAAGCAGGCAAGTGAGCCCAGGGAGGCTGAGAGCCGTCCCCGCCGCTGGGAAGCCTCTTTGGGGACAGTGGGAGCCGCTAGCCTCTCCTGCCCTACCCTGGTTGCTGCCAGTCCCCAGAGCACAGGCAGATCCCTGTCCCCGTGGCGTGGCTGTGATGGGTGTGTGCAGTAGCAGAGGTGCCTGGCTTTCCCCCCCCCGACTCCCGCACTCCTCTTGCTGCCACCGGGGCATGGGACCTCCAGGCTTTGGGCTGAAATTAGCTTCAAAAAGTAACCCCTCGTCCTTTGGAGACCACCACCGGCAGACCCAGCTGTCCACGCGGGCTTGTCTGTGTACATACCGCCCGCGCTCTGCTGTACATATCCGAGTAGTTTTTAATTCATTTGTGAATACTCTTAATGCTATTTTTGTTATCTTGTCTGTCCGTATTTATGTGTGGGGCCGTGCTCCCTGCAGAGGCCAAGGTGGGATGGAGGCGGGGTGGGGGGTGGGGGAACCAGAGGCTCCTGGGGGCCCCGTCTGGCTGCTGAGCACGGACTCGCACTCCCCACGTAGGATCCGCTCCCAGCGCCATAGGTGCCAGGAGCAGATACTACGTGGGGAGTACGAGGATTAGCATTAGCCCGTCAAACGCTTCGGTTTGCAGGTGGAGGTGTCCACTAATAAACTCTTGACATCGATGGTGCTGTGGTCTTTGTAAGCATGGGAAGAGGGGGGAGACAATTCAGGCTGCTTTGGGCAGGAGCTGCCTTCAGCGGGATGGATGGAGAGAGGGGGATGGGTCCTCTCCCTGCCTGGTGAAAGGTTGGGGTGCTCTAGGCAGAGGAGGGGGGGGGTGTTTTTTCCCAAGGGGGTGATGCTGGGCAGGGTTGGTGTGGGGAGGTGCTGCCTGCTTGGGCATGGTGGTGCATGGGTGACTGTCTCCATGGCAGGAAGCATTGGGGCAGACCCCTGCCCATTCCTTTAACTTCTTACTGGGGCCCGGGTCCTCTGTCCTCATCAATGGGGCAGGAGAGTCCAGTCCAGGCTCTTAGCTGGGCTGGGGGGTATGATTTTAGGGCTGTGGGCTCAGCACCGTTGGGGGATCATCCACAGCCGTTGTGGGGTGAGGAAGGCAGGGGGCTCGCAGCCCTGCATCCCAGTGGGTCTTCGCTGGGTGCCACAGCCCCCTCACCGGCATTCCCAGGGCTGCCCCTCACCCCCAGCACTGCCACCGCTGAGCTGGGAAAAGGGGGAACCTCCTCCCAACACCACCTTCTCTCTGGGAGGGGGGCTCATCTCGCCACGGTTTGAACCCCACGCGGGTGGGCCGGGTCCCACAAACACTGGGGCTCGTTCGGGATGATCCAAGCGTGTCGTCCCCCCCCGCCCCTTCCCCGCAGGACCTTCCCTGCCTGTGGCTGTCTTCCCCACGACCCCCCCGTCCCCTCCGGGGTGCGCAGGGGCCGGGCGGAGCGGGGAGGTGGAGGGGGGGACAGAGGGCGGAGCAGAGCGGGGCCTGGCGGCCGTGGGCCGGCGGGACGCGGTGGGAGGCCACGGACACGAGCACCATCCCGTGGGCGACGGGGGAAGCTGCTCTGGAGCTGCGGCCGCAGCGCGGAGGGCATCCGCAACGGCCAGCACACACGCGAGAGTTGTGGGTCGCGCCCCCCGTCCCCCCGTCCCCGTCCCCGAGAGCCACCAGCCCTGTTCCCAGACCCCCCTGAGCCCCCCACGCCCCCCCCACCCTTCTGACGCCGACGAGACCGCTCACTGCCGGGACAACCGGAGCCCCACACAGCCGGGGACACGGCGATACCCCAGCATGGAGGTGGGAATGGGACCCTGCCTGGGGGACCCGGCTGCAGGGGGTCCCCAAGCACCACACACCACACCAGGCTGAGTCGCACTCTCGGCTTTAATGTCTCCTGAGAAGCCCCCAGCAGGTGTGGGGGTCAGTGGGTCCCATGGCTGGGTGGCTCCACCAGTCTTGGGACCGCAGTGGCTTCGGCTTCCCCCTGACTGTCAGCAGGACAGTGATGGGCGACATGGCTTGATGGAGTCTGTTAGGTTCCCACGAAGCAGCTCGTCTCAGGACTTGTACTGCAGGTCTGTGGCGATGAGCATGAAGCCCTGTGGGAAGTCAGGGTGAGAGGAGGGGACACGGAGGAAGTGGGGGGGCACCAGGGTAAGGGGACAATGGCAGCACCCACCTCCTGCAGTGAGAGCCGAGGGTTGAGCAGGCTGAGGTCGTGCGGGGTGGGCAGGGGGATGCCAGCCTGGAGATGCTCTGAGGGGAGAGCAAGGCATGAGGGGGGGGCAGCCTCAGGGCAGCTGGTGGGAGGGAGGGAACGGGTACAGGATGGGGACAGCACTCACTGTTTGCCCAGGGCACCCCGAAAAGCCACAGCCCAAATTTCAGCAGATTCTCCAGCCTCTTCACCTGCGGGACAGGCAGAGGGGGGCTGCAGTGCAGGCAGGGCTGCCAGGGCTGCAGGCAGCCCTGCCAGGGCTGCACGCACACTGGCCTTGCACAGGGTCCACAGCAACCCCAAACCCCATCCCCCCAGACACCATCCCCCCAGACCCTGCTCCCAGGCGGGTGCGCAGCCCAAGGCTCCCCTTGGCTGCCCTGTCGTGCCCCTGGTACGGCCACTCACCTCCACCGGGCCCACATGCGACGTCACCTGTGCCACGCTGAGCCTGGAGGGTGAGAGCAGGGTGAGAGCCAGGCATGGGGACGGGGACTGTCCCCTCCTGGGGCAGGGGTGGCCTGAGCCCATCAGAGCCGGGAGCCCGGCAGAGCAGGTCCAGCTGAGGACCTGGCTGGGGTACAAGTGGCAGGGCAGTGGGCTTGGCCAAAAGCCAAGCCCAGGATGGGGTCCGACCACACGATACAGGACTCGGGGAGGCAAAAGAGCAGAGGTGGGGAATGGTGGGAGCTCCATGGGGACATCCATGGGGAGGCCAGACCCAGCACGGGGCTGGGGACTCACCCCTTCAGGCTCACGGTGCCCCTGAGCCTGTTCCCAGTGATGGTTGGCTTCCCTGTCACATTGGCATCCTGCAAGAAGAAGACATGTCAGAAAGACCAGGGTAGTGCCTGCAACCCTGCATCACCCACTGCCACCCTGTATCACCATAGCATCACCCAGTGTCACCCAGCATTGCCCCAGCGTTGCCTCAGCCTGGAGCGCAGGCAGCAGACCCTGTGCCAGAGCAGCATCAGACACTCACAATGTTCAGCAGAAAAGCGGGGACACGGGTGGCATTGGGCAGCACCACAAAGGCCTCGGCAGAGCTGAAGAGGGCCCCATGCAGAGCGTCGGGGCGGCAGGAGAGCAAGGGCTGCCGGCGGGCTGAGAGGTGCAGCTCCATGGGCTGGTCCGGGTAGCGCTCCTGCAACTGGGGGAAAGATGGCTGCACTGGCCCAGAGCCACACCGACACTTGCCAGCGCTGCAGGCACCAGCCGTCCCCCACCACTGCCCGATGCCCGTATGCTCCATCACTGCCCTGCCCTAGGCTGGGTGCAGGCAAGGTGGGCAATGTGTCCTGTCTTGCCCATGGTCAACCTGCCCATGTCCTGTCCTGCCTGTGTCCCATCCTACCTGCATCCCACCCCATGTCCCATCTCCCCTGCATCCCATTTCTCCTGTGTCCCATCCTGCCTGCATGACAACCCATGTCCCACCCCTCCTGTATCCCATCCCCTGTCCTGACCCTCCTGCATCCCATCCCTCCTGTGTCTCACCCCTCCTACATCCCATCTCATACCTTGCCCCTCCTGCATCCCATCCTACCTGTGTCCCATTCCTCCTGCATCCCATCCTGTGTCCCATTCTCCCCATGTCCCATCCCACCCACACGCACCTGTGGGGAGAAAAGCCCCATGCTCTTGGTCCTCAGCTGGAGTGGGAACCGCCGCGGGAGCTGGAAGGCAGCAGAGAGGTTGGGACACTGCTGTGACAAGGCACGGGTGGGTGCAGGGACACCCCGGTGGGACCCCAAAGGGGGGAGCCCTGCCCCTCAGCCATGTCTGGAGCCATCCCTACCATGTTGCTGGAGATGTTCTTGTGCAGAGCTCCGGCCGTGAAGTATGTGAAGGCGGCTGAGTTGGCAACGAATTCTGTGACGGCCAGCAGCAGCATGGGCTCATGTGCCGTGGGCAGAGCCGCAGGCAACGCCACGGGCAGTGCCATGGGCTTTGCTGAGGAGGGTCTCTGCTGGAAATTGCCCACCCTGAAGAACTCCCCCTGTGCAGACAGATGGAGGGACAGATGCGAGGCTCAGCCCAGCTCCCCCCACATCCCATTCCCAGAGCCAGCCCAGGGACACCCTTGATGGCATTACCTTGAAGGCGACGTCCCCATGCTCCGCCATGATGGCCGGCCGCCCCAGCAGGGAGTAGTCAATGGCAGCGAAGGGGTCCAGCTGGGCGGACACTGCAGGGACACAGGGGCAGTTAGGGGGAGCCAAACCACCCACCCTCTCCTGCAGCCTTCAATCCCTCAGACCCCACCTGGCACCAGCCCCACACACAGCATCACCTGGGCCACCCTTCCCAGTCCCCTCCTGCCCTAGCCCTGGTCCCTGGGGTCCCCTCACCCACCTTTCACATGCTTCAGGGCAGCCTCCAGCCTGCCGACACCCCTGCGGAGCTCAAGGCAAAGCTGGAAGGAGAGCAGGGTGTCAGTGAGCCCACAGACAGGGGTCTCCAAGCTGCTCACCTGGGGGGACAGGGACACCAGCTCCCCACGGCGCAGGGGCCGAGCACCCACCTGCTTGTTCAGATCCTGCCGCAGGGCTCTCTGGAACAGTGGTGCCAGCAAGTTGTAGAGCCAGCTGTGGGGCAGAACAGCATCCTCAGGTCACCATGGGATGCTCCAGCCTCCCCCAGCCCAATACCCCAGTTGGGTACATTGGGGAGTTCCCATGGAGGGGGATGGGGGTCCCGGCATCACCTGTGTCCACGGTGAAACTCCAAGTGCAGGTCAGTGCCACGGGCGTCGCAGCCAGCACTCCACACCATGGGGCGGCCACTGCCATCCACGCTCACCCCCAGCACCGCTACCATGGCCAGGTCACTCATGCGGATTTCGATGGAGCCCCTGTCCTGGCTGAAGGCAGAGTGGCTGAGCATGGGGACGATGGTGGCCCCAAGTCACCCTAAGCCACCCAGGTTCCCATCCCTGTGCCCCGTACGAGTGAGGACTCACATGGCACCCAGCTGGGCTTCCCAGTCAGCGCTGAGCCGAACGCGGGCATGCTGCACCATCAGCTTCACCCCCACGTCCTCAGCGAAGTCCACAGTGGAATCATTTATCTGCAGCTCGTGGACGTGGATCCTGCACAACACAGGCAGCCTGTGCTCACAGCTGCACCCAGGGCATGGCCAGGATGGGGATGGGGATGGGGATGGGGATGGGGATGGGGATGGGGATGGGGATGGGGATGGGGATGGGGATGGGGACGGGGATGGGGATGGGGATGGGGACAGAGACCTGCGGGCAGCTCTTACCGGGGCACAGTGTAGGTGAGTGTCCCCAGGAGTGGGCTGTGGTAGGAGCCCGTCAGGTTCAGGTTGTGCTCCTTCTGCAGCAGCGACTGGAGTAGCTCCAGCCCAAACTGACGGCCTGGGGCAGAGCAGGGATTTAAGGGAGGGCAGTGGGGAAGGGGCTGGGGTGCTGGTGGGTCAAGCAGCCAGGTCCAAGACACCCCTCTGTCCCCCATCCCAGATGCTCTGGGCATGGTCCCCCTCCACCTCCTGCCCAGTTCCCCCATGGGTGGTCAGGGTGTGAGACCCACCGAATTCCAGCGCCTTCCGAGTCAGCCGGGCCTTGATGCCGGGGTTGGTGCCGGCTGTGGGCATGCAGGCAGTCAGCAGGAGCAGGAGGCAGAGCCATGCCATCCACGATGAGCCTTGGGAATGGTGCCGGGACCCGGACGCTGGGGCAGAGGACATGGTTGTGGGATGTCTGGCCGCTGCGAAGACCCTGTCCCTGTGCACTAGCCCAGCCAGGACTTATATCAGGGACAGAGAGTCCAGGGTGACATCAGCCTTCTGCGCACATGCGGGGCTCACCGCAGTGCTCTGGCCACCAAAAGCCCGTCCTTGCCCAACGCGTGACTCAAAGGGGAAGCCAGTTCCCCCGTTGTTCCCCACTCACGCCTGTCGTGGGAGCCAAGGAAAGCAGGGTCCTCACGCCATGCCGCTGCCAGCCCCCCACCCTGGGGGCGTGCAGGAGCCAGGGGCACTGGCCAGGACTCCCAATGGGAGCAGGTGGCTGGCAAGTGGAGACATGCAGAGACCCAGCTGGGCCAGGGTCTCAAGGGGCTTCGGCGGTCCCCAGCCTGAGGCCGATGGAGGAGCAGGGGGACATGGCGAGTTGGTCCCAGGGCAGGGGGCTGTACCAGCGGACAGAGCTCAATTCGTTTGCACAGGGGATCAGTCTTCTTACTTTGGGAAGGGATTTGGGGACCCTGTGTGGGGGCACCTGAACCTCAGTGGGTGTCAGGTTGGCTGGGGCACGGTAGCAGCCCCCAGGGCCGTGGAGTGACGGGAAGGTCAGGACAGTCAGAACGAGAGCAGAACTGTGCAATCCCCTCCAAAAAGCCCCGGCCACAGGGGAAGAGCAGCCCGTGCTCCCAAACCCACTACCAGCAGGACCATTCTGAGCCCCTCCGGCCAGACGGTGCCACAGATGGCACCAGCCATGTATCCAGCTGCCTGCCTGGATCTGGCCTGGGACAGCACAAGGGACCCAAAGATCCCTCTGGAGGGGGGGCAGGAGGGCCCTGTCTCAGCACTGTGCAGGGATGTAGGGGCCATGGCTGTCCTCACCAGAAGGACCACAGTCCCATGTAATGCACCTCAAGAGCAGCTTCTCGCTTGCCCAGGACCCCCAGCTCCACCAGCCACAGCCACAGCGATGGCCATGGCCCCAGCAGTGTCCCAAAGGCCAGCGTTGCCCCCAGCCCCGTGCCCACCACAACCCCTATACCTGTGGGTGCCCCTGCCCTGCACCAAGCCTCACCACAGCAGACGGTCACGGTGCCCCATGCCACAGGGGCTGTGGGTCCCAACTCCACCATGTCCTCAGGGCTGTACGTGGCAGCGAGCAGTAAGGACCGGCTCTGACGCTGATGTCCATTCTGGGGTGGCCAGGCTGGTCGGACTAGAACGTCACTTGGTTCCCCAGTCCCTAATCCCTTCCGGGATGAATCAGGTCCCATCAAAACAACAAGGGACCAGTTGGGGCACAGGTGCCCGTGGGGCTGGGCACTCCCTGGGGCTCTCCAGTGCATCCTGGTGCAGCTGCATCCAACATCCTGGCACGTGGCAGGCAGCTCAGCCCTGCCAACCCTGCTCTACACCTGGGCTGGCTCCGTGCGGCCCCTTCCCCTGCTCTCTGGCTGTCCCAGCAGTGCCAGGGCCTGCAGTCATGGCAGCCCTATGGCAATGCCACGTCCCTGTGCCCAGGGCAGGGATGATGGTCGGGACTCCATCGCGAGGGCTCAGCCATGGGGTATGCAGGGCTTGGGGCAGAGACGTGGGAACACACATGGGCACGCACAAAGTCTCTCTCCCCATGGCTCCAGCCAGAGCTTCCACATCTGCCGGCAGTGAACCGGCAAGGACAGCACCGGGGAGCACGGTAGGGATGCAGCCACTGAGCCGTGGCGTGGGACAGAGCCCCAGCACCTCCCGCGCCGAGCAGAGCCCCCAGAGTCCGGTTTTCCCTGCTCCGGGATCCTCCGGGCTTCTGCGGGAGGGCGGCCCGGGCCGGGCCGTGCAGTGCGAGCGGGCACCGGGAGAGGGACCCACCGCTCCGGCAGCGCTGCTCTCCGGGACCGGGCGGGAGCCTGCGGGGCCGGGGGCTGCCGCGGCACCAGAGCGATGGAGGGGACCCGGGAAGTGATGGAGGGGACACCAGTGTGGATGGTAGAGAGGACCTAGGGCGTGTGATGGAGGGGACAGGTTCATCCACAGGGAGCCAGAGCCCATAGCCCCCCCAGCGTGTCGCCGGCTGCTGTGTCACAGCCAGGACAAGGTTGGCTGGACCAGGAAGCATTCTGGTCCCCCATGTCACCTGCCCCTGCTCGGCCCCCTGCCAGAGGATATGCCGGGCTGGGGAACCACAAGTGGGCACAGGCACACACATGTATACACACACGGGCATACAGACTGTGCCTGTGAACATGCGAACACGTCTGAATGCTTGTGCAGAGGTACACACGTGCACACACCCGCAGCCAGGGCTGGTCAACCCCTTCCAGCCCCAGAGCCCCCCAGCTGCAGCAGCCTGGGGGGCAGGACAGGCCCCACCACAGCAGCCCTGAGCCCTGCCAGGCATCCCAATTTGGCCCTACAAGGCTCATAATCTGCTGCAGGTGGCAGGGTGTCCCCCGAGGCATTCATGAGTCACAGGTCAGCATTGCTGCTGGGGGCACCCCCTGCCTGAGGAGTTGCACAACCCCTGATGCAACTTCCTTCTCCCTAAAAGCTTGCCTGCCCCCAGCCCCGCTCGCGGGGATTGCAGCGGTGTGAGCCAGAATCACAGAGACAGCACCACACCGGAGCTTGCACCCACTCTACCTCAGGGCAGCACAATGGGACCATCCCTGGCAGCATCACCCTCGCACCCTGCAGCCGCCTGTGCCCTGGCCTCAGCCAACACAGCAGTGACTGCAGGAGTCACAGGGACACTGCTGGGAAATGGGCCAAGCCAGGCCCACGCTGCAAACTCACAGCTCCTGGGGAGATGGGGACCCCCTACTCCCCAGCTGTACACAGAGCCTCACACACCTGGATCCAAGCACTGTCCCTTCCATGTTGTCCCATCATAGCACCCTCCCAGAGGAGATGCATCCCAGTGTCACTATCTCTTCTGACTGCGGAAAACAGGGTGCAAACCAACTTTCCCCATGTGCCTGCCCCTGACACCTCATGTCTGAGTACAGGCAGTGAGAGGGAGCAGGACATGGACATCACAGAAGCCACCAGGCCCTGGAAGAGACTCTGTGGGGGCAGTGCAGGGACAGGTCACCTGCAGACCCCAGCAACATACTGAGGGAAACTAGGACCAGACCGTGGAAGACCCCCCCTCCCCAGCACCATCACAGGCACCCCAGCCCCAGTATCCCACAGCACACCCACCCAGCCAGTACTGGTCCAGACAGGCTACTCCCACTTTCGTACTCTCTGGGGGCACGTCCCCGAGGTTCAGACTCCCCAAGGGGGGCAGGAAACAGGCGCATCTGGTCATCAGGGCTTGTTTAATAACAAAACTCCAGCTATTGTAGAACAATATTCTCCAGCATCATTGTAATATACAATACGGGAAATGCTCTCAGCAATCTGAGAAGGATATGTCCCGCGGCCGCCAGGCAGCACCCCCTGCCCAGGCTGCGAGGGAACCCTCCGGGGCAGCCCCACCAGGGGAGGGGGCCACGGCTGCCGGCCCCAGCCGTGCCCCGTGGGTCCCGGGATGCAGGCGAGCCGCGGCGCTCGGGGCCGAGGTCCCGGGAACATCCGTGGCGGGTCTGGAGCGGTCTCAGCGGCACAGGATCCGGTCGGCAGCGGGCATGCACGGAGCCTGCGGGAAACGGGGGCGAAGCGACCGGTCAGTGGTGGTCCGTGGGGATCCCGGAGAGGACGGGGGATGGAAGTGGGGGCAGGAGGAAGGACCACCCCCGGGAAGAGAGCAACGCGCTGCAGCCCGGCGTAAAAGCGGGACCGTCCCGGTGCCGCCAGGCCCGGGGGGTCCGCACTCACCTCGGGGGGGTCCCCGGCGGCGGCGGGGCGGGGGGGCCCACGCTGCAGCGCCAGCTGCAGGTCCCAGATGTAGTCGATGACATGCTGCAGCAGCTCCACCTTGGAGACTCGCCGGTGCCGCGGCAGCGTCGGCACCAGCGCCCGCAGCCGGGAGTAGCAGCCCTTCATGTCGTACAACAGCGCGGCGGCCGCTTGCTCCGCCGCTCCCGGGGACACCCCCGGGCCTGGCCCGCAGCGAGCGGCCTCCCCGGGCCGCACCGCCTTCAGCGCGCCGCCGGCGCCCGCGGGCAGCGGCGAGGGGGCGGCGGTGGCGACCTTCATGGTGAGTAGCGACAGGAGAAGAACAGCGGCGACAGGACCCTGCGGGCGAACAACCAACCCCACGCCCCGCCGCGCCAATTATAGAGCGCCGACCTGGGTGGGCGGGGCCTCGGGGAGGGCCGTGGCCAATCGAGGCGCCGCGGGGGCGGGGACAGCCCCGCCCGCTCCATTCATGAGCCCCCGAAGGGCAGCGCCTTAAAGGGACAGTGGAGGGAAGAGGGCGGTGGGGGGGCTACCGGGGGTGCGGGGGCTAGGGGGGTGCGGAGCTCCGGCGGGCACTGCCCGCCCCGACACGTATCCCGCCATTAACGGGGGTAATTGCCCCGCGGGTTCCCGGTGCCTGGGTCCCCGCAGCCCCCCCTTCCCCTCCGCCCCCCGGGGCTCCCCGCAGCCCCGCCCGCCCCTTGCGCCCCTCCCCCCCAGGCCTCCCGGTGCCCCTCCAGCCGCCCTGCCCCCCTGCATTTCCCGGCCCCTCCGCCTCCCCGGCGGCTCAGACCGTTAGACGCCAGGGCCGTGACGTCACCCATTCATAAAACCCCGCGCGCTGTCAGCGCGGCGCCTCTCGGGCGGTGCCCATGGTGACGGGGGCGGGGGGGGAGGAGGGGGCACCTGCAGCCCGGCCCGGGCCCGGGAGCAGCGACATATCCACGGGGCCACCGGGATCCCCACGGGGCAGGGGCGGGGGGGCGCTGGGTGCAGCTCGTGGGGGGCACCGTGGGGCCGTGGGATGCGAGCGCGGTCCTGCCGCGGGGGGGGGTGAGAGGGGGACGGGGTACGGGACGGGCGGAGGTCCCGCCGGTGCGGCTGCAGCCTCCGTGCGAGGCAGCGTCCCGAGCCGCAGCCGGTCCCTGCCCTGCAGGGCTTCCGATCTGGGCGGTAATTAGTGTTACTGCTCGTTACCCTCGCACCTGCAGGGAGGCGCAGGCAGCGCCCTGCCAGCGGCGGAGCTGGGAGCACGGGGGGGGGGCCTGAGCAGGACCCCGGCCCGCCGGACCCGCAGCTTCGCAGGGCAGTGCTGACGAGGCCCCCCCAGCCCACCCCCAAGAGCACGAAGCGGCGGAGCAGCGAGCAAGGGGGT
Source organism: Vanellus vanellus (assembly GCF_965231255.1). Taxonomy (NCBI): domain Eukaryota; kingdom Metazoa; phylum Chordata; class Aves; order Charadriiformes; family Charadriidae; genus Vanellus; species Vanellus vanellus. The sequence continues at coordinate 13,681,212 of NC_138920.1, forward strand.
GCAGGCAGAGCTGCGGGCTCTTCAGTCACTGCACACGCTCACGGGTGTGCAGATGTACACGTGGATGTGAGCGCATGTGTGCACACGGGTAGGCGTGCACGTATGTGGGCGCATACACAAAGGTGTATGGACATACACAGACACACGTGGACAGGGAGATTCACGCAGATACACAGACCTGTGAATGCACACACATGCACAAACACATCCCTAAGTACATGGGTGCACACAGATGCAGAGGCACACATGGACAAATGCACATACACACACCCCCATGCACTCTCACACACACACATTCCCCCTGCCTTGCACACCAATGCATGAGCCCGTGTGCCAGAGCAGCCCCCGCTGCCCCCCCATGTACCCCATGAGGCCGCACCGCAGGGCCCGGCTGCGCCACCATATTGTTGGCAGCAGCAGGAAGCTGCACTGGGCTCTGCTGCAAAACTGGCCAGGACACCCCAACAGCGCAGCTCCAGCGCACCCCGACCTTACACTGTGCTCAGCTGCCACCCACTCGCCAGGGGACAGGGCTGCCAGGGTGCGCTGCACCACTGTGGTGGCACTGCTGTGATGGCACCTTTATCGTGGCATAGCCACAGGGACAGCCTGGACACCTTATATCCTTCCTGGCCGGAGAGTGTGTCATGCAGGCTGGCCCCAGTGGGGTCCAGAGAGCCATGGTGCCCTCCCCTTTGTGGGGGGCTCAGAGTGGCTGCAGCCTCCCCAGGTGTGCAGGGAGCCAAAGGCCTCCCCTCCTCTTCCTCTTCTGAGGGTGAGAGCAGCAGTCCTGAAGAGCACGTATGGGCTTTAACCCTGCCAGCGTGGCTGGGGGGAGCTGCATCTCTCTGTCCCTCTGTCCCTCCCTCTGTCCCTCCTCCCTGTGTCCCCCATCCCAGTGCGGTGGCGGTTCCCAGGGTGGGCATGGCGCTGGGGTCGCCCCCTCCATTCAGGGCTCGGCGGAGGGCCTGGTGCTGCCCGATTCCCACCGCGGCTCTCAAAGCTGCTAATTAGCCCCCATCTGGCGACAGTGGCCGGGCCGCGGCAGGGAGGCCGGGGATATTGTCCACAGGAATGCCTTTCAGTGCCGCCGGCCAGCCGGGCCCCGCCAGCTGCACCGCCAACAATGCGCAGTGGCCAGGACATGCAGGCCTCCATGGCCCCAAGCACCGGCCACCCCAAGCGGCATGGGGACCAGGTCGGGCTTCACTGCTGTGGCGGGTGTCATGGCACACATGGCACGGCTACCCCGGCTGCCAGTGGCCCTTGCCCATGGGACTTCCCTGGCTGCGGGACACCCTCACCCCAGCTCTCTGCGTGTTGAGGTGCTGGGGCCAGCATTGGGGTCCTGGGGTCGGGGCTGCCAGCACAGCCCTGGGACACTGCCCTGGCCACAGCTGGGCGCAGGGTCCCAGAATGGCATGTCGGCCAGTGGGGCTGGTGTTGTCCGGCAAGACAGATAGCTTAATTTCCATGTCAATTCTGGGAAAGGGGAGCACAGTGCGGTAACAGCAGCCTTGGCCATATGGTGCTGGCTGGGCTCAGCCCGGCCGGGGGGGGGTGGCTGCTTTGCGCAGAGCAGGGGTTGCCCGGGAGCCGAGCACATCAAAGCCCCCAGCCACCCCCCACCCTGCCGGGACCACACAGGGCATGGCCATGCTGGGCCGGCAAGGGGCCGTTGGTGGCTGTCTGTGCCCTGGTGATGATGGGGACAGGGGCCAGCCAGTATCCCAGCCCCAGCAGCATCCAGTCCCGCGCACCGACATGCAGGGCAGCATGGACACCATCGGTCAGGCTGGAGGTCCACCCAGTGAACAGGACCCCCAGACCTGGGCTGTTCCTGCCCTGGCTGGGGGCTGGGCTCCATCCAGGTCTCCTCACCCCATGCCATCCACGGATCAGCCCTGGGGACACACACACCTCCACCCTGGGGCTGTGCAGAACCTCCAGGCCCCTGTGCCCCCAGGATGGTGCTGAGCCAGGGCTGCAGATGCGAGCTGGGGCTGGCTGCACAGCTGGAGGGGGGGTGAAGCCTGAGAAAGCCCCTGTGCTTTCCCCTCCTGCCTTCTCCCTTCCCGTTCCCGGCTCCATCCGCTGCAGCCCAGACCAGCTGGAGCCAGGCAGCCCTTCCTGGGATTTATTCCAGCTTCCTGCCCCTCCTCGCCGGCCGGCCAGGGCTGGGGCTGCTCTCGGCTGCTTCCTCTCCCTGCTCGCAGCCGCCGGCCGGGCGCCACCGCTGGCACCCGCCACCCCGCAGGACCCCGGCTGTCACTGCTGATACCCCCACCGCAGCTAGGCATCCCCGGCCCTGCACAGTGGGGCACAAGGTGTGTTGCACCGGGGACTACAGCACCCAGCACCCATCCCACCGGCTGCACTCCCAGCCATGACGGGGAAGCTCTGGAGGGCTCTGGGGATGAGCAGCCCCAACATCCCCGCTCTGCCCCAGGCACCAGCACTCCCCACCCGTGAAACCAGCATCCCACTGCCTGGTGTTTGCACCCAGGAGTGCCCCATGTGCACCCCCAGCTCAGTCCATCCCACCCTGCTCCCTGGCAGGAGCTTGTCATGAGGGGAGGGTGCTCAGGGGCTCCCCCCACCAGCGGGCACTTACATCCCTGCCCTGAGCGGCCATGGGCAGGGGAGGGGATCACCCCAAACCCCACAGCTGCCAGCAGCGGGGCAGGCTGGCTCCAGCCCCAGCCCCAGCCCCAGCCGGGCCCAGCTCCATGGATGGAGGTTTCCTGCCGGAGCCGGTGTGTTCGTGTTTCCGTAGCACCCCCCCCCCCCCCCCCCAAGCCGGAGGGACCCCGCGGTGAGGGGAAGGTGGCCCAGCAGCGGCCCAGACAGAGTGGAGCCATGTGGCCAAAGCGGAGGTGCCGCAGAGCCCAGGTGCAGCAGGCGAGTGAGCCCGGGGCCACCGAGGCGCCAGCTCTGCTGGCGGCTCCTTGCAGGGCCCAGCATGCTTCCTTCCTCCAGCCCGGCCCTGGCTTATCAGCCGGGCAGGGTGAGGGGTGACCCTGCTCTCCCCTTCCCAGGTCTTCCGCTCCCCAGTCCCAGGCCCTGGGAAAGCTCCTGGCTCACTGCCGCACTCCCACCGCACGTACAGCCGGCACGAGCATCCCCGAGCTCCGTGGGGCAGCAGAGAGGTAGGAGGGTGATGCCGGGGCTGGGGTTACCATATGCAATTCCCAGCCTGCTACTGCACGCTCAGGGGGCTCCAGAGGCTGCATGGGGATGAGTGCGAGGCCACTGTGGCATCAGGCTCCCACCCCCCCAAGCTGCGGACAATGCAGAGCTTCGCAGGACGCGGTGCCAGACCTGCACTGTGGGGTACACACCATCACAGTGAGCTGGGCCCCAGCTTGCGGCAGGGTGCTGCACCCCGCGGCAGAGCCAGAATCGTTTTCCACAGGACACTGGAGGCTGGTGAAATCACATCTGGAGTCTAGACTCAGTGACTCCGTGGGCCGGGCCTGGCGGCTGCACCATGCCCAGGCCCTGCTGCACACTGTTTGCTTAGCTGGAGGTATTTAATTGGAATTAAAGTGGCCCCTCTTGTTTTTGCGGACAGGGCTGTTGGAAAAGGAGCTGTAAGTCATAGAAAACATCTGTAGGAGACTTCGAAGGGTCATTAGATGGCAGAATGCGAGGCGCCACTTTTAGTGCTTGCAGCCGACGTGGGGAATAATGGTTCAATACGGCTTTTGTGGAGGGGCTGCCAAGCCAGCAAACACTTTCTATTTATTCTGGCAGTGGGCATGGCCGGAGGGATGCAGGATCCTCTGCACGCCTGCCTCAGGGGCGGGCAGGGAGGACATTGCCGGTGCTACAGGACAGGCAGCAGCCAGCCCCAGCAGCAGCCAAGGTGGCCGCTCCAGCCCCTCTCCTGAACCGCCCCCCCCCCCCGCCTGTCCCAGCCCCAGGGGGTGCAGGCTGGCACCTGGCTCCCTCCAAGGAGGGGGGACAGTCACACTGCCTTCCCCCAACTCTGGGGCTAGGTTTGGGGTCACCCAGCTCTTTCCCTCCTGCATCTGCTTCCCCAGGCCGTGGGGGCTCAGCTCCAGCTCTCTGAACCCCACAGCAGCCGAGGCAGAGCCCCATCCTGCCAGGTTCCTGTGCCCTGATCCCTACTCACCCACCTTGTTCCGGGGCTGGACCCCGGCTCCAACCCACCCGGGCACAGGCCGGGGGTCAGCGACCATGGCCCTAAATCTGGTTGTTGCAGAGGTGGGGGCCCAGGCAGAGGCAGGCTGGGGGAAGGCCAAGCACCGGAGGGGCGGGAGGGGGAAGGGGACAGTCACTTGGAAACAGCCAGACAACGGCCATGGGCCCCACAGGGAGAACAAGGCTGCTGGAGAGCCGGGACGCCGATCCCGGTACTGGCCAGGCAGCTGAGCCGGGGCTACAAACTGGAACAGCAGCCAAGGCAGGGGCTGCCGGCATGGCTGCGGCACTGCCAGACCAGCACTCCTTCCTTCGACATGGTTTAATATGAGAGAAAGCAAACGCACAATACAAAATTTAAAAACCGGCCTGTGGTTTGCCCCCCACCCGCCTTGTATCCCCGTAGGAGATAAACAGGCAGGGGGGTGGCAGCGCGGCCCCGGGGGACCGGCGGGGGGGTGGCTATGCGGCATACATCGATACCCCACCTGGGTGGATGCTCCGACACACACAACACGATGCTCTTGCACAATTGTTTCGTCGTCTGTCACTTGCAGAGGGTCTGGAAGGGCCCCAGCCCAGCGGTGCCAGGCACAGCCCGCGGGCAAGGTCACTTCTCCTTCTTGGCAGCTTCTGTTGTCTCTTCTTTGGAGGCCCCCGGCACATCCTTGGGGGTAGAGCTCTCCTCGTAGCTGGGGATGAGAGGGACAAGAGGGAGGAGTGAGCAGGGCCAGACCTTCTCTGGGGACAGAGACCTGTGCCAGGCGGGGGCAGCTCAGCCTGGGGCTGTAGGCTCAGGGTCTGCCCCACCGCACCAGTCATGCTGTGCTGATGACGGGGTGGGCTCCAGCCATCAGCCCCCCAGTGTAGGAAACCCAATGGGGCAGAGCCCAGGCAGTGAGACAAGTGCTGTGACACCCCCAGCAATGGGGTGCACACAGCCAGGGTCTGGGGATTCCCCTGGCCAAGCCATCAGGCCAGCTCTGTGCCCCAGGGTCTGTCCTCACTCCTGAGAGTGCCATGGGATATCCTGGATAGCACCATGCTGCCATGCTGAGCGCTGGTGCCTGCAGGGCTGGTTGATGGGGGGAGCCGCAACAAGACCAACAGCAGCGACTGCCCCCCCCCCCCCCCCCCAGGGTCTCGCTCCTCTGGCTGCAACCCCCCCCAAGCACTGTCCCAAGAAACCCGTGAGCACTGTCATCCAGCAAGGAAGCAGGAGGGAAGAGATGTCAAATCCTCTCCCCCTTTACAGTCTCCCCTCAAACACGGGGAGAGAAGCGGTCCCGCAGCAGCGAGGCCACAGCTACTGCCTCTACCTGGGGAAAGGGGACAGCCGGGACCAGCCCCTACCTGGCCAGAGTGACAGACAGTGAAAGGGCACCGCGTGCGATTGCTACATGGCACTAGGGCTTTGCTGCCGGCGTCGGCGGGGACAGGACAGTTTCTGCTGCATGGAATCAGCAAGGCTGGCCGGCGAGCCGGACACGGTGGGGAAGTGGGTAAGTCTTGGTGTGTGTGGCAAGATTTCAGCAGAGGATTCATAGCTGCAGGAGAGAGGAAGCAGGAGGGGAAAGGGGGAAGACGAGGACAGAAAAGGGAGGGGGGTGGAGGAGAGAGAAAAAGCAGAAGAGTTCTGGATTGAGACTGCTGCAAACCCACCACCCTGTGCAGGCAGCCTGCTGTCTGTCCCCTCTGGCTGCCAGCACCCGCTAGCTCAGGCTGGGGTGGCCCCAAGGCCGTGGTGGCAGGCTCCTGCCTGCACACCCCTTGCCTGCAGACCTCAGGGTAGGGCTGCAGCATGGAAGAGTGAGGGCTGAGACTTGGGGAAAACGCAGCTCCTGCTGGCACAGGTAGAGTCAGGCAGCCAGAGCCCACGGGAGAGCAAGCCTGGGTACTGGGAAGGCAGCACAGAGCAGCCCAGGGGCTGTGGAGGCAGCAGACCAATGCAGGAGACCCTTTCCTGCCGCTCGAGGACAATGTGTCTGCAGCAGGTGAGGGCAGCAGGACAGGTTCCCCACTGCTGACAGCTGATGGAGGCAGAGCAAAGGTTACTGCCTGCCTAGGGAGGCTCAGCAGGACTGGGAGCTGTGAAACTGATCCCTATGTCACCCACCTCTGCTCATTAAGCACCCCTTTCCCAGGCCTGCAGCACAGATCTGCTCGCTCCCCCCCTCCCCGCAGCGCTCCTTGTACTTGCCACTGCATCAGACCCTCGCTACCCTCTTCCAGGGCAGCTGATGGCTGCAGCGAGACATCATGCGCAGGCAGCTCGCTGTGTGCAGAGACCGCAGGGGGACTGCCAGCTCCAGGCTGCAGTCAGTGCGGGAGGATCAGGGTGCACCAAAGCCGCATGGGGGGAGCTACACCTGGTGGGATTCCTGCGGTGGGAGCCACTGCCCTCCAGGCACGAGTCCCGTTGCAAGTTGCATCCCACTTCCTCTGCCTGCAACTGAAGTGACTTCAGGGGGGGCTGGACCCCAGGGCCCATCAAGGTTCCAACCGCCCCCAGCCTCCTGCATTTGCCCTGGCAGCACTTAGCAAACAACAACAGGCAGCACTTTGCTGCTACAGCAGCTTGTGCTAATGCTCTGTGGGGGCACTAGCCCCCAGTGCCTGGCTGCCAGGCTCCCCGGGTGCCTTGCTGCCAGGCAGGCTGGACTCGCAGCTCGTCTCTCCTGAGTTTCCTGGTGCGGGAGGTGGTGCTGCTGTCAGCTGGTGAGTCACAGCACTGGGGAGAGCGGCTGCAGGATCCCAGGTGCACAGGAAGGACGATCCCAGGACACTCAGCGCCTGCAGCAGCGATCGTCAGAAGCAAACATCAAAGGACGGGCAGGTGCGGCAGGGCTGGGGAGCCGGCCCAGCTGACAGCCCGGTGGGAACATGCATACCTGCATCTCCCAGGGGAGGGGAAGGAAGCAAGGGCAGCCGGCTCCCTGCTGCACCCCAGTCGAGTGCTGGTTTCCCTCTGAGCAGTCTGGGGGCTCAGGGAGAACCCCGTGGGCAGGGACACCCCTGGAGTGGGGAGGCTGGGGGGTGCACAGCCCTGCTTTGGGACGGATGTTCCCTTCCCTCCTCTGCTTCAGCTGTCTTCAAACAAGCAACTGCAGTGGGCCACCACCGACCCTTGAGCATGACTGGCTAAGCACAGCAGACAAACAGCTCCCGCGCAGGCCAGGCCATGCTCCGTGTGGCTCAGAGGGGACAGCCCAGGCAGGAGACCAAAGCTGCCCGCTTACAGCAAACAGGCAAATGCCTGGAGCACGGCAAGCTGAGATAAGGGCTGGAGTGCAACAGCACAGAGTTCTTTTCTCTGCACCTGGTCCCCAGGGCAGGGAGACTGCTGCAAACCCGGATACTTCACCCAAGCGAGGAGGCTGGGATGTGCTCAAACCAGCCCTGGCTGCTCTCGCAGCTGGATCCGGCGCTGTTCTCCCCCACCCACAGGCCCTGGGACACAATGACCAAGTATCTCCACACCAGGTGTGCGGTCCCACCCTCCCCTGCCTGCCAGCGCATGGGAAGAGTTTGTCACCGGGGCGTAAAGCAATACCAGATGCTGCCTGCCTGTTGGTACTGCACCAAAGCTCCCACCCGGCTACAAGGAGGTGGCTGGAGCCAGGGCCGGCGTGTACAAACACAGACCCACTCCCTCCACCCACGCATGTGCACGCGCACACCCAGAGCGTGCCCAGATGAACCCGTCCCTCCAGCTGTGCCCAGGCGTGGGAACATCTGCACACTTCACGCACTCCAGCGCCGCAGGCAAAACAGCTCCGTCCCCAGCTGACGCTCACCTGAACATTTCAGTTACTTCTCCCTTTGCCAAGGCCACAAGAAGCGGGAATCCGATGCATGCGGGGACCAGGTACAGAAGAGCAGGCTGTCAGGAAGAAAAACAACTGTTAAACCAAACCACAAATCACTCCTCAGAAAGAGTGCAAAGCGAGCTGTCCCTGTCCCCTCTGCACCCATGGCATCTGCCACAGCGTTGCACAGAGGGTTAATATTCTGGGCTCCCCCGTTCAAGAAGGACAGGGAACTGCTGGAGAGGGTCCAGCAAAGGGCTAAGATGATTAGGTGATTGGAGCATCTTTCTTACAAGGAAAGACTTAGGCACTTGGGTCTTTTTAGTCTAGAGAAAAGACGACTGAGGGGGGATCTTATCAATACTTATAAATACTTAAAGGGAGGGTGCCAAGTAGATGGGAACAGTCTTTTTTCAGTGGTGCCCAGTGGTAGAACAAGAGGTCATGGGCACAAACTTGAACATAGGAAGTTCCATCTACACGTGAGGAGGAGCTTCTTTACTTTGAGGGTGGCAGAGCCCTGGAACAGGCTGCCGAGAGGTTGTGGAGTCTCCCACACTGGAGACATTCAAAACTTGCCTGGATGCCATCCTGTGCAAACTGCTGTAGGTGACCCTGCTCTGGCAGGGGGTTGGACTAGATGACCTCCAGAGGTCCCTTCCAACCCTGACCATTCTGTGATTCTGTAATACCCCAGAAAGTGGCTTTGAGAACTGTGTTACAACTGCAGCAGCATAAAACCCTCGCCGTGAGGTCCCAGCAGGCCACAAACACACCGAGGGCCCCCATGCAGACGAGGGACAGCACCCATGGCATGTATGCTCCCAAGGGTCTTTAGGGGGAGCTTGGTTGCCAAGAGCCACAAAAAAACAGGGCAGCCCAGCTGAGGTGCTGTTGTTGGAAACGCAGCTGCCTGAACCAGTCTTGTCCCAAAGCAGGACTCAGCTCCAGCCAGGCACACAAGCTTTGGGCAGGGAAAGGTAGAGGCAGGCACTGGAAAAGCAAAGCCAAGAGAAGGAATGCATCTACTTTTTCCTGGCATGATGCAGGAACCTCTTGGCCAAGCCAGCATGTCCTGCTTGGGACGTGCATCTGCGGGAGGCAGCATGGTGGAGCTTACCTGGGCGTGCTTGAAGATGTGCATGATGAATATGGTCAGGCCAAGCCCAAAGATGTAGGCCACAAAGCTGGTGTAGAAATACGTGTGCGTGTTCTTCTTCAAACTGTAGGGAAAGGGAGCAAAGCCCAGTGACCTTGGGTCTGGGATGCCAGTGGCCAAAACAGAGCTGGCTCAGTGTTCTCAGCTAACTCCCACTGTGCTGGGGCAAGGGGAGCTGTGTTCTGTCCCCACTCTCGTGCCAGCACAGAGACTGCCGCCAGCATGGCCCCTGGTCCCGTGGGAGTGGCGTGGGACTGCATAGGGTGACACTGAGGTGAGGGGCCGGGGAAAGGAAGGAGGAGCATGACCCTGCTGCTGGATGGCTACTGGGGGGGAGGAATCGGTACTGGAACCTAGGGAGAGGGTCTCACCTTCTCAGGGGAGGCATGGCCAGTCCCTGGCACCCCACTCTCAGCATGTGCTGTTTTATCACAGGACAGACTGCGGGAACTGGGATTCCCAGCAGGTGCAGCCAGGATGTGGGTGGAAACACCTGGGAGAGCTGGCACAGACCAGAGGGTCTGTGTAACAGCAGTGGGAGCGGGGCCACACCACCGCAGTCACATGAAGCGGCCCATTCCCAGCAGCTCCCCAAGCCAGAGACTTTTGGTGTGGGGCAACTGCTGAAAGCAACATTCTGGCAGTAGGTGCAGCTTCCCTGCATAAGAAGGAGCTGCTTCCCCAAACGTCAGTGACAACCCAGAGGCTGCCAGCATTGCCAGGCACTGATTTGCATCCACATGAGCACTTCCCAGGTGCCAGCACCCCCAGCTGTTTCCCACGCTGTCACTGTTCCCCTCACTGCCATAGCATAGCAGCACTGTCCTCTCCTCCTCAGTTCGAGGGAGTCAGTGAGGCTCTGTGGGGCTGTTACATGCTGCCTGCCCTGCAACACTTGTGAGCTCAAACAACTTGCCCCCAGCACTCGAGACTTACCCACAAAGCCAGCCCTGCTCACGTCTACTCTTCCAAAAGCTTCCCCTTGCACCACACACCCGTCCTGGGTCCCCCCGCCAAACCCCAGAGGGGAGCACACGACTGCCTGTGCTCCTGGCTTCCTCTTCCCCTTTTCCTCCACAAAAGCAGCTCAAATATGCTGCAAGACCCAACCTGCCAGAGACCCTTCCCTGCCGCCCACTCACCTGATGTCAAACCGCAGCAGCAAGGCAATGAAGATCCCTGCGGGGAGAAGGGGACAGTGAGGGGACGGAGGTCTAAGAAAAGCTGAGAGAGGCAGGGCAGGACCCGCAGCTGCTCCCGGTGCCGTGCCTGGGCTGACAGCGCCCTCTCGCGGCACAAGGCACCGGGACAGCACCCAGACCCGGCGGGAGATCCCCAGCCCACGCAGCCCCCCCAGCCCACGCAGCCCCCCCAGCCCACGCAGCCCCCAGACCCGGCAGGAGGCCCACGGTGCTCTGGCACGGCCAAAGGCAGAGTGAGGCACCCGCTTAGCTCCCCGCAGCCCGTTCGGATATGCGATCCTGGTCACATTCCCCTTCTTCTGTCCTTACCTGGAATGACAATGTCTCCCAGACCCAGCATGGCAAAGTTGTCCGCCTCCAGCCCCTTCTCCAGCAGGTCCTGAGGGAAAACCACTACGAGGAGTAGAGAGAGGCACAGTGAGGGGAATGACTGTGCTGAGAAGACCTCAGCAGTGATGTGCCTGGCAAAAAGGGAATAGAGCAGGGCAAGATGCCTGTCCCTGTCCTCAGCCCCCTCTTCTCCTGCAGCTCTCCCCTTCTCCTTCCTGGGACAACTTTGGGACAGGAAACCAAGGAGTTTGGGGCCAGCCCCATGCACAAGTTCCAAGCCCAGCTCCCAGGACCCAAACCACTGCATACTCCACAACAGCAGAAATTCACCTCTCCTGTTTTTTTTTTTTTTTGGAGGTTTTGATTTTTTGGGTTACTTTTTTATGAGCAGGTGAAATTGTTGGCTCTGGGGGTGCAGACTAACCCAGCCAGCTCAGGGCTTTGCAAACCATCCCTCTCCAGAGACCTGGCCTGGCTCCCTGCAGGTCGGTGGCACCATGCAGCAGTCTAAGGGCTCATTAGCAGGAAATCTTCCTACACCCATCCCACCTTCTGAGCCACCTCCAGAGGGTGGAGGGTGCAGAGAGGGCAGCGACTGCCACAGAACAGACAGCCCCTCCTCCAGCACACAGGGAAGATCTACTCACATTTTATCGGGGCTTCGAACGATTTGGCAACTGTCACCATCACATTGGTGCCAAAGACCTAGGGACAAGCAGAGGAATCCAGGGTGACCACAGTTGCACAGGGACACGCGCATGCTCAGCTACAGCTTCACCTTAGGGCCTAAAGTGACCTTAGTGGTAGAAAATAGCCAAAGAGACGCCCAACTGTGGGCAGAGGAGTCCTGCACGCGAGCCCACCACGTAGGGGAGAAGCCACAGGACAGCACTCAAGGAAGTGAGCATGACACAGCTGTCCTGCTTTCAGAGCAGCACCAGGGAAATCGTGCATATTGCAGAGCCGTGGTGCTGCCCACCACCCAGCCTTCCCCAGCATCTAACCCTGCAGGTCAGTTCAGCTATAATTAGTTAACTCGGTGGAAAGCCTGACCACCGTGCAGGATGTCATCCGAGGGCAAGAGCTCCCAGCAGAGTCCCAGCCAGCGCCAGGCTGCTGCCCCTGAGCTTCCAAAGGGGACTGGAGCAATTTTCAGATCAGCTGCATTTCGCTCTGCGGTCATTTATTTGTACAGCACTATCAGCTTTAAATATTGGCATCAGTTCAGGGACAGACTGTAAACACATAGGTCAGCCACCCTTATTTCTGTTCCTTTTTACCTCCAAGCCTCCAAGTCTTGGTTGTACCAGCAGCAGGTACATAAACCAGGTGCTGGTTAGCACTGAGCAAGCAAGATCCCAGAGCTGGGGATTTAACAAAAACCTTAAAGCATTGGGCATCAGATTAACTTCCATAAGGTGCAGCAAGCTCTGGGCATCACCACGGAGTGACAAGTCTCCACATTGGGACCAGGGAAAAGCATCACATGCAAATTCACCCCAAGACTATGCAGGGGGCAGTATCACCGATCCACTGAGCTGTTCTCCTTCCACCTTGAAACCCTTCTTGGATCTCACTATGATTAAATCCATGCTAAGATCCAAGTGACGAGTCCCTGCAAGGGGCACAATAAGAGGGTCTCCACTTCAGGATGACCCTTTCGCGAGGCTCCGGTGATACACTGACTGGCTGGGGAAGCTGAGGTGAGAGACAGCCGGCAAGTGGAGAACAGTGAGGGCTGTCCTCTTGCTTGCTCCAAAGTGCCATGAAGACACTTAAACCCTGAGCAGGGTGTGAGGCACTGGGTGCACTAAGCCAGAAGACTGAATCCTCTCCAGCTGAGAGCAGTGGAGGAAGTGGCACACAAACTAACAAACCACAAAGCTGAGACTGTTAACGTGCCTATGAAACAGGGGCAGCACTGGCCAAGTACAAAATACATGCAGTAGTCAGGCTTAAATAGGGAAGGATTACTCGGGCAGCTGCAGAGCTGCTGGACAGACCTCAAGGTATACAAGGCTCTCAGACATTTGGAAACACAGTAATTCAGAAGGTGGAGGCAGCAGGAAGGACTGAGGAATACAGACATTAAAAGGAGAAACAGGCATCCAGCTCCATTGCTCAGAGATAAGGAAAACCTCAAAATGAAGACATCGGAGCACTGCACTGGCTAAGGGAAAAAGACTGGAAGCATCCCAGTGTTTGGTCCTCTGTGCAACAGAACAGAAGGATGCTAATGAAGCCAGCAGACAACAGAGCTGAGGCACAGCGTACCCCAGAGCAGCCTCACCCTCCGGCCCACCCAGCAGCTCTGTCAGGTATTGGGATGACCTTAGGTGGGGAATACAGGTCACCAGAACTGGATAAGCCACACACCCAGGCACCCCAAAAGAGGCCTGATGACATCCCTGCCAACCCTGGGCTCTCTAAGCCAGAGATTAAAAGAAAATGTATTTCCACGTTGTGCCACTGTTTGATTCTGTCATCATTCCCACCACACCCCTTTGGGCTGAGAAAGTGGAAATCCTGACTGCAAACATGTGTCCAGCCAGTGTGCTGCCTCTGAAGAGGCACAATGCCATGCACACAACTTCCACCAACGGCTGCAACTCGCGTCCACCCCAGGGAATGCTCCCGTTTACCCAGAAGACGTCGTAGATGAAGAGGCCCCCAAGCAAGATGCAGCCAGTGCTGACGTTGTTCAAGTGCAGCAGCTCCACCCCATTGAGGGAGAACGCCAACCCGAAGAGATTGTTGGCAATCCAGTGCTGGGAACGACAGGAAAAGAAGGTTTGGGTCCTACTGCGTGTGCCGAGCCACAGTCTCAGCCTGCAGATGCCTTGTGTGGAAAGGGGCCCAGGTCTGATCCAGCCTGGTCCCTGACCTCCCTGTAACAGGGCTGCAGCTCTCTTACCTTTCTCAGCAGGTACCAGACCCCCACAACACTGCTCAGGGCCAGGCATACGAGATCCTTGGTGTCAAACTCGTAATTCACTATTTCTGCAATAAAACAGAGAAGTTCCATTTTGGGCAGTCCCGGCAGCTCCCCTTCACGTTCAGGACAGAGATGAGTGACTTCACAGCAGGGAAACAATACAGACTGCAGTCCTCACATCGCAAACGAGGGGACTGTACCCACAGAAATGGCTGTGCCCACAGTAAACACGTGCAAACTGCATGCAAGTGAGCAGGCGGCCCTGGCAAGCCCAGACCTTCTAGTTCAGCCAGACTCTGCCACATGGACAGCATCTGCGATCCTTCTGTCAATAAGGAAATTGGATTCAGGCACTGTCTAAGGCAGGGAGAAGCAGATCTTCTCACTCTTCCTGCACCAGTTAACTCCTGGTGGTATCACTATATTCCCTGACCAGTAATGCTACTGGGCAGGAAACTTACTAAAGCATCTTCTACCAGTGCAAAAATTTGAATCAGATCAGTTAAGGCAGCACAAAAAGTCAGTACTGTGCTATCCAAGGAGCTTAAATAAAGGCAGTGCATTTAATAGTGGCCACAGTGCCATTCCTGTAGCACTCTGGGATCTGTTTCTGGGGTTTTACTGCCAGCAAAGAGGGAGAGCAACATCCAGTGCAAAAAGATGTACACAGCAGCCCCAGCTCTGCATGGGCACATGAGGCTCACACTGGCTACAGCAGCACAGCAGGGAGCAAGAACTAAGTCTTTGAGAAGGCTGTTGCAATGGGCTGAAAGTCAAAACACCAGGTGAGCAAGAAACAGAACAGTAAAGGCAGAAAACATTCAGGCCCCCAGAGAGACCAGTGAGCCAACATACCTTCCTTGCTCTCCCCGGAGCCCTGGGTGAAGAGGAGCTGGTACTGTTTGTTGGGGAAATTTGCAGGAAAGAACCTGTTCATCATGGGGCTGAAACAAGAGGTGCAGAAAAGGGCAGTTCGACAGAAACCCCACAGGATGCGCTGCCCAGCACCTCTGCGTAACAGTGTCACAGCATAGATGTTCACCCACACCTCCTCCTGGGAGCGGGAAATGCCAGGGACTCCTGGCAGGGACTCTCCACATCAGGGACCGGCAGGAGCCCCAGCTTCAGTCACCAAGCCACAGACTTCTGCCCATATGTGACAGTCCCCCAAAATGCTCTAGTGCAACAAGCACAGAGCATCACCCACAAGAAGTCAGGACCCACCCCAGACCCCAGCAGGTTCCCTGTGCCCCCCCAGCACCCTCCTGGCACCACAGAGCTCTGGTCACCCAGAACCTACTGTGTCACCACTTAATGGCCCTCCTGCAGAGCTGGGAGTGGGGGTGAAGCCCTTGCCACAGCTCCAGTCTAAGGAAAGCATCAGGTCCCCAACACCCTACAGCTCAGGAAACCGGAAACCAGTTTTACTTTTTCAGTTACTGAAACAGCCTGAGCTTTCAACACCTCATGCTAAGCATTGGTGTGAGAGGCCAGGGACGTTGTCGTGAGCTCCAGCTGCCTGTTTCAGCTATCCCAATAAGAGGAAGATGGGTGCCAAGGAGCTCTCCCCTCCACACGGCGGCAAGGACTGTGCCAGCCCATAGTAGCTCCTACAACAGTGGCCACCCACACCTCCACAAGCTCTCCCAGAGGTGCTGCATGGGGTATCGGATTGCTGGGACCCCCAAGACTTTGGTTCTGCCCTTGGCTGCCCTATGAGGAAGGGTTCACAGCATGCTCTGGGAGTGATCCTCCCCAGTGAGCCCTTCATACCACCGAGGAAGAACACCTTATGAGCTGGAACTTGGCTCTGCTTCAAGGCAATGGTGCTGTAGAAACCCCCCAATAAAATCAACACCCCACTGCCTCGCAGAGCGGGGAGCCTTGGACACCCCTGCTCCCAGCCGCACCATTCCCTCCATTGTACCTGATGGTGTGGGACAGAGCTAGGATCCCCAGCACAAAGAAATACATGGAAAGCAGAAGATTGATGTACTCTTGAGAGAATATCTGCAAGACAAATCCAAAGAGGGGTCAGTTACCACAGTGTCCTGCCCATCTGCAGCACTTCATGTTGCGATTGGCAGCTGCTGTGTCAGTGCTCCAGGGAGATGAGAAGAATAGCTGGAATAACCCAAATTCTTGCACTGCTGATGTGAAATATGTTGGAAATAGCCGCGTGCTCACAGAACAAGCACAACGGGCCCGCGACTTGTCGCACATCTACAAGCCGCTTGGGTCAAAAAATAACTCGTGCACTGCAGAAAGGAGGACAGAGCTTCCCCCACGTGTCCCCTGCAGAGTGAGCCGAAGCAGGGAGCGAGGCACTGTGCCACTCCCAGGGGCTGCCCCAGCAGAGGGGAGCAGCAGCACCCCCACCTCACTATTGCAGCAGGCTGAGCGTGACTTGCCCTAATTAAACGGGGTATTATTAGAAATCCTGCCCTCCAATGCAGACGCTCCCTTACTGCTAAATCACAGCCCTACAGCCCAGTGTGGGGGGACCCCAGCAGCATCCGTGCTTTCCTGGAGAGGGGATACTGGAATATGAGAGCTCATGGCAGGTTGCAGATATTACAAGGAAGAACTGCCAATCATGTAGCAACTTTAGTGGGGCCATACAGCACATTCAGTACTTATTTTGCTGGTGTCTCCATCCCAGCCAGGAGCAAGAGGCAGAAAAGGCACCTGAGGAGGTGGAGTACCACCCCGAGACATGGGCCACAGGGAAGGGGTGGGCTGCAGGGCGTACTTTCAGCAGCCAGAGGGGCCCCGTGGCAAGGTCTGGTGGCTGCTCCATACCCCACCATCAGGAGAGGTTCAACAGTTGCTTGGCTTTCCTACTGGTGACCTACAAAAGGAGCTGCATCCCTGGTGTGCACACAGGCTAAACTTCATTCTTGGGAAAGCAGGACATATTGCTAGGGAGGCCTGATCCTGTCTGCTGCTGAAGAGCTGACCACAGGCCATGCATTCACCTTCCCCGTGGAGCTGCAGCACAGTCTGGCACACAGGTACATGCTGGGGTACGGACCTGCACAGTGCAGCCGTCAACCCAGGGTAGGAGCCTGCAGCATCAGTCGGCTACTGTGTGGTAACCACAACGGGCAGAAATGGGACTTCAAACTGCAGTATTCCCAACTTTGCACCTTAAACCTCACCGGGCCAATCAGGAGCACCCTGCCACCTTGCAGGCAGCCCAGGACAGCTGCCATGCTGAGAGGATCACTCCACAGTGATGGCCCCACGGCTTGTCAGGCCCCTTCAAAAGCTCATCTGCACACCAGACGTGCACAGGCAGACAAAGGTGCTTTAAGAAAAGAAAACTTCTCCACACAGCCAAAAGCACCCACTGCTGGGATCTCCTACCGGTGACTCAGAAATAGTCATCTAACTCTGCTTGTCAGCTCTGCATGTCTAAAAGACTTCACCTGAACACACGTGGGCTTGCCCATGAGCTAGCAATCCCCCAGGCCTGCAGCTGGGATGGCTTTAGAAGCACAGCACAGAGCACAACACAGAGACAGCAGCATTTGCAACTCAGCAGGCCCTGGCACCCTCTGTTTTCAGTGCGTGCACCATCAGGTCGGCTGACGGAAACAAACAGAGCTCAGGGGTGAACTCGCCCCTTGGCAGCTCTCCAGAACCATCCTGTGCACAAACAAGCTCTGAATTACCCCAAGCTGTCACAATTCAGGCAAGAACTGATGTCCTCCCACGTGGTGACATCAAAGAGCTTGAGCTGGGCAGCCTTACACACTTTCTGTCCCAACACTGAGAAGGCCCCCAACTAGGGTAAACCAAAAATTGAGTCAGACCCGTTTTGGGAGTTCCTGACCAGGCAGGGAGGACGGCAGGCACCTTCAGTGCCCGCCAGCATCGCTCACTTACTTTAAAGAAGAGGTAGAGCCCCAGAAGGGTGCAACTGGCAACAATGGGAAAACGAGCAGCATCTCGGCTGGTAATGGTCTCCGGCATCTCTGAGGAGTTCTAGGAAAGGAAGGAGAGGACAGGAATGGATCAGCCCCTGCTCTGGCTTCCTACCTCAGCAGGAGGTGAACAGACAAAACGAGCGGGGCTCCACAGTGGTTTTGAGAGGGGCAGGGGACCCACTGTCCCTCCGTCGTTCCCAGAGGTGGGGCTGTGTCACTAGCAGAGCCTGAGATGGAAAAAGCAAACCTCACACTCGTCTTTCCAAGGGCTGCCACAATTCACTGCTTTTTTCCTCTTGGAGAAGGGAAAAAAAACCCAACCTCTGCCTGCTGCGCTGGCGTTGTTCCTTTCTCCCTGTGCCCAGAGGGGAGCTAGGCTCCCTCACTGCTCACGCCTGGCCATCCCTGACAGCCTCCCCATCTGTGCGCACCATATGTCGATCACCCTCTGAGTGACGTTTCTCTCCAATCACCTTTTTATCCCTCACCTCACTCTTGGGACGCTCCTTGTGCTCAAAAGCCCCAGATTTATAAACGCCTTTCACCTTCTGAGATATCTTTGCACCAGCTGAACCAGCCCTCTTTCAACCAATTTCCCACGAGAGACCTTCAACTTTCAGAGGAGAGGCAGAAGGCTGCCTGCTCCCCTGCCCGCTCCCCTGCCCAGCTGGCTGCTGCTCGGAGATCTAATCTCACACAGGCAAACACCTGCGGCCAGCGCCGGACAGAGTGCACGTTAGCGGAAGCCCTTATGCAAAGCAACCCTGCGAAGGAACAACAGCTTATCCCAGGCACAGCTGCTGCCACACAGCACTCAGCAGTGCAGAAGCAAGTGCCCAAAGCGCCACTGGCTTCCTGTGGCGTGAGTGAAGAGAAATCCCCCCCCCCCCCCCGAGAACCACAGCCAAGCCCTGCTCGCAGACCTTGGTTGCCTGGGCTGCCAGGAAACCCACTAAAATCAGCTGAAACCCCGAAGTAAGACGTAAGGGCAGACAAGGGGCTTTAAAAAGCAGTAATAAATCAGACTGTGTAAAACAGCCCTTTCTCCTGAGCTTCAGGATCCAAAGTGCTGGGAGATTTAAGTCCCAGCTGCTACCTGAGACCAGATGCGAGATGTAGAGAGCAGCACGATGGGCTGCAGAGACAGCACAGGGTGTGCAGGCAGGAGAATGCAGCAGCATCCTGGGGACGAGCTCCAGTGCTGCGGGGCGGGAGGAGCAAAGCCACATAGAAGTCCCCCAAAACACAGCATCTCTTGCGAGGGTACAAGGGGTGGTCACGAGATTTGCAGCACTTGAATTTATCGGGACAGTGGGGATGGGGCTGGAGAAGACCCCAGGGGAAGCCAGATCTCTCCCCGGGGTCCCCTGCCTCTGCCGGGCCGCGGGTCTCTGCCATTTCATGGACAGACCCGGGGGATGGCAGCATGGGGCGGGGGGCCGGGCTGGCTGAGGGCCGGGGCACCCGAGAGGGCCCGCGGGGGCGGGGGGGCGAGGCCTGGAGGCCCCGGAGGGTCTCTCGGGAGGGGCCGGGAACAGCACCCGCTGCCGGGCAGGGGGTGGGAGAAAGGGGGGCCTGCACGCCCCGGCGCCCCCGGTTGCAGCAGGGGCGGCTGACCCGGCGGGGGGAGACCGGGCCGCCCGGGGGCCGCGGGGGTACCTTGCTCTTGGCGCAGCTGACGGAGCGCAGCGCCCCGAAGAAGATAGGCAGCAGCGCCATGAGGACGAGGCTGCCGTAGGCCAGCGCCATACCCTCAGGGGTGGCGGGCGGGCGGGCGGCCGCAGGGGCCCCGGCCCCGGCCCCGGCCCCGGCGGCGCTGCCGTTATGCGCCGCGGCCTCCTCCATAGCGGCTGCTCCCACCGCGGTCCGCTTCCGGTCCGCGCGCGCCAGGGACACGTCCTCTTACTGGCCGGAAGTACATCACGCGTCGACGACGCTAACCACGCCCCTGGCAAACCTAGGCCGCGTTGCTAGGAGACCGACAACGGGCCTGACCGCGGCCGGGCCCGATCCCGGGCCGGATCCCGGCCCCGGTCAGACCCCGGCGGGCCTGTCTCTCCCTGCCCAGACCCCACGGTGCGAGGAGCGGGTGAGAGCACCGGGGACATCCCTGCGGGCAATGGGGGGCCCCGGCTTCCCGTGGCCCCTGGCCACGAGTGGAAAGGTGGCAGCTTCAGCCACCATCACCCTGAGCGAGTCGGGTCGGGGGCTCCCGGGCTTCTCCTCCATCCAGCCCTGGGTTTTCCTGCCCTTTGTTGTTTCCCGAGGACCCCTCCTGTGCTCCCAGCCCACCCATGGCCACACTTGGTGAACACCCCCTCTGTAAAAATGCCTCATAAACGGCCGCAAACTCTTCCTCCCGCTGGACCGGGGCCAAGGCTCTGCTGGAAAATTGGCTGAAACGTGTGTTTTCCTCACAAATATTCCCTCCCCTCCTGAGCCACTGGCAGCCTGGCTGTGCCACCGAGCTGCCTCCTCCTCCTGCGCGTCCCCCTCACCCACGCCAGGGCGAGAGTCTGCTCAGAAGCAAAGGCACCAGCAGAGACTAAAGACTGAGCAAAGTTCAATGGTGATGCCCCTAGTTTAGATCTGAGCCACAGGCAGGGGAAGGGAGCGCAGCGGGGATTAAAAAGCAAGGTTTTTTTTTTTTTAGTTTTTTTTTTTAAAAAAAAAAAAAAAACAAACAAAAACCCAGGAATCTATTTCAGGACCGGGGTTGATTCATAGTTTTGCGTTTCAGGCAGAGGGCAGATGGAAAGGCCTCCCGGGAGCCCCTCTCTGTTGGGCTGGCCTTCTGCCTGGGACGCTGTCCTCTCCCTGCCACCAATTCTCCCACAAAGGAGAAGGACGGAACCAAGGGCAGCAGCAGGCAGCCATGCAGGCAGTGTGCCCGCACACCCCCCGCTGCTTCCCACCCTGCTGTCTGCCATGGCATGGCATGGCCCATCACGGTACAGCTACTGACCCCCTTATTGACCCCCTCACCCAGACTCTTACAGACCCCTTTGGATGCCCACCTGCCCCCTACACCCTAGCTTGGTTTGGGACCCCTTGATGAAGGGCGATGCTTCTCTTTCCTGCCTCACCCCTGCTGCTCTGCACCAAACCTGGGTTAACCAGGGCGGGAGCATCGTCCTGAGCCAGGGAGGGCCCGAAGCGAAGGCTGATGGGGGGTGAGCTGCTCCTTACATTTCAGTGGGTTGTTAAACCAGAACCCAAAACAGCCCGTGGCTGCTGCTGTCCTGTGGAGACCAAGGGCTCAACTTGCCTGTGGCGGGGCAGTGTCTGCCCTCCTCCCCTCTGCTTTACTTAGCTGCTCTCCATGAGAAGATGAACCCCCACACATCAGGGTGGCTGCTCTGGCCCTGTGGGCTGCAGGCACCATCCCCTCAGGGCTGGTGGTGGGTGGGGGGACTCAGGGCTTATGGGAGACAGGCAAAGGGGCTGGAGGAGGAGGGGGTAGTGGTCGGACCACCACCCATCTCCGCATGCCCTGGGGTCCAGCTGTGCCACCCGCCAGCGTTGCCCTGGGGTTGGGAGCTGGCTCAGCACCGGCGCTCAGGACTCTCCTTCCTCCCTCCCTTCGTTTCCCAGCACCTCGCCGTGGCCTCCCTTGGCCTGTCCTCCCACCCTCCAGCGCGGCCGCATTTTTGTGGGTTTGAGCTCATTCTTTCCACTCCCCTCTCTGCTGGCTGCCAACTTTCCATCCCGTGGCCCCCCCCTGCCTCTTGCTGCGGGGAAATGCCGGCTGCAGCTGCAGGAAGGACTGACAGCAGCAAGGAGCCCCGTCCTCAGTATGCAGCCCCTGTCCCTGGTGTGGCTGATGTGTGAATGGCAGCATCGCATCCTGCAGCATCAGGAACTGGGGTGTGGGGAGATCCAGGGCCGGGCCCCGGCAGAGCAGTCGGAGCCAGATCAGCATCAAGGAGAGAGCAGCAATGCCACAGTCACCAATGATTTGGGGAGGCACTGAGCAGCACGGAGAAAAGCCTGAGCAGGCTTCCCTTCTCCTGGGGACAGAACCCACAGGGACAAGTCCTTGCTTGGATTTGCACCTGTGGAGAGACTGTTCTCCCACAGGGATGCGGCGCTGCCCCATACCAGTGTCCCCTTTGCTCTGGTGACCCCCTCTCCAGCTGCACCGCACCAGCCATGGCTGGCGGGTCCCCACGCTCGAGCCACAGAGCCAGTGGAAACTCCTGACCTGACCCAGGGAGGGAGGGCACCGCTGATCCTCCCTGGCGCCAGGCCCGGGGCCGTTAAGCAGGCTACCCTGTGGTGTCCCCACTGCTCGCCGGCAGTGCAGCCTAAAAACAACTGGCAGAGCCCACGCGGCTCCAGCATCGCCTCCCAGGGTGCCCAGGGTCACTCACTGCTTGCTGCAGCCAAGCACGTCCCTTCCCAGCTGTGCCATGCTGCAGCCAGTGCCGTGCTGCTCAGCTCCTGCCTCCCTGCCCCTTCCTGGGGCACTGGGAACCACCGAGCACCCAGCTCCCTGCCCAGGCTGTGGCTTCCATGGTGCTTGGGGGCTTGAGGGTAGTACCTCAGCAGAGCTCAACCCTTCTCAGAGGCTTTTCTGGAGCCAGACGGGACCTGAGAGGCGCAGGGGGGGCAGGGGTTTCTGCCATCGCAGGGAATGATGCTGCAACCACTGGGTGAGGAACACAGACTTCTGTCAAGAGTGGATGAAGGCTCTTCCTGCCTTCAGATGTTTTGTCTGGTGAAGCTGGAGCAAAAGGCAGGTTCCCTGCCTCAGCTGTGAGCAATGAACTGGGCTTGAATCTGGCCAGGCAGCCCCAGCTCACAGCTCCCCAAGGCAGGGACCCAGCAGAGACCAGCACCTCCCTGATGTGGTTTATTCTGCAGATTGAGGGTTTTCCCCATTGCACCAGTAAAGGAAAACATCATTCCGAGGAGCACTGGTGCCAGGGAGATGTGGCATAAAGCCCTGGCATGGAGAAGCCTGGGGTGCCAGGTGATGCTGTCCGTGCTCCCCAAGCCCCTTTCACTAGCCAGCTCCAGGAACGTTGTTGAGGTGGACACTGCTATGGTGCCCTCACCAGTCTCTGCCACCCTGCAAATGACAGGAACTACGAGCGGGACCAGCCACACTCCCAGCAGCCTCTGGAGCTGCTCCAGCCATGCAAGCAGCCCTGCACCAGGGCACAGCCACCCTTCACCTCTGGCTCCCCAGGAGCATCTGCAATCCAGGATCCAACCACCCCAAGCGCAGGTGCCTGTCCCACCCTCTGTTCCATGGGTGCAGCCCACGGGACCTGGCCCCACTTGTCCCCTCTCCTGGAGGGGAAGCGGCCAGATCCAGAGCACCCCAGGCAGCCCTCAGCACCCGTTAAAATAGCTCTACATCTTCAGCATTGCTCTGGCCCCATCTGGGCTCCCCTTGTACCCATGGAGTCACCGACCACGTTGCTGGCAGAGAAGAGTCCCCAGCCTGCGTGGGACGGGAAGGCAGTTGCTCTCAGAGCACAGACAGGTCATGGCAGGACTTGGAGCGGACTTTGAGGGCCACTTTGCTGTTGTTCCTGGCCACCAGCCTGTCGAGGAAGCGCCGGGCTCTCTTGGTGAGGCTCTCCTTGCGCTTCTGGCCAGGAGCAGGGTGCTTGCGGGCCTCTTTGCCCCCACGGCGCAGGCGGATCTGCCGCACCACCCCCTCGAAGAGCTCGGCCACGTTGTGCTGTAGAGCTGCCGACGTCTCGATGAACTTGCAGTCGAACACCACAGCGCAGGCACGGCCCTCTGCAAGGGAGGAACAGGGAGGGGGCATGGCCCCACTGGCATCCCAGCACCAGGGGACAGGCACTGCCACATGCAGGGCAGCAGCTGCATGTCCAGGGACAAGGGGATTGATGTGGGGAATGCAGTTGGGCAGGGAGGCCGGGCGCAGGGCTCCCCACCAGCCAGACCCCTCCCTCCCACTGCTCACCTTCAATGGAGACCTCACGGCACCGCACCAGGTCGGTTTTGTTCCCCACCAGGATGATGGGGATGTCCTCAGCCTGCCGTGTGCGGCGCAGCTGGATGCGCAGCTCTGAGGCACTCTCAAAGCTGCCCCGGTCAGTGACGGAGTAGACGATGACATAGGCGTTCCCCACCTGCAGGCACTGGCTGCGGTGCCAGCTCTCCTCGCCCTGCCACACAGAGAATGAGATGTCACTGCTCTGCAGGGGCTGCTGGCAACCCTTACCACTGCTGGGGGAGAGGAGAGCACCCCAACACTGATGGGACCTGCCAGCACACCCCGCCAGCCCCTGCATCGCGGGGAACAGACATGTGACTACATTAATAAAATGCAGACTAAAAGCTCCTGATTTTGGGGGGTGTTTGAGAGTTTTCTCCTCTATCAGCAACAAATTGGGGATGTGGGCTCAGCTTAGCTCAGAAGACTGAGGCTGCACCTCCCAGAGCCACCCTCAACCACGCAACGCCAGTGGTGTGGGTGCAGTGCCCTGTGTGAAGCCAGCAGTGGTCCCTGCCGGGCAGGGTGGGATTAAGCAATAGTGGAAATGAAGGTCTGTTGTTGGGGTGTCATGGTGGTGAGGCACCTCCTGAGAGCACAGCCACACATGCAAAATGCAGCCCCAGCCCAGGCAGGTGCTGTGCCCGCATTCATGGTCTGGTCACTGGTTCCATCCTTGCTCCCAGGGACAATTCACTGCTTGGTGGTACCTGCAGGAACGCCAAACCCTGGCATGGAGTAGGCAAAGGGGTGTTCTGAGGGAGGCAGTGACAGCAGGGCTGTCATTTCTTCCGAGGAGATGCCTCCATGCGCTGGACAGAAGGAATGTCCCATGCCAGGCTCTCAGGGCCACCGCTCTGCCTGTTAAAGCATGTGCCCTGGCTCGTGGCACCGTCTCACGTGGATTTGCCTACTTGGTTGCTTCAGCTCCATTCCCAAACTATTTCCATGCATTTCAAAGTGGGCTGGCACCACCCTTCTTCCCCACAGCCCCTTCTTCCACCACAGCCCACCTTCCCACCCCTCATGCGAGGGGCACCCTGTGCCCACACCACCACTCCCGTGCTTGTGGTGCCTCACCAGGAGAGCCCACACTGTCAAGAACATGGTGGGCAGCCTCTCACAAGGGTGAAAGGTGGGCAAAGATCCATCAGAGATGTGACCCCAGCCCCTGCCTTGCCCAGTGTGCATGTCCCACTCTGCATCATGGGCAGCAGCGAGCCCTGGACTTGTCCGGTAAAGCCCCAGGTAGCTTCATGGAGCTCAGAGGCCACGAAGCAGTTGCTGTGCCCATGCAGTGTCCCCCGGGCATGTCCCAGCTCACTGGCCCTGCTCACAGCATGGGCTCCCTGCAGCACCCAGCCCAGGCCCTGCCGTACCTGCTGCTCCGGCTCCCAGGTGTCCATCACCAGCAGCGTGGTCTCCTCACCATCAACAGACAGTGTGCGCTCATACGCAGCCTCTGCAAGACACCGGGAGAGCCCAGTTGGCACAGCACTGCCCGGGCACCAAGACACGATCCTGGCCCCAGCACCGGGCTCCTCTCTGTCTCGCACAGGAGTTTTTCCCATCACGGGGCCATGCACGCAGTTCGGACACACACTGCCTCCCCGCCACCACCTCTGGGCCCCATGGGGGGTGACCCTGCTGCAGAGGGGCCCCAACCACCCAACCACCCCCCCAGCCAGGCACCCACCTCTGTGCTGCTCCAGCAGGTCCCGCTCCTGGACGCCAGCGAAGAGGTTGGCCAGGCTGGTCTTGCCCACACCAGGGTCACCCAGCAGCACCACGCGGTACAGGGGTTCCCAGGAGCTGGAGGAGCCCGAGGACTCGGAGGACCAACTGCCCCGGGGTGCCGCTGCCCTGCCACCCGGCTCGGATGCGGAGTGACCGAGTTGGGGGTGGCAGGGCTCGGCCTGGGACGTGGCACCCGGTACCCCCGGCCGCGGGAGAGGGGTGCTGGCCCTTCTCCGCAGTGGGCTCTTGCTCCCACGCTGCGTGTTCAGGGTCATCTGCGGCACCGAGGGCAGCGGGGCTGGGAGAGGCCGCCCCGAGGGGTCCCAGCTCCCTGCAGCCCCCCTCCGCGCCACTCCCACTCTCGGTGCCGGTGCCCGTTCGGTAACTCGGGCACAACTTTCCCCGGGACAGGCTCGCCACCGCCCAGTCCGGGCTTTAAACCCCGGGAGGTGGAGCCCTTCGCAGCGCCCGGTCCCTCCCCCGCCGGACACACCCCCGCCCTCACCGGTCCCGGTCCTGGCCCCGGCCCGGGTCACCCTTTCCGATCCCCGAGGTCCCCGTGGAGCTCCCGGCGCCGAGAAATGCCGAGTTCCGCCGGGGCGCGTCCCCTCGGTCCCGGGTAGCAGCGCGGGGGGCAGCGGTTGCACCGGGAGGCTGCGGGACGCGCTGCCTCGGGCGGGGGTTCCGCTACGCTCCCGCTTCTGCGTGGGGTAGGGTCCCCCCGGTCCCCCGAGCCCCCCGGCCCCGACTGGCTCCATCTCGCGGCGGCGCGGAGCAGCGCACAGCTCCGCCGCTCCGCCAAGTAAGGAGCGAGCCGAGCCCGAGCCGGTCCTGCCCGGTGCCCGGTGAGGCTGTGCTTTGCCGGGACCTCTCAGCCCTGCTCGGCAGACGCCCCAGTGCCGTCGCCAAGAGCTGGTGGTGGGAAGCGTGGCCGGAGGTATGGGCGAGAACAGGACCTGGTTTTATTTGAACCCATCGGTTGGCCCGGAGCCATGTGGGTACTGTGGCACCAAACCACCCGACCACTGGCCCTGTGTGGGCACTGGTCTTACCCGGCGCTGGGATACCAGTCCAGCCCACGCTGGGATGTGCTGGCAGGGATTCCTGGCACCAGGGCTAGTCCCAGGACACCCCTCATGGTCACAGCACAGCGACGCGGAGGCCCCTTTCGGCTTCAACCCCTCCAGTGTTATGGAGATGGCATGAAGGGGATGGGTCAGGATGCAAAAGCGGGAGGGCTGGTGATGCCTCCCTGGTACCTGTGGTCGCAGGGCTCACCCCGTGCTCCTTCCAAGGGGCTGCAGCCTCGCGGCTGTGAGCACAGCACAGCCCACACAGACCAGGAATGACAGTAACACCTTTACTGCACCATATAACTACATCAGTCAGTCCCCAAGGCAGCTGAACAGGGCTGTGATGGAGAAGTGCTGATGGGAAAGGAGGGGCTTTGCGGCTCAGCACCTCATCCGTGCCGTGCACTCCCTCGGGCCTGTGAGCGGAGCCTGGCTGAGAGTCAGATGGGCGGCATCTCCTCAGCGGGGATGCTGAGGACCACCTCGGTATCTGGCATGCACCTGAGAAAGAAATGAGAGTTAGGAGGGACAAAGCAAAGAGTGGGACTATGCCGCTGTGCTTCAGCTGGTTTAGTGTGAGGAGGAGGAGAAGCTCCTGCGTGGCCAGGGCTGGAGGTGGGTGACTGCTTTTTGCAGCCCACCCAAAGCTTGGAGGTGTCCTATCCCCTGCACAGCAGCCCTGTCATCAGAAGGCACGGGGTGGGTGGAGGGAAGCTTTCCTTGTGTCTGCTGTGCTACCTTCTCTGTGTCCCTGAGGTCCGGGACTGGTTTTCAGTGGGGAGGGCCCAGACACTTGTTCTGGGACCTAGGACAAAGCAAGCAGCTGGGGGAGAAGCAGGAAAAATCCTGTCAAACCAGATGAGGGTTGTGTCCACAGCCCCTGTTCAGCATGAACCAGAGCCCAGCCCAACCTCCAGCTCACCCCAGCACTATTTTGCTTTTCAGCTCACCCTTCATGGTCTGTCCCGGCCACTAACCACTCTGCCTATGAAAGAAATCAGCTCCGAGCCTGAGCCCTGCTCCACGGCCCTGTCTTAGACCGTGCTTGTGACTGAGCCCTCTGCAAGGCAGGCTCAGTGCTCGCTGGCCTTCCTTGAGAGGCAGAACCAGATGTAGCCCCTGGGGCTCTGAGAGGGAGAAGGAATGAAATTAGCCACCCCTTACTGTCAATCCTGAAAGACAAACAAAAGCGGAGAAAGCCTGCCGGAGCAGCCAGGTACATCTGCTTTCTCGCAGCGAGAGGACAAGCACAGTGAGCTGGGCTTGCTCAGAGCTGCGCTCATCCATCTCCGTCTCAGACCAGTACAAACTGTGCATTCAGAGTGACCCCAGCACAGGGCTTGAAGCTGCTGGTGAAATCCACCCGAGGCTCTTTGAAGCAAGAGGATTTTTAAAGAGGGGAAACTGATGGGAATGGATATGCAGGGCATTACAGCTCCTCCGGGCTCCACATGCAGGGATCCAAGGAAGGCCCGCAAGAGTCCTGCGCTCCTACACACCCTTACGCCTCCAGGCTGAGCACAGCTTGTGTCTGATTTTGCTCTTTCAGGAAGCAAATCCAGTGCCTGGAACCAAAGGGTTAATTAGAAAAAACGAAGGGCTGGTGAAGTCGTGTGAAAAGTTGCAGGGAGGTCAGTGGGAAAGGGCTGAGGGATGGTGGAGAGGGCTCTGGCACAGGCTCCCGCCTGTCAGGGCGGGTAAGCACCAAATGCCTGACTTGTGATGTTACAGAAACTTTCCACTTGGGCCTTCCTGCTATTTTTAACTCTTCTCCCAGCCACCCTCAGTAACCCCAGCTCCACCAGCTGTCGAGGCTAATTAATTCCCTTTTTTATCATTTTTTTATCAGAAAAAAAATTAAGTTGCACTAATCCATCACACAGCCTCTCATCTCCCCCCCGCTGTCTCCTGACACGTTCCAGGCTTTCCTCCCGCTTCAGCTCATGCCTCTGCAGCACTGCAGCCATACCTGGCTTCCAGCTAAAACCCAGGCCCTAGAGCAGGATACGCAGCCCCTCTTGTCATCCACACCACCATCAGTTTGCTGGGTGAGCATCCACCCATCCCAAGGGATGATATTTTCGTGCAAAATAACTTCTGTGTGCATGTGAGGTGCTGAGGAGCTGAGGGGCTGGCCTGCACCTGCAGTGGCAGTACCCGCTGGAAAGGAATGACTTCATTAATAGACGTCTCTGTGCCAAGAACAACTTGTATAGGCAGTTGATGTAAATAAATGCGTATATGCACGCTGTTCTGCACGCAACTTACGGGTTTCAGGCTACAGCATACTTGAGATTTAAACACATTTGACCCATTTTTTCTCAGGTTTGTACCCCTGGTCAGCAGACAGCACAGAAAACTAAGGCACCTCAGCAGCTCTAAATCATTTGTGATTTTTGTGATTTTTCCTGCCCTGGGCAGGATCCCGCTGCCACAGGACAAAGGGCAGCGTTATGCCTTCAGTCTGTTGTGGGTATGGTAGAAAATAGCTTGTCACAGCTGGCTGTTGGTGTACTTCAGCCCACAGACTTGGTCCATCTGGGTCTGTCCCTGGAGAGGAGAGCCCAGTCTTCCTGTGATCAAGTTGGCAGGGCCTTCTCCCCATCAACGCTAAGTGAGGATTCACCTTATGCTTTGTAATTCTTATATCCAGTATCGGCACAGTGCACACCAGTAAGCAGGAGTGGGGATTACCCACAACCTCCACTTGGGAAGTAATTAGCTACCAGAGAACTGTGGCAGGGAAAGAGCAGTGAGAAAGATAACAAATTTTTGCTTTTTTTGCTGCCAGCCAATAACCGCTGACATATTTTTTTACATATTAGGGAAATGGCAGCCCATCTTTGTTCTCACAGAACGCTGGTGCCATTCACACAACCAGAAAGGTGGCTCTAGATGGGCAAGACTTGCTTCGACAGGGATGCTCCTCGCGAGCCTACCCCCTTCTCTCAGTTTTGTTTCCCAACCACAAAGTGGAAACAACAATAAAATAAGAGTCAGTGTAGGCACAAGGGCCTTGAAAAGCTCTGCTGGTCCTGACTGTCCCTGGCTGCAGCCACTAATAATCTCCACTTGCAGGCTGCGCAGAGGGAAGCCCAGAAGATGGAAGCCCAGATGTGATGCGACCAAGGATCAGTATTAGAGTTGTGGCTAGTTCCTAGCTGCTCTTAGACAAGACTACAGGACCCTGCAACCGTCTTCCCAAGCAGAACCCAGCATAACTGTGGGTTAATACCCCAGGCTGGGCGTAGGTTTAACAGGGACATCTATGGAAACGATGGGGTAAGGTTATTAGCACTCAATGCCAAAGACTCTGCAGCCCAAGGCCACAGAGAAAGGGCTGTGCATGCCCACTGACCAGCCTTACTTCGGTCTGTGGAGAAGAACATCAGCAAAGATCAATTCTCTTGGGTCTCTTGCGCTCTGTCGGAGTGTCTGGATGCTTCTCTTCAGCTCACCAATATCCTCTTCCAGGTCCTTAATAATCTGAATGAATGACATCTCTAAGAGTTCTGTACTTTGTAGTAGAAGCAGGAATTCAAATGTTTAGAGATTTTGTAAACAGCAGAGCTAGATAACATCCCTTCTGCAAGTAAGCCCCTAACAGGCTTCCCAAAATACCTGCTGGACTGCTCACCCTCAGGACATCCTAATAGCCCCTTGACTCCTGTTGAAATGGAAGGACATGTACCCCACTAAAGCAGACAAAATCCTCACGAAGGGCAAGGGCTGAGGGTGGCTGGCTCTGCTGCACTGCACTGATTCTTCCCCAGCTCGCTCACCTCCCTTTGCCTCAGTATTCCACATCGCAAAATGTGATTGTTTATGACCATCTGCTTCAGGCCATCCTGGTGCAGCAACTTCTCCTGTGTGGGTGAAGAGAAGAAAACCAGCTGCAGAAACTCCATGGTAATCACCAGCATGAAACCCTGCCGCTGCTGGGTGCCAATGCTGGCCATGTCCTCTGGCATCACTCTTCAAGAAAATTATTTCTGCTCGAACAGGGTTTGAGTTCCAGCTCTAGAAAGAGACTGTTGTTGAGATCACATTGTACTGATGATGGAACAAGACTGAGGAGCTCAAGAGATCCAGTTCAGTTTCCCAGGGAAAGCTTATTAATATTGCTTGGGTAACTTATATCCCCCTGTGCTTACAAATTCACCTGTAAAAGGGTATAGCAGTTCTGCATCAGAGCAGGCTGTAAATGGAGTCAGTAATTAATATTTTCTTAGTGGTCTTCAAGCTACTAACTCAAGAAAAGTGCTAAGAACACCATGTGA
This sequence comes from Vanellus vanellus, assembly GCF_965231255.1. Lineage (NCBI taxonomy): Eukaryota > Metazoa > Chordata > Aves > Charadriiformes > Charadriidae > Vanellus > Vanellus vanellus. Next base: position 13,711,813 of record NC_138920.1, read on the forward strand.
GTAGGAACTGTGCAACGGGAGTTCCTCCTATTTTGGGAAAAATAACAGCAGTCCCTGCTCTATCGTGCTGCATATAGTTTAATTTCCTCATGAATTTATTACAAATATATGTGCGCTGCCACAGCGGTGTCACGGCCAATTAGCAAAGCAGCTACCTGAATAATGTAATAAAACAGGGACTGTAAAAGCAGGGTGAATGTTGGGTCACAGTGCACTCACCTCCACACAGCAAACTCTCAGGAGTGAGTCTGAGAATATTTCAACACGTCCGACTACAGCAGCAACTCAGAAGTGCTTCTCATGTACCCTCCCAGCCTGACAAGCAGCTCTACTATGGCATCAGGAGGGGAGCAGCAATGTTGTTACTCTTTGGGTGCTGGCTGCACCGTGCTATTGCTAATGGGCCATGTGTGGAAGCCCCTGCCTTGTCTACCAGCTCCCAGAAACTGATTCCCCTTGCTGGGACATCACATGAACTCCACGAACCTCCACGACTTTCTGTAATAGAGCCTCTTGTTCCGCCTGTGCCTTCTTTTCCAGTTCCTCCAAGATGGCCTTCCCCATTTCTTCTGTCTTGTCTACCTCCTCCTGAGAATGGCAGGAAGCAGTGCACAAAACCAACAGAAGCGTTAGGCAAGATAACCATTGCATTCTTCCTCCCCTGCCCTCTCCTTCCTCCCTGGCAATGCTGCAGGGAAGGAGAGGTCTCAGTACCTGCTGTTGCTCCTTCAGGTTCTGGATGCTGCGCTGCAGAAGAACTATCTGGACAGCTTGTTCTGGATACTGACCATCAATGTAGGTCCGCAGGACACTGAGCTCATCCTGGAGAACATGTACCTTTGATGTGACTTCATCCAGCTGCTGCTGTAGCTCTGATTGAAGGTCAAAACAGAAAATCTCAACCCAGAGGTTCCAGAGCTTCAAATCTTCACTAAGCTAAGGATTCTGTTCTGCATTTACCTGAGCCCTTCTCTCTACAGAGATTACACACCCTGTTGGGAGTGGGAACAGCCAGCTCGAGTAAGACCACCTTGACCAGATCCTGCCCCAACAAGACAGTGCAAGCAGCTGCCAAGGAGACGATTCTTCCAACCCCCCTGAGCACAGCCTGCTGGGTGTCACAGGGCTTTCTCCCTCCTGACAGGCTGACAGGAAGATCATCCCCACAGAGCAAATGGGATTCATTTTCAAAAATGGAATTGTTTGACATTTATAAGATCAACACAGTGTCTTTAACCTAATAAGATGAAAAGCAAAGGTAACACAATTGTATAGACTGCATTTCATAGTAATGTGAGCAACTCACTTCCCAGATTCTTTTCCATTGTTTTTTCCATTTCCTGGAGCTCTGCCCTTGCTGTGTCCAGCTGGTTTTGATTGAAGGTCTGCACCATTGCCTTCACCCTCTGCATAGCGAGAAATCCAGTCACTGCTCATTCCACAGAGCTCTGCAACATCCCCCTACACCACCCCTGTTGTTCCTCTCATGTGCTGTTGCTTGCATTAGCAGCACAGAGGAATCTGTCACTGCGGCTGGTGCCAGCTCGTGCACAGGAGCTGCTCTGGGGAGTAGAGTGGTGCTTCGGGAGCCAGATGGAGCCAAGGGCATTATGAAGGGATGTATTTGGGTTGTTACAGGGGTGACTGCTGTTGCTTGGGTCAGTTACAGTCAGTGTGCTCTTGCAGCTTTAAAACACAAGCACAAAATGAGCACCTCACAGGATCTTTGAGCATCAGGGAGCTCCCCCCAGGACTGGGGATGCTCCAGTCACACTCAGTGCAGTGGACGGGGCTGGGCAGCACCTGACCTTCTCCAGTACTAACAAGTAATGGGAAGTTCTGCATTCTAATTAATTGGGTCTGTTGGCCAACCCTAAATCCTCACCTGAAATACTTCATACTGCTGCAACAAGACCCTTGCTTGCTTGGCAGTGCTGTCATCAGTGTGCTGGATGTCCTTAGTCAGCTGGCAGTTGGTCTCTGCCAGGTGGGCACCGCACTGCTTCAGCTCCTCGATGGCATTTTTCTTCAGATTGGTCAGATTCTACAGGAATTTGTGGATTAGAGTGTTGGGGATTCCATCAGCCCCACCTGCCCCAAATTTCTTACCATCATCTGCCATCCCTGGGACATTCCTGTCTCGTGGTAACAGCACCAACAAGGCCCTGGCCATCCCGGCATCAAACAATAAACCTCAGCCTCAATGCTGAGGCACTCTGACTTCCCCCATACAGCACCCTCCTGCTCCCATGTTCCCTACTATCAGATGCAGGATCACTGTCTCTTTTATAACCATCTTTCATCTACTAAAAAGCTGTGGTGATGTCCTTCACCTCAACCTTCTCTTTGCTAGACTGAGAAAATCTGATACCAACAGTCTTTTCTAACAGGTCACATTTCCAAAATCTCATCCCTCCTACTGCTACAGTCTGGACTCTCTCTTGGTTTCTCTTAATTTTTCTTGATAGACAATATCAAGGTTAGATTTCACCAGCATTAAGCAGAGCAGCATAATTACCTCCAGTGTATTAATAAATAAACACATGCCATTTTGCTAGAGTGAGTCAGGCTGCTAGAATTTCCTCCATAAAGGCAGCCGAGGTAACTGTATGGATTTGCTGCCTACATCCTAGCACTGGATTTGTGGCACGTACCGTGATAATTTTGATCTCTTCCATGGTTTTAGCTAATTCAGCCTTCTTGAGTGCTAATTTCCTCTGAGTAAAACTTCTGTATTTCTCTTGGGATGATGATGTCTCCGAAGGCAAGGGTGATTTTTTACTCAGCATAAATGCAACTGGTGAAACAAAAAAGAGGGCTGTGCTTATTTCACAGTCCAGTTTCAGTGCCTTACATCTACTCTCTCCTGTCATATGTGGCTGAGGGAAATATAAAGGAATATAAAGAGAGACTGAATTAAAATCTTCTGCAGCACCAGCAAAAGTGACTCGCAGTTACAGCCCAGGAGCTGAGCCTACAAAGCGCTCCCTGGTCTTTTCTAGTTCTCCCTCTTTATTCTCAGCATTTCCCCTTGGGTAGTTTTCTTTTTGTGGCTTTTGCTGAACGTCTCCCAGCAGAAAGCACTGGGTTAATGCAAAAGCAGCACCAGTGGTCAGGGGCAGCAGGGCAGTGTATAAGGGACTCTTTCCCAACCTGGTTTGTTCTTCTCCCCTTTCTTCTTCTTGTCCTCATTGGTGAGTGGTGGCAAAGTCACCCTGCGGGGTGGAGATTTCCTCTCCGCTGTCTTCTGCCATTTGCTGTAATCCTAAACTCAGCACGACAGTAGCACAGAAAAGATCGTGAGTCAGAGGAGGTTTGTGAGCAGCAACCTCTCTGACGTGACCCAGAGTTCTGACTCCCCTCTGCAACTCCTCTGGGGCTTCCAGGTGTCCCTTTGTGCCCTTTACCAGCAGCAAGTCTCAGGTCTCTGAGAGACGCTGCGTTTATGACCACAGTACTGTAAGTGCCATAAATCCCACTAGAATATGAGACTTACTATTCTCTTTAACTCCTCCATGATACTCGGAACCAGGCCCTGTGCATCTACCTCCGTGCAGGCTCTGGAAGGAAAAAGTGTAACCCCAGCTAGGACACTGAGCGCCGCAGCTCTGCCCATCCTCTGCAGGTCCAAAGTCAGAGCTGAGAGGCAGTGAGACCTCCAGGGCTATGGTGCCCTTAGTGAAGCCCACCTTCACCTACCTCCCCTGCCCACGGGGAGACACTTACCCATTCTGTCTGCCCCATAGGAAGACCTCTGCCCATTCCCTATGGGAAGCCCCCCATCCCAATCCACGACCCATGTGAAGTTCTCCTGCCTGTCCCCTATGGGGACAACCCCTGTCTGCTCCTGTGACCCATTGGGAGCCCCCCTGCCCCACGGGGGTCCCCCATACCAATGGCCCCACGCCATCCTCCTGCCCCCCCCCGGGATATCCCATACCCCATATCCCCCTGCCTCCCGGGGACCCCCCGTACCCCACGTCCCCGTCTCCCGGCCCCAGGCCAGTCACCATGGCGACAGCAAGCGGGAACGGAGGCCGGGCGGGGCCTGTGCTCACGGAGAGGGGCGGGGGTGGGGCGCCCCCTGCCGGCTCCGCCCCGGCGCCGCACAGCAGGAGCCCCGGGGGCAGAGGGGCGGGTTCCACCGGGCTGGGGTGTGGGCCGCGCCGCAAAGCCCTGCAGGACGGGCCCCGTGGGACGGGGACTTGGCTGCTTGCGGGGCGACTGGGAGCTGGGAGGGAGCAGAGCCCGCGGCGGCAGGGCGGGGCGAGGGCCCGGCCGACCGGGAGAGCCCGGAGCAAGGCGACTCCGGTGCACGACGCCGGTGGGCACGGAGGAGCCGCCTCAGGGCCCCGCCATGCTAACGGGAGGGAACGGGTGCGAAGCCTTGTGGGTTGGGGGAAACGGCGAGCAGGTGCGCGGAGCCAGGGTCATGCGGGAGCTGTGTGGCGGGCGCCCGGTGGCGGGCACGGTCTCCAGCCGCACCGGGCGGGAACAACTCGGGCAGGCGCCATGCTGCCAGGCCGCATGCGAGGCCCAGTGCGATGGGGGAGCCACGGTGGAGGGTTGTGCAGTGTTTCCCGGGCAGCGGGGCTTCCGGTGGGCCGTGGGCAGGGTCCAAAGGCTCCGGGTGGGCCGGCCCCGGGGTAGGCCGCAGTGCCCGGGATAGCCGCCGGTGGCGGCGCAGCCCCGGGCCCCCTGTTACCACAGCAACTGGCGGCGACGGCGCAGCCAATGGGGGCGCGCCTTGCGGCGGGCTCGCGCGCCCCGGCGGCAGCCAATGGGCGCGGCCCCTGGCGGGCAGCCCGCGGTCTCCGGGGTAACAGGGCCGCCGCCGCCGCGCCATTGGTGTCGCCCGCAGCCCCGCGGAGGGGGCGTGGCCAGGCCGGGAGGGGCGTGGTCTGGCTGGGCCGTGCCGCTCCACGCCGGGCCGCGGGGGGACAGGGCCCCACTAATGTCACCGTGGGGAGCGGCGTGGTCGCCCCGTGGGCAGCACGTTCCCCGCCAGGCGATCCCTGTCCCCGCCAGGAACTGAGCCCCGGGGAGACGCCTGTGGGGCGGGTTGGGGGGACGCGTCCACGAAGGCACCGGCCTTCCCACGCCGGGGCGAGGCGGGGACGGACGGGAGCTACAAGCCCCCAGCACGGGGACTGTCCCGGGCCAGGGCTTTGCCGGAGGCAGCAGGGAGACCCGTGCCCGGTCCGGGGTGCGGTTCTCAGGGGTCTGTAAGGGGCGTGGGAGGCTCCCGGGGGTGCCCACGTGCGGGTGCGGGGGGCACCGGGGTGCCCAGACCGGGGGAGCAGTGGGTACTGGCAGTAGTTGAAGCGTCCTCGGGTGGGTACCGGAGGTCACGGAGAGGTAAGGCCGTGCCCAGACCGGGGTACAGGGGCACTCGTGTGAAGGTACCGGGGTGCTGTGCTGCTCAGGTGGAGGCACCGGAAGCTACCGGGGTGCCGTGGCGGGTTTACCGGGGGGTACCGGGGCGTGTCGCCCTGCCATTCTCTCCAGCAACCCCTCTCCGGAGGGCTCCCATTGGCGGAGCCGGATATTCCCCCCCGCCCCGCGGCCAATGGGCCGGGGGGGGCGGTGCCTCCCATTGACAGAACCGGCGCGGCGGTGTTTACCGGGGGCGGGGCGGCGGCGGCTATAAGAGCGGCACCGGGGGGCGTGCGGCTCCCGGGCTGCCCGCACCGCCCCCGCGCACCCCCGACCCGCACTCGCCGCAGCGCCCCCGCACCGCACCCGACCGGAGCATCGGCCGACTCAACCCGGGAAGCGACCTCGGACCGGCGTGGAGCATCCTCGGACCGGCGTGGAGCATCCCCGGGCCGGTGCGGAGCTTCCCCCGAGCATCCCCAGACCGGACCGCTGCGGAGCATCCCCGAGCTCGAAGACCACCGGGCCGGCCGGGTGCCCCTCCCGAGCATCTCAGCGGCCGCCGCCCCGGCGGAGCCGCCCCCGCCGTGCGCCCCCGGGCCCCGGCGCGTCCCCCTGCGCCCCGCCCCGCCGCCGCCGCCCGCTCCGCACAATGGGGGCGGCGCGGCGCGGCGCGTAGCGGCGGGCGGGGAGGCGGCGGCGGGCGGGGAGGAAGAGGAGGAGGAGGAGGAGGAGGAGGAGGAGGCGGCGGCGGCGGCGGCGGGGTCCCAGTCCCCGGCATGGTGCAGCGTGGGACACGGGGCCGGGGCGCGGAGGCTCGGCGGGAGCCCTGCGCCCCGCTGCCCACCCGCGATGCCGAACCCGCCTGGTGCAAGACGCCGAGTGGGCACATCAAGCGGCCGATGAACGCCTTCATGGTGTGGTCGCAACACGAGCGTCGCAAGATCATGGACCAGTGGCCCGACATGCACAACGCTGAGATCTCCAAGCGCCTGGGCCGCCGCTGGCAGCTCCTCCACGACTCCGAGAAGATCCCCTTTGTCAAGGAGGCCGAGCGCCTGCGCCTCAAGCACATGGCCGACTACCCCGACTACAAGTATCGGCCTCGGAAAAAGGGCAAGGTGGGCGCTGGTGCGTCCCGCCCGCGGCTCCCAGTGAAGATCAAGCCCTCCGTGCTGGGCCGTGTCTCCGCCAGCCGCAGGCAGCCCACCAAACCACCTGACACCCTGCAGGAGCCCACGCCGGAGGTACCCGCTGAGGACTGCCCCACGGCACCCGGCACAGCCGCCTGGCACATGGCACCCACCGGGGAGAGCGGCCCCCAGGAGCCCCCTGCGCCCTCGAGCCCCGCTGCTGCCTGCCCCGAGCTGGGGAGGTCCCCGGAGAGTGGGTCCCCCTCTCCCATGTCAGCTGGGTCCCCTCCTTCCTCCTTCAGCTCCTCCGATGAGGAACTGGAGGAAGAGCTGCTGGGGGTCCTGCCTGGGCGGGCCCCTGCCAGTGCTGCCTGTGGTGCCCTGGACTGGTCCGTCTTCGACAAGGACCACGACCTCTTCCCGCGGGGAGGCTCCTCGCACTTCGAGTTCCCGGACTATTGCACGCCCGAGGTGACGGAGATGATAGCAGGGGACTGGCTCATGTCCAGCATCTCGGACTTGGTCTTTACCTACTGAGTCCCGCGCTCTGCAGGTAATGCTCTTTTTTTTTCCCACAATCAGGTCATATAAAAAAAAAAAAGAAAAAAAAACAAACAGAAAAAAAAAAAAGAATCAAAACCAGCTGTTTACATGCAGGAATCAGGTATTTTGCCTTGAAGCCGCTGGAAGGCAGAGCTCCCTGCTCACCCCATCCCCCCAGCACACACCCACTCTTCATCCGTTCGTCTGTCCGGTCCTCGCCTCGCGACCACGGGACGCGTGGCTGGCCGCTGCGGTTATTTGCCCGTGAAATGCAAGCGTCTAATTGGGTTTTCATTGTCAGTGCCCAGCCCCTTCCCCCTGTGGCTCCGGCCACCGTGGTGCTGCCGGCCATGGCTGCTCCTGGCTGCTCCCTTCCCCACTTGCCGCTGCCCCGTGTTCCCTCCTGCTCTCCAGGAGCATCCATGTCAGCCCCGGCTCTCAGTGCCCATACTGCTCTCCCCGTTCCTTGGGGAATGGCCGATTCCTTTTGCTTTTTGACTGCATTTAAAGCATGTCTTCAATTTGCTCCTCTTCCTTGTTGCAGCCCTTGGGGAGGGATCCCCGGCTGCGCCACGTCCGGGGGCGACAGAGCCATGTGGAGCCCTCCCTGCTCGACACCATGTTTTGTGGGGTCCCTGGCTTTGGGGGTTTGGTGTCCCACGGGACTGGCTCTTTCCCCGCACTTTCCCTGTGGCGTGTGCTCCCCGCCGCTGACTTTGGGAAGAGCGAAGTTGCGCACACGTGATCCGCACGTGGCCGCGGGAGGCTGTGTTGTTCCTCTCGCCAGGCGGTTGTGCAGAGGCGGCTGTGCACCCTGAACCCCAGCGGGGACGAGCCCTTCCTGGAGCAGCCAACCCCCATTTTAGCCTTGGACCCAGTGCCCACATGCGACCTGCTCTGATCTGGCTGACCTTGGCTGGCGGAGCCGGGTCCCACCGTGCCCGGCTGCAGTGGGTGATGCTGCCGGGGTGGTGGGGACCGTGCTGGGTGGAGTGGCAGGGAAGGGATGCTGAAGGAAATCTGCCTTAAGCAACAACACAAACGGAGCCAAGTGCAGCGGCGGCTGATGCCGGTGGGCGCATGGTGTGTGGGCGATGCTCCGGCGCGGTGCTCCTCCATGCAGCGCCACGCCGTGCCTCGCTGCTGGCTGCGCCAAGAGCAGGGGCTTCCCAGCGGAGCGCTGCCAAGGAGCTTCCCGGCAGGGAAGGTCTTGCTGCAGCGGCTCCTCCAGCCAGGTTTTTCTTTGCTTTTCCTAATGGCTCCTTCCTGCAAGGAGCTGCCTCCTCCTGCTGCCGGGGAGCACGTGGCTGCAGCACTGGCTCAGCGGCCGCTACAGGCTGCGTTTGTGGGGCAGGGGCTGCGCTCAGGTATGGCTGTGCTGTGTGGGTTGCCGGCAGGGACCCCGGCCACCCCGAGCTGCCAGCCCTGGGGACGTGGCCGTGGCAGGGGCTTGCAGCACCCGGAGGAGCTGTACTGGGCTCGGCAGGGACCACTGCTTGAAGCAGCCACTGAAGTCCCCGATGCCTCCGATCCCCCAGGAGCTCTGGGTGTGTGGAAGCCCCTCTGACCCCTCCCAGGCAGTGGGGTTCTGGGGGCAGTGGGGAACCCGCTCCCCAGGGCTCTGCCTCCCTGTTTTAGGGTTGCTGGTTCCTCCGGTCACAGGCTGCCCTGTTACTGCCCGTTGCTGTGGGGCCAGATGGAGCCACCACCAGGGGAAGGGCATTCCCCCCCCCTCCAAAGTCCTGGCATCCCCCCAGGGTCGTTTGGAGTGGGGGACCTGCCTGGCCCTGCTGCCAGAGGTGCTGGTGGCCCTGTCTCGGCTGTGGGGACAGGTACTGCAGCGCAGGGAGAGGTGTGTCCCTGGGACCTTTGCAGGGATGCTCGGTGTCGCCCAGCCCAGTCCTGGGTGGCCTTGGGGGTCCCTCGAGGCGCCTCCCTGACGGCCAGCCATCAGCATTGTAGATGTGTCGGTGTGTAGCGGTAGCTGTGCGTGTGTATGTCGGCATTGCGTTAGCCGCGGTGTTTCAGTAGCCCCGGTGCGGGTGCCAGCCTGCGGAGGCAGGTGGGCATCACGCATCAGACACGTGTTCCCTGTATAGAGCGCGTCCCCGTCCCTGCACCCCCCCAGGCCATTCCCCACCAGACCCAAATAAGCCAAATAAGCGCCGAGCCAGCCGCAATGCCGGCAGCCTGCTCCTGCCTCGCCACCACCCTGGGGGGGGGCTCTGCCTTCCCAGCCCCGGGCAGCACCATGCCAGGAGCACCCCAAGCCCCCTCCCATGTGTGAGCCAGGTTTGGGGCTCCCGTAGGGTCCTGCAGCCCCGGGGCTCTCCAACGCACACAGATCTTGCTCAGCACCTTGGTGCCTTCTCGGGGTGCGCGGCTGCCCTGCGCTGTGGCCAGGAGCGCTGGGTAAAGGTGCCAAGGCTGCCAGCCACCCACCCTCCATCCCCGTCCATGGGGAAGCCAAAGCCCCCAGGTACTGGCAGGGCCTGAGGCCATGGTGAAGGTCTCGCATCATACCTGTGCTTTGCCAGTCCTGCAGCTCTTGGGGCTGCACCTCCTGTTCCCAGTGAGGACACGGGTGGCCTGGGGTCCTGGCGGTCCCCTGTGTGCCATGAGTCACCCGTGGGCCAGGGTGCTCCCTTCATGGACTGTCAGGCGAAAAGTTTCCTCAGGAGCAGGTTCTGGGTCAGCGCCAGAACCGGAGCCAGAGCCGGGGCCCCCCTTGCCCCGGCCACAAGCACAACACTATCCGCTTCGTCCCTGTCCCCCCTCCCTGCCCCGTCCCCCTCCTGCCCCCTTCTCGAGACTCGCTGGGTGTGTTTGTTGAGGGAGAACCGTTGTGGACAGTGGTGGATTTTTTGTGCCGTGTGGTTGTAGTGCTTAGAGACCCCCCCAGCGTGTGGCCCCCTCCCGCTGCGCCCCCCGCCTCCCCGCTGCCCGGTGCTGGCTGGCATGCGTGTGCGAGCGTGTGTGCGTGCGCGTGCGACATCCCGTCATCACTAGAGACAAAGCGAATAATAATAATAATAATAATAATAAATTAATAATAAAAATAAACCAAACCTCTCTCAGGAAGAAGCCGCCCCGGCGGTGGCCGAGCGGGCCGGGGGCCCCCGGAGCCGGTGGGGCCCCGGCGCAGCCTGCGGACGGGCGCCAGCGCTCGGGGTCACCTTTGTAGTGTCGTGTTAGTGAAGGGTTCCTGTATCTGTTGTCTTGGAGAAATAGGCTTTTAGCCGAGGGGCAGCCCCGGTCCCCGTCCCGTCCCGGGGGGGTGCGATGCGGCCAGCTCCGGCTCTGCGGGAGCTTGGCTAACGGTTATCCTGACTGTTGTGACTATGGAATAAAGTGTGTTGGTCTACTATCCATGGCTCTGGCTCCTCCTGTGCCGCCTTGTTCCTCCCAGGGGGTTTAGGGCACCTGGGGGGATATGGGGTCCCCAGGGAACATGGGGCTCCCAAGGGGATGTGGCATTCCCAGCAGCCGGCACTCACCTCCCAGGCGGGTCTGCTCCCACCCTGATCCACAGGCTCCCACCGTGGTCCACGGGCTGCTACCCTGACCCTCTGCTCCCACCCCAGCCCACAGGCTCCCACCCTGAGCCCTGGTTCCCGGGGGCTCCCACGCTGGCCCTCCCCTGGGGAGGGTTCACCCTCGTCAGCCAGAGCGGCCTGGATGTCCCCTGGGAACAGTGCCACACTGCTGGGGGGTGTGAGCATGTGTGTGTGCATCCCCCTGCACATGTGTAAGCACCAGCACGGTGTGCAGCGTGTGCCCCCCATGCATGTGTGTGCGGTGTGTGGATGCCCAGCGTGTGTGTGTGTGTGTGTGCACATGCGTGTCCGGTGCACGCGTGTGCTGTGCCTGCTCTGTGCACACACAGCCCCACGGCACCATCAGCTCCACCCGTGGGGGGATCAGCCCCGGTGGCTCCCCCCGACACAGCTCAGCCTGCGGGGAAAGGACCGGGGGGGGGGGGGGACGGGCACAACACATGACCGGGGCACTAATCCGGCCCTGCAGGAGGGCTCGGGGGGGCTACGGGGGGCACGCGCTGCTTGTGTCACTCCCCCCCCTGCCCCGCAGCTGTTGCCACGGCAACAAGGGGAGCCCAGAGCATCCCTGGGTACCACCGGCCCCTCCCGCGGCCCTGGTCCTGCACCCAGGGTGATGCTGGGGATCGGGCTGTCCCCGGGGGGATGGAGGTGTCCGGGGGGGGGTGGGGTGGGGGTGGCCGTGACCCTCCCAGCCCCATGGAAGCGCAGGGCTGCACCTGCTCTGGGACAGCACCCAATACCGCCCCGGGTCCTGGGGTGCCCTGGCTGCCATCCCAAAGCCGTGGGGACAGCGATGCCCTCCTGGCAGGGTGGTACAGCAGCCCCTGGCCACAGGACCCGGCTCCTGCCTGAGAATGCTGCCTGACTCAGCCGGGAATGGGGAGGCCTGTGGATCTGGCCCTGCCACAGTCCCATCTCACCAGCCATCGCTGCTGCCCTCCTGACCTTGCCATGGGCCAGCACCATGCAGGGCCAAGTGCCCCGTGCCCGGTGTCTGGCACTGCCCATGTAGGCACGTGCACACACCGCTGGCCTGGCTCTGAGTCACACACGGCGGCTGCACACAGTGTCTCACCAGCTCCGCAGGCAGCAGCGGCTCTCAGCCTCGCAGCAAGGACCCGCTCTGCCTGCTCCCCTCCACCCCAGCACGGCCCCCCCGCCCTCCTCACCCTGTGTCCCTGGGAGGGGGACGATGCCGGGACTGTGTTGAAGCTGGGGGGTGGCTGCCCACCTGTGGATGGTGCCGTGGGATCCCTCCCGGACACAGAGACAGAGGAGGAACCACCGTCAGTGACGGGACCAGGACGGAGAAGGATGTTCTAAGGCCTCTGCCCCCACCAGAGGTAAGTGGCGAGCAGGCAGGGCAGGGATATGGGCAGGTGTGAGCCTGTGTGGGGACATGGGGGATTGCAGGATGAGGGCAGCACAGGGGGAGCAGAGTGACGGGCATAAGGGCTGCACCAGGGTGGTCTCCAGCATGACCATCTTCCCCAAAACCTTGGCAGAACCAGGCTGGTCTGTCCCCCCCCCAGACCCCTGTATGCCAGAAGGGATGGAGGGATGAACATGTCCCCAGTCCCAGCTGGTCCCACAGGCAGCGTGTTCCCCTGGTGAGGCCTCTCCGGCGTAGGGCTTTGTTCAGTGCCGCGGCCGGCACCGAAAGGGTCCCGGTCCCCCCCCCACTCCGCCCTCCTCCAGGCTGACATTTCCACACGCATCTCGCCCCCCCCGCCCCGCACCCACCAGGCTGCGGGGCTGCCCTGCCGAAGGCTGAGCAGGCGGTTCCCATGGCAATGCCCCATCCCTGGGCAGGAGGCGGGGAGGGGACACGGTGGCCGCGTCCCCGCAGTGTGGTGGCCGTGTCCCAGTGTCCCCGCAAGCAAGCGGCCCCGCATCCCTCCCTGCCACCGCCCCTCCTTCCCCATCGATGGCGATTGGGTGGCTGCGGATGGCCTGATGTCGGGCCTGATCCTGCCAACACAGCTGCGGGTCCGTGGTGGGGCTGTGCTGGGTCTGGATCTGGCACAGGACGGGCAGGTCCCCACGGTGTGTGTGTGGGGGGGTTCCCTTCCTCCATGTGGATGCCCCACTGGGATGAGGGCAGCGATGCTCTTGGTCACCCTGAGTATGTGGCCTCATCCTCATCGCCCTGGCTGGATCCTGGAGGCCAAGACAGAGCCCTGCAGGGGTTGGAAGCTCTCGGGGTCCCTCTTGGTGCTTCCCAAAACAGGCAATGGCCCCTGCATGGGGGGTGCATTCAGGACTCGTGACCCATCCCCTGCCCTGCACCCTGGGGCAAGGGCAGGAGCTGGCTCAGCCCCACGGGTGCTATGGCTGCGGGAGAGGGCTGGCTGTGGGTCCTGTCACCCCCTCCATGGCCCATCATGGCCCCCCTGTGCTCCCCAGGCCTGATGCCCATCCACGAGCCAGACTGCGGCTGCGGCCGTGGGCCCAGCGTGGCGCAGGGGAAGTGGTACGGGGTCCGCTCCTACCTCCATCTCTTCTATGAGGACTGCACTGGGGCCAGCCCTGACAGGGACAGGGATGGGTCCTCGACACACGGAGCCTGGACCCCCCTTATCTGGAAGGTAAGAGACCCCAAACCCCCTGCTTCCCCCAGAAATACACCCCCCTGCCTGCATCTTGCATGGGGTGCATCCCGCCATGGCATTTGGGGGCCCAGGGATGCTGGTGCTGACCTCGAGCCCTGTACCCCTGTCCCCAGGTTAGCGTCTCCACAGGCATCCTGTTCCTGCTTGTGGGTGCTGCTGCGCTGGCCGCTGGGTCCCTGGTGCCCCCAAAGCTGGAGGGGATTGGAGAGGAGGAGTTCATGGTGCTGGACATGCAGGCGGTGCAGTACAACCATGTGCTGGGGACATGCCGGCTGGTGGGCATGGCACTGTGTGTGGCAGCTGGGGCGCTGGGTGCCATTGGGCTTCTCTCCTGCGCACTGGCCCTGCGCCGCCCCCAAGAAGAGGAACAGCAGCTCTCGCCTATCCTGCGTGGCAGTCCCCCACCATGGCCCCCCACCACCTTCGCCCAGGTGGGGACAGCGGTGCCCTTTGGCATCTCCCGTGTCCACGGCGTCCAGCCCCGGTGGGACACCTGAGGCTGGGGAGGTGATGGGTGATACCCAGCATAGGGCCAAGCTGTGCTTCACCCTGGGAGCTGGCTGGATCACCTGGACCTGCTTTGTGGTGAGCACTGCGGAGCATCTGGCTCAGTCCCAGCATGGCCACCGCATCTTGTTGTCCCCCTGCCCTGCAGCTCCTGCAGCCCCGCTTCTACAGCTGCTGCCACTGCCACCACTCAGTAAAGACGCTGAGGGATCCCTTCGCTGGTGGCTCAGTGGCTGTTGCTATGTCTGTGTCAGAAACACTGCGACTGCCATGTTTTGTGTGGTGGCCATTGCCAGCCCCTGCTGTCAGCAGCACCTCATTCAATCCAGTGCATAATCGGATTAGAACCTGGCAATGAAACCATTTGGGCCCAGTTTCCCTGTTGGAGGCTGCCGAGGCCATTGCTGGTGGCTGAGCACGGTGGTGGGCACCCAGGGGGCATGAGGTATGGGGGCACACGCAGGCTACATGGAGCCATGTGCCCTCTCCTGCCAGCCCAGTGCAGCCCTGTGCACCACCTGCCTTGGCCACCATCTCAGCTCCCCTGGGATGCCCCTGCACCCCGGGGTGCTGCTGTGTCTTGCTGCACCACTGGGCCACACTTGGGGACCAGCATCACTCTGGAAGCAGAGACCACTTGGAGCCATCCCTGCCACTCACGCAGCTGGGACCTTTCATCACCAGGGCAGGGGCAGCCATCCTCTCGACTGGGGACAGGGAACAGAAGAAGGGCCCATCTCAGGGCAGGGAAGGGAAGCGAGCCGGGCCAGGCCGGGATTTACAGTTGGGCTCACAGCAGCATCAGCCACAGCAGGGAGAGACAGGACAGGATGAGAGCGGGCAGCCGCAAAGCCCAGTCTGGATCCAGCCTGAAGGAAACGTCTGGAGGAGACTGAGAACAGCCCTGAGCCACTGAGACCGAAGCCCCTGCGCCCCCAGCTCTGTGTGCTGTCCCTCTGTGCGGTGACCCCGGACTGCTGCCTCTGGCAGGTTGGTCCGTATGTCCTGATGGAGCCATGCAAGGCTCCACTGAACTTGGAGGTGCTGGTCAGCAGGAGAGGAAGAGGAAGGCCAAGAGCGGAGGTGCCCAGCAGTGCAGCTGGTGGCTGTGGTGGGATGCAGCCGCCTGGACTGGGACACCGCTGGTGTGGGGGCGTTGAACACAGCCATGGACCCCACCCTCAGCACAGTGCCTGGTGCCGAGCTGTGCCAAGCCGGCCCAGCCTGCACAAGCCCAGCGTGCCAGGCTGCACCCACACTACACCACCTGGGAGGGACCTGGGTATTTGCACACACCACCATTTCCCTGTTTTCGCTCTTTAGGGGTAAATAAAAGATGTGTGACATTTCCCTGTGGGCTGTTCTCTCTGCAGAGTCCCAAATGGACTGCAACTGCCCAGGGTGAGGGCTGGCCATGCCTCTGTGCCAGCAGGTGAAGGACTCTGATGGGTGGTTTAACCCCTCAGTTGGTGTTGGACTCGCTGTCCAAGCTCTGGGCAGGGCACATTCCCCGGCAGCATGCAGGAGCTGGGTGTCATGTTATCACAATAATGCTGCAAGGAATGGCGCAGTGCTGGGTCTCTGGGCTTCGTTTGGCTGTAAAACCTCAGCCCTGCCCACCCTCCGCCCCACTGATGCCCCAGCAGCCCCCCACACCCTGCAGGCCTCTGCCTGTGTGTTCCTCCCAAAGGGCTTTGAGAAAATCACTCCCAGAGAGGAAGCTACAGGAAACTATAAATAGCCCTGGCCTGATCTGGTAAACACAAACGCCAGCCTCATGCTACCGAGCAAAGCCCGTTCCCAGCCCAGGGAAAGCGGCTGCATCAACACGGCTCAGCAGAGCGTGCCCGGGCGCTGGAGGCTGCACAGGGGAAGCGGTGACAGCCGGGCCTCCGCCGATGGGCACTGTGCCCTGGTTGTGCCCAGGCTCTCCTCCCGCAGCCAGGCACCCGCCCCCAGGGTGCAAAAAGGGCCGGGAGGTCAGGCTATTTACAGCCCCGCTCTGCCCACCGTGCTGCTGATGGCAGGGGGGACACCATGGGGAGCCGACAGCACGTGCAAGTCCTGGCATTTAACCAAAGGCAGGCAGATGGAAGGAGAAGAGCAATTGGGGTATGCAAGTGCCATTTGGCTCCGCTCCTGCTCATCTTCCCACGGGGCTGCTGGGCACGAGGCCACGCGGGTCAGTGACTCGGCCTGGCTGCTGCGGGGATGTGCCAGCGCCAGGCTGTGGGGTGCCACAAGACCAGATCTGCCATCCCCAGTTCCACGCCATGGCCTCTGCTGGCACAGGGGGAGGGAAAGAAGCGTGTTAAGTAACTGTTTATTTTACAGTTATAGGGTTTGTACAAATCTGCATTTACATGGGTATGTATAAGTCTTTGTACAGAGTAACTGAAGCACCCGCAGCAACTGTCTTCTCCCAGGCCCTTCCTCCCCCCAGGACAACGCAATAACTAAAGTGCATCATGGCCAGAGAGTTGGGGGAATCACAGGGGCTCCCCCAGGGCTGGGGGGTGGTGCTCCAGCCATCCCATCCTTCAGGCAGTGGGGGAGTGTACAGAGGGGTCCCCAGGACCTCCAGCAGCAGCCCCAGGTCACAGCCCACAGCCACCACAGACTCTCCTGCACCACAAGTTTCTAAAGTGCTAAGTCCCCCCGCCCTCCATCCCATGTTGCTGCTGCCCCAGGGAGGTGCTAAGGGCCCAGAAACTGCCTCTCTCTTCAACCATGCTGGAAGAGGAGACCTGTGAGCAGTCCCTGGCTCTCACCAGTGGTGTGGAAAGCCCTGATGTGAGCCAGCCACTGGCACCAGCTAGCGGCAGAGGAACAGGTCTCCCTGCCCTGCCTCTGCGAGAGCAGATTCACACACTCCGCCTTCCAGCCTGCAGAGGCAAAGGAAACTCCTCTGCTCAGAGCTTTATAGAAACACGGGTCGGGTGTGATGACTGCCTGCATGTCCCCCAGCCAGCGCAGCGGTCAGAAAGGCATGGCTCCTCTGAGACCTAGGGCCCACGGGGCAACCTAGAACCTACCCGAGAGGCAGTTAAGAACTGACAGACAGGAGTTTGGGACAGGAGGGGGCTGAGCTTTGCAGGGCACAAGTTTTCTTCTCTATCCCAAAATCCATAACTCTTCAACCAACACCTAATTTTCAGGTGTGCAGCCCCTGGGCATGGCACAGATGGCTTTGGGCACAACACAGCAACAGCGGGGGAGCTGGGTGGGGGCTGTAAGGGACAGGTAAGGGCACTTGCGGGAGGTTTAGCAGCTCAGGGGAGAGGTAGAGGCATATAGTGTCTATTGGCTTTGTCTCAGTGGGACACCGAGTTGTCTAAAAGGATTCGCTGCTTAGCTTGGAGGGCAGGGAACACTAGGACTGTTAATGGGACTGGGTGGGGAAATGGGAGCTATGCAGGGGTTGGTGGTGGCCTTTCTGGGAAAATCCTTCACTTGCATTATTCCGAGGGTTGACACTGAAGCCTGGTTGGCTCATGGGGGAGATTTAAGACAGACTTCCTACCACAATGACTGCTTTAGAGTCTGCTTCTAGAGCTGTAGAAGTCTGCAACGGATGTTTCTGGTGCCACTAACTCTTGTGGTGACGCAATCTGGCACATGACAGCACATACCTCCGGCAGGGTGAACGACACTTGTCTCTCACCTCACTGACCCAAGATACGATCGCGCAACTGCCAGGGAAGGAACCCCAGCGACCAAGAGCTAAGCTCCCTCTGGCAGTCCCACAGGTCTGCTCTTGTCCCCTGCCCTTCTCTCCTGTAAACAGATCAGGCTGCAAGGATGAGGAAGCAAAAGGAGCCAGGGAGTGTTACATGCTGGAGACAACCTCATGGCAGGGTGCTGGCAGGGGTTTGTGAAAGGTCTAGCTCTACTCAGAGGTTGCCTATAGGAAAGGGAAGTGTCGGACCACCGGTGAAGCTGAAAGCAGACAGCAGGGTGTGCTGGCAGCCTGCAGACAGGAGTGATGCAGAGCCAGAGGACTCACCCGCTCCTCAGGAGTGTAGCAGCCCCTTGCCGCCTCCCCCCCACCCCCGCACACCCAGGCCAAAACCTGCTATGATGCTCTCCTCCAGGTGAGGATTTGCCCTCACTCACACTAATTATCCTCAACAGAGAACAAGGTATCATTTCAGCATAGCACAAGCATGGCTCTCCACTCATACAGTCACCTGTGCGCAGCCTGAGGAGCCCGACTCGTCTGTACCTCCAGTTCCTCACACGATGGTGGCCCATTTGCTCCCCCCTGCATGGGGAGGAGAGAACAAGGTGAGTGTCGGTGTGGGAAACAATCCTGCTGGGCTGGTTCCCATCAGTCTCTGTTGCAAAGGCCAAAGGCGTCACAGGACGCAACAAGAATAAAAAATAATCTTCAGAGAGATTGTTTCTGGACATGTCCTTTCATCAGAAATCACCCCTTCCCGCCAGGGAAGGACATGGTGACAGGGCAGACCTTTCCTCCAGCCTCAGGGAAAAATCTGCAGTTCAAACTTGGGTGCCCATTCCAGCGCGCTCTTCACCACGGCCAGGGCAGCTGCTCCCAGCGCGACCGTCAGCCCCATCACTGCCAGCTTGACAAAGCGGTTGGTCCTTGGCTTTGTCAAGATGGATTTTGTCCGCTCCTCCCCTCGGAACCGCTCCCTGAAGCGCTGCCTCAACACAGTGTCTGGTCTCTGCTGCACTGATGCCAACTCAAAGTCCTTAAAAGTGGAAGCCGCAGTTCTGCAAGAGTAGAAACTGGTCAAGGTGTGTCCCCGGCTCGCCTTTGGGATCAGCCTCCTGCCAGGGAGGAAGACCTTCACAAGGAAGCAAGATCCGGCAAGGGGGTGTACAGAACAAGTGGGCACACGGGCTGCCCTGCACTCACCGTTCAGCCTGCTGCTGAGCTGCCTCCCTGGCAAGTTCAGATGGTGGGAATTGGACAAAAAGGTCCCCAGCTCTGCTGATCAGAGTCTCGTAAGGAAGGTCCTGTGGAATCTGGGACAGGAGGTGGTGAACAGATGCCATGTCACACTCGCACTCCAGAACTTCCTGCTCCCGGTACAACACAATCTGCAGAGAGGAGAAAGAGCACTGAGGACAGCCAGGGAAGCAGCGATGACTCCTTGTCACTCGCTGGCACTCACTTCAGAGCCGGAAGAGAAAAACATTTTGCTTCCCGCTGAAGGACCTGCCCATCCTCAAGGGGACGCACTGCAGTGAAGCACTCCCCGTCTGGGAAGAGAAAAGCCAAACCCTTCCCAAGACTCTGAGACTGTAGAAAGCACCTTCCTGGTTAGTTATGTCTGTCTTCTGAGCAGACCGTGCTACTGGCAGGTCAGAGACACAGGCAAAACCTCAGTAGGGCTTCACTCTGCAGCTTGCCCTCAAACAGACATTTGTTTTGACCCCCCCCATAGGAGAAAGGGCGCATAGAAGCACAGCGCAGGGCTGCCCCCAGCCAGACAGGCTCCCCAGGACCTGAGCAAGTGCCAAGCAGCAGGACCAGCACATAAAATCAAAGAAAAACACCAGGTCACACTGCCTCCACTGGAACACCCTGAAGATCTGCACACCCCTAAGCTGTCCTCCTGAGCAATCCTGGATCCCAGGACCACCAGCCTCAGGGTCCTGTGCAGAGTGGGGATAGCAGCAGCACTGGGTTTGCCAGCCCCCCCTCTGCAGCCCCAAACTACTGCCACCTTACAATGGTTCAGTTAATCCCAACACCACTCTGGCTAATACCTACCACAGCAGCAAAATAAATGGGCATCAGCGGATGGCAAGCCAGGAAGAAGTCATATAATCGCACAACATGCTTGAAGTCAGACAAAACGTGCCCGAACCAGGTGATCAGCCAGCTGAGAGCAAAGATGGTTCCCACCTCCGCACTGCACAGAGAGAAAGTACTGTTAGGTCTGCTGCTGCCAGCAGCTTGGAAACAGCATCGAAATGCTCCCGGGCAATTGCTGCACCACACGGCCATGCCTGGGAGGGCACACAGACCCAGCTATAGGCAGAGCATTCAGAGCTCAGTCCAGATACATGAACTCTGCTACAACCCCAAGGCAAAATACTACTAGTCTCGCATCCATTAGGGTCCATAGTAGAGGTCCAAATGGCCTGCTTTCAGCAGAACCTGAATGTATGATGTACCACATCACTGGCACACTGACCTGAGGATACCTGAAGTTTTGCAGCACGTTCAACTTTTCAGATTTCTTTCCACCCTAAAGTCTTACTAACTTCTGGGAGTTTGCAATCAAGCTTGGTACCTAAAGACACTATGGCCGTGAAACGGAACAGACATGCTTGCCCAGAAAAGGACTCTGGACTGAACCTTCCTACTCATCTTCCTGCTTCTGCTTTATTCTGCCCGGACTACACTTCTGTGTTCCTACTTCACAAACTGCGAATTATCCCCAGAACTAGCAGCAAACTACAGCAAGGCAACAGCAGCCACAAAACTAGGCATGTGAAGCAGTCGTGGCAGCTTTGCATGACACCACCTGCATTCCCCTAGCCTTTCCAATATGGACTGAAGACCATTGGGATGAAGATGAAACCATTTAGAACCCTTCAAGACAGGCAGCGTAGGTTTGGGTCGGCTCGGAAGCAGAGTACTACATGGCTTTGGACTACTGTCACCATTAGCTGTGGGCTGTGTTGACTCACTCTGAAAAAGCCACCGTGGTGCTGGGGATGTGCTGATGCAAACGGCCCCATGAACAGTAACATGAAACTGGCATGGGAGAGCTATGAGACTCCGAGGGAACATCTGCGTACCTCTGCATGAAGTCATGCACCTCAGGGTTCACCTGGTCTATGATGGGCATCAGGTAATTTAAAATGTGCTTGGTATTATCCATCGTTGGGTCCATAAAATCCCTGAGGAAAGATTTAAAAGAAGCTCTGTCAAGCAATCACATCAGTAAGTTCTTCCTCCAGGGAGGCAACCAAGAGGTAAACATACATACTTGCAATAAACAGCTTTGCTGGCAGGGTGGCCCCCAGCCCTAAAGAATTCTCTCTATTTGGGACAGCCCCCTTCCTACCTTTCTGGGACACATGGGGCTGATCTGCACAGAAAACCAGATCCAGACAATCACGCTGGTGTCAGCAGCCTGTGCATGAACCGTAAAGCCTTTCCAGTACCCAAAACCTAAGTCCCCATCTGCAGAGAGGAGGGAGAATCCCTCTAAACCACTCCCCAGCTGAAGGCTTGTTCTCATTTCAGTGCACAAACAGGGAAGTCATTTGACTTGGGGCTCAGGACACTGGCGGTACAGACCACACTGCCCAGGGCTATATAAGGCTAAGTGGGAGGCACAGTGTTGAGCCAGCCCCCAGGAGCTGCAGAGGCCCTGACAGCAGAGATGGCCACAGAACTATGAATAATGCATGTACGTTGGCTTTTTCAACTTCAAGAGATGCTACAAATTAACTGACAGCCTTCAATTATCCCTTCTGCAGAGCACAACTCACTACAAAGTCGGGTGCTATTGCACGGTCACACTGCTCTCACAGCACCCCTCTGGGTATGGACATGACAGACCCAGCCTTAACTCAAAGCTCTGTCTTCTCGGCCAGACCCATCTGCACAGGTGTCCCCAGGGCTTGAGGACATGCAGGCAGCTCCTCCATTCCAGTCGAGCCCGCTGAGTACCTGAGATGATGCGTGGAGAGCTTTTCCACCAGAGCTGTGGCCAGTCTGTCCCCCACCACCAGAAGGAAGGTGACCACGATGTCATGGTAGCCCTGATAGTAGTGCAGCTGGGGGTTGCGCTTGAGGACGTGGAGGATAATATCGATGAGCTCCTCCTGCAAGCCTTCCCTCTGGTCATCCGGCATCCCTGTGGGGACAGCACCAGGTGTCGGTGGGAGAGGCTGTGTCACCTACCAGTGCCTGCTGCAGGAGCAAGCACAGCTGTCGTACGCAAGGAGAGGACCTGTGCATTTACCAACCTGCCTGATCCCAAAGGACATGATGCAAAGGGGAGGGAGGTAAAACTAGCAGAAAAAAATATCCCAAGTCCTAATCCTGTCCCCCAAAACTCTGATGGCCCAGGAGAAGCCAGCCAGTTGTTAGACTGTTTAATCTTCAGAGCTGCAGTGCCCTTACTTGAGAGGAAGTCACCGTGGAGGATGGGAGTAGCGTTTACTGAGGTTTGTACAGTGCTGTGAAGAGTGAATTACACTGCACATCCAGCACTGCTAAGGACATTTTAAACATTTTTAATTTCCCAGGGGTTCTGGAAAAAAATTAAACAGGATCCATTTTCACAGAAACTGCGCCAACTGCATCAGATTGCGAGGCCACCATTGCCACAACTTTATATTGGTCCCCTGCTAACAACATGTGCTTAGGGACAGGATGTCACAGGAAAAACATTGTTCCTGCCATGCACAGCTGCAGCCAGTTTCTGGCAGTCCTTGTCAACAGATAAAATGCCCAAAGGCCAAGTAGAAAGTCCCAGTGGAGATCCTGCAATGACAAAGTTCTCCTTTTCCCCTGCTTCACTAATGTGTCTAAAAATAGGCAGGAGGCTGCCATTCAAGGGCGAAAAAACCCATGCTAGCAGACCCTTCAGGAATCAGGCTTGCACACAGTATCCACACTCAAAAGAGAATCAGAGTGAATCAACTGTTTATACAAAATAAAAGCAGCAGAAGCGGGAAGCAGATTCTGGCCAGAAATAACGACTGCTCTGCAGAGTTAGATAGCTGCTGGATTAAATGTTTTATAAATAGCACAACAAGGCACCAGCCACCCATCAGAACAAAACAACTGCAGAAACATTTTGCTTCTAAAGGTTCACAGTCCTCTTAAATTTGGTGCACGAACCTGATTTTGAGACTGTTTTACACCAGAATTTGTTCTAACCACTAAAAAAAACTGTCTGCCATGCCCCTGAGCTAGACCATGGTCTAAAATAAACTGAAGCAAATGGTACATTTCTCAAGCACTCCATCTATCCTAATCTCACCCTGTTCACAACAGGTGAGAGGCAGGCAGGATCTGGGTCTCTCCGTGATGCAACTGTTTGATGGTACCAGCCTGCTGGCAGAGGGACTCAGGAGGGCTGGGGGGAAGAGTAACCTTGGAAGAGCCACACCAAAAACCAGCTGTAGCACAGGCAGCTGAAGGAAACTGATAACCACAGAATGGCTTCACTGAATGAAGAAGCAGCTGTAAGCTTACAAGGAAAAGGCTTTCTGGAATTCAGGCTCTTGGAGCAACAGAGCATCACCTACTGCACCCCCCTGTGTAAGGTCTGAGCGAGGAGCAGCCCCATGGCACAGACATTCCCCCGGCAGAGTGGGAAGATAAGAATCCCCTCTCACCTGGTGGGAAACGGCGCAGGGATCGTCGCACATCCAGTAACACTTGCTGGTAATCTTTATTGTCCTCTCGCAGCTCCTTTCCTGCTAAGAAAAAGAGGAATATGATTAACACCGAGTAGTGCGAAGGTACTGGGAAGAGAGCTGGGTGAAACCGTGCTGAAGGCAGGAGGATGAGGTTGCACACACAGACACGCTACCCCATTGTACGTCATGTGCCAGCCCTGCCCTAGTGACACTAATGGCACTTCAGTGTGAGGAAACGAGACTGATTTCTTCAAGCAACATACATTAAAATGCTTAAACTGACACAACTCCCAGCATTCCTGGAAACATCTTTGCTCCACGATCTTGCTGTGCAATTCAAAGCATACTCAGCAGCAGCAAGGCATGATATGCTGTGGAGACCACAAAGAGTAGTTTATTAAATAGAAATAATTCAGAAGAAAACCCCACCCATGGGTAGCTAAGATGGTTAAAACAGAAGAGAAAAGAATTCGCTGGCACACTGAACTATCTATGTGATCATGTGAAATTAAGCATTGTCTTCCAGCAGCTCTGATCACCTAACACAATCCAGCTCTTGACTGACATGGCGGGATGCACACTTCTGAATGGCCACAGGTTCAGGAACAACAACATCTGTCTTTGGGACAATGACTGTAAAAGCTACAAGACTTGGAGCTTCAGCATTGCTCAAGTTTAAAAATCATGCGGGTACCTCATCAGGAAGGTAATTTCCTCCACTTCTGCTTTGACCAAACACCACATGTGCTTCGTGCAACAAACTGCTTCATCTACACCTGGAAGGGACACCTCAGAAGAATTTTGGCCAAGCCAGGGCTCAGCACAGCCACCTCTCCATGGGAGCAATAAAAATTAAGTTTGATACTTTCTGCTGCAGGTGAACTTCTACATGCCAGCTAACTGCTCAGGGCCACACCAACTGCATCCAAAGAGAACTAATTTCCATCACTGTCACTAAAGATAACACCCTCACAGCACAATGTAAATGTTGTTTTTAGGAAGCTGTGTATTTCCAAAACTGCCATTTACATACAACATAGCATGTGAAGCTACGGCATTCATGCTGCAGCACAAGTCCCCTTCGCACACAAGCTTGGTGGGAAATGCACCAGTGTACACAGGGAAAAGGTAGGTCAAAAGCGCATGCTTCAAGCTCTGCTATCCTTCCTCTAGCGTGCACAGAGATCACCGAGCCATTCTTCCAAAGCACCTGAGCCCAGGTGAGCCCAGGCTGTTTCGTACCTGGAAGAGGGGGCAGGTCATCCGTGTTAACACTTAGCAGCTTCGGCCACACTTTGCAACGAATCTCATCCGTCAAGAGCCCCCCCTCACTGATTGCCATCCGTCTGAGTGCAGCCACGTCGATAGGGTCGCTGTTCAGAGCCTGATAAATTTCTGCCACTTTTCTTTTCTTCTTAGAATCAAAGTCTGTAAGAAGACCACAAAGAGGCAAGCTGATACACGATGCCAGCATATGGGGGGCAGCAACTCAAATCAGGGAGGGCAAAACCCACTCATGCGATGTCACACACACAACAAGGGAGATGACAGGGGACAGTTGGCACATGTCCAGCCAGGACAGGCTAGGGATGACCCCAGTGGGTGACCCACCAGCTGACTGTCCCTATCTCCACAGGCTCAGCATCGTGGGCACCTCATGGCACACAGGGCACCTCCACCACTTCCCTATCAACCCTGCTGGTCCCACCCTGGGAGACAACCGCTGCTCCTCCTGACACGGGAGCTGCCACCACCACCTGAACGGATCCCTCGCCCTTGGCTTCCATACTCCCCAACAGATCACTGCTCCATTCAGGACTATGACGGTCGTGCAAAGCCGTCCTGCAACTGTTTGCTCTCTGACGCAGCTGTCAGCTCAGGTGTCAAGTGTTTCCAAAGACCAGGACTTCGTGTTCCTACCAACTCCCAGCTAGGCAGTGGCTCCTGGATGCAACTGTCCTAGGGAGAAGTGTGAGCATTTCCACTGGCAGGAACAGTCACATGAAAGGGCACAATTATACCAGAGTTAACAAATCACAAGCATATCAATGTCTCTCCTAACAAATACAAACTGATCAGCTATTAGTATATGCACAGGTTAGGCAATATTAAACAAATACCACTGTTTTGTGGAGCACATGAACTTGGGGGAAGGCAGGGAAGGAAACAATGCACAAAGCACACAGTGCTCTTGATTCAGATAGGTTAACTGCACTTACAGGACACGAGAGCGCTTCCCGGGGAGCTGAGAAGGGACACTATTTCACACTGCATCATGGCATTTATCACTGCTGCCTCATGCAAGGAAGAAGAGAGGCAGCTGAGAGCCACCTGATATCCCACATTAGGATTTTCCACTAATGAGGCTTTGCTGAGCATCCGTGTGGCTAGAGCGCAGGATGAGGCCACAAACGCTGCCTTTACCTAAAGGCTTTGCCGACAGATACAACTGCTCTTGGGATCCAAGCAGGATTCACTTGATAAGCGACGTGTCCAAATAGGATTTGAGGTGGGAGGAATTAAAAGGATCCTGATAGAGAAACAGCTGTTTCTCAATGCCGCACCCTCTCGGCAGAAACTCAGGGAGCGCACTGCTCTGCCCACGTGGCACCTCCAGTGTTTTGGCACTGCCCTGGCCCCCTCCCTGCTCCTGGGGAGCTGCATGTGAGTGCCTGGCTGGAAGCACCGTTTTCTGCAGCATCTCAATGGGAGACGGCAGGATGGCAGTCTGCTCACACACAGACGCTAAGTAGGTCAAGTGGTGGATGCTGTCCCTTCTCAAAGTACTCTTTTCAAACACTTTTGGGATGAAAACAAGCTGTAACAGCTTACGACAGATCTCCAACTCCCCTCTGCACAGCAAGTTCCTGGTAATGTTAAAGCTGCTAATGCTCACCCAGTGACCACAATTTCCTTTTATTTCATTTCCCGCCCCTTGTGCAAGCAAAGTTATTTGCACAGGAACAGAAACCAGCTCCGCTCAGCTGGCGGTTCCCTATCGCCTGCAAAACGCAGATACTGCCACATACCGAAGCCTCAGGAAGCAGACGACAAAGCCTATGGAAGAAGGCACTCCCGTTCACACACAAAGAACTTAAGGAGTAGTACGAAGAAAGGAGCACATATTGCAGGCTCCTCTTCTAAGATTTACTGGCAAATACCCCAATATTTACACTGTTCAAATGTACAGCAGACAATAGCTTCAAGTATTAAACAAAATCTACTTTCAAAACCACAAAACGTTCACTCACAGCATCAGTCATACTTTGAAGGAAAGAAAGAAAAACAAGCTCAGAGTGTGGGGGCTTACCACACCGTAACTCAAACTGTACCATCGTGAAAGGTCCACCTGACCAGCCTCAAGTGGATTTTTATTTACTTCCACGGCTAAAAACAGCACCTGGAACAGTTCTCACTGACGAGCACCCGAGCACAGCACCCGCCTGCATGCGGAGAATACAGACTATCTCCGATGGGCCGAAGAGATGACCGCCCGCATGGCAGTGCAGTTCTACAGAGGGAAGCAGCCTTATGTTCCCAACGGATGAAACTACATGCAAACACCGGGCACCGGCACTTGCACAACGCTTGGCAAGGCCGGGCCAGCCCCGGCGCTGCTGCAGAGCCCCCTCGGCTACTGCCGTGACGGGCAGCCTAGAAAAGAGAAGCCCCGAGAGTGCAAGGGCCTGGCCTCGAGTCAGGCAGCGGCCAAACCGCAGCCCCGGCTGCTCTCCGCGGCCTGGCGGGGCAGCCCACTCCCGCGCCGAGGGACGGTGACAGGCCGGCGGGGGATTGGGCCCCAGCCGAGAGTTCGGGCCGCCGGGACGCCCCGGGCCGGCCCCCGCCGGGGCGGCTCGGAGCGCAGCGCCGAACCCCGCCCCGCCGCTAGGGGGCGCCGCCGCACCCGCAGGGGGCGCTCCAGCCCCCACCCGCCTCAGAGAAATCGGTGCCCCCCGCCCGCCAGGCCCGGCCCAGCCCGTACCGTGGCCGCCGACACCGTTGCGCGGCGGGCTCCGCCGGGCCATGTTCCCGGGCGCTGCGGCGCATACCGAGCCGGAGACCGGACCGGGCCGGGCTGGGGCTCCGCGCTCCCCGCGCCCTCCGGTCCCGTCCCGCCCCCGCCCCCGCCCCCGCCCCCGCCCGCTCCCTCCGCCCCTCCACCGCCGGCGCGCGGGCGGCACGTCACGTCGCCCCAGTGCGCAGACGCAGCGGCCTGAGAAGGATCACGTGGGCGGAAGGGGCGCGGCGCGGCTGCGCATGCGCAGAGGGGAGCGCGCCTCACGTGTTGCCACCCGCTGCGCTGGGACCTTCTCTTTAAGGTTTTTATTAAAATAACAGAGAAGGACGCGGTGAAATGTCCCGTGTAGCTCACAGCCGAGTGCGAACAACCACAAGGTGTATTTTTGTCATACTGGGTGCTTTTATGTTACAGCACATCGAGGTAAGAGTGAACACAGTCCCACTTTCACATCCTTCTGGGATAGAAAAGTACAACGTGCTTCCCCTGCATGAAGGCCTGGAGGAGAAAGTGAATCTGGTGTGCGTGAAAACCGTCCTCTTCCATGGCAGTATTCCTCAAAGGGGGCAGTATTGAGCATTCTCCTGCCCTGTTTCTCCTCAGTCAGTGTAACCCAGCCCACTCCACCCCACCTTGCAAAATTAACCATGGCCATCACCCCCAAAGAACAAATGAGGGACGGGTGCTCAGGGGACAAGCAGAAGCTGAAGGCCAAGGCTTCAGCACTTGCTGAGAAAAGGGAAAGAGCACTCAATGCCCAGGACAAGCAACTGCTGCAATGGCTTTAGGATGGGAGGTCACCAATAGGGACAGGTGCCATTGTGTGTACAGCCACTCCAGATGAGCCCCAGGAGTATTACATGACTGAAACCAAGTCACTGAAACCCAATGAATGGCAACACACACAAAAACCCGTAAGAATTGGTTCAGCATTGCAACTCCGCATCCATCAGGGCTGAGACAGAAGAGGATGGGGTTTTGTTTTTGTGGCAAAAGGTCCTTCTCTCAGAAGATACATCGGCTTGTGATGTTTGTGTATGGCTCCTCTGCACGGCTCCTCTGCACAGCTCACCACGCCGGGTGTGTGTAAACAGGGACACAGCCTCCCCAGCACCTGTGGGGCTGTCAGCCACTCCCATGTCAAAGTGTACCACCACCTCAGGGAGGCCTCTACACAGGGAACTTAAATCTAACCTCGATAAATAAAACCAAATGTTTATTTACACCAAAGAATTCCAACACTGGATCTTTCACATATGAAGGACAAAGTATATATACACAGCAAGGGGTAGCAGGGCTGTAACAAGGGTGCTTTTCTGTTGTCAATGATAATATTTGTCCACAATTACTGATCTACCATTTCAGTTTAAGTTAACGTCTGCTCGCTCCTTCCTCTCAGTGCATATTTACAAGACTGTGAGGTAACTGGTATTCTCACCACATGGCACGTGAGGGAGGGGATGGTGGGTGAAGATGTGAGATCGGACTTGGCGCAGTCTGATTTTTCCAGCTTTAAGTAGCCACCAGCTTGAAACCTATATAAACAATTTAAAAACAATATATCCAATAACAAACTAATTCCAGAGATCCAAGCCAAGCAACGGCAGGAAGAACCCTCCATGAGAACAGGACTGATTATAGAGTATGGCTTACTCTACAGGAGCACCTTTCTCACAAGGTGGCAAGGACTCCAATCGGATCAGTAACTTCATTTTTTAAAACTAAAATTACATGCAAGGGGGCGAGTTGGCATTCTGGTTGGCTCCTAAGGAGACATGATTCAATCCAATTAGGGTTTCAGACATTATCTGCACTCACTCCTTTTAAACTTATACCACCTCTCCATACTGGAATTGTCTCCTCAGTGTACCCCAGCTGAATCATATGCAGGACATGGGGTTTAAGTGAGTGGTAGTTTAAGAACCCCCCTCTCCTGCCTCTCGAAGACTCGGCTTGGTAGTCTCTGGAGAACAGCACAATCCCCCAAGGTGTAGGCTCATGGAGGAGTAATGGTGGGAACATGAAGAGATTTCCAGCAGGATGCAAGAGCTTGGAAATGCTGTTGATTCCTCTTTGTTCTTAAATGAAGAGTACTTTTTTTGGGGGGGGGAAAAAACTGTCCGAGAAATATTCCATCTGTAGGTATTTTTTCAGGGAATCCCCTGAGTTACGAAAAGTTCAAGTAAAAAAAGAAAAATCAGCCTATAATAATTTTGTATATAATGACTGAACTACTATAAATCCACAAGCAACAGTTCAGACACGGTGCCTCCAAAGCGTTCATCCCCTCCCTTCCCCTGCCAGGCACGAGCTGCGTCCTGAGGAGAGGTGGAGGGGGAAACCTCTTCCCCACCTGACTCAGCTCAGGCAGCAGGAGACAGAGCCCATCACTACTGCTGAGCGCCTGCAGCAGCTGGAACGGGCATCCCCAGAGTGGTGGTGGCAGAAATGACGGGTGAGCCTGCTAGAGGTCCAAGGGGTGAAGGTGTTGGCACTGAAGAAATCCCTGGAAGAGAGACAGTTAAGCAGGAATTAGAGTGAAACCAGTGCACTGCTAACCAGGACAGCTCAGCTTCTTAAATGAAATGGCGTCTTTGCGGGTCAGTTCGCTGCTGCTCTGTTGTATTTTCAGAGCTGCCAAAATAAACTGAGATTAAAGATGTTACTGTTCTCTGCAGCCTCTGAAAAGACCACAGATCTGTGCACATACAAGGGTCACTGAAGGGCAGATGTATGGATCACTGTCCTTCAAACTGCTGCCAAAAAACCCAACTGCAAAGCACTTTTTAAAAACAAGACCAGAAAAGCAGGTCAGGCTGCAGCGAGGCCTTATTTATTACGGTCTCCCACCCACTTCGTTGTAGCCCTCCTTGCCTTTGTCATCGGTCCCAGGAGATGACCTAATGGCCCGCCTGCAGGACTCACCCTCCTGGATCCTCACAGCCACACAGTGCATGTAAATGCTTTAAATTGCCATGCACCGAGAAGAGCCAATAACAGAACTCACCTGACATCATACTCGCACTGCTGACAGGAGTGCTGCCACCCGGCATGTTGGATGAGCCCATCCGAGCTTGGTCTTTTACGATGGGATCTAGGAAGAGCACACTACCCTTAGGTGCCGTGTTGCCAGACAGCAACTGAAGCGCAGATTGCCTGCAACCTCTGTGCTCAAGCCAGTCCTGGCAAGCTGTCTATGTCAAATAACATCAACCAGCATCTACTGGAACACAGAAGTTTCCACCAGCTCCAGCAGGAAGTACCCAAGAAGTTACCAAGGTAACGTGATCAGTGAAAAGTTGCCTAAATGATGCACTTTGGAGTTCAGCAGGACTGCTTGACAGCAAAAGCTGAAGGAAATGAAGGTGAAGTTGATCTCCTTTCTATGCTAAACAATTACATAAAGCCAAACCCAGAAAATGGGTATAGCAAGCAGAAAGATTATCACTATATTACAATCATATGTCATGCCTCTATACACATCCCACAGCAGCCTGTGAGTTGTAACAAGAGTCATTGGAGCTTGCTGACTTCTGTAATACGTCCCAAATTTAATTGCTAACTCTTTATTTTCAGCTGCAGGTAAATAACACTACCATCTGAACAGAGACAACCCCTTCCTGCCTCCCAAGCCTACTGCATCAGATAAGGAAGGGAAAAATTTAAAATTCCCTCATGCGTAGTACAACCTGTATCACTACTTGGACACAAGTTAATTTAGCTGTTTGTCTGACACTCCCATTCAAAGCTTTCAGCATTAGTAAGCTCATACTTGCAAAACATTTCACTTGAACATTTGCCACAGGCATAACACAGATCTAGACCGTTTGCTAATTATACAAGCCCAATTCGTAGCAAGAAAAAAAAAAAAGAATACAACTGAGCAAACACTCATATTTTGCATTGTTACAGGTGTTTCAAAAATCTAAATATCAAGATTTGTGAAAAACAGCAAGAGTTTAAAAACTTGTACTGGTGAAAATTACATTTTTGCTTGCAAAACCAAGACCTGAATATACCATTTGCTAAGGTACACATTTAGCAACAAAAGGAGTTAAAAGGGCCTTTTTCTCAACAAATAGTTACCTGGCTGTATCAAAATACAAGATACCATGTACCCAGACACCTGCTGAAATTAGCACAGGTTTAGCACCAAACCTTCTTTAACACAGTGCTGATTCACTGGCCTGCCAATGCTTTGTTTCCTTGGCTGGTGTAGGTGGCAGTGGCCTAATTTATCCACCACAGAGACAGCAGCCTCAGCTCCAGTGCAATTATTTGTGAAGACCAGGCTTATTATGTTGCCGTTCTTAGCTCCTATCTGCACAACCTACTGGAACAGAGATTTCCCAGAGGCAGAGGAAGAACTCTTTGGACAGCAGATGATGCCAGCAGCCGATACTTACAGAAGTAGGGGTGTTCCATGGCTTCTCTTGCTGTGAGTCGTGACTGGTGATCATATCGCAACAGCTTGTCTAAGAAATCCAGAGCTTCTGGACTCACCAGATGTTGGTTCTCACTGTGAACAAAGCGCTCCCATCGCTTACGGGAGTGTCTGCAGAAAAAGATACCCAAATCAGCCTAGGCAGAGGACATCAATGCCAAAATTAACTTTTTTAAAGAGCAAGAACTGCGACAGATGTCTGTCTCCGAGAGGGGCTGCTACTTAGTGTGGCACCAATGGGGTTGAGCCATACCAGAGCACGAAGCAGCAGTACACCGTGTCTCCACGCGGCGGCACAGCCACCACAGCCCTGGCAGCATGAGGACTCAAGTTCAGAACGGATTTACAGGCCTAAAATCCCAGCTTCTGCTCTTCCCTTATGCCCCCAACAATAGTTGCTTGTAGTTTTGGTATATGTCACACAAAATGACTCTATAAGGGGGGAAAAATATGTAAATGCCATCTTAAGCAGCAACTGATTTTCTGCACTGTAATTCTGAGAAACACCGTTTTGGGGTTGTCGTCCCCCAAACACTGGAGAGAGCATTTGTCCTTCATGCTTTATGCTCCAGCCCTTCATTTATTGCCTAGATGACATTTAAAAACCTTTTCTCAAGTGCATCTGCAGAGAAAGGACCATGGGAAGCGCTGTCAAAAGGGATCAAAGGCACAAAGTAACAGTTCTCAAGAATCTTGGCTCTGATTTCTCCCATAAGCCCAAGATTTTGTTTACTTCAAGGTCTGTTGACAAAGCAGTAGCTTTCTGGGTCTACCAAGAGATTATGAGCTATTCCGGATCTTGGCTCACCTGCCCAAGATGTCATTGAAACGTGGATCCAGTTCAATGTTGTATTTGTCAATGTAGTCATACAGGTCTTCTGTTCCCAGCACCTTGGCTATCCTCACCAGCTGGGAACAAACAGAAAAGTCACTACTGTGAAGGTACAATAATGCCAGAGCCAGCATGAAGATAGAGCAGCACATTCCCTCGGGAGCTTGAACTTGACCTCAGTGGTTTGAACCAACAGCCACAGGGTCACCTCGTGGCTCTGACTTCTCCGGCCACCTACATCACAGGCATCATGAACACGTGAACATGCCTCTGCTCACAGTCGGAATTTAGCAATCCAAGGCAGCCAGGAGTGAGCTACATACCCTAACATCACTAAACCTTGAGAACTTGCAACACTAACTCCCTTTGTAGCACAAAGCTATTAAAAACCAACAGGGTGGGAAGGCAAGAATAACTGGTCAAAAAAACAGAAACTCTGTATCTTGCACGTGAAGGGTGAAACACCACCCCAGAGGGCTGCAGAATGAAGGTCTGAGAACAGAAGGTCACTGTTCTTGAATGTCTGCACCTTAGTTCAGATGCAGAGCATGTGTTAAAGGTTTAAGTATAAAATTTTTGGCCTAAAGGCAGCACATCA
Organism: Vanellus vanellus; assembly: GCF_965231255.1. Lineage (NCBI taxonomy): Eukaryota > Metazoa > Chordata > Aves > Charadriiformes > Charadriidae > Vanellus > Vanellus vanellus. Next base: position 13,744,802 of record NC_138920.1, read on the forward strand.
AAGATCTCAGAATCTATATAAAACTGTACTAAATTCAGTTTCTATACAGAGGGGAGGGAGGGTGGATAGTGGCAGGGGCTTTCCATGTAACAATCTCAGGAATAGTCACTCTACATACCAGAACAAGCCAGCATTAATATAAATATTGTTATAACTTTTTCCAGATACTTACAGAGGAACTCATAAATCTAACGCACTGCAAATCTATTTCTATTTAATTTGTTAGATAATCAATCTTGCACACTTGAGAAAAGGAATGTGGGTTCAAACACAGCAAAGAACCTATTAGAGAAATGCTTATTTTTTCATTCGGATCCCTTGATAGACGTGTAAGCAGGAAACCTTCATTGTACTAAGAGAACAGAGGTTGTACATGACCAGCTCTCACCTGATCATAGTTGTCATGGCCATGGAAAAATGGCTCCTTTCGGAATATCATACTAGCCAACATGCAACCCAAGCTCCACATATCCAGACTGTAATCATACATCTGTACAAAACCAGAAGGACAATTCAATTACTAATGAATTAAGCAGAACAGACTCTCAGTACTAGCAGGCTCCCCCCTCCCTCCAGTAATACGAACACAGCCAAGTTACGCTGGGAACAGACTGAAATATCTTCATGCATCTTCATCGCCAGATCACTGTTCAGCTCAGTGTTCCAGTTACTCAAACTGGGATACAGCAATTAGCAGAACAGCAGGTATCCCATTTCCATCCTTGTCCATAAGGATATTAAAGACCAGTGCCTTTTTCTATTTTCACTGCAGACTTCAATGTTATGAGTCATTGAGAAGGGAAGTACCACAAGCAACAAAAGGAGTGGACTCCACAAAGTATATGGGCAGGTGAGGAAGTGCCTTCATTCAGAACCGGCACGATCTGAAAGTCACCAGTAACACTGCTGTTTCCAGCCAACAGCATTTCCATAATGTAAACTGCCGTCAGGTATGGGGATGTTTTTATAGCTTAATTTAGAAGTTCATGCAGTCCCAGCTATTCCCACAAGGGCTTTGTTTCATTCCTGTACCTTACTGCAAAAGCAGCCTTGCTAAAAAAACATTCCACATTTGTATCCCAAGAGCCATGACGATAGTTCTGCAGCTCTTCCTCAGGTCCTGAGACTACTCATTAGTTTCTTTAATTCAATGGCTTTACAGCCACTGCTTTCTGCGATACATTTTAGAATGGCCTGTCTTGCACTTCAGCTCTCTAGATATCTGAATTTCTGGTTTGCTACCTTGAAATGGTACAGACTTTCCATATAACAGTCAGTGATAAACCCCAGTAATTCTTACCTGATAATCTACAAGGAGCTCAGGTCCTTTAAAATATCTGGAAGCCACTCTGACATTGTATTCTTGGCCAGGGTGATAAAATTCAGCCAAACCCCAGTCTATTAGTCTAAGCTAGAAATGGTAGAAAACAAAGAAAAAAGGCTTAAGGGATGATCCAACTCTCCACTGGCTGAACCACACTACTCTGAAGCTTCATTTACAAGTCTTCTATTTTCAATTAATTTGAAGTTGATCAGAATATCTGTTTAGATGTTCTTCCCACATCTGTATCGCCAATCAGTCTAAATAAAATACCTCTCCTTACCAACCCTATTATGGGTTACACATAACTATAAAAACTTAAGAAAAGCAGCATATAGATTTTCATCTTACATTTCTCCACATGATGGAAATGCAGCCCCCCCCTTAAAGATGTCTGCTAATATCACTACACAGGAGTACCCGAAAGGGATCCTTGTTTGAGAAGAGAAAAGCAGGGCCTCTTCCCTGCCCTCCAGCCTGCCCCACATTATTACCTTTCTGTGCTCATGGTCAATCATGACGTTGTGAGGTTTGACATCTCTGTGCATGATTCCCATGCTATGGCAGTAATCTAGAGCCTGTAGGTGACATGGAAAGAAACAGATGCTGGAGTAACAAGAATCTTTCAAGTTCACCCATATTCAGAAGTATTTCCACATATAACAAGCCTAACTAGATGGCAAGACTTTACTGTCTAGTGTTATATGCTGGACTAGACTCATGGACCTCAGAAAACACCTCTAGAGCCCCCTCTCAAAGGGACGTCCCAGCAACAGAAGCATTTTTACTTCACCTCATGTACTTCCTCATAAAAATAGAATTTCAGAGTACCTAAGAGCAGAGTTACTAGGCATTATTGGTCAAACAAGCCTCCCCTTCCCCAGACTCCCGAGGAGAAAATATTTCTTTCAGAAGAATGGACAAACATATTTGACTCACATTACATTAGGGCACAAAACCAGTCAGTAACAGCTTACAATTTTGTGTCTTCAGAGGCTACATGTACTTTTGATCTAGGATCTTAAGTATTAGATTTTAACATATATATTTCCCTATCCAATTCTGCCACAGGCTTTCTCTTCAACTCCCTTAATGACATGATAACCATCTCTATAGGATTAGCTGAGTGAAAATCCTAGAAATAAACCAATAAAACAGCAAAACACCAGCTTACCTTCAAAATCTCATACATGTAGAATCGAATATCATAATCTGTTAATGTCTGGTATAATTGCTGTGGGACACAAAAACATCATATCAGTGTTCCAACACTCAAGAAAAACATCACACCCCTGCCAATACAGAACAACCCAGCCCTGCCTGTTCTCTGCTGCTGTGGTTCTCCAAACTCATTTGAAGGAACAGTAAAAGTTTCCCAAGCTACTCTTATCGCACACCTGACTGATCAGTCTGTTCCTCTCCCCTACAAATCACATACATAGTTTACTTCCAGCTCTGCTCAGGCAGTGCATTCTGGTTGCTGTCACTAACTCCCTCAGGTTGCACTCGCCCACCACCAGCACGATGCATTATGCCTGCAGACCGGGTCTCAAAAAGACCAAGAGTGCTCTGCAAAGTTAAGCAGCTATTCCAGGTGGCACTGCACAGTCATTCTTCTCCTGAAGCAGGTCAGTAGGGAAGGGGACAAAGAAACATTTAAATCCCTTCTACCAGAAGTGTGGAAAGGCAGAGAAACAGCTGTCCACATTTAAAGTGGTTCCAATAAATAGTTCTACACTGAACATAAAAGCAAAATGTTTCAAAAAGACATGCACTGATCTTCCACAAGATAACAGATTAATTTGCTCTGAAGGTTAGAATACTACTTGGAATCTGGAGTCTCATCTTGTAACTTATGTGGCAAAATGGTACTGAAGGACTAATTACAAACTTCTGTCCCAAGCATATTTACCTTTAAAGACGGTTACTATGTTGGAAGAAAATGATGAAATAACCTGCCTGCCCCCTACATACTTGCCTTTCCCCGGAAAAACATTACAAGTGGCTTTCAAACGGAAAACATTAGAAGTTCACATCCCACACTGTACCTTAAAGTCTGTGTTGTTTACATGTTCAAAAACCAAAGCAGGTGTCCGAGACTAAAACAGAGAGAAAGGTGTTCAGCCATGTTAAATTGAGACAATACGTTTTCATTTAGGATAATGAATTAAACCATTTTTACCCCTAAAACTGCTAGAATCCCCCTGCCTCAGACATACTTGTGATTTCCCTCAGACAGAGAAAGCAGAGCCAAAGCCTGCAGCCCCTGGCAACACTGTTTGACAATTAACTTGTCTCAGTTCACTGGTATCTCATCCTTACAAAGTGAGGGGCTGAAGGGACCTGTGGGGGAAGGGCCCTCTAAAAGAAGTTAATCAGATTAAGAGCTGATCTGATTAAACAATTCAAAAGCAGGATTTAAGAGCAGGGGAAAACAAAAAGCCAGATCAGAGCTGAAGTCAAACACAGCAACTTCACCCATAACCCCAGTGTACCCTTTAAGTTCCTTCCATACTCACCACAGGATCTTTTACTATATCTGCAAGAGTAATTATATTGGGACCGCCTCTCAAGTTCTCCAAGATCTTGATTTCACGCTTGATTTTCTTCTTTTTAACAGGCTGAAGAATAAAAATCCGAAGTGTAAGACAAAGCGCTCCAGTAAAGTGAGGCTAATACACAGCTCAACGTCCAGATGACAAAGGCAGGTGACTGCAAGTCAGCAAAATACATTGGAGCCACTGCAATTTAAGTTCAAATAGCTAGATCTTGTTATTACCCGACTATGCATCACTCCAGTAAGGGCTCAAATATCTAGTCTCCTTTCTAACCATAGAACCCCAACAGCTACAAACATTAGTTTCATGTGAATGAGGGTTAGGAAGATGGCGTATTTTTTTTAAAGCTGTCTGAATATGATCTGATAGTCCAAAACTTCTTAATTGGCGTGTGGTAAAAGTGTAATTATGAGAAGTCCATGAGCTATCTGAGGGCCACTAAATGAAGGTATTTCACCAATCAAGTCTGTGGAATAATCAGCTTCCAGGAGACCCTTACTCAGCCTAGAAGGATATTAAATATGCAATGGAACATGCAGAGCAGAAACCAACATTTTAAGCTTAGCAGTCCCTAAACCTAATCAGTGGCTTTAAAGGACAATGATCTCATTAGCTCATAGCCTTGTATACACATGACAGCATGCCAGGGCACTGGTAGTTAGAGGAGGTGAGAATTTTCTAGTCAGCTTTTGAAAGGTTGCTTAGCTCCAAGTGAAAATGTGTTGCACATCAGGACTTCTTTAAGATAGAGGCTAATTCCTTACAGGCAGAGATTTGACTTAATAACCAAATGTCGGGTTTCTATTAGGAGGCTCAAAATGATGGTCCATCTTCCTGAATGACACTCCAAAGCCAGGCTTTAAGAATTTCAGTTTTAGAACATTGAACATTTTAGACCAAATGCTGCACTTTCCGGCCTCCTAATCACCTCAAGACAGATTTTTATCTTTTGCCCAATCCCCAGCTCACCTTGAGAATTTTAACAACTACTTTTTCATTATTTGTAATGTTGATGGCTTCAAATACTTCACTGTATTTGCCTCGGCCTAATTTTCGAACTAGCTGGTAGTCATCTTGATTTCTGTGGAGATAAAAAGTTAGAGTTCCAAAGAGCTCAGTGATTTCGATCACAATTTACAAATCTCTCCTTAACACTAAATTACTGCCTCACCTTCCAGACAAGGTGATGATTAATGAGTATCTTACATCTCCTGAACACGATCTTTAAGAATTAGGAGAGAAACAGGGAGCTTCTATGCGCCCAAGTTAGAGTCAATCCAGAACTTACTTCTTCTGCAGTAGGTAACATAAGCCCAACTATGCATTTCAGCATCAGCAAATTCGAGCTATCACTTCCACGGGTCTCTCTATATTTGGAAGCTACGTTTTTCCTTGTATAATGTTGTTAAAAATCAACAAAGCCATTAAGACCAAAAATTTAAGTGCTAGCCTTTTTAAAAACAGACTAGCCACTTATGCTCAAAAGACTGTGTACATTTCAGAGACCAGGAACTACAACAAAGCTGAGAGCAGAATTTAGTCTGGGACTTGCTATACAAAAGCAGGAACGCAGAGCTACGAAGCTGGCATCATTGCTCTCTGATTCTTGGACAGTTTAGTCATGAGCTCAATTTAGGCACCTCCTTTCCTTCAAAGAAGCAGACATGTCTTTTCCAGTCACTCGCAGAGGGCTGAGCTTCAAGTCACAAAATAGCATGTACCTATTTAAGTCTGCTGAGTCTCTTCACTCATCTGAGTCAGAAGCAACTTCAGATGTATTCTCATTTTTTTTTTTTTTCAGACCCGCACCCAGGGCTGTTTAGATTGTTTCAAAAAAGTTTTCTTCCCTCTGAAAGGGGACATTTCCTGACTACCTGGCAAAAATTCTTCAAACCAAACTTGTAAGGGAGCTGCCAAAAATGTTCTTGCACTTCTGGGGATTTAAAATTTTGATAAGAAACACTTTTCCAGAGAAAAGTTGTGACCCTAACCCTTGCCATGCACACTAGACACGTGCCAAAGAGCATGAAAAAGCCTAACGCAGCACAGGTGCCTGAACTCCCCATGCACCATGTCCTACAGGGATTGATCCTGGTCCAGGGACATCCATAAGCCGCCCAGAGACTTACCCCCACTCAACAACATGCGACTCATAGTCCCAGTACTCCCGGGGTCTGTGTGTGTTCACATCCGTGTAAACTCTGGCCCTGCTCGGCACGGGTCCCGACATATCAGACAGGTTGGCAGGAGGAAATGATGAGATGTCTGAAATCAGAGGCTACCCGAACTGCAAAGCTGGACAGAAGATAAAGGCCTCTGATTCTTCCAACTGCAGAAAGAAAATAAAAGAGAGGTTAAAATCTCAATATACAATAAAAATATTTAAGTTAATCATTAAAAGCTGCTGAGAAGGAGAGTCTGGAGCCCAGCCACAGGCCTGGGATCATGTTATTGCCTGAAAACAATGTCTTCTCTCCCTCACACAGGACAAGACCACTTGGCCCCACTCGCAAAAGTAACGCATCCCCCCTTGCAACTTAAAATATGTAGTTTCCAACTTATTGTTGCAAAGATAACCTTCCAAAAGGGAAGAAACGCAACATGCTCAATATCTGCAGGCAGACTCCTTCCTTTCAGCTCCAGAACGAAAGGAACAGCCATCAGCTGCAATCTCTCCCCCATCCAGGAAGAAGCCTTGTGCCATCCCATGTAACTGAAACACTTCATTCACTCCAGGCTACACAACTATCACCTCTTGCAATGCACTAATAAACAATGCTGTAAACAGAGCTGACGGTGCAACCTAAATTAAGTGCTTTCTGAAGTTTCAACTTCTAGAAACACAAACTTTTATATAAATCAGAACTTCCAGATTTACTTGCAATTCTTGATAGGATCTCAGCAGACCGATTTTATGACTCTCAGATATACTACAAACAGCTTCAAAACCACTGATTCTTTTATTCCTGGTTGTTCCTGTGCTTAATTTTTATTAAAATTCAGCCAACAGTTTCAACTCAGCTTCATCCTAATCCTCAAACTATTTTATTTTCAGATAATCCAGCCATTTTATTTAATGTATACAACAAAATTGCAAAGATTTTGAAGTTCAGTATTGGGCAGAGTGTTTCAATTTGTTTTACACTAGGAATAAATTGAAGCCTTTCATGTGCTCACACACAGGTTTGTGTGGCTATGTTGATTCATTCTGTGGAAAGGAAAAAAAAACATAACAACCCAAACCCGAACTGATCCACCACTGCTTTGCCTTTTCCATCCCCTGGAAAATGCAGGTACTAACCACAGCATTTATGTACAAAGCAAGGTTGGTCAGCTCAGGAGCAGATTTCTGGAGGACAGCAGAGAAATCTAGACACTACATCAGAACAGTACGTTACTTTAATAGCTCTAGCAGCATTTCAACTTATTCACTCATGCTCTTTACCCACAAAGTAAAAATTTAAATGTATTCACCTGAACGCAGCATCAGGACCAAAACATTACCCAAAGAGGATAAAACTGCTGAAGTCCAAACTCTGGGAATTTTCATAGTATAACATTTTCCTCCAATTTCCAGATTTTCTGAAGAAGGCCTTTGCTACTCATGTCCTCCTGCACAGACATCTCATCCCATCATCTCACAATAGATGCCTTCTACAAAAAACCCAGTGCCCACTTGAAAGTGAGCAAAACGTACAGAGCAGGCAGCCACTGGGTCTCTTAGTTTAAAAGCTTGGTATTGTCTCTGGGCTTACCTAGGGAAAAAAGCAGCACCACACTGCACAATGCAATTAAGTCCCAGCAGAGACAACAGCATTCATCTTCTCCAGACAATGCAGGACATTTATAGTGATAAGCTACATCCATGCTAATTAGACCATGAAGAAACATACACCCTCAACCAGCACTGAGACAAGAAGGGACATTGTGAAGACCTCATAGAGGCCAGTCCTTGCGAACCATTCAGGGATTAAATAGCTTGAGGATGCTCGGAAGACTTCAGGACAAAAACAGGCAGCCAGGACAGCACTGCTGGGATGGAGCACTGATTTTGTTCACAACTTTCTACAGTCAAGACACTAAATCCAACTGTCCAAAAGTCAGTGGCATCTGTGTTGGATTATGAAGCTTTATCCAAACATGAAAGAAAAATTCTGCTGCAACAGTCTAAAGATGTTTCTTTGCATTCAGCTTGTCCAAAGGATTTAGTAAGCTCCTCCGCTTCTTCCTCCTTACAGTGGGATTTTAGCAAATCTTAAATTTTACCACTATAGAGACTAGTCAAAATAACTCAAAAGAAAGTTATTGTAGGTCAAAGACCCTGATTTCTGAATATTTAAGACACCAGTAACTTACTACAATTTCATACCAAAGTATTGTCCTGCCTAAAATAAGTCATGCCTTTGCACGTCTCAAATCTTTCACAAGTGAAAGCTGACACACTTCTAAACATTTAAATGTAAGAATCTCTTTGTCAGCTTTCAAAATAACTTACAAGGAAGGAAGCTCTATCGGAGCACAAAAGAGTATTGTTTGGTGTGTAGCACATGGCAGAGACTACACAGCCCTGTTGATAGAAAGGCACTTGGTCAGTGGGCAATCTAAACGAATATAATGTATTTATTTGCTATGCTGATGTTATCCCTTCACAGAAAATGGGTAACTGGCAGACTGCAGGAGGAACTAATAGCCCCATTAATCAGAAAGACCTAGAAATCTGCTCAGAGCAGTTAGCTTAGGCTACCAGGATACGTCAGACCAGAAGAAAATTCTAGAAGCAAACGCCTGCTCTATTGGTAGCATCCTGTCATCTATTGGAGGCCTGTAGTACTTCATCCTGCAAAAACCACTGGGTACAACCATGGTGAAGGATCTGGGGGACACCGGTCTGATGTCCTCCGTCATGTCACACAACTGGACCAGCAGCTGGTTCTGCAGAAATGGAGGCAGAAATGTACACAACGCCTCTTGCTGGCATGGACTAAGGCTCCTCAGGTGGTATGGACCTTGGCAGCATGGGTTATTTTTTGACCTACTGACACACAAATGGTGTTGAAGGCAGCTCCAGGTAGACCAGGTTGCAGTAATCCAGCCCCGAGGTTAAAAAGGGACACGGCACCATTCCAAAGTCCACAAGAGAGGTGTGACTGAGGCCTCAGCCCAATAATGGAAGGACGAGGCACTTTAGTCAGGTGTTCCGCTAACAGAAGAATATGAAGCATCATTAAAAAAAACCAGTCTATTCCTGGACAAAATGTTAGTCCTCTAACAAAATACACTTTCAGACGATTAGGCAGCAATCATCTAAGACCTCAAACCATTTATGTGGCATGACTCAGACACTTAGAAATTAGATGTATATTCAAAAAATGTACTCAGGCATTAATAGAGCATGCAAGTTTACTAGAACACTTTGAGTACAATGAAATTTATTAGATTTCAAAGTTTAATCACTGTGTTTTTGTTTCTCCTCATTCCAGGTGCTTCTGGTAGCAGATGCACTGGCCAATTTCCTCTGCCTGATATTCCTTGTGTAGAAATTAACTGAAACTATGTATGTCTAAGATGACTTAGCAATTTTATTTTTTAAGCACAACTCTGTAGGAATAAAGAACACATGACTGCTCCATCTCATCCAGCTTAGCAAAATCAGTTTCAGCATGGGAAAAAATAATAAAAAAGAAAAATCAATCACATTATCTAAAGATAGATCGAATTTCAGTGGATACTTTTTGTCACATAGCTCTAGCCTAGCACAAGCTGTACATTGTAACAGACTGCTCAGAGAAGGGCTTTTTCAGGAAATCATCGACTGCTGCTTCTAAGAATGGCACACAATGCCTATTTATGAATGTAGGTATTATTGTCTACTGTTCTTTATACAGGAAGAGGGGAGAGTCTGCACAGATAATTTGGTTTTAAAGTGAAGTTCTGCACATATACAAACTCACCCTGCCTGAAAGCTTCTCCCTCTTCTCAACTCAAAACTGCTAAGGAATTCGTATCTATTTGGCTTTCACTGCCCCTAGAGAGGGATAATTTTGCAGTGGATCCAAGCTCTGAAAGAAGGAGCCGACACAAACCAGGATAAATAATGGGGATAGGTGTGGTCATGCAAATGTCAGTTTAGCTTGCAATTTTAAGGGAGAAATTCTACAGTACGAGCAGCAATTACACCTAGACGAGATGAGTGTCCTGAGCTTGTTATAAAGGATGAGTTCTATTTCTGCAGAATCCAAACAGAACATGTCATTTATTAATTCCTGCATTAATGACAGAATCATAGAATAATTTATATCAGGAGTGACTGCTAAAAGTAGCTTAGTCAAAGTAGATCTAACTAGATCAGGTTGCCATGTCCAGCATAGTCTTGAGAATCTCCAAAAAAACCAATGCATCTCTGAAAATTTTAATTTCTCTGGTAGAGAAGTGCTTAAGCAGGAAACACAACCACGAGCTTTTAGGCAATATACCAGAGGTCACAGAGCGAGGAAGACAAAGCTTCCAGTCACTGTCTGACACACACTCTTCAATGCTAAGGCTTGCCAGTGCACGAACAGAAAACAGCTCTTGTTTTAGCACTTGTGGTGCCACCCTTGGGAAGACATTACTGAACAGCGCTCACATGGTAGCTATATCCAATGAGCGCCAGGCAGAAGTTTCAGTGCTTGGTTTTCCCACCTAGGCCTGCCCTTAAAAATGCCATTTAAGTATCAGCAAACTGCCAATTAGCTAGCGTCTTACACAGCATCCTTACCAAGAGCACCCCACAGGACCCTGTTCATCCTGTGTACAAAAAAAATATCACAAGAACACAGCCAAATACAGCACTGCATGTACTACTGATAATTACTCCACAGGAGTGCCTGAGAGCCCCAGTCAAGAGACAGAAACAACTGTGCTGCCACCATATAGGAGTTTTTTAATTGGAAGGTCTATTAATTAAAAGAGATCAATTCTTAAAAGTTTGAATCATTCTAACAGCATCCTATTGTTTGAGCAGCTTGGTAAGCTAGACTTTTTGTGCCTAATGTTGAACAAAACAGTAAAAAGCCTCTCAATGTTTACTTTGAATTTGATTTTTAAAACATTTTAATTTAAACCACTGTTACTACCCCCCTCCTTTTTAAAAGGGGATTTTATCATCCTTACAGTGCACTCTAATCCCAATGGCAGCCCCCACCCCCATGGAGGACTTGATTTCTTGCGAAGTATCTGTACTTACAGCACCTATACCCTATTTATATAGGAGTTTCTTACGCCCTCTGTACTTCCAGATGTATCCACTTACAGCAAGTAGCAACAAAACATAGCTAAGAAATCTAAGCAAATTAGTTTCTGAGAAACATACCTACTTAGCCATTAGCAAAATTGTCCTTTTTTTTTTTTTTTTTTTTTTTGAGTCAAGAATAACTGAGATACTGGAATCTTTTTTTTTTTTCCCCCCTCCTTTTAAATGGAAATGTTCTTGGCATGAAGCTTTGCTCAAGCATACAGTTACTCAGAACCTTAAACCTAAGAAGTTGCACCAGTATGAAACAGCACAGATACAGATTCCCAGGGAGCTGGAAGCCAAGAGCTTCCCAGAAGACCGGCGTCCCGAGGAACCTGCAAGTGCTATCCAAGCAATGACCTTTGTGGATAAGGTCTGAGTATAAATAATGCACCCAAGAACACGAGCACTGCTTGACACCAGCTTCCCTGTGGATTGCTGCTAACAGCACAACTTACCCTCGGTGGGAGCAATATATTGCCACGTAGTTCCAAGTTCATCCAGACAGACTGAACCCAGTGAACTATGTTCAACACCACATAAATATGATCTTTACCCGTGAACCACCCGAACTCAGATTCAGTCAGCAGAGAGCAGTCCCAAAGGAGTCCCAAAGGAGTACAATAGGTCCCAAATTGCACCAAGCCAAACTCAAAGAGCCAAGAAAATATTTTGGTCACTTTATCAGTTCAAGATAGACCATCCCAGACCACCTCATCTTCCTCTCAAGGAGAAAGCGAGATGCACAGATTGGTCAAACAGGTCTGGAGACTTTCCTCTCACTTCTACTTTCTCCATGTAAGCTCATTACCAGCTGCGATTGTGCCAGACTAAGACTGTAAACAGGCTAAGACAGACAGCAGCCGTCTCATTTTGAAAAAAGAAAAGCTCTCTGTCAACTGAGAAGAGCAGAATTACAGTAAGTAGCCTGAAATCAAAAGGTTATTCCTTTCTTTTATCCACAACTGCAAGTGAGGCATTACCTTTCACCATAAATGGCTCAAACCCAACCTAGGAAATCATGAGTGCATAGTGTGCTTTATTACTGAGAGGAAGCATTACAATTATCAGATAAAATTGATTATGATTTCCTTCACATGGCCCATTTGTCCTTTGCCTGTCAGTCTCCCAGGGAAGGAGCATCCGCTTCTAGTTTGGAGAATACCTAGTACTGGATAGACACCACTGAAATTAAAAGAACAAGACATGCTTAAATACTACAGCACAGCCTACTGGCAGCCAACATTAATCAAAACCCAGCTTACCTTTAAAAGAAGAAATAATAATAACCAACTTTATAAAAAATATGGTTTATCTCACAAAAGTAATCTGATTTGTGTATTTTCACGATACTGGAACTGCAGCAATACAAGTATGGAACACACGACCTCCAGAAGTCCCTTGCAACCTATATTTTTTTATGAATTTATAGCTGAAATAGAAACAAGCCTTGATTAACAAAACTGACATTTTACATCCTTTCCTGAAGACCATTTACCTACTAAAGGGATAACATCAATAGAAAAGCAGATTTTAAAATCTAATTGAGTTTTAGAAAAAGCTTAGGTTTGAAATCAAACTTTTCTCTTGGTATATTTTTGGAACAGCACAATCTGCTTTAACCACATTTTTCCACCAAAATTATTTTCCAGATTTCTTTTAAATAGGTGGTTGTGTCTGGCTGTGAAAATATAACAAATCATAATCTATAACTACCTCAAATATTCTCTTAAAAAAGAAACAGGATCACTTGTGATTTAATTCAAAATAAGGCATGACCAGTCACTAGGGAAAACAGTTGACAGGTTTAGTTAAAATGGAAGAAACATGTTGGAGTAATTCTGCAATAGCAATGCCCTAAGACTGAGACTGGTTCTTCCTTCACCAGCTTCACTGATTGCACCCCTGAATTCCTCACAATTCCTGCCAATTGAGAAGTCATCCCTTGCAACAAGGATCACAATCTATACGGAAGTCACGGGAAACGGTTTTACTGTAACTCCATATTTGCATGATAACCTCTGCAGTCTTGGGGAAAACTTAACTCTCACACTTCACAAATGTAGAAAGTGGCGTCTATCATGTCTGACGCTCTCCAGGTTGCCCTGGCAGTATCACTGCTGCCCACATGGCTCTCCTAGCAGTTCTGTCACACTTAGTCTTCATTTCTGTTCAGACCTGTAACAGCTAAATTTTAGTGGAGCTTACACAGACCATCCAGAAGTCTCCAGCACCTCAGCCTTCCTGGACAACTGTCCTTTACAAAACTTCAGTGGTGTCAACAACACGTGTACCCGAGGCAGAAGAGCTGGGATTTTCTCCAGCAGCAGGAAGCCACCAGTGACAAGACCACTCCCCACTCTGCCTCCTAAGGGATTTTATACAGTCAACTTTGAAAGCTCTTCTTTTCCCACTTCTCCCCCAAAATCATGGGCTCTCCCTCATGGTTTCAGAGCTAAGCTAGTCCACAGCACACAGAGCAAATGGGAAGCTTTTCCTAACACAAAAATGCCAAGATTGATCTTGGGTGATGCTGCATAGCCACAGCAGGCAGCGGCACCCACAAGACAACCAAGCGCAAGCTCTGCTGCTTTCCCACACCTGTGGCTTCTCCTGCCACCATTCCCAGCCTCTCACAAATCACAGTGGATATCCTTACTGCCAGCACTGAAGACTCCTGACACAATCGATTAAAAATGGCTACGAACGTAACCAGAAATTGACAAACCAACCTGTCAGCACACACCCCCCAATCAAAAACCGATGATGATACTCTTCTGCTGGCATCTCCTACCCACCCTGACAGTTCAGGCCAAGCTTGGAGTGCAGGAAAGGTGGTGGGGTTTTTTGGAGGCACATCTCTTTAGGTCTGACCATGCCAAAGCAAGAGCACTTGCAACAACGTCAATGTGAAGCGATTCTTTTTCTTCTAAGAGTGTTAATAAAACCAAAGGTCCTATTGCTGGAGCTTTGGACAGTATTTTCCAATAAATCAATTATCACAACTACTGTTTCTGAGGTCCTGGCACACTAGGTAACACTTCCTGAAGGCTCACAAAGGGGAATGTTTCAGCAATGCTACAGGCTCTTCACAGCTGACATCAGGTCAACTGGCAGCATCCTCTGGAAAGTTCTACCTTCCTAATTACTGCTAAGTGACACAGTTGTTTTCCTCATTAATTAGTACGCACAGAGTACTGACAGGCCAATCATTCAGCTGATTTGACTCCTATGGCTCATGTACACAGAGTGATTTAGCTAGAACTCAGACAACTGAACTGTACCTACCATCTGTAAAAGTTATATGTTTTTAGTTAATCCGATCATGCAATTCCTAGAGGCAGGAACAGTTACCAGAGCCAAAGGATAAACCAGTGTACATGTCATGTAACTATTTCTTCAGGAAATCCCCGTGATCAGCTGTTCCCATCGAGCAGGCAATGCACTTGCAAAGCATCTTCAAGGTTCAGCTGGCATCCAGAAGGCGCAGCAAGAGACACCAGGTGCAACCCCCTGCTGGAAAGTAGAAGTTCTAACATAATTCTCTAAAAATTCATCATTATTAACACAAGACGAACCTAGCTACCACCTTTCCAAAAAACAAATGGAAAAAAAGAGCTATTAAACTCCAGAAATTAGTATCTATTATACACTAGGTGCACTAACACAACACACTGAGTTCTGGGTTTATGCAGCTAGAGCCAGCCAGGAAGCTCTCCCAGACATTGTAGGTGATGTAAGTGTATTGACTAAGATTTTACTATTTCACACCAGTGTTTTGGAGATTAACTGAAGCCTGGTGACCATAGCATTCATCACTCAGTGTAACTCAGCAGGGACATGAATGCTGAACGCCAAACAAACTCACACCACTGCCGGCCACATACAAAGACACATTTGTCCATCTCCACAGCATCTTTCTTCACACTTTGCAATCACTCATTAAAACCACTGCATAGCATTAAGTCATGGCTTAGGATGAATATATATTTATATGCCTGGTAAGATTCACATGTTGGATATATGCCTGGATGCCACATGTTCTAAAATACCAAAACCTGTAACTTTTAATTTGTAAACTCGGTTGAAACAAATCTGGATGCTGTACAACTTCCTCAGTGAGCAAAAAACCTTTCTTTTCCTTCTAGAGTACAATCAAAGTGCTGCTTAATTTGCAGAAGGCAGGAGTTCTTGCTTTTCTATACCGGAAATTAACTTGTGCACATCCACGCTCATCCATTTTCAGAACACTAAAAATAAAGATTTACTGACAACTCACACACGTGTGCAAAAATGCGCTGAGAAACTGCCTTCTCCGAGGGTTTTGGCAAGAACATGGGAGAGGCACCATTTCATGTCCCTGGACACGCAGGAAGACTTTGGGGGCACTTCTTCATAACATGGCAAGACCTCTCCCACTTAGTGAAAACAAGTTCTGGCACATAATTCTGTGTTAACACCACAGAACACGCTGGACTCTCCCTACACTTAGCGTAATTAAAAAAAACTGCTTTACCCTTTGGCTTTTCCAGAAGGTGCAAGGGCAGAGGCCTACTCCTCTGAACAAAAGGACAGAATAACTTCGTTTTTCTAGGACTGCTGTTAATACTCAAAGACATGACTCCATTTGGCAACCTGCAGCCCAATTCCACCTTGGCCTAAAATTATTTCCCACTTTCATCTGGTACACATTTTATTCGCCCTTTACTTTAAGTAAATTGCCATAATATAATCCAGCCATTAGATTAACCAGCTGGACAGCCTGCTTTAGAAAGCGCCTCCCTGCAAACCGTAACATTCCCTAAAATTTAGAAATCAGTCATAGGAAGGACATAGCTTAACGCACAGAAATGAACTGTGTGGAAAATTAAAATTATTGAAATTTTAACCTTCCAAAGATGAGTCTGTGGTGGTATTGTCTTGAGTCCGCAAAGAACTCCAATGTCTCCCCTTCTGGTCTTCGGCTTCCCAAAGCAGCAGCATGAAATGGATAATAAAATAATTTGTTTGAATAAAGCTGTCCAGAGCAGAACAGTCTGAACAAAGGAGCAGGTAAGACTTGTGTCAGGTTCACATTGCTGCTCCTCTACTGCTGACGCCTGAGCAACAGAAGATATCTGTGAACCATTGATCCTATGACCACATCAACAATCACATTTCTTATCAATCTTTCATACCGACAGACAGGTTTGGCACCTTGATGGCAAATGGGGTCCAAAAACCAGCTTGTAAAAATACTCTGCTTTCAGCAACAGCACTAATGCCAGTTCAGAAAGCAGCTTTTCTAGATTCAAAGGAGAACTCCTTTTCTCCAATGAGGTTCTGTAAATTCCAGGAAAGTCAGCTCTTGGAAGCTCCAGGAAGGAGATATCCAAGCTCAGAAAAATTGTCCAAGAGTTGTCTTGCAATCAAAACCAGATAATGTTTGTAGCCAGGCTGAATCACAGCAGTCCTTCCTGATCTTAAAATCCGTGGGGTTTATTCTCTCAAGACCCTTACGGGACAATAAAATATAAGATGGCATCAATCTCACCCAAATAGTTTATAAAACAGATGCCTTAATGTAAGCAATTCAATAATGGAGCAACAGGAGGTGACAGGTCTGGTAACCCAGAAATAAATTCCTGCCTCTTCAGAAATGTGACATGAAATTAATCACACCACCACAATGTCACCCATTTGCTTCTCCTGTCTTCCTTTCCCTTATTCCTCAGAGGACGTGAGGAAAGACAAAAAGAGAAAATTAGTTCTGTAAGGAGAAAATGCAGAAAAATAATTCAAGTGGAAGATATAAGGACACCCGCCTTTTAATAAAATTGGGAAAAGTTATGTCCCTGTCCCTTTTATCACATTAGAAACACAGTTTCTTTCTCTACAACTCCATAAATCTATAACCACTTTTTGACACCCCGTCTTCCCAAGATTGCTACCACAAACCCATTTCATGTCTATGTATCTAACCTGCACTACTTGAAAATGCCCCAAACCTCAAATACGTCTTTCCACGTCTCATCTTCAGAAAACCGTATTTTACCAAGTCTTTCCCCAGTAACCCCTCCCCCCCCAACAGGTCTGCATCTTCATGCTCACATTTCATCAGCTTTTTTCAAGTAAATGAGTAGCATTAACTGCCCCTGCACAAAACTAAACTCCACTTAATTTCATGAAACACTCCATTTCCTCTGCATTTGCTAGAGCCTATTGGCAATTTTACTGTTACTCTTCCAAAGAGCCATACTCCCAACAGAACCCATTTCTCCTCAATCCATGAACCCAGGTGCCCCACCAAACCCAGAGAACCCATTCTGAAGTTCTGAACCCACTTGGAAGTCTCTGCTTTCTCCTCCAGCATCTGACTCTCTCAACACATTTTTCCATATTCTGTGGTTTATCTCCACCGCAGCACGTTACCCAGCTATTCAGCTACATCAGCTCCTCTCCTTTGCTACAGCCAAGGCTGAGATGGAGTTACCTTCCTCAATCCCATTTCAAGTCCTCATGGGCAGCAGTCAACTCGGCTAGCTCACTGGTCTGAGCTGCAGGACGTGTACACTGAACTCTCTACCACTACCCACGCTGGGAACTAGAAGACAGTGAGGTTTCACTAACCATGCAAAAAGAATAGAAATTATATTACCCAGTAACAGACAAAGGTGGAAAAAAAGGAAATCTCTCTCCATTGCCAAGACGAAAGGGAAGGATAGCTGCCTATCACCAAAGATCTACGTACTTCATACTCAAGCTAAGGTCTGGACCTTTACAATAAACCCTTCTCTGCCAGGAGGCATCCCAAGAGCCCCAAGACAAGGACAGATCTTCTGAGGGTGGAAAGCAAACTGCCCTCTACACAGGATCGGACACTCTTCTGCTGGTGGGAGCTGCATCCTATTCCAGTTTTCTTTTTCCAGTTACAGACACAGTAGTTGCCTCCACAGACGACGTACCATTGCTGGTATGTTTTACCCAGGCGTGGCGTTGTGCTCTAAGAACTGGAACATTACTCTAGTCCTAGTTTTACGACTAATTAAGGAGCTGATCAAGCTTCACACTTTCCACAAATCCTGCCTAAAGTATTCCCAAGCTGAGTCTCCCCTCTCCTAGTACAAGCTTTGCCTTTTTCTACATCACGCCGCCATGTACAATGCACAAGATGAGCGATTTCTCTGCACCTACCTACGCTACGCCCAGTATCTGCGCTGGCAGTCACATCCAACATGCAGGCTGATTGGCAACACAGCATGAAAACCAACTCTGTTTGAGCCTGAATATTTTGAACAACTATTATGTTTTTGAAAAGAGTGTTCAGAGAACAGACTAAATTGCTACCTGCCCCCAAGCAGAAACACTTCTGTCTCTGTGTGCTTCTCTCTAAAAAGATGATGTTGACCCCAGTCACCTCTGAAGGCTGCTGACCCTCAGACACAGAATAAGCAGCTCTTCCTGAGTAGTTTACGGAGCACACTGAGGACAGAGCTTGCAGGAGCCAGGCACGTGTGGAGCACACAGCACACCCACCTCCAGAGACGCACGCAGCACCCAGTTTTGCAGCCTGGCATCAATAGTCAGTGCGAGAGCAGCTCTCCAAGACCCCAATCCGATTGCAAGCTTGAACAGCACAAACCCCATACCATTGCGGACCTCTCCCACAGGTACCAGAACTTGGTACAGGCATGAAGGACTGAAACACTGAACGACACAGGCTCAAGATTCATAAATTTAGCTTGCATAAGTGAGGCACATGCCCTCAGGAGTCTCTCCATAGATCAACCACTGCTATCAGCATAAAATATACTGATGACTGAGTGTTTATAATCCGAACTTTATTGGTTGTACCCAAAGCCCTTAGTAAGAAAGAATAAAGTAATCTGACAAACAACACTCACGGGATTTCATTAATCTTATCTGTCCTTTCGTTTACAAAGCATATTTTACCAGCCGCCACACAGGCCGTTGCCCCAAGGCATAATTAACTAAATTACAGCAGGGGTGAGACTGACCACCACTGCTTTCAGAAGAGGAGAGCGGCTGGTAGGGAAATCTGTGAAAACCACCTTCCCCTCCAACCAGAAAGGCCCAGAACAGAGTCCCTGCGTGGCTGAGAGTGGGAGCAAGAAGAAACAGGCCTCTCCCTGCCCCTCCGCACACCTCGCATCCCCCTACTTTTTTAGGCAGGGCGGGTAAAAGGCAAGACAGAGCCTTTTAAGTAAATAACACCTACACCGCCTAAACATGCGAACCCGGAGAGCTAGGGGGAGGGGAAAGCTACCCTTCCGTGGGGCCCTGCCCTTCCTGCGTGGCTGGGGGCAGCGGGTGGCCCTACAGCTAGTCTGAGGGCAGCAGAGGCGGCTCCCACCCCCTGCCCTGCTCCCCCCCCCCCCCCGGGGGCACGGAGGCCCCCTCCGCGGGCAGGAAGCGGCGGGCCCTGCCCTCCCCGCCGCGCCAGGCCCGCCCTTTCCCCCCTGCCGCCGCCCGTTCCCCCTCAGCGGCACCGGACCGAGCCCCCCGCCGCGGCCCAGCTCTCCTGAGGGGCGGCCCCAAACCCTCAGCCCACACCGTGCCCGCAGCGGGGTGGGGTTGCGAGGGGCGGCGCGGGAGACGCGGTGGCGCCTCCCCCCCATTGCCCCCTCCTTCCGCCCCCGCCGCGGGGCCCCAGGAGGAGCGCCGGAGCCGCCGCGGCCCGCCGGTACCTGCCGCGGCCGCCCGCTCACCGCCCGCCCGCCGGCCGCACACAGACAATATGGCGGAGGCACAAGGCTCGGCCGCCAGCCGCAGGGACCAGAGCGAGGCGCGCCGGAAGCGGAAATCCAGCCGCCCGCCGGCGTGCGACGTGCTGCGGGGGCGGGGCGCGCATGCGCAGGGGAGGAGGAAGCACGACGCAGGGGGTTGTGGGAGCTGTAGTCCGAGGAGGGGCGGGCGGCCGTGACGGCCCCGGTGGCGCGGGGAGGCCCGGGGGCACGGAGCAGGAACAAAGCCCGAGGTCCTCCCTCGGCCGCCCCATGAGGCTGAGGCGAGACAAGGCGGCGGGGCCTGTAGCCAAGCGCGGCCCGCCCGCGTCGGCCTCCCTCGCCAGCTGGCGACCCGCGGGGCCCACCGCCAGGTGGCAACTGCGGCCTGCCGAGGCGAGCCGGGCCCGCGGCGGGGGCGGCCCTTCGCCCGGCTCGCCCGCCCTCCGAGCCCCGCGGTCCGAGCCCTGGGGACGATGCAGAGCGGCGGGGGATCCCCTAGCCGTGCGGCCGTAGAGTCTGTGGCGGGGTTGATGGAGGGGCTCTTCCCCCCGAAGCGTTGGCAGCACTGGTGGCAGCGCTGGGCCCAAAGCTGGGCTGAGCCCTGATCTTTTCCAGGGCCCGGTGACCTTCGCTCACCGCCTTTCACGTTTTTAGCCCCGGTTTCCTGTCATGCAGCACGGGATATTATCTTTACCCCCAAGAGTTGGCCCAAGCAGATCATCCACCATCCACTCTATCACAGGCTGAGCTGGGGGAGACCCTCGGGAGCAGCCTGACCCCTCTGCTGCTTCCTCTGGAACTGCACTGACCCTGCTGGACAGGGCAGGAGTGTGCCTTGGCTCATGGGACCCTCGGAGCCAGGCTGGCTGGGGACACGGAGCCCCAGCTGGTCGCAGCCCTGCTGCCATGGCTGGGCTCTGGCCAAGTGCTGCAGCCCACCCGGAGCTGTGAGCCAGCCCGGAGGGGAGAGGGGTTTGTGCTGAGCCACCCTCTGCCCCTTGGAGCCCCCCATGCCTGGAGCCCTTTTCCCTTCAGCACAGGGGTGTGTGTGGCACAAGCAGACAGTAGCCAGCCTGGCCCCCTGCCCCGAGGCTCCCCCGAGCCATGGCCTCATGGAAAGCTGAGCCTGGCCACGCTTCACCCCACTTCCCTCCCGGTGTGGGAGTCTCCCCCACGGGAGGTGCTGCTGGCCCTAATCTCACAGCCCCTCACCCTGGGTCACTCCCATTAGGTAAAGGAGCAGCTCGTCTTGGCGGGGGTATCTCCCTCTCGCGCTTTCCTTGTATTGTACGGGCCTGGGTCATCGAGGAAATCTTACAGGTCCTTCTGCTGCCGAGTGGTCACGGGGGAAGCCCGGCCCCCTTCCCCCCATTGTCAGTGGCCGGGCTGTATCCTCGCTCCAAGCCCCGGCCCCTAAAAATAGTTCTTTGTCAGGCGATTGTTCCGACACCTTCGCGGCGGCATTGACGTGGGCCGGAGCGGGAGACCGGTGGGGTAGGTGGAGGGGAAGGGCTGGAGGTCCCCCCTGGGACCACTCTGAGTATTCGCTCCTGATAACAGCCCCTGTTGTGGGGAAATGGGCTCCCGGCACGCGGCTGCGTGCCGAAGGCCTTCCCATGCCAGTGCCCACTGCTGCCTGCTGCTGCCCACTGGTCACCTCTCCCCTACTTGTCCCAGCTCTTCTGGCAGCTCTGCACTGGACCCTCACCCTGGGGTCTCCAAATGCGGGGAGGCCTCTGCCCGGGGCATGCCAGAGATGTAGCCCTCCAGAGCCCTCCAGCCTCGCATCCCCTAAGCAGCACCCCAGGGCTCCCCACATGCCCCCTGCCCTGCTTACCCCAGTGGGGCCAGGGCAGACAGAGGTCTGCCCCAGGAGAGAGCGGGGTTGCCGGTGGGTGGAAAGGCAGCCCGGATCCCCACCAGGTTTTAGAGGGGTTAAGCCCAGCCCTGCAGAGCTGTCCCTGCCCCAGCCACCTGCAGGGATGACCCACAGTTTGGCCTTTTCCTGGCCCCCAGCAAAAGCCCCACTAACACAGCCCCATCTGCCAATGGTGCCTGTTTGTTTGAGGAGCCCTGCAGGATTCGCTCTGGGGAAGGGGCTGCGCTGCAGCAGGATAGGACTCAGCACCCCCCCCCCCCCCCCAACACCCCTTCCCTAGTGCCAATCCCAAATGGATTCCAGGAGCTGCCGTGCCTGTGGCACCCCAGTACCCACTCAGAGGGGCCCCTCACACTGCACAGCCCCGGAGTGGCCCCGTGCAGGGGAGGCACCCTGGGGAGAGCCCCCTCACTTGTCACCCCCTGCCATCCTGACCACTGTCAGATGGAGGTGACTGTCCCCCCCGGGGCCCTCTCCTGCTTGGCCACCCCAGCTGCAGAAACAGGATTTTATTTCCCATGAGCGTGAGCAGGTTTGGATTAAAATAAACTCCTGGCCCAGATCGCTTTTCTGGCGTCGCAGGAGATGCCGTGTTTGCTGCGAGGGCTGCCCGCAGCCCTGCTGAGTGCCCAAGCCTCAACCCTCCGGGCTGTGTGTCCCCACAGCGGGGACATGCCTGTCCCCTGCCCAGCCCTCGGGGACATCTCCCTCTCCCAGATGTGCCTGGCCATGCTGGCTCTTGAGAACACTAGCCCCAATCAGCAGCCATCCCTGGGGCAGGCTGAGCCCCCTGGGGCCACTGGCTGTGGGGCAGGGCACGGGGCCAGCCCTGCTCTGATTACCCCCAGCGCTTTTTCCTTTTTCTTCCTTAATTTACTGAGTGCTAAATCCAAATATTACAACTTCCCCTCCACACCGCTGGTTACGCAGGCGGCCCCCGGCCGGGCATTGTCTTATTGTTTGCAGAGGGAAGCTCCAGCGGGAGATTAACCTGGCGTTCACCCCGCGCCGTGGCTTCACACCCTGTCCCTGCCCGCAGGGCCCTAGTCCCCAGGGACCGTGGCCAGCACGGGGTCCTGGTGGGGTGAGCAGCTCCAAGGGGTCCAGTTCTAGGGGGGACATGGCGGGGTGGTGGCACCAGGGGTGCCTGAAAGCACAGGTGCCCACAGAGGGGTTGGAGCTGGTGGTGAGGAGCCAGTCGGTGTCCTGGGGGTCTCAAGCAGACCCTTTGCCCTTTTTCTTCCCCAGGGACCCCAGCAGGGTGCTGGGAGGGTCTGTCTGCCAGCATGGGGAGGCAGGGACTGCCCAGCACCCCAGCCCGGTGGCCATCACACTGAGCCCTGGTCTGTCCATCCCATCCCATCCCATCCCATCCCATCCCATCCCATCCCATCCCATCCCATCCCAGTGTGCCCATCACACCATGATTCATGGTGTGTCCATCTCATCTCAGCCCTGGCTGCCCATCCCTCCCGGGTCCTTCTCCCTGCCTTGGGCAGCAGAGCCCTGTCTCCCTGACCCTTTGTCCCCCTGTCCCCACCTGCTGCTATCTAAGACCCTGGGGGTCGCTTCACAGTCACTTGACCCCAGGTCTGACACATTGGGGTTGACCGAGCAGTGATGCTCAGTCAATTGCTGCGGTCACTGCAACTGGGAGGATTCCCTGACCAGTGAGCAGCTTTGCTCCGGTGCAGGTTCAGGACATGTTGGGGTCTTTGTCCTGAGCCTCTGCTCTGGTGGAGCCCAGGGAGGGCCAGGCAGCACCCAAAGGTGTTACCAAAGGACAAGGCATGAGGAGAGCTGGATCCTGGGGCTGAAACCTGCCTTCATGTCCCACATCTCTGGCTGACTCTGCTTGCTCGGCTGGCACGGGATCAGGACCAGGATCAGGATCAGGCTTAGAATCAGGTTTAGAATCAGGCTCAGACACGACTTGACCCTGCTGCCCTATCCTGGGAGCTGTGGGTTGGGAGAGCAATGCTGCCCACTGACCGCAGGCTCTGCCAGACCCCTCCACTGTGGCAGTTTCATCTTCCCACACTCCCGTGCCCAGCCGGACCCTCCGGTCCTCATGATGCCACGAGTCCCTTTCCACCAGCCCCGGTGCACAGTGGTGCCAGGGGCTGTGGGGTCCTGGCTCCCCCATCACCAGGGAGTGAGCCCCTGCCCAAGCCCCCTGCCTGCCTGTCCACGGCTCAGGCAGCTCCTGCCCAGCCAGACCCGGCCTCGGCCGTCCCACCAGTGCGGTGGCTCTCGGCACCGCCAGGCTTCAGCCACGGGTGCAGCCCTGCTGCATTCCAGCCTCGCTGGCCCAGCAAGGTTAAACGGCAGAGAGGCTGAAATATTTGGGAGGGGAATGGAGAAGGGAAAGGGGAAAAAAAAAATTCTATAAAAAGAAAGTTTAAAAACACAAGTTAAAGAAAAAAATACCAGGCGCGGAGTGCAGCTGCGGTTCTGGTTCCAGTTCCCAGGTGATGTCAGGCCTGGAGCCTCTCCAGCCCCGGCCCCTCGGAGACGGTCTTTGTGGGTTCAGCACTGAGTGTTTTTCCTTCCTGAGACTCGGGGACACCTTCCTGTCTCAGAGAAAGCGGCCAAGAGCCTTTCCAAGGGTGTCCGCGCGCAGGAAGGGGAGAGGATGGGAGGGGAGCGCGAGAGAGGCGGCGTGGTTGGGCTTGGCGCGGGGCTGTGGCTGCCGGGGAGCCGAGAGCATCCGCGGGCAATGGGCTGGGGCGGCCGCAACAGTCGCCCTGCATGGGGCAAAGGGGCACCCAGCTCCCACTGGCCCGGCAGCCTCTGGTGCCTCTGAGTCACCATTTCCCTCTTGCAGTGGTGGGAGGGGCTGGAATGTACTGGGACCTGTGGGCTTGGCACCAGCGCATGCTGGGACCCGTGGGCTTGGCACTGGGATGAGCTGGGACCCATGGTCCCAGTGCTGGGACATGCTGGGATCTGCAGCCCCAGCACTGGGACGTGCTGGAATCCACATCTGCAGCACTGGGACGTACTGGGTGCACAGCCACAGCACTGGGACTTTAGTGGGACCCATGGCTGTTACACTAGGGCTTACTGGGGCCTTAGTCCCTAGCACAGGGATGTACTGGGACCTGTGGGCTTGGCACTGGAACATGCTGGGATGCACAGCCCCAGCACTGGGATGTGCTGGACTCCGCAGCCCCAGCACTGGGAGAAACTGGGTGCACAGATCCTTCACTGGGACATACTGGGACTCATGGTCGCTATGTTGGAGCTTGCT
Source organism: Vanellus vanellus (assembly GCF_965231255.1). Taxonomy (NCBI): domain Eukaryota; kingdom Metazoa; phylum Chordata; class Aves; order Charadriiformes; family Charadriidae; genus Vanellus; species Vanellus vanellus. Next base: position 13,769,812 of record NC_138920.1, read on the forward strand.
GGGGCCCTAGTCACTGGCACTGGGATGTGCTGGGATCCGTGGCCCCAGCACTGGGATGTTCTGGATTCCACAGCTTCTGCACTGAGACATACTGCAATCCATGGCTTTTACACTGGGGTTTTCTAGGGCCCTAGTCCCTGGCACTGGGACATACTGGGTGCACTGCGCGGGGACTTACTGGAACCCCTGGCCTTTATATTGCAGCTCACTGGGGCCCTAGTTGCTGGCACTGGGACATGCTGGGACACTCATGCTCAGCCCTGGGACGCACTGGGACCCACGACCTGGCAGCTGGGACACACTGGGACCCACATACTCAGTGCTGGGACCTGCTGTGCCCCAGCCCTGGGACCACCAGCCCTTGCTGCCCCCCCCCCCGGGGGCTTCGGAGCCGCTGCTTTATGGGGCCGGTCCCTTTTCATCTGCGGGTCGGGCTGTTTGCAAAGTGCAGCCCCCTCCCCGCTGCCCCTGCCCCCCGATAAACCCGAGGGCAGGGATTCTGTGTCCTGGGCTGTTTGGAGAATCTCACGGCTGTTTATTGGGGTCTGGGACACATTAGCCACGCTGAGAACAAACCTCTCCCACCCACCCCGGTCCCTGCCTGGGACCAGCTCTCACAGCTGCGCTGCGCTGTCAGCTCCATAAATCAAACCCGGGGGGAGGGAGCCCGGGGCAGGCTCGCCTCGGCCGAACGGGGGGGCCGAAAGGTGCCGGTGGGCTCCTGCCTTCACCCCCTCCCCAGGGCAGGCTCCTGTGGGACCCTCAGGCTGTTCCCCCTGCTCCTTGCAGGCTCCAGCACCCTGGGGAGATGGGGCAGGTCCGGCCCCGCAGCCCTCGGGGGGGCCGCCCCAGGAGCCCCCGGCTGCCCCATCTGCAGCTGCCTCTGCTCCGTGGGACACACTGGCTCCTGGGAGCCGTCGGTCCTGGCACAGCACCTTTCCCAGGCTCAGCGATCCCTGCCGCCCAGCTGAGTCCAGCCCCCCCCCAGCAGGGTTCTGGGGGGGGCCCTCAGCCTGGGAACCCCTGTGTCCCCACCTAACCCCGTGCAGGTGCTGCTGCCTGCAGCCCTGCTATGCATGGCCCTGGGCAGCCATTGTGGTGGCGGTGGCAGTCACAGCAGTGCTGGCAGTCACAGCGGCGGTGGCAGTCATGGCGATGGTGGCAGTCACGGTGGTGGTGGTGGTCACAGTGGCGGGGACAGTCATGGTGCCGGTGGCAGTCGTGGTATTGATGGCATTTGTGATGATGGTGCCGGTTGCAGTGATGGTGGCAGTTGTGGTGGCAGCGGCAGTCATGGCAGTCATGATGTACCAGGTGGAGGGGATGGCACAAATCAGCAACACAAACCGGGACCCACCACCAGGCAGCTTGTGGCTGCGGCATGGGGCTGGCAGTGCTGTCCCCATCCTGCAACATGGCACAGCGCAGACTGCGTTGGGGCTCCTGTAGCTCTTGTGGGGCCAAAGCTGTCGGCAGAGCCTACGGACATGGGGACAGCGTGTGCCTGGGGGTCTCACCCCATGTGGATCCCACTGGGGCCCACTAGTGCACCCACGGGGAGAGCCAGGACCGCCGCACTGGCTCCAGCACCACACAGCAGCGGCAGGTGCAGGGTTGAGGGGTCGGGGACATCTTGGGAACGCCGTGTGGCCCCCACCTTGCCCCATGCCGGGGTGGCAGGCAGGTACCAGCCCATCAGAAAAATAAGTTTTATTTTCCAAGCGGCTGCATGTGCACAACCAGCGCGCGCGGGGCCACGACACCGTCCCCCCAGAGCGCCTCGACACCGGCCGCACACGGGCCCCTTCCAGTCCAGCCCCGGGGCACGGGGACCCCCTTCCCCGGCCCTGCCCCGTGTGGGCAGCCTTGGCCCTGGGAGCGTCCTCCCGCCCCGCTGCCGGCTCCGGGGCCGGTGTCGGTACTGTCCCAGTCTGCGGCCCAGGGCTCGGCTGCCGCCACCTCAGGCGGGCAGCTCCCTCCCTCCCCGCTCCGGTCTCTGGGGCTGGCGTGCACGGGCTCCGGCCGGCTCTGCCGCTCTCTCAGGTGGGTGCTGCCGGAGCCCGGCTCATCTCCGTGATACTCGCAGGGGGGTCACCCCCCGCACCTTCAGGCAGTTGCCCCCAACGTCCCTCCGGCCGCCCTGTGGAGAGAGAAGAGAGCTGCAGATGCTGGGGGAAGTCTGTCCCGGCCATGGGGTGCCCCGTTGCTGCCTACCACTGCTCCGTGCCGGCTCCACGAGGGACGAACTGCCCCAAAATGGTCAGTGACCCTGTCCTGGGGCAGCTCAGTGCTGCCCAGGATGGACAGACAGATGGGGCTGTGCCTGGCGAGCGGCTGGGTAGGCAGCTGTGGGGTGGCTGCTGAGAGGGTGCCACCCGTGGCCCTGTCACCCTGCAGGGAAATGACCCCCATGGCTGCTCAGTGCCACCATGCTCAGACCTGTGGGTTGAGCTGGCGTCACTTTGGGGCAGATCCACAGCCCTGGACAGATGCACAGCCCCTGGACAGACCCATGGCCCTGCAGGGGATGAAAAGGCTCAGCCCTACCTCCCAGCACAACTTCAGCCCAGTACTGCCCAGTATAACCCAGCATGGCTCAGCAGAGCCCAGTACTGCCCCCACAACTCAGCCCAGCACCACCCAGCATGGCCCAGCACAGCTCAGTTCCAGCCCAGCCCAGTTCCAGCCCAGTCCAACCCATTTCCAGCCTAACACAGCTCAGCATGGCCCAGTACAGCCCATTTCCAGTCTATTTCCAGCCCAGTACAGCCCCTTTCCAGTCCAGCCCCAGAGCTGGGAGGTGCAGAGTTGGGTCCCAGCCCAGCTCCTGCCATTGTCCCCAGGGTCCCGGGTGCCACAGGAGCTCTCTGGCCCCAGTGCTTCCATGGGGTCCCCTGGGGGATCAAGCACTGTGCCACTCCCCCCCAGCTCAGACCCTGGGGAGCAGCCCAGGGACACAGCTCAGCCCCGGCTGGAGGGTCCCAGCCGGGGACAGCTCTGCCAAGGACTGGGCCTGAGGGTCCCCTGGGGAGAGCTGAGGAGGCCGCAGAGTCCAGCCAGCGAGGCTGGCGGTGGGGGGGCAGGAGCAGGAGGAACAATTAAAAATGGATCAGCAGAAACCGAAAGAGCCCAGAGGCCTGGTGTGTGCCCCGTGGCCACGTTGCTCGAGGTCACATATGGGATGGCTTAGGGGTCTTGTAGGAATGGTGGTGGGTCCGGCAGCCCCTGCCCACAGCCCTGCCCGGGGGTGCCCATGGGGCTGGGAAGCTGCCAGCCCCTCACCCCATATCCTGCATGGCTCTTCCCAGGGCAGGGGAACCCAGGACCCCGGCGTGGGCAGTGGGATGGGGTCACCATGGGAAAGGTGCCCCCCGAGCCACAGGGTGCTGGGGGGTGTGTCAGATGGGTAGGCAGGGCAGGGTGCCCAGCTCAGCCCCCCGGTGGGACCCATGTCCGCACCACCAACAGATCTTGAGTGGGGACATTGGATGGGGAGCCCTGCCTGAGTCGCCCATGTTTGCTGTGCCCTGCCTGTCTCCATCATGTCAGGGTGCTGCCTGGGGCAGCCCTGCCACGGTGCCCAGGGGGGCTGGTGGGGTCAGGAAAAGGGGATAGGGTCAGCCTTTGGGCTCTGAATTCTGCCCCTGAGGCGGCCAAGTGTCCCCGGCACTGGGGTGACTGTTTAACCCCCCGAGACCTCCCATCCCGGACGGACGTGGGGGAGCAGCCCAGCCCTCTGACGCGAGCGGGAGCTGTGGGCGTGCGACTACGAGCAGGATTTGGCCGGGAGCAGCCAAAACCTCCGGCGGGGGCTGGAGGCAGAGCCTGATGTTCTTGCCGAGATGTGCCGAGCCTCCTGCCCCACTCAGCCTGGGCAGGGGTTGCTGCCCTCCATCCCATGGTGACATGCCAACCCTCCTTCCCCGCTCAGCCTGGTCAGGGGCTGCTGCCCTCGTCCCACCACCATGCTCACCCCTTTCCGCTGGTTGCTGAGGCAGAAGGTGCAGATGCTGCGGGGCTGCTTGCTGTCCAGGTCGCCCTTGGCCCCGTAGATGGCACTGAAGCAGGGCTGCCCGTCCTCACAGCCCTCGCCCAGCAGCAGGACGTTGGCCAGGTGGGAGATGTAGCTGGAGGCCAGGCGGAGGGTCTCGATCTTGGACAGCTTCCTATCCACCGGCTCGGTGGGGATGAGGGTCCGCAGGGCGGTGAAGGCCGTGTTGACGCTTTGGGTCCGGTCCCGCTCCCGTGCGTTGGCCGCCTGCCTCTGCTTCACCATCACCATCGGCCCCGGTTTCCGCGGCAGCTTGCGGCGAGCCTCGGCACCCTCGCAGCAGCCAAACGACTGGTCCGACGTGTCGCTCTCGCTCCGGTTCTCCTCGTCCTCTGAGAGGATGCTGAGGTCAGGGTAGAGCACGCGGGCGGCCACAGGACGCAGCATAGTGAAGGCCATGATGGGGCGCCCGCCCGTGCCCCTGGCCCTGCCGGGGGGAACCCCCCAGGCTGCGGGGAGCCTTCCCCCACCAGCACGGCTGTGACGGTCGGCTCCGGACGCCTTCCCTCTGCTGCTCTGCTCCAGCGGCCGAGCGGGGCTGGGATGGCTGTCTGCAGGGGGAATTGGGATTTATACGGCCGGGGAGGGGCTGGCGCCGGAGCCCACCCCCAGCCGGCCCCCCGAGCTGCCGGCCAGCGTCCAGCGTCCTCGCCCCAGCCTGCAGGAGCCAGCGCTGGCTCCGGCCACGGGTCTGACCCTGCTACGGCACGTCGGCCCTTGCTGCGGGCACCTTGCACCCAGGGCCAGGCTACAGGTCATGCCCATGATGGTACCGGACTCCAGCAGTGCCACAGACGGTGCCAGGGCCACTGCATGGCCACCTCCCTGTGCCACAGCCCTCGGTCCCCAGCCCCTGCAGAGCAATGCCACATGCAGTGCCAGCCTGTGGGGCAGCGTGTCCCCAGCCCCTGCCCGCCTGTCTCCTGCCAGCCCCGGCTCCCGCGCAGGGCAGCGTGGGGTGAAGATGGGGTGCGGGACCCAGGATGGGGCAGGTACCCAGAAGCGGGTGGCACCGGTGAAGTCCCCAGGGCGTTTATCGGACAGAATGCCGGTGCCCAGCCGGGGGACATGCTGCTGCCCACACCCCACCATGCCCTGCTGGGACGGGTTCTATGCCCAGGAGGATGCCCAGGGCGGGCAGGGAGCAGTGAGGGCAGGCAGCCCTGCGGGGATGCTCTGCACCGCTCACCCCTCTGTCCCCAGGGCCCGGCACCCTGCCTGCCCGCTGCAGGAGGGGACAGGGAGACATGGTCAGGGGCACGGGCAGCATTGCAGGCAGCACTGCCAGGCAGTCAGGAGCATTTCCTCCTGCTCAGGAGGAAGGTGTGTGCCGGCAGTGGAAACACGGAGTCTTTTCCTGTGAGGGGAGAAATGAGCTGGGAGCAGCGGGAGCCACCGGCATCCCAGGGAGGGCTGGGGACGCCCCTCAGCTTGTGGTCAGCTCCTGGTCCTTCCCGGGAACCCACTACTGCAGGCAGTGGCCACCCCTTGCTCCTCCTCACTGGGGAGGTTTCTGCAGTCCCGCTCTGCCTTTGTGCCCCTGGCCCCGATGCCGGCACCCCTGAGAGCAGGCAGGGGGGTGACCAGCTGAGCAGAGCAGGCAGGAGGCTTCCTGCCTGCCTTCCTCCCCGGCCCACGGCTGAGCGGAGGTCGTCATCTGAGAGGTGCTCTGGGCATGGCAGGTCAATCGGCAAAGGCAAATGGAGGGCAGGACCTGGCTCCCTCGCACATGGTGCCAGGGCTAGCAGGGACGTGGCCCCAGAGCCTGGTGGTGGCCCAGGTCCATGCCAGCTGCAGTCCCCATATGGCTGGCAGCCCTGCAGCCGAAGGGGGATGCTGGGCAAAATCTGTAGATAATGAGGCAAAAAGAGCCAGCTTGGGGGCTTGCCGGGCGCTGGGATGGCAGCCACAGGATACAGCGGGCACATTGCAAACCACAGAGCGAGGTGGCCGGTGGAGGAATCTGGGAGCAATGGGACGGAGTGGCATCATGTACCACTATGCCCCATGGCCGTAGCCCCATGGCTGTGGGACTGGAGCTCGTGAGGTGGCTCCTGGGCCAGTGGGTCCCACTAGGGCTGGATTTGTGTGTGCCAAGACTTGTTACTGCTGGGACCGTGGCAGGGGTGGATGTGCTCCCTGGCACTGGCACTGGCACCGGCACTGGTTTGCTGCCCACCCAGCCCGGCAGGCTGTGAGCAAACGGCCCCTCTCCCCCCCGCGGGGAGCAAGCAGCCCCTCACCAGCGGGACCCCCCCTGCCCTGTTTTCCTTCACCATTTGTCTGCCTGCGCAGAGCCCGTAAATCACACGGCGGGGGGGAGAGGGCCGCGCCAGGGGCCGGAGGTCCTGCTGGGGCTGGGGGTGTGCAGAGCTGTGCCGGGTGTCTGCACTGCCATGTGGACGTGTCCCTTGCTGGCTCTGTCCCCTGCCAACCCTGTGAGGTACCCCAACCCTCTCCTGGCCCTGGCAATAGCCCCTGCCTGGGGGCTGTTCCTACCTCTGCAGGGGTGACGGGGGCAGAACTGGGGATGGGGAAGCCCTTGGTGCAGCAGGCAGGGAGCAGGCAGGTGCCTGCATGGAGCAGGGAGCCCCTGCTCTTGCCCCACTCTCGCCCCGGCGTCCCTCTGGGCTGTGGCTGGGGGGCCACAGCAGCCCCCGGCTCTGACAGGCGGCAAGACTGATGGCAGGGGCTGTGTACTCAGCTGTGACCACCCCACACATGGCCACCAGCTGACGAGGATGGGCTGGGGGGAGAGAGCCTGGGCCCGGGGCCCCATCGAGCTGCTCTGGGGTTTTTCTGGGGGGCACAGCCACGTGTGGGGTGCTGGTGGCCTGTGCTGCTGTGGTGGAGTACAGGGCACTTGGGGACATGGGTAGGGAAGGAGCAGCAGGCTTTGGAGATGGGTTGGTGGGGGGTGGGGGGCAATGCACATGTGTGCATGTGTGTGTGCATGAAGGTGTGTGCATGAATCTGCATGTGTGCGTTGGCATGGACGTGCATCTGTACACGTGTACGTGCATGTGCATCCATACATGTGTGGCCATGTGTGCGTGGATGTATATATCCATGCATGTGTGTGCATGGATATATGTGAGTATGGGTGTGTATGCACGTGTGTATGCAGTTGCACACATGTGTGAGTATGTGCATGTGCACACACGTGCATGCATGTGTGTGCTGGTGCATGCAGCAGGTCTGCATGTGCACGGTGCCATATACACCCCGACTGCCACCACCTCCCGCTGCAGAGAGCTCTCCAGGTTGGCACATGTGTATGTGTGCGTGTGTGTGACAACTGCCCTGCCAGGTCCTGCACTCGGGAGGACAGACGGACAGAAGGAGCTGGTAATCCTGGCCAGGAGAGAGACGAGAGCCACGGGAAGCAGCAAACGCTGCCGGCTCCCTGCCTGTCCAGCTGCCAGCTGCCTGCGGATGCTGTTGCCGCTGGGGCGGGAGGACGCGCGGCAGCAGCCAGGTTTTCCTGTGCTGCCTGGCGGGCGCGTGGGACAGGACATGCATCCCCGTGCCTGGACCCCTCTGACCCCCCAGCACTGAGCACTTCGGGTCTGACTCAGACGGGCGGCACGAGGCACAGCTGGGGGCTGCGGCACTGCAAACCTCCTGCTGGTCCCTACGCCGTGCGACTGACTTGAGCGGGTGCCAGGACATGGTTGTGTTTGGCATCACGGCTCTCCCAGATGATCCGTCCGAACAAACTGGCCACTGGGCCGAGAGCTGTCACCCCGGCAGAGCGGTGGCACACTGCACAGCCCAAGGCACAGAGATGGCAGCACCAGGTGGTGGGTTGGGCATGCATGGTGGGCAGGGGGTGGATGGGGCCCTGCATGGGACACGTGGCATGTAGGGGACATGGCCTGAGCGTGGGGTTGCAGCCATGGCCCCAGCCCAACCCCCCAGGCACCCCCCAGGTGCAGGCTGGCTGGTGGTGGGGCATCCCTGGGGTTGGGGTGCTGGGTGCCCCAAGGGCTGGGTCCTGCCTCCGCTGGCAGGGAAATGCCCCCTGCCCTCCCTCTCTGGGGAGTGTTTATCTGCGAGGTGATACTTAAGTGTAAGAAAATAAACAGGGAGCAGATGGGCCAGGGGGCCAGGGCTGCCCCCAGCCCCGCAGGGCCACTCCGGCCCTGCTGGGAAAACACCGCTGCCGGCGAGGCAAATGGATTCCAGACCTGCGGCAACGCCGGCACATGTGGCTGCCAGGACACTGGGCCTGACCCTGCTGGGCCGTGGCAAAGCAACGCTGGACTGACTTGACCCATCACATCCCACCCCATCCCATCCCACCCCATCCCATCCCATCCCATCCCATCCCATCCCATCCCATCCCACCAAGACCCCCGAAGGTGCTGCCTGGCCCTGCTCACCTACAGCCCCCATTACAGATCCCCAACACAGGGAAATGGCTGGGACTGACCCCTCTGCCCACAGGTCCCCAATTTTGGGGCAGTTTAGGTCAGCCCCACAGAACTGCCCTATTGCAGGTGAGGTCCGGGAGCTCTGCCCTAGCCAGAAGGGTGCATGAAGCATCCAAGTCCAGCTGCTTCCCGCTGGGACAGGGTCTCGTCCAAGGGGTGGCTGTCCGCGCATCCCAACACAGGGAGATCAGAGCCACCAAACCTGGAGGTCCCTTGGGTGGGGAGGAACAGCGAAACGGACTCAAGGGGATGGGGTGTTGTGAAATCTTTGGGGGAGCAGGAGTGCTTCCCCTCAAGAGCAGCCCCTACCCTGGGAGAGGTGCCTGCCTGACCAACCCCGGGGTCAGGGCTTGCAGCAGGGTGTCCCAGTGGGTCCCTGGGGTGGTGTGGGGAGCCCCAGGCCCCCTGTGCCTGCTGGGCTGTACCTGCAGTCCGGGGCCGCTGGTCTGGAAGGCATTACACGCCTGTCGCATGGGGAAGTCTGTCCCAGTTCCGGAGCCGGGACCCACCCCCCCCCCTACTCAGCCCGGGCTGGGGGGAGCCCACAAAGCGCCTTTGTTCCTGCCCTGGAACGAATGGATTGGAGGCAGCCAGGATCGGCTGTCAGCTGGCGACACTGGAGACCCCGCAGGTCAGGCAGAGGGAAGGGGGACAGGTGGAGGGATGGAGGGACGGAAGGACAGAACCGATGCAGATATTGCCGGCTCTGGCAAGATCTGCTCCTGTGCCAGCCAGTGGGTTGTGGCACCGGCAGCACCGGCTGGGGGTCAGCTCATACTGCCGCCACTGTGCCATCCCTGGGCATGTGCTGGTGCCACCAAGCCCCAGGAGCAGTGTCACAGGGTTACTCTGGGCAGGTATGGCCTGGCACAGTTTTGGAGCAGGTGGGAATCTGGAAGAGCGGACCCTGCAGCGTGGCTCCCAGCTGGAAGAAGCTCCTGTGGGGTGCAGGCACATGGGAGAGGGGGTTGTAGCATCCAGGCAGCCTCAGTCCATCTCCATTCGTGTGGTCTCCGCTCTGCTGAGCTGCCTCACACCCAGTTCCCTTTGTAAGGGACACAAACTCAGGGAGAGGGATGGTGAGCAGAGCCCACAAGAGATGCCCAGCACTGGGGGCACATCCCAGAGCCTGGACAAAAAACAGTCCCCACCATGGGACACCCATTTTGGAGGGATGTCCCGTGCTGCCACAGGAGCTGCTCCCCCCCCCCCACACACTCCCCGCCCAGTGCTCTCTAACAAGAGGAAACTTTTTAGCACGCCACAATTCTTCTGAGAAATTTATGGCCCATCAGGGAGCCGTGGGCCAGGGCTGCTCTCTTCATGAACGCTTGCAGGGCTTCCTCCCGGCGGAGAGTGGCTTTGATGCGGCACATGCAGCTCTGCCGCGCTGGAGTCTCCCTCCGGCCCCTTCCTTCGTGGAGGCGAGGGAAGGGGGCGGAGGGAGGCTCTGGCACAGCAGACCCCAGCCCACCCTGCTTTTCCTCCCCAGTGGCTCCTGAGGAAACTCCATGCTGGCAGGCAATGGCAAAGCATGCCCCGTCCAGCGGGCAGTGCTGCCAACTGCCACTGTGCACACTGTCCTGCAGAGCTGCTGCCTGGGGGGGCCATGTCCTCCTCCCAGCCCCTCTCCCCAGCCTGTTTCTGCCCTGGGAGGACAGGATCAGTCTGGGGAGGAGCGTGGCCAAGGGGGCAGAGCGAGGGCAGAAGTGTCCAGCCACAGTTCCTCTCCCAGTCCTGCTGCTGACTCACAGCACGGTGAGGTGAGTCAGTGGCCTTTCCCCTCCCTGGACTGAGGTTCCCAGCTCAGAAGGATGCCGAGACGCCCAGGGGATACTTGGGGCGGTTTTTCCAGCCTGCACATGGGGTGAAGACGTGGCGTTTGCAGAAATGACAGCATCCCAGTGTGCATGTGCTCCCACAGCCAGGCCACAGCTGACTCTGACTTCAGCTGCATGCCGGTGTGGTCTGGCAGAGCATCTATCCCCCAGCACAGCATCCATACCGAATACAGCATTCATCCCCTCAGAGACCCTCTATCCCCCAGCAAAGCATCTGTCCCTTTGCAGAGCATCCATCCCCTGACACAGCATCTGTCCCTGCCCCGTGTGCCCGCAGCCACCCGCTCTCCCAGGCGTCAGGTCTCCACACCGTGCCATGCTGTGCCATTGCATGCCTCCTCCTGACCCCAGCCTCCCCCTGTATCAGGTCCCATAGCCGCGGGGGTTTCATTGCCTTTATTCCAGGCACAGAAGTGGGTGTCCCCATCTCCCCATTCCAGAAATGTCCCCCACAGGGAAGGGGACCGCAGGATTTGTCCAGGGATGGAGGCAGGGGGTTTCGGGGCAGGCACAGCCCAGGGTCCTCCCAGTCCAGGCATAGTGTGAGCCCAGAGTCACTGGGGGGGGGGGGGGGGGGGGCTAGGGACTGGCTGTGCCTCCTCCTGGTACGGCTGTGTCCCGATTCGGCTGTGTCCCGGTTTGCCTGTATCCCTTCCAGGTTCGGCTGTGCCCTGGATGGGCTGTGACCTGGCACAGTTCCAGCGTGCACCGCTTCAGCCCGTCCCGATTCTGTCCGTCCCGGTTGAGTCGTGCCCCAGTTCAGCCTGTCAAGTCCCGGTTCAGCCCGTCCTGGTTGAGTCGTGCCCCGGTTTAGGCCCGTCCTGGCCCGTCCCGGTTTGTCCTGTCCCTGTTCGTCCCGTCCCGGTTCATCCCGTCCCGGTTTGTCCTGTCCCGTTCTGGTTCATGCCATCCCGGTTCACCCCGTCCCGTCCCGGTTCACCCCGGTCCGTCCCGTCCGTCCCGGTCCCCGCGGCCGCTCGCGGCACAATAGCGCCACCTGCCGGCCCCGCCGCGCCGCACCGACCCGGGCACCTCCCGGTGCCAGCGAGACCCTGATGCCACCCCGGCTGGAGGGGCGCGGGGGGACCTCAGTCCCGCAGGAACCCCAGGGACCCCCCTCAGGACCGGGGGACTCTGACCCCATCCCCACTGGAGGGTCACGGGGCCCCAGGATCAGGCCCAGCTCAGCCCCCGGGAGCCCACCGGGACGGGGGGGGGGGGGGCGTGGGGTGTCTGCGGGGGACCGTGCATCCTCCGGGGCACGGGGCTAGCGGAGATCGGGCGTGGAGGAGCCCAGGTAGGTGCGGAGGTCGCTGAGGGTGGACGGGATGATCTTGGCAGGGATGGTTTCCCGGTTGAGTGCCCGGTGGGCGGCGAAGCGGTGGCAGCCCCCAAAGGAGTAGAAGTAATCCCCGCCCTGGCTGCCCTTGATCCAGAGCACATCGATGGGGGGCACCCGCTCGGGATCCTCCTGGGAAAGGGAGAGACCCCCAAGAGCAACGCACACCCCGGCACCCCTGGCAGGTCTTGGTGCTGTGAACTTCCCTGGCAGTGCCTCCTGGGGTGGCAGGGGTCGGTGCCCCCAGCACCCTGAGGGGATGGGGGCCGTGCTCACCTGCAGGGTCTCCATCAGGCTCTGCACCTTTCCCGGCTCCAGCTCCGCGGGGATGGGCCGGATGAGGACACTCATGGGCACGTTGTGCACGGCCGAGATGTGCTGCGTGTGGATGCTCCGGTCCCCGGCCTCCGCCATGGCTGCTACCGGGAGCTGGCCTCGTCCTTCCTCCTGCCCGCCCGGCCGAACCTGCCGCTCCACCCCGAGCAGCACAGCGCCCAGCCGGGCCCCTCTGCTTCCTCCCAGCCCAGCCATCGCCATCGTCACCGCCCCGCCGTTTTGCAGAGTCACAGTGAAGGGGCAGGACAGGCAGGGCCTCGCTGCTGGGACCGGTGCCAACGCCGGCTGGCCTGCTGCCCGCTCCTCTCCGCCCCGGTGAGGCTTCGGTCGGGGCTGCCCTCGGGGCTGCCCTCGGCTCCCTGTCTGAGCAGGGCAGCCCTTGGCACGCAGTGGCTGAGTCCCCTGCCAAAGCTGCTCGGTGTGCTGGGGGTCCCTATGCCGGCGCTGCCCGGGGGGCTCTGCTCTCACCCGGGGCACTAACAATCAGCCTATGGCATCTCAGCTGTGAGGTGGGACGTGTCCCCCCCCCCTCCCCCCGGCTGTGCCAGGTCCTTGGCAGGGAAGAGGAATCATGAAACAGCCCCAGAGCTGAGCCGCGAAGCAGGGATGCTCTGCAGCCGGGCAGGCACCACGGTGCTCCAGCCCCAAATCTTTCTAGGTCATTTTTCCCGACCAGTGTCCCAAACGGTGGAGAGGCTCCCAAGGGAGAACTGGGTCTCCTGCCCCACCGGCTGCCAGAACTGGGGAAGCCTGGATCCACAGTGGAGCTGTGGCACTGGCAGACGGCTGCTCCCAGCCCCCTTGCCCTGGCTCATGGGGGGCAAGGAGAGTTTCCAGCCCCAGTGCTGACTCAGAAATATGCTGGGTGACTCACTGCCCCATGAGAGGGCCAGTGACAATGACGGTTGGGAATGGGCTCGCGAGGCTCCTGGATGAGCTTTTTGCAGGATAAATCTGGTGATGACTTTGCAGGTGAATTACTGCGCTCTCGCCTGTGGGGCAGCACCGATGCCACCGGGAGTGCAGGGCTCAGCTGATGAGCTGGAGGCCGAAAATAATTTGCCCTCCTCTCCCCTTAGTACCCATCTAGAAGAGAGAAGCAGGGAAGAGAGGCAGGAAGAGGGGCAGGTGGCAGGAGTGGAGGCAGGAGAGGGGGGAATTTTGGGGCAGATGTTTTCTCCACAATGCTCCTGCCCAGGGCTGCCCTTGGGTGTGGGCACAGGGCACCGAGGGTTGGGCAGGCTGGCAGCTCATGTGCCACCACCCGCCACTGCCTGTACAAATAGCCCGAGACACACAGTTAGTGGCAGAAATCCCTTTTATATCCCTGAATTGCATTACAAGTAATACTGCGGGCGGCCGGTTCTCAGTAGACTTGTCTTACTGGGGGCTGGCGAGTACAAAACCTGGCAGAAAAAATCTATCATGCACGGAAAATTATTGCTGTAGTATCTGCTATTTACAGTATAGACAGGGGCAGAGGCGCAGTGCTCCATGCCTGCCTAGCCAAGGGACGCGGTGCTGCCGCGGAAAGGCGCTGGCATCGCGGGGAAAGCCTGAACCGCTGTGTCCTCACTAGTGGGGTGCCTGCGTGGCTGGGGTGATGCTATTCCCCTGGCGTGGGGTGCGGGTGCATGACCACCATGCCACGGCAGCGAGGACTGTGACAAAGGTGTCCCCGGGAGGTGTCGAGGCCGTGAGCTGCGGCCGTGGCAATGCAGGCACCGAGGTGGCAGGAGGAAGACGGTGCAGGGAGGAAGACGGAGCAGGAAGACAGTGTGGGGGTACGCGAACGTGGCCCCGCAGGGTGCCGGGCTGAACTCCAAAGGTGTCAGGGACCGGCACAGGGTGATGGGGCCGTGGCAGCTCGCGGCCCGAGGTAGGAAGCGGAGGCGTGGGTCGGGCCCCGCTCCGGGATGCTGTGCGCACCACGCTCGCACCGGGGCCGGTGCAGGGATGCTCCACCGGGAGGTTGCATAGAATGGCTGGTTTGTCCCCACCGGGCTGGTGCAGGGCAGGGAGCAGAGCAGGAGCCTGTGGCATCGAGGAAGACAAAGGAGAAGGGCTTTGCCTTTGGGGGAGGCTTGCAGGGCGCGGAGCCTGGGCTGCTGGGCCAAATCATCCCCCTCCTGCCTCTGTGCCCACTGCATGGTCTGCTCTCGGGGTCCTGTCCCCATCTGTGTCACCACAGCTGTGTCCTGGGCATGGCGGCTCTGCTGCAGCTCTGCCACCTCCTGCAAGCCGGCACTGGCACGGCCCTGCCAGTCTTGGCAAATAAATAGTGAAAAGTATAAGTAATAAATAATATAAATAAGAACATTTAAATAGACTCACCCAAACTATACGGCTACACTGACCCCCTCATAGGTGGGGGGCGATGGTGAGGGGGCCGGGGACCGGTCAGGGAGGGGGCTGGGGAGAGGCTGGGGGTGCGCAGGGGGCGGTTGGGGTTTCGGTGCTGCCCCAGGGCTGGGTCTCCAGCCCAGCCACCAGCATGGCTGTTTGCACCATGAAGGGGGCTGAGCCGGGAGCTGGGAGCCAGTGGGGGACATGTCCCACTGGTCTCTGCTGGGAGCCTCTTACTCTTTTCCTGACTCCGGGGCTGTGGAGCCTCAGTGCCAGAGTGAGCACTGTGCCACGGGGCCATGTCCCATGGGACCATGCTGGGCAAGGGGGGTATCAGGGTGCCCCAGCGCCCGGGTGGTTGGCTGCAGGGACCCCAGACTCCAAGGTCAACTGCCAGCTGTGCCGTCCCAACAGCTGCACCATCCATCAGTCCTGCTGAGCCATCAGTAGCACCAGCCCATGGTCCCATCAGTGTTAGGGTCAAGGTGAGGTTTTGCTCCTGGGGGGAGCAGAAAAGTGTCTTTTCTCTCCCGGCATCCCTCGGGATGAGAAGCAGCAGCTCTAAATAAATAATAGTAATAAATTAAATAAATAGAGGTGAACGTCACGAGGTGAAGGAGGAAAGTCTCTCCTGGGTCTGGAAGAGGTCCCCAGATGAGTCCCCCGCAGAGAAACCTGCCTGGCTGCGGGGGGGGCTCAGGGACACACGGGCGAGGAACCAGGTCCCACTGAGGGCCTGGCTGGATCTGGCCCTTCCCAGGGAGTGCCAGGGCACCCTCCTCCCAGGTGGGGAGTGAGTCTGCGGGGATGTGTCCTACAGCCATGACGCAGCCACAAACCAGCTGGCTGCAGCTGCAGGAGAGCTGGCGCAGGGACCGGGACTAGGATGGGGATGGCAATAGGGATGGGGATGGAGACAGGGATGGCAATAGGGATGGGGATGGCGATGGGGACAGGGATGGGGATGGGGATGGGGATGAGGATGGGGACGGGGACGAGGATGGGGATGGGGATGGGGACAGGGATGGGGATGCGCCACAGGGGGCTGGAGGGTTAGTTTCCTATTGCACAGCTGTGTTCGGAGCCCTTGAAGCAGGCGGACTCGTAGTGCTTGTTGAGGTACGACTTGAGAGCGAAGGTCTTCTCGCACTGCTTGCACTTGTAGTGCTTGAAGGCGGAGTGGGTCTGCATGTGGGCACGCAGGTTGGAGCGGTCAGCGAAAGCTTTCCCGCAGTGGGAGCAGCCAAAGGGCTTCTCCCCGGTGTGTGACCGCATGTGGCCCTGCAGCAGCCAGGGCCGGCTGAAGGCTTTGCCACACACGTCGCACTTGTGCTTGAGGTTGTGGGTGAGGACGTGCATGGCCAGGGCGGGCATGGAGACGTAAGCCTTGCCGCAGGTGGGGCATTTCCTTGCCATCTTGCTGTCCAGGCTGCGGTGGGTCTGCTTGTGCCGGCTGAGGTTGGAGGAGGTGGCATAGGTCTTGCCACACTCAGGGCAGGAGTGACGGTGGCTGCCACGGCGCTGGTTCTCACTGCGCCGGCGCGACCGCCCGTCTGTGATGAAGAAGGCGTCCATGGAGTAGCTGTCCGTCACTGCCGCCTCCCCGTTGAAGTAGCGGGCAGAAAAGCTGGACTGGGGGCTCTCGGGGTCGCTGTACTCCTCATGGCCAGGTACGTAGGCTGGGTCCGGTGGCGGTGGTGGCAGACCCTGCTTCTTATCGGTGTCATAGCCAGCGGGTGCCAGGCAGTGCTGGAGGTACCCTGCGGGGACGACACAGCGGGGTCACCGTCCCTCTGGACCAGCCCCACCAGGGATGGGGGAAAGCTATGAGCCAAAGATGCCCGCTGGGGTTGCAGAACTGGGGCTGGTCCCCCCAGCACTGGTCCCTGTTCCCACTCGGCCCCGGGGGCTGTCCCTGAGCACCGGTGCTGCCTCGTCTGCACAGGGGCTGAGTCTACCCTGGCTCCTGTCTGCATCTGCTGGCAGGATGGGTCCCATCCCGTGGGGCTGCCCCGGGTGGGAGCCGGTGATGGGGCTGTGGGACGTTCAGCTGCGCCTACCCCGATGCTGCCCTGCTGCCCCGGCTGCAGGCAGCCCCCGGGGGCCATTAGCCGCCAGACAGCTGTCGGTGCCGAGAGCTTCATTGTTCACCGGGGCAGGCGCTGGTAATGAGCTCTGCTCCATCCACCTCGGCTCTCAAAACCTGGGGCAGCTGGGGCACGGGGAAGAGGCTGCCATGGGCTTCCTTCCCCCAGCAAAGGGGCTGGGAAAGGCCCCCCACCTCCCCCCCATAGCCTCACAGGGGCTATTCCTCAGGGATGGGGCAGCACCTGGAGGACAGCAGCACCAGGGTCCTTGGCTCCCGCCAAGGAGAGGGACCCACAGCTCCCCAGGTGCACAGCAGGGTTCAGGTGCCACTCCAGTAGTGTCACCCCCGTGTGACATTGGTGCATGTCTGCTCATGGCCTGGTTGTTAGTCAGAGAATCCTGACCCATGGCAGAGTGGGCACTTTGTGGGCATCCCTGTCCCCCCGTGCTGCCACATGGAGGTCACTGTGGGAAGGAGCAGTGCAGTCCTCTCCTTGCCAGGCCAGCAACCGTGTGGGACACGCTGCCACCCCAAGTCCCCCAGACTGGTCCCAGTGGTCTCCTGCCTTGTGCACACTGGCCCTTGCCAGCTGCTTCAGGACATGTCCCTGGTGACAGTGGGGACTGTTGGGCACCTGGGGTTGGTGCATGGCCAGTCTCACCTGTGCATGCCAGCGGGGCAGCATGGACACCCCACCCCAGCTGCGGCTGAGTATCCCCTAAATCCAGGCCACCCCCCCACCCATGGGACCCCCTGCCCAGGAGGAGCGGTTGCTGCCGTTTGTCCCGTGCAGGCTGGGGGTGCCTGTGGTGGGGAGGGGGCTGTGCAGTGAGGGCAGAGCTCGGCCCCCCCCGTCCCCCCGCGCCGTGCTGACAGCGCGGTCGCACGGGCTGTACAGAAAGCGCTCTGCTCAGCAATTTCTCACGCTGCCTCCGAGCATGCAGCAAGGTTATTTCCAGGAGAGCAGCGTCGGCAGCTTCTGCCCAGCTGCAGCACATCCCTCCCCCACCGTCTCTTGGATCCTGATGAAGGGGGGGAAACAGAGGACCCCCCGGGGCCAGATGGGCCTCGTACCCCTTTCCCCAGCAAAGAAAGCCCACCAAAGGCCGGGGAGCAGTGAGCAGTGGGAAAGGGGGGGACAAGCAATGCAGCGGTCGGGCAATCTTGGCTTGCGCGTGACTGGATCAGGCCCATCCCCGCACCCACCCCAGCCTCCCGGTCCCCGAGCAGTCGGGACCTGCCAGCCCACGGCCCGGGATGGACATATCCCCCCCCGCCTCCTCGTCTCTCTCTTCCATGGCAGGTTCCTGGGCTGCCCCGTCGGGGGTCTCTGCCGAGCCTGGGTGACCCCCAGATTCCACCCCAGTGTCCCCTGGCAGGACGGGCCTCCAGGGACCCCGGCCACCCCCCAGCCCAGCTCTTCACACCTCTCTCAGCATTGCGGCAAGGGGGCTGCCCCCCACCTGCTCCCCGTGCCCCTGGGATGCGATGGCCCCCAACCGCGCTCCTGGGGGGGGCTTGGGGCACCGCTGCGAACAATGAAACCTGCAGGCACGGCGAGGCTCCCGCTCCCCCTGCCGCCACCCCCAGCCCCCGCCTGCCCCCGCAGCCCCCCCCGAAAACTTGTGGGAAGGAGCCGACCTCGCTGCATCCCGGGCGTGGGGGGTGCGGGTCCGGCCAGGGCAGAGTGAGCTGCCCACGGGGGCTGCCGCTGTCACGCAGGGGATGTTTCCCCAAAGACCAACTTCTGCCAGGGGTCGGTGGCCCCGGAGCGGGGGACAAGGCGAGGAGGGATGACCCGCTCCCCCCCGCATGACGCTTGGCTGCGGGACCCCTGCCCCGTCCTGCCCTGTGTCCTCCGCGTCCCCTTTCTCCCCCCGACCCCCCCTTCCTCCGGGCTCCCCCGGTCCCCCGCTGGGCGCACACACAATAGCGGCGGAGGGGGCCCCCCCCACCGGAGCCCCCGGTCCCTCACTCACCATCACCGGCGGCGGGGCCGGGCAGCGCGTAGGGGGGTTCCAGGGGGGCGTAGGGGGGCGCGGGGGCCCCGGTGGCCGGGAACGCCTCCGCCTTCAGCTTCTTCACCAGGAAGGAGCGGGGCATGGCGGGGCCGGGCCGGCGCCCTCAGCACTGGACAGCTCCGGTACCGGCACCGTTACCGGCCCCGGCACCGGCCCCCGCCCCGCCCCGCCCCGGCCCCGCGCTGCTCCCGGCGCTCCGGCCCCGGCTGTGCGGGCGGCGAGGAGCGGGGAGCCGAGTGCGAGGGGCGGGGAGGCAGGCAGGCAGGCAGCAGGGCGGCGAGGAGGAGGAGGAGATGGAAGAAGGAGGGGAGGAGGAGAAGAGGGGGGGGGGGGGAGGAAGGCAGACGGGAGGGGGTTGGGGGGGGGGGAGGGGGTCGCTCCACCCGGCCGTGCCCGGAGCTCCCCCGGAGCCCCCCCCCAAACCGTCGGCAGCGCCGGGCACCCCGGGCATCACGGCAGTGTGGGGGTCCCCGGTCCCTCCCACCGTTCCTCCCCCCCGCCCCCGGCCCCGGACAATGGGGACACGCGGGGATGGGGGGGTGGGACACACCGTTGTCTCCCACCGCCTTTGTTTCCCTGCCGCCAGCCCCCAGGGCCTGCGAAGGATGGGGCTGCGGGGAGGGGGTCCCCATCCCTGTCCCTGTTCCTGTCCCCTTCCCTCTTGCCTGTCCCTTGTCTCCATCCCTGTCTCCTGTCCCTGTTTCTTGCCCCTTTCTCCTGTCTCTATCCTTGCTCCCTCTTCCTATCCCTGTTCCCCATCCCCACTGCTGTCCCTGTTCCCTGTCTTCATCTGTGTCCCCTGTCACTTCCCATTGACCCCTTTTCCTTTCCCTTGTCCTTCCCCTGTCCCTTGTTCTCTGTCCCCATTGCTGTCCCCTCTTCCCTGTCCTCATCCCTGTCGCACCTCTGTCCTGTCCCCATCCCTGCCCACTGTCCGTCCATCCCCCCCCTTCCTCTTCCCTGTCCCTTTTCCCATGTTCCCATCCCCATCCCTGTCCCTGGGGAAGCTCCGTGACCTTCGCAGCCCACAACAATAGCTGGGCTCGTGGCGGTGCATTGTTCCCTCCTGGAGCCCCCACTCCCCCGCCTCCCATTGCCGGCACTCTGCTGCCGCCCTCCCTGGAGCAGGATGAGGCCCTGGTCCTGCAGGCAGTCAGCGGCCCCAGGACTGGGTCTTCCTGGGGCTGTGCTGGCTGGGGGCTGGTGGGTGACACCAGGACCTGGCTGGCAGCGGTCCCTGCTCTCCCCGAGCCCTGTGCTACGCCAATACTGTTGCAGCAGTTAACTAAGGACAGTCCCTCATCTGTCACTGCAGGCAGAGTGCTGGCACCGCCGGCACAGGGCAGCCCTGGTCTCAGGAGGCACCAGCCCCTTTGTCTGGGCATGTGGCGTCAGGCCTGGGGGCCAAAACCAGCACCCCTGCGACCAGCACCCTGGGCCTGCCTGCTCACAGCCATGCTCAAAGCCAGGGCTGGGGCCATCCCTGCATCGTATCTGGCCAGTGTGCCGCTGCTCACTGCTTTGTGTGGCACCCCATAGCCCAGGGCATCCCACAGCCCAGGACATCCCACAGCATCCTACATCCCTGAGCACCCCGTAGCTCACAGCATCCCACAGGATCCCACATCCCACAGCATCCTAGACCCCAGGGCATCCCACAGCATTCCACAGCCCAGGACACCCTGCAGCCCACCCCACCAGCCCTGCTCTCTGGGGGCTGGGGGTCCCGGGGCTTCTCCCCACGTGGGCTGGGGTCTCGCCTCCCCCTCCCTTCCCGCAGCGCTTGGCCAGGGCTCGCAGGCAGCGACACGAGTCCCATCTGGCCCCGCAGCGCAGCCCTGACGTCAGGGCTTTGCCAAGTTCAAGGTCACCTCTCCCAGAGGGCCGCGGCCCTGGGGGGAATGTCGCCTGCCGGGCTGCTCCCAGCGTGTCCCCCCCGCTTCTACGCACTGGACTCCCGGCCTCTGCTCCCTGATTTATTTACCCGCGCGTGTGCTGTTTCTCTCCTTGAAGGCACATTTGCAGAACGGGCGATTACTTACGCCCTAGTTGGGCCGGCCCTGCCTGCCTGCCTGCCTGCCTGCCCGCTGCCCTGGGATTTTGTCTCTCTCCAGGCTGTGGTGTAATAAGGGAGGTAATTAAGTGTAAAAGACAGGGGGAGGGAGGGCTGGGAGAGGGGGAATAGGAACCCGGCTCCTTTCAGAGGCAGGGGACTGAGATAATGTATGTTAATAACCTGCAATCAGTCCTGCCGAGCTGTGCTAATATTGCTGACTGCAGCGGCTGCACTCCCCCCAACCCCCCCCCCCCCCCCCCCCCCGAAACCTGCCCCCGCTGCGGTGGGGAGGGAGGGGAGCTCCAGAAGAAAGGCTCAGCCTTTCTCCTCCACTGCAGCCGGGCCAGGGCTGAATTCGTGCCTTCCTGAGCAGCTGTATGGAAATATTTCCCATTGGAGGCAATTGTTTCCCTGGCGAGAGGGAGGGGGCGGCGGGTGTCCGGTGAGCAGGGGTCTTTGGGGGCTTCCAAGGGCAGGAGCATCCTCTTGGGGTGCAGAGGGAGAAGGACCGTGTCCCTGCTTCATCTCCTGGTCTCCCGGCAAGGCCCACGGGACACATCCTGCTCCCTGGATGACAAAACTGCCCCGTGATGCCCCCACATCTCCCACCGGTCCTCAGCAACCCCTCTCCTGACCCTCGTCCCCCACAGGGCTGGATCCGGGACACGTGCTGCTGTGGGGTCAGCCAGGAGCTGCCGGAGGGGGGGGGGCTGCCCGCAGGTGCCGGGGGGCAGAGCCCACTGCCCTCACTCCTGCCCTCTCTGCTGCCTCGACCGGGGGACCCCTGCCAGCACCGCCGGCTTGGGGGGCTGCCGGCCATTAGCTATTCCAACCACGTCCTTCCCAGAGGCGGCCGGGCCGCAGCCGGAGCCCCGAAGTGGCTCCAATCCGTGGCTTTGAGGCACGCCAGGCGCGGATCTGGCGCTGCCGACGGCTCGGGGAGCAGATTGCCAGACAAAGGGCCGGGGACAAAGGCCCGGCTGCCTCGTGCCCCGGGGAAGGGGCGCAGGCGTGTGCAGGGCGCGGGTGCTGGCCCAGCCTGGGGGGCTGCCACTGGCCCCCAACCCCCTGTCCCCACCATGCCCCAAGTGCCCACCCGGCCCCCACCCTGGCTGGCATGACCAGGGCACAGTTGGGTACCAGGTGGCACAGCCCTGGCACTGGTCCCATGCCACCCCCCCAATCGGCACTGTGCCCAGCACCGCTCTGGGCATGGGGCTGTGCTGTAGCTCTTCTCCAGCTCTGCAACCCCAGTGCCGCCCGTCTTAGGGTGCAGCAGGGCTGGACTGGGGTGCAGCGGGGGCACAGGGCTATGGGGAGGGAGCAGAAAGTGTGGACAGGGCCACAGCAGAGGATAGCAAACACCAGGCAGGTCCTGCCAGTCCCACCGTGCCTCAGTTTCCCCAGTTGCTATTGGGGCCCTTGTGAAAGCCCCCTGCCCCGTGTCCCCCCAGCGGTCCTTCTCCCCATGGCCAGGGCATGGCAGGCTCTGGCACAGCTCTGCCTGAGCCACCTTTGTCCCCCACTCCCCGCAGCTGGCTGCAAACCCACCATCCTGGGGGCAGCTGCCGCCTCCGCCACGGCATGGGGCCGGGAATGCCGCCGGTGCCGCTTGGTGCAGCTGAGGCTGAGCCCACCTGCGGGGTCCCAGGGTGGCCTCAAGGCATGATGCCAAATGGTGCCAGACCCCCCAGGGGAAGGGACAGGACATGGCCTCAGCCAAGGGGTACCCAGGCGGGGGGTACCAGCACAGGCAGCCCCTCCTTGGGGGAGGCGCAGGCAGCAGGGAGGCCGAGGGCTGAGCAAAACACCTTCTATTGCTTTGAACGCAACAGGGACGCCCCATGCCCATACTGGGGACAAAGCCCCGGAGCTGTTCCCACCAAGAGATGGACCCGGCAGAGCCCAGCGAGGAGATGTGCCTGCAGTCTCCCTGGTCCCAGTGCTGCTTCTTGGCCCCGTGGCCCTCGCCGGTTTTGGGGGTGCGTGCTGGCAAGAAGGGCTTTCCAGGGATGCCTGTCCCACTCATGCTGGGCACTGCGGGTTGCAGTAGTCGTCGGATTTGAAGAAGCCATAGACGTTGACGAGAGGGAACATGAGCAGTGCTCCGAGGAGGGAGCCCGCCTGCTCCACCACCCCGTACAACACCAGCGCGCTGTGGCTGCGGCCCCGCAGGATCACGCCGGCCATCACCTTCACGTAGGAGAGCGTCCCGGTGAAGAGCACCCAGGAGAGGACCTGGCGGCGCAGGGGGGGAGAGCAGTCAGCAGGGCTTGGGGGTTCCCCACAGTGGGGACAAGTGACATTGTGGTGGCCCCAGAGACCTCCCCAGGCAAGAAGGACCCCATGACTTACAATGGTGGCATCACCCCACTGGGACTGCTGGAGGATCGGGCAGGGGCTCATCACCGCAATGGCCATGTTGTAGGCACCAAAACCTGTCCCCACCATGGTGAGGATGCCCAGCAGGGCCAGGGACCTGCAAGGGACATGTGGGTGACACCAGAGAGTGCTGCCAGCTCAGCCCCGGCGAGCGGCACAGACCTGCGTCACAGGCTGATGGGCTCTGTGCCGACACCATCCTCCTTCCTGGGGGTGCCTCTGGTGCCAGGGCACCAGCACCCTGCAGACCCTCTCCCACCCGGTGTCTTCTCCCCTGGCCCCATTGCAAAGCAGGGGCTGTTCCTGGGGCAGAAGTCCCGGGGTGCGCCCCACCGCAGCCCTCAGTGCCCCGCTACCCACCTGTTGGGCAGGACCATGGCCACGATGCAGGCGAGGGGGTTGGCCATGGAGCTGAGCGTGGCCGCGAGGTGGTAGGCGGTGTTGCCATAGGGCAGGCAGGAGTAGGACTGCACAGACGGCAGGACCCCATTTGTCAGAGCGCTCACCCAAGTGATGAGGAAGTAGATGAAGGTGAGCTTGGCCAGGGAGTAGGAGACCTTCTTGGGCAAGATGTCCCCAGGTCCCTTAGCATCCTTTGGGCATGGGCAGCCTCCGCTCAGCCGTGAGCCAGCTCCCTCATCAGGGAGCTGGTCAAATGAGCTCAACACGATGCTGCTGGGAAAGAGCTGCCGCTGGGAGAGCTCCCACACTTTAGGCTGCCTGGTGAGGAAGAAAAAGGAGAGCAAGCAGGCCAGCATCATTGCAGTCATGAGGAGGAAGAAGACAAGGGTGGAGAAGTTGGCTGGGAGGTAGCGTGTCTCTAGTTGGTAGGTGGTGGTCTCCATGGTCTCGTTGCCAGTGGTGATGTTGACCACGTGGGAGATGTTGACGCAGGTGGAGATGCCGGAGCCCTGGCCCAGCGTGATGAGAGCGGGGATCAGCCCGCTGAGCCCTTCCCCTATGAAGAAGGTGGTCAGGTACTGGGGCTGCAGCTGCATCATGAAGGGCAGGAAGGCAACGGAGGAGGTGCAGTCCACCAGGGCCAGGAAGAAGGTGAGGACCAGGAAGGCAGTGCTGTGAGTCCTCCCAGCGATGTGGGACGTGTAGTTCCAGAGGAAGGCCAGGAGAAAGCAGGCCACGACACCGATGGACACAACCACGTAAATAACAGGCACCTCCTTCAGCAAGCCAGGCCGAAAGCGGTGCATGAGGGTGACGAAGAGCGGCCCCACGTTGGCCATCTGGATGATGATGGTGATGTAGGAGGGAAGGTCCCACTGCTCCGGCAGCACCGACACCAGCAGCGGCAGCTCGACCCACAGCCCGTTGATGGCCACCCAGGAGCCCATGCCGAAGGTGCAGGCGAGGAGATGGGTGAGCAGCGCCATGGCTCGGGGCTGAGTGCCTGGGCCTGGGGGCGACTCTGCCGTGCTGTGGGGAGAGGCTTCGATCAGTGGCGGGGTGAGACCCGACCCCCTTGAACCCCGACCCTGGCCTCCCGTGACCGCTGCCTGTGTTTCTCCTCTTCCTCCTCCTCCTCCGGCAGGCAGGCAGGCAGGCAGGCAGGCAGGCAGAGCGGCTCCTCTCCCACATGCCACAGGACTGCAGGACTCGCAGAGCAGCCTGGCCCGACCCCCCCCCCTTTGCCCCCATGCTCCCCATGGGCTATGACACTGTGCCCTCCTCCACCGACTGCGGAGCCGGGGACCTGCTCGGCTCCAGCTGGGCCCTGTCCCGGAGAGCTTGGGGCTCGGCAAGCACCAGGCATGCAGCCGGGACGGGACCCGGCAGGTCATTGAACCTGCCCCGGCCTGTGGTGCAGCATGGCGCAGCCTGGCACGGTGCAGCCAGGGACGGGGTGAAGATGGCTCTCACCTGGGGGCCAAGAGGCCTTGGGCAGCCGCTCTGCCGGGAATGGAGGCCCCGTACCCCTCACCGCATCCGCAGGACCGGGCAAAGCAGCCCCCGTCTCCTCCCAGCCGGGTCCTGCGTGATCCCGGCAGGCCACGGGGAGAAGGGCCCCAGCAGCCCCACCTGCAAACCAGCCTCGGCTCATACCGGCGAGCTGAGTCAGCTGGGATCCCGCCGCATCCTCTGCCCACCCCGGACACCGGCTCCCGTCCCTCTCCTGGGAAGGAGGACCCCCATGGCCCACATCCCCACGTCCCCGTGCCGTCCGGCAGAGATGGGCTCCAGCCCTCTGCCGCAGCACGGAGCCCGGCGGAGGAACCCCACGTCTCCCCGGGGGAGGCTGAGCTGGGCAGGTGCGACATCCCCCCCATGGCTCCGGCCCCACGGGGAGGCATTGGGCACTCCGGTAGGGAGCAGGAGCCAGGAAGGAAGCGGGTTCCCGGTCTGACCGGTTCCTTGGCAATCTCCCAAGGTGGAACTCACTGCGCTTTGGGGAACCGGCAGCAGCACGCGGGCGGGAGCGAGTCCTGGCTGCCAGGGCAGTGACGTGAGGCAGGCGCGTCACCACCTCCGGATGCAGACGGGTGACGGCCTGGCCCTGCTCTACTCCTCGTCCTGGTCCCAGCTGGCAGAGTCCCCGGGTCGGGGGGCGGCCGGGGGGACCCCGCACCCTCCTGCTATGTGTTCAGCAGCGGGGGCCAAAGCTGCGTTTCAGAGATCCTGTCCTGGGTGGGCGGGTCCCAGCGTGTCCCGGGGGGGACACATGAGCTGCAGGGATGGTTGGCTGCCGGCGCTGTGTGCGATGAGATAAAAGCGATATGACAGCATAAGGAAAAGCTTTGAAGTCCTTGGAGCGATGAATGGGGCGGTCTCACTCCCAAAGGGACCCTCGTGACCACAGGGACGAGTGCCCTGGGGCGAGAGGGACCAGCTCTTGTCCCAGCTGTCCCCCCACTGGGGCAGAGGAAGGGCTGGGGTCAGCACAGGGGGCACGGCCAGAGAGGGCGGGGGCTCAGGACCCCCCTGCTCATGCCTCCCCTCCCAGTGGGTCCCCAGTTTTGGCCAGCGCAGCGCCGGCTGTGGGGTCCTGCTCCCCTCTCCCGGCCACCGAGCCCAGGTCATCCCGTGCAGCCTGACCCTGAGCACCGGGTGAGGCCTTTCAGCTCCACACTCTGTGTCGGTGGCCAAAGTCCAACTGTGCCATCTCCAGCTTCTGACCACCTCCTGCCCTCTCCCTGCCAGCCCGGGGACAGCCCAGCCCCTGCCCTGCACCAGGGGCCACCGCTACCCTCCGTCCCCACTTACCCCTGGCACCGGGGACAGCCCCATGCCTGCTGCCTGTCCGGCCGTGGCACCGGGTGCTTGCCGCAGTGTCACCGCTATCCCGGAGCACCCCGGCTTGGCCAGGAGCCGGTGATTATTCTTAGCAGCGTCCTGTACTTTGCACTTGTCCCCTGATGCAGCTGAACTGCATCCCACCTATTTCAGGCTGCTTCTTGTAGGTGCGAATGTCACCCGGTGACAGTGTCTGTTCCCCACTGGGGAGCTCTGCAGGGTCACAGGCTGGGACAGGGTCCTCAGGGACCCCTGAACCTGGTGGCTGTCCCACCTTGGGTGCACTGTAGGTCTGGGCACCTCTGACCCCCCAAGTGAGATGGGACTAAATGACCAGCCGAGCTCTGAGCCAGTGGATGAGTCCTTTGCACTGGCCAGAAGGTGACATAGGTGAGGGGACAGAGGACAGGTCACCCCCAGCAGCACAACCCCCCGTCCCCCCATCCCATCCCAGCACCCTCCACCCCGCGGATGCCTCACGGCGGTTCTTCCCCCAGCACCCACCGGGTGTCGCTGGGAGAGTGGGCTGCAGCCCTGAAAAACCTGGGGCTGCCTTCTCCAGTACTCTGCCTGCCCTGCCTGCTCTGCTTGCCTGTGCCCTCACCTCCGGGGGCTTCAGCTGGTCCCTGCGCCCTGCCCTCCTCCTGGCTCCATCCATGCCCCAACCACGGGGTTGCGGCAGGGACAATCATAGAATCACAGAACCATAGAATGGCTTGGGTTGGAAGGGACCTTAAAGATCACGTAGTTCCAACTCCCACCAGCCCAGGTTGCTCTAAGCCCCATCCAGCCTGGCCTTGAACACCTCCAGGGATGGGGCAGCCACAGCTTCTCTGGGCAACCTGCGCCAGGGGCTCACCGCCCTCACAGGAAAGAATTTCTCCCTGATACCTAATCTAAATCTCCCCTCTTCCAGTTTGAAGCCATTCCCCCTCGTCCTATCACTACATGCCCTTGTGAAAAGTCCCTCTCCAGCTCTCCTGTAGTCCCTTTTCAGATACTGAAGGCCACTATAAGGTCTCCCTGGAGCCTTCTCTTCTCCAGGCTGAACAACCCCAGGTCTCTCAGCCTGTCTTCATAAGAGAGGTGCTCCAGTCCTCGGAGCATCTTCATGGCCTCCTCTGGACCCGCTGTGCCCCTGGGGCTGTGGGGACAGCACTGGCACAGCTGGGTGCCCGTGGCAGGGCATGGTTTGAGGTCCTGCCATGGTTTAACCCCAGCAGTCACCTCAGCTCTACCCAGCTGCTTGCTCAGCCCCCTTCTCCCATGGGATGGGGGAGACAATGGGAAGGGTAAAAGGGAGAAAACTATTGGGTTGAGATGAAGACAGTTTCAGAGGGAAAGCAAAAGCTGCATGTGCGAGCGAAGCAAAATCAGGCATTCCTTCACTGCTGCCCGTGGCAGGCAGGTGCTCTGCCATCCCCAGGACAGCACAGCTCCAGCACGCGTAACAGTCACTTGGGAAGGAAAATGCCATCACTCCGAATGTCCCCCTCCTTCCTTCTTCTTCCCCAGCTTTTATTGCTGAGCAGGACGTCCTACGGATGGGATATCCCTTCATCAGTGGCGTCCCATCTGTGTCCCCTCCCAGCTCCTTGTGCACCCCCAGACCCCTCGCTGGTGGGATGGTGTGAGGAGCAGAAAGGGCCTTGATGCTGTGGAAACTCTGCTCAGTGATAACTAAAACATCCCTGGGTTATCAACACTGTTTTCAGCACAAATCCAAAACAGCCCCATACCAGCTCCTATGCAGCAAATTAACTCTATCCCAGCCAAAATGATTCAGGTGTCCAAGGGGACCAGCGAGGGGAGGAGCAGGTACAAGACAGTGGGAGAAACCAGTTGTGGGGGGCTCGGGCTGGCCCCAGGGTAGCTGAGGTCCCTGTGTGTCCATGGGGAGGGGGAAAGGGAGAGGACAGGGATGGGATGGTGATTTTCCCATGTTTAATTTGACAGCACAAAGCAGCAGCGGAGCCGGTGGTGAGACCCTTCCCAAGGGCGAATGGTTGTGGTGCAAGGGAGCCCGAGGGGGTGCTGGGTGCAGGACCCCCATGCCTCTACTTCACACTCCTCACCCAAATCCACCTGGCACGTGCTGCCTGTCCTGCCTGTGGCGGCTGTGCCTTCTCCGCCCCCTCCCCGCGCTGCAGCTGAGCCCCTGGCCCCCCGGCCCCTCGCCCCTCCGCACCCCCGGCAGATGCGAGCAAAGGCCCCAGAGGCAGATGGCAACATTTTGTAGCAGAGTGGTCCCCGGCTGCGGGACTTTGCCAGGGTCCGGTGACCAGCTCTCCGGGAAGCCCCCTCCCCACTGGGACAGGGCTGGGGACCCATCGCCAACCGCAGCCAGCGCAGGGCAGGGTGGGCAGCAGGGCTACCCAGGGTGGGCACGCTGCCTGTGCTGTGGGGATGCCCGGATGGTGGGAAGGCACGGGGGGATCGGTGGCCCAGGAGAGTGGGGTTCCATCCTTGAGCTCAGCCCTGGCTAGAGCCATCCCCTAATATCTGCTTTCAGCTGAGAGCAGTGGGGACAGTCTTCCTGGGCTGCTGCTCCAGTGCTGGGTCCCTTCACCCCAGGGATCACCGGCTGCCCAACGCGAGTGGGTATGACCCCCCAGACTTCAGTGTGGGGACCCGCTGGCAGGTCGCAGCCACTGGCCCCTGGCAGCCCCCCGGCCCCATTTGCATCCCATTTCCATGTGAAAGGAGCAGGTCAAGTTGAAAGTTGAATGGCTGGTGGGGGGCAGCCGGGGAAGGGGCCGCTGCCGGAGGTGAGACCCCGACAAAAGGGCCGGATCCCCAGGGCCCAGTGCTCGCCTGGCCACGAGCTGTGGCCCTGGCCCTGCCGGCAGCTGCCATCTGCGGGTCTGTCCGCCACCGTGCAGACAAAGGCCTCGCGCCCAGCACGTCCCCATCTGTCACCTCCCCGGCTCATGGCCACGAGCTGCTGCCTGCGGAGACATGCAGGGAGAGCCAGGTGTGGGCAGCATCCTTCCCTTTGCCCGTGGGCAGCGGGGTGCAAGGTGATGCTGGGCACGGCCAGAGCTTCCCCATCAAGTCCCCAAGAACCTTGGAAAGCCGCCCCCGTCTGGCAGAGCCGCTCTGCAGAGCCCACAGCTGGGGAAACTGAGGCAGGAGCAGGCGGTGGCTTGCCCTGGGTCAGGGCAGGTAGTGCAGGGGCGAGTCCCCCACTGCAAAGCTGGGTGCAGCCTTGATGTGGCAAGGGGCTGTGATTAAACGCTAGGAATTAGCACTCACCAAGATGATGGGGGGGCGTCGGGGGGGGCACCTGGCTCTTGGGGTGCCTGTGCCTGGGGCTGCCTGAGCCGCACTGAGCCCCAGCCTCGCTGCTCCCGGGGCGCTGCGAGGCACCCGCAGCCGCCTCCACCCAGCACATCCAGGGAGGATTTAGCCTCTGAGCTTGTTTTTTTGCTCGTTGGCGGCTGCCATTTAGCTCCTGGGGGGTCCTTGAAGCAGCTCAAGTGGGGGCCCATCCCCGAGCCTCTGTGGGAGGTGAAGGTGGAGCCAGTGCCAGCACCCTCCTGTCCCTCTGTTCCCAAACACCATTCCTCCGTCCCTGCCCCGTCCCTGGTGTCCCCAAGGCAGGAGCAGAGGTACTGAGCCGGGTACTGGGGAAGTGCTCCCGTGGCGACCTGGCCCTCCCAAAAACCTGTCCTGGGATGCTCCCAGGGAGGGCGAGGCTCCGGGGCGCTGCCTGGCTCCAACGCCCCACTCCAAAAACACCCGGCTGTCCAGACGTGCCCGGGCAGCTGCCTGCAGCCGGCTGCCTGCACCCCACGCAGGCTCGGTGGCCAGGGGGTACGCAGCCCACCCTGCCAGCCGCCATCCCACGAGGAGAAGGGGAGGACGTGGCTGGGGTGGAGGAGTTGTGGGGACACCGGGACAACCTCGGGACGAACACAGGGAGAAGAAGCGTGGCGGCTGAGCAGGACCTAGGAGACTCCCACGTCGCAGGACCGATCCAGGTGGGTGGCGGTGGTGGTGCCGGTCCTGTGCCGGTCCCGTGCCAGCAGCGTGGGGCTGGGTCACCCGGTGAGGGGGTGCCTTCAGGCAGGAGGTGATCTGGTGTGCCAAAGTGAGCCCGGCTGGGTTGCCCACACCAGGAGGGAGAGGAGCCATGGCTGTGGGTGGGCATTGCCTGTCACGAGTGGGACAGTCAGCCCTGGCACTTGGACACCCACGCTCTGGCTGGGTTTCGGGCATGGGATACTGTCACTGTGTTTTTAGGGCTGTTTGGAGGGCGACTCATCTTGGCTCGGTGTAGCCCAGCTCAGTGCAGCCATGCCAGGGCAGACGGCTCAGCACCGCAGGAATGCAGAGCAGCAGGTTGTGCCCAGCCGGGCTCTCCTTGCCATCCGGGCTGGGGAGGGGAGCCCACACTGGCCACGTGCGGCCATGCTGGGGGGCCCTGTGTCCTCATCCCTGTTCCCCCAGGCTTGGCCCTGAGGCTGAGCCTCTGGCACCGTGCTGAGCTCCAGTGCCCGATGCAGGGATGTGTCCCCGCTTCGCCTTGCCCTGGGGGGCATGTTTGCCGAGCCAGGGAGCCCTTCCTGAGCCTGGCACAGGGTACAAGGTCAGCGGGACCAGCCACCGGCAGGGTGCTGTTGTGGGGCACAGGGTCCGGGCAGTGCTGGAACCGAGGGGTGCCGCTGTGTGGGCACCCATCTGGCAGCCAGTGCTCCCCACAGTCCCCCGGGTCTCTGCTGACCAGCTGGGCTGCGGGACGCGGCTCTGTCTGTGCGTTTGTGCAGCACCGAGCACGGCCCAGCCCTGCTTCCCGTGGGGGCTGTAAGCGCAGCTCCAGTGGGGGGGACCTGCCTCCTCTGCCTGCCCCTCTCCTTGCCCAGCAAGGACATTGGTGCCCTGCACGGCTGGCTCTGTCCCCAGGTCGCCCCCCGGGAGACAGAAAGCTGCCCCCGGGGAGGAGGCAGGAGGGTCTGGGTTGGCGCTGTGACCATCCCCAGCTGTCCCCATGCCTGGCCGGCCCCCTGCAGACACTTTCCAGGTCAGAAGGCAGCATGTCCCCCCCGGGCAGGGGATGGAGACAAGGACAGCCAGCATCCCCCGGGCCACTTGCCCGTCACAGCGCATCAAGCGGATGCAACGTGTGCCGTGGGGCGACTGCTGCACGGGGACCATGTTGGGGTACAGAGCCCGGGGGGGGCTGGGGCTGACACGCTGGCACATGTGGGCATGCAGACGGTGCAGCCATGGCCATGGCACAGTGCTGTGGGTGCTGGGACTGGCTGCTGCTGCCCATGGCTGACGCTGGAATGTGTCCTGGGTGGCACCCAGGAAGTTGTACACGCAGGTGAGTGGCTGACGGTACCGGCAGCCTGCTCGGGGCCACTGCGGGAGGGAGTGGGCTACGGCGCGCTGGCCCCCACTGTGCCCACCGCCGCACCTGGTGAGTGCCGCGGCTTGCTGTTACCTCCCCGGGGCTCGCCTGTGCCCCAAAATGGGGACCCCCGGGGGGTTTCTCAGAGCAGCTTGGAAAGGGCAATGGGGAGGGAGGGGGGAGGCAGGGGCAGGTCCGACGCTCATGTACCCCCATGCCTGAGCCCCTCTGTGCATCGGGGTCCCCTCTGGCTGTGCCCACCCCCGGGCAGGGGGCTATAGGGGGGTGCAGGGTTGGTTTGACTCCCCCCCCACCCCTGTGTCGCTGTGGGCGGGCCGATGCCTCTGCGCAACCGTTGGGGCGGGAGGCTGTGCTTGTTGGGGTTGGCGGGGGCCCAAGGACACGGGGTGCACGGGGCCCCAGCGTGGCTCCTGGCACACCTCGGCTGGGAAAGCACGGGTGGAAACCCCCACCGGTGCTTTCCAAAGGGCTCAAAAGTGGGAGCGGGGAGCTCGGAATGGCCCCAGAGCCTGCGAGGGGGCTGAGAGTCGAGGGAGCGGCAGGGAGTGGAGCCCCAAATCCCCCAGCTTGGTGGGGTGGGGGGTGAGTGGGGCAGGTGATGCACCCCTGGGCGTGGGGGTTGCACCCCTCAATGTGGGCAAACCTCCCCTGGGAGCAGGTGATGCAGCCCTGGATGCGGGCGATGCAGCCCTGGATGCGGGCGATGCACCCCTGGGCACGGGCGATGTGGGCAGAGCATCAGTGAGGGGCTGCCTGGCCACAGACGCCCCTCTCCGCCCCGGCCTCGCTCCCCAGGGTGCCCTCACCCGGGCCAGGGTGCCCTCCCCGCTGGCCCCATTGGCCCAGGAGCGGTTTGAAGCAGGCTTGCTCCACGGATTGGCCGAGGAACAGTTCGGGGAGGCCTCGGCGGCGGGTGGAGGCGTGGTGTTTGCCTTCAAATAGGGAGCCCGGCTCAGCCGGTGCAGACAGTGCGGCACCGCACAGCCCTGCGCAGCCTTTGTCTGCCCGCCAGCCCCCGCCACCACCCCTCACTCCGGCCCCTCTTTGCAGCCGACGGCGTGTGAGCCCCTCGCTGCCCGTGGCGGTGGCCCACCCCGCGCCCAGGTGCCGGCGCGGAGGATGCCCGTCGAGGCGCTGCAAGCCGGCGATGCCATGAAGGGGGTGACTGTGACGGCGCCCTTCACCTCAGCTATGCCCATCCGCATCCTCCGCAAGGGTCCCGCGTATTTCCGCCGGCGTGCCGAGCCGGGCGCTGGGAAGCCCAGCGCTGTGGAAAGGCTGGAGGCTGACAAGGCCAAGTACGTGAAGAGCCAGCAGGTTGCCAACACCAAGCAGGAGCCGGTGAAGCCACCGCTACTCAAGCAGCCCCTCTTCACCCCAGGGGTACGTCGGGCCGCGCTCACCCCCAGCCGTCGGGCAACCCCGGGGCCACGCCGCACGGAGGCCGGCGGCCCGAAGACCTCCCTCGACCTGGAGATCCTCAACAACCTCATCAACCTCTGCGACAGCCCGTTCCCCAAGGCAGAGAGCCCGCTGGGCCGGGAGTGCAAGTGGAGGGTGGAGGCGCCGGTGGCACTGGGTGGTGGGGCAGAGGGTGCCTGCAAGCTGCCGGAGAGCCCCACTGCCGCCAAGCCCCCCGGCAGCGTGGCCGTGCGGAGGGTGGACGTCCGTCCCTGCGGTGCTCTGCAGGGCCAGGTGACACCAGTGCCTGCATCCCCCGTCCCAGGCAGACTGCCTGCGACCCCGGCACGGATCTCGCCCGCTCGCCCCGACAGCGCCCGTCGGCAGCCGCTGCTGCACCGCTCCAAGTCGGACCTGAGCGACCGGCTCTCGCGGGCCACCGCTGACCTGGAACGCTTCTTCAACTACTGTGGTCTCGACCCTGAGGAGGTGCAGGACATGGGCGCCGAGCGCTTTGCCCGCGCCAGCTCTGACATCGTGTCCCTCAAGTTTCACAGCGTGAGCACGGCCAGCTCCGAGGGCGGCTGCTCGCCACCCAGCGTTGCCACGCCGGAGGGGCAGCCAGCCGAACGTGTCCCCTACGGCATCTCCGTCATCGAGCGCAATGCCCGCGTCATCAAGTGGCTGTACGGGCTGCGCCAGGCCAGGGAATCCCAGCAGGTCTCCAACGTGTAGCAGTGCCGTGGTGGTGGGCGCCGAGGACAGGCTGCTCACAAGCAGGTGATGCCGGATGGGGAGGAAGCGCTGGCTGTGCCCTGGGAGGAGTGGGGACCTCTCGCTGGTGACAGAACCCTTGAACTCAGTCCCCCTACCCGTGCTTCCCTGCCCCTTATGCCACAGCGGCACTGGCAGAGCCCTGGTGCAGTGGACGAGCATCCTTCCCGCTGGGTCTGGCTCCATCAGAGCCCTGTGCTGGCACTGGAGATCCAGGTCCCCATCAGCCTGTGGGAGGGCAGAGGACACGTATCCCTGGGTGCGCAGCTCGTCCCCAACACCCTCCCCTTACCCGTTCCTGCAGGAGCCCACATGTGGTCAGCCTGCCTGCCCTGCTCCTCGCCAGCACCCATGGGTGGGGGCGTAAGGGGCTGGTTCCCCCCTGCATGGAGCAGGGACACTGCCACCGAGGGGGTCACGCTGCCTGGGATGGGGGCAGCATCCTGGTGGCCCCCTTCTTAATGCTGGAGGTCTGGGAGGCACTGGGTGCTTCTTTGGGGGGTCAAACCCGACCCCCTGCTTTGAGCAGCCCAGGGCCACGTGTGTGTGAGTGTCTGTGAGTGCTTGTGTCCCCTCCCGGGTGCCAGTGGGCGCACAGCCCCGGGAACACTGGGCCCTGGTATTTATGAAGACGACGATTGTTGGTCTTTTCCTCATTTCTACTGTTTTTTCTGATGTTTGATCTGTACATAATAGTAGTAACACAGCTGTTTTTATTAAAACTCTGTGCTTTGGAGGCTGTGTGCGTTGCTGTCTCTCGAGGCGGTGGAGGTTGGGATGGGGCAGGGACCTTTAGGTGCCCACGGCTCAGCGGGCACTGGTGTGCTGAACAGCCGGGTGCTGGTGGGACCAATGGGTGCCGTGCCGCAGCGTGCCAGCGCGGGGCCCGGCGGGCACAGCGGGGGCGGCGGTTGGGTCCGGCAGGTCCCGGCAGAGCCCCGGCTGGCGGGATTCCCCTCTGTGCTGCAGCCAGCACTGTGCCAACCATGCAGCCCTCCCTTACCTCCTCGCCCCGCTCCGGCAAAGAGCTGCTGAGCTTGGCCGAGTCCCGGCTCCTCTGGGGCTGCGAGATGGGGCGGCGATAGCAGAGACCTCCCAGGTGGGTTGGGGAGGCGCGAGGATGAAAGTCAGGGCAGGGAGCGCTTTGAAGATGAAAAATGCCCATGTGTTAACCCTAGGCAGCCTTGCGCGGCACCGCAGCCCTCGGCAATGCGGGTGCTGCCTGCACCGGTGAGGTCCCCCTGCTCCGTGCGATGCTGGTGCATCCCATGTGGGCAGGTGGCTGCTGGGGAAGGTGGAACGAAGGCCACCAACGCCTGCACCCAGGAAACTCTGCCTGGACACTGGCCCTGTCGCTGCCTCCCTATGGCTCCAGCCACGGTGGTGGGGCCGTGGCTGCAAATGGCTCCGCATGTGCAGGGAGCCAGCCTGCCTGGCGTGGGTCCCGCTCGGCAAACGCCACATGTGTGGCAGTGGTGACAGGCCAGGGGACAAAGTCCAGCCACCCACCCCAAGGCTGCAGGTTCCATTTTCAAAGGGGCCAGAGCTACTGCTGCCCCAGCCAGTGCTTCCCTCCGGCTCAGCCCTGGCTCGACATCCACTGCCCGGGGCAGCACCAGGGCTCCTCTTGACCGGGGCTTCTATCCAGCACTCGTCGTCCCCAAAAAAGCCCTCACGGGGATGAAGGATATCTGACCCCAGCACAGCTCTTGCACTGTGCGTGTCCACCCAGAGCCACTGCCCAGGGTGAAGGATCCATACAGCTCCCGCTGGGGTACGGGCAGGTCCGGCTGCCGGGGATGCGGTGGGCAGGATGTGGGGATGGTGTCTGGCCCGTGAGTCAGGCTGACAAAGCGGGCTGGGGAGGAAGCGCACACCCAGGGGATCCGTAATGACAGCACGTGGGGAGCTGGGTGCCCCCCCCGAGGAGCCAGAAACCCAGGGGTGATGGGGACCTGCTTGGGGCCAGGCTTCACCCTCAGGGAAAGCTCTGTGGGAACCGGATCCCCACCGGTGGCTGGGACCGGCTGTGCTGCCGGATTCCTCAGCCTGGCGTGTCCAAGGCTTGGTCTAAATTTGCTGCTATTGCCAAGGAGGGGGGGACCCACCTGCCCCCCCGCCAGGCACGGGGCTGAGCAGCTGGCATGCCCCTGCGGGCACTGCTGCCCCTTGGCTTGAGCTGACATCCCGTGACCTCCGTGGCTGGGACCTGCCATGGCTGCGTGGCCATCCAAAGCCCTGTGTGACCGTGTGCATGCGTGTTCGTGTGCGTGCACATCCATGTGTGCATGCGTGCTCGTATGTCCACCTGTTTATGTGCGCATGTGTTTGTGTACATGCGTGTCCGTGTGCACGTGTGTGTGCACGCAGATGCAGGGGCAGGAGGAGCTGTGTTCCTGATCCTACACCCGTGGCTCTGCCTGCACGAAACCCCGGCACAGCCGCAGCGAGACAACGCATGCCCCCCGGGGAATGTCCCCCCTTTGCCTGTCCCTGCTGGGGACAGCAGGACGGCCCCAGCGCTCCCTATCACTTTCCCTGACAGCTGCCTCTTGGTGGCTCCGGTTTCGGTGGGGAGCCACAGCTGAGCCCGTCTGTTATTTCTTAGGGAGGAGGGATGGCCGGGGAGGGTGTCCATCCCCCTCGCCCCCTGTGCCGGGGTCTCCCATGGGTGCCCCATGTGCAGGCAGGAGCTGCAGGCAGGCAGCCGGGAGAGGAAGAAAACCGGCAGCACCCCAGCCTGGGGAGCCAGGCCCAGCACCCCGGGGTGGGGGCCACCCTCCCGGCTGGCACGCAGCCCCCCAGACCAGGTGCAGCGGTGCTGTGCCGTGCCGTGCCAGCCGCCAGCGGGACGCCGAAGGTCAGGGCCCGCGGCCGCGCCGGGACGGTTGCTGCCTGCAGCAGCTGCTGCTGCTGCCCCGCTGGGAGCGGGGTGAGGCTCACGGGCGGCCCCCACACCCTGTATTTTCCATTTTTTAATTATTCCACACAGCCCCACTTAATGAGCATCTTCTGGAAGTGCCAACTATGTCACGTGCTTTAATCACTGTTAATTAGCGAATGCCTCAGGACAGCGCTGAGGGCAGGGCGTCGGAAGCCTCCTCGCTGCTGCACGCGCGGTGGGTGCCGGTGCCAGCACCCTGCCAGCGGGTCCCACTGTCCCTGCGTCCCTCGCCCCACTCTGGGGTACTGGCTCTGTCCCTCGGGACCTGCAGCGGGGGCGGGGGTTAGGTGGCAGTGAGGGGTCCCCCCTCACCTCTGCTCTGAGGGGTCTCTGCTGTCACCCACCTGGCGCACCACTGCCTGGGGTGAGAGGGACACGTTTTGGGGAGGGAGGCACGGCGGGACTTGGATGTCACGGAGGCAGTGGGTCCCTGGCAGCTGGTCCCCAGGGCTTGGGTACCAGTGGGACAGGTGACCTGGGGACCCAGTGGGGCACACTGTCCCCCAAGGGTGCTGCAGGGAGCTGCCACCAGGCTGTGGGGGACTGCTAGTGGCAGCGGGACCGAGGGGGATGGGGACAGAGACTGCAGGGGGACAGGGACAACTGCAGAAGGGTGACAGGGACAAGCAGTGACCAGGTGTCACCGAGCCCTGGCCTCTCGCAAGCTCACCCATGCACTGAGCTGCCCAGAGCTCAGGGTCCCCTAGGGGTGCCAGGGGTCCGTCGGCCCTGCCCCCATCCTGCCCTTTTGCCCACCCTTTTGTCCCAGTTGCTGTGGCGGGGGGATGGGTGCCTGTCCTGGGGTGCAGGGAAGCCCCTCCCCACCCACTCCCTCCCCTTCGATGCTTGGAAAATAAATACCTCTTAGTACAAAAATAAAAGCACCCCCAGCCCAAACTCTGGCAGTCTGGGGGCGGCTGCGGGGCCCCAGTGCTGCCGGCCAGGGATGCAGCTGCTCTGTGCCCCGCTCTTCCTGCGCTGCTCCCGAAAGTGCCCCCAATGTGGGCTTGCCATCTCAATGCAATCTCAGGCGAGGGGTGTCAGCCCTGTGCCCCGCTTCCCCCTCCTGCACCCCCATCTCCTATCTCCTCCCCCCTGCCCCATCTCAGATGCCCCTGACAGCCACCCCCAGGACCCTTCCCACCACCTCCCACCCCCAGCCCCATTTCAAACCGCAGCCCCCTTCCCACCCTGTGACCCCTCAGCCCCGTCCTGCCTGTCCTGGGACACTGCCAGCCCCCTGCCAGCGCTGTCCCCCCAGCATGGGGCCACCAGCCATCCCAGCCCAGTGATGGTCCCCTAGGGTCCCCAAAGACTCCCCCTGCTCCTCCCACCTCCCCTCCAGGGTCTGGAAATGCCCAGCCTGGTCCGGCAAGGAGCAGTGCCTGTGCTGCCATGCATGGGGACGGTGGCTTGGGTCATGCACATGGGAGAGGACAGTCCGTGTCCCCCTGTATGGCCGCACCTGGGCAGGACGGGAAGGAAGGATGGCACCGGCCCCTTGCACTCACAGGGACCCCCATCCCTGCCAGCTCCCCTAATCCCGCAGGGAAAGCAGGACGGTGGGGGCTTTGCAATGCCCTAAAACATACAGAAAAGGCAAAGCCCCCCCTGTGCCTTGGAGCCGGGCTGAGCATGCAGAGGGGGTCCCGAGGGGTTCCTGGACCCCCATCCCCGGGTGAAGGAGGTGGCATGGGGAGCTGGAGGCACAGCCCCTCTCCGGGACACGCAGGATCTTGGAGGATGGGATAAAAAATAGTAAAAAAAAATAACTGGGGGAAAATCTTCCCTCCAGCAACCGGGAGGGCTCAGTCTCCCCGAGCCATCCCTTCTCCCCGACCCCTCCTGGCCCTCTCCCTCCATGCCAGGCTGGCACTGGTTGCGGTGCCATGGCTGGCCACCGGCGAGCTAGAAGCTGGCGGGTCGTATCAGCATGCGGGTGCCCTTCAGGGAGTAGCTGGGCCCTTGGAAGTGGTGCCAGCGGATGCCGTTGAGCTTGCGGATGTTGTGCCGGGCCGGGTAGTAGATGCCGTTCAGGTTGGAGAGGCCGCAGGCGTCGAACCACCAGCCTGCGAGGAGGGAGCAGGGCGGGAGGGTGGCATCCTGGGTGGGCACCCATGGGTGCTGCGTGGGTGTCCCCCCCCCGGCTCGCTCACCTCCCGAGAGCATCTGGGCGCACTTGCAGAGGCAGTTGTCGTTGTCGGCGTCGCGGGTGCTGAAGCGGGTGCCCTGCAGCGCCATGCCGCTCTGCTGCCCGGCCGTGCCGCTGTAGTCCTGCAGTGAGAGCCTACCGCCCAGCAGCGTAGCCGTGGCCACGGCCACCATCAGTGCCGGCTGGCTGCTGCTGCGGGGGTTCACAGAGCCCCACAGCCCTGCTCGGGGGTGTCGGAGGCCATGGGATGCCATGAGCTGAGCAAGGGCTGGCATGGAGGGATGCAGGTAGAGATCCTGCAGCTCCAGCTTGACCTGGGTCTGTCAACTTGGAGGCCCTGTCCTGGGGGTCCCCAAGGGTGGAGGTTGAGCCCCCCGAAGCTCCTCTGGTCCTCTTTGCTGGGGGTTGGCTCGGTGCATGCATGGGATACGTGGTGCAGGGGATGTCCAGGGTCCAGCCCCATCTCCAGCCCAGCACCAAGGCACCCATCTGCCCGCCACCCCTCCTGCCCACAACCAGGCTGAGGTTCCTGGGAGCACATGCCATCCTTGCAAGCCCAGTGGCAGGAACGTATGGGTGTCGCAGCCTGGGGATGCCTGGCACCCCCTCGGAATGTCCAGCGGCTGCAGCCGTGTCACCCCCATTTGCCCGAGCATCAAGCTGCGGTGTGAGTGCCCCGGCTGCCGGCTGGCACCGCGCCCAGCCGCTGGCTGGGATGGGAAATCCCGCTGCCTTGATGCAATTTCATGCATTAAAATCCACTTTGGTTTCTCAGGAGCTCGCGCAAAGAAGAAGGAGCGGGTAGCACAGCAATGTCCCCCCCCCCCCCCCCCCCAGCACCTGGGGAGAAGCTCTGCCGAGCCGCAATCCCGCCGGGAAATCCCAGCGAAGCCCCAAAGCCCACCCTCGGGCCACGTGCCTCCCCGGGGCACCACAGCCAGCCCTTGCCCGTGGCCACCGCTGCCAGCGGGGCTCGGGGACAGCTGGAGTCGGGGAGGGCTGGGTGCCTGCCCCTGTAGTGCCTCTCTCCTACCTGTAAAGCTGCCGCTCGCTCCCCAGCTGGAATTTCCCGTAGTGGGCATAGACCTGGCCGCCCTCCCAGTCCCGCAGCTCGACGCGCAGGGTGTAGGGCGCCTGGCTCGTCAGGAGGTGCACGGCCTCGTTACCCAGCCAGTACTCGCCCGCCGCGTCCCCGAAGCCCTGGGGAGGCAGTTGGGTGGGTGAGCGCAGGGTGCGCCGCAGGGTGCTCCCCCTCCCCAGGTGGGTGCAGACCTGCTTGTACTCCCTCCAGCCCCTCTGGAAGCTGAGGCTGCCGTTGGTGCGGAGCTGGATCACGGTCCACCCGCCTCGGTCCGTCTCCATGTCGCAGTACGCCTGCAGTGGGGAGAGCCAGGACGGGCTGCAGAGCGGGGGGACGTGGGCTGGCTCAGGGTGGGCAGCCGGGTGCGTCCCCCCACCTCGGGCTGGGCAGCTCAACATGGGTGCTAGAGCTTGCCGAGGGGCTGGTGAGCATGTGCCGTGCCCAGTGCCTGGCTGGGGGGGAGTCTCACCTCCCTCTGTGGCTGTGGGCAAGGGCTGGGACACGGTGCTCCCGGGTGGGCTGTGGGGGTGCCTTTAAAATTAATTTTATCCCCCCATCTGAAAGCCTGTGCGAGCTCCTCCACCCGGCATCTGCTGCCTTTGCCCCCTCTGCAACCCCCGAGGCATCGCAGCCCCCACGGCCAGATGGGGTGGGGGGCACTGCCCCGGCAGGAGGGGTTGGGATGTGCCTGTCCCATGAGGATACCCACTGTGGTATGGGGCTAGTGTGCACCGGGGGGCACTTGGGGTCATGCTCACCTTTTTGGGCTCGCTGAGGTTGGCGATGTGGAGGGTGTAGACCCCGCTGGCATGGATGCCTGCACGGCGCACCTCGGCGCAGTCCTGGAAGAGCTGCTCCTGCCCGGGCACAGGGGCTGTGGCAGAGGGGACAGTGAGATGGCAGAAACCCTGCCGGTCCCACAGCCCTGCCTGGTTTTGTTGCTCTTTCCCTCTCATTTGGATGCTTTTGTGCCCATGGATTATTTTTCTTTCTTCTACACCGCGTCCCTGGGGCTGGGCGAGGCGGCTGCGATGCACCAGGGCCGCCAGCCTAAGCCTGGGGATTTGCCGTGGCTGGGGATGGGGTCCGTCCCCTGGGGGCTTGGAGCTGCTCCTTGGATGCAATGCAGGGCTTATTTTCGAGGTGAAGTCACCCATGCGTGAGCTGAGCACAGGAGCTGCCACGGTACCCTGGCACCCTCTCGGGAGGGTGAGGAGCTCTCCCGCTGCCCTGCACCCTGCCTGCGCGCCCCGGCTCACCTCTGCCCTGGGAGACGAGGCGCACCAGGCTCTGCACCGACTCGAGGAGCTGGAGCTGCTGGCGCTGGAGCAGGCTGGAGTTGGCGCTGGCGGCCAGCAGAGACTTCTCCAGCTCCTCGATGGTGCCGCTCTGCCGGCTCACCAGGCGCTGAAGCTTCTCCTTCTCCGAGCGGGCCCCCGCCAGCTCCGCCTGGTGCTTTGTCTCCATCTCCAGCACCCGCACCTCCAGGATGCTGAAAGGGGGAGGCAGCAGTGATGGAGGGGGGGGGGGGGGGGGCTGTGCCTGTGCCAAGCAGCCGGGCAAGGGAGAGGGTGGCAGAGCAGACCCAGCCCCAGCTGCGGTGCCCCAGCACATCTGTGGGGACCCAGAGCTGTCCCTGTCCCTTGCCATACCCCCCAAATAGCACCCCACCTGGCACCTCTGGGACATGCTTAACTAAGGGGCAATCAAAGCCCAAGGGGCTGTGCTGGGACTGTGCAATCCCCCAGGGACCCCAGCCAGCCCCTGGAGGGGTTCAACCCCCCCCCCCCCCCCAAAGCGCAGCCGTGCTCCTGGGGTGGGAGAGACCCGCCTCCCCTCGGGGTCCGGGGACTGGGGGGGTCCCCAGGTCACCCCAGGCCCTACTTGTTCCTGTTCTGCAGCTTGTGGATCTCGTTCGTCTGCAGCAGCAGCTGCTTCTCCAGCTTGGTGGTGGACAGGGAGTTCTCCTGCAGCTGCATCTCGATGCGCGACGTCTGGTTCAGCACCTGCCCCAAGAGCAGAGGGGAGCATTGGCATGAGCAGCCGGGGCCACACCATGTCCTCGGTGTCACCGGGCTCCCGGCTCCCGGGCACACAACCCTGGTAGCTCTGCACACCGGTGCATTAAACCATGCATCACCTCAGGGAATTGCCTCACTTCTAGCAACAGAGAAACCATGTCGCTCACCACAGTCCCAGGGGTGGTGGGGACATGGGGACACAGGTGCCATGTGCCCCGGCCACCCCCTACCTGGGCCTCCACGTCGGTGAGCTTGCGGCTCTGCTCAGCGCTCTGGTTGAGGAGGGTGCTGCTGATCTCCAGCATGGCGGCAGTCTGGTTCTGCACCGCCGTCTGCCGCAGCTGCACCATCTCTGGCTTCATGCTCGTCTGGATGTAGCTCTCCAGCTGTGGAGGGGAGCGGGGACGCGGCGGGTCATTCGGGGAGCTCGCCAGGTCCTCCCTCAACACCCCAGCCGAGCCTGGCACCACTCAGCACAGCCCCCAGGCACATCCCTGGAAGCGTTTCGGCATGGCACGACTCATCACGGGGCCCTTTGAAGCTTATCGGGAGGACAGAGCGAGCTGCCCAGGGGCTGCGCTGCATCAGGGGAGCCCCCACCTTGTGTGCCGGCCGCCCAAGATTCCTGGGCTGTGGTGCCAGCTGGGACCTGGCGTGGGCTTGCGTGTGTGTGTGCAGGTCTGCTGGCGAAGCGCGGCTGCTGCTGCCCGGCCGAGGTGGCCTGTGCCGAGCAGCCAGGCAGGGAGCATCCGGCATCGGCATCAGCTGCTGGCCCCCAGCCACCAGTTTCCCATGGCTGCGGACATGGAGGGTGGGGGCCACCATTGGCCGGGGAAGGTGGGTGTCCAGCGCCCAGTGCTGCCCCGCCATGGGGAAGCACTCGGGGCTGGGAAGAAGCCGGCTGCGGACACGGCCGAGCTGTCGCTTCCGCTTTCCCAGCCCACGGGGGAGCCGCCTTTCCCAAAGGCTTTTCTATTTCTGGCGGCCTCACCATGAGGTTCCCATTCAGCCCCTCCCCGGGGCAACGGCCTCTGCAGGGGCACGGTCCCTCGGCGGGGGCCGCGGGGAACGGAAGGGGCCGCGCTGCCGCCCACGCTGGGAAGTGAGAGC
The DNA here is from genome assembly GCF_965231255.1 of Vanellus vanellus. Taxonomy (NCBI): domain Eukaryota; kingdom Metazoa; phylum Chordata; class Aves; order Charadriiformes; family Charadriidae; genus Vanellus; species Vanellus vanellus. The sequence goes on from NC_138920.1 coordinate 13,812,815, forward strand.
GAGAGGGGACGGGGGCTGCCCAGCTCCCTCCACCCCACAGATCCCACTGTCCCCACAGCGCCCGGATCCTGCTCCCTCCCGACCTCCCAGCTGGTGTAGGCAGAGCCCCACATCCTCGTGCATCTCATGTAGTTGTGGACCAGGCGGGACTGGCAGGGGTGGGATGGTGCTCTCCGAGCGGAGTGGCAGGCAGACAGAGGTGCCGGGATGCTCAGCGCCGTGGCGGGCAGGCAGCAGTGCCAGGATGCTCAGCGCCATGGTGGGCAGGCAGCAGTGCTGGGATGCTCAGCACCATGGTGGGCAGGCAGTGGTGCCGGGATGCTCAGCGCCATGGTGGGCAGGCAGTGGTGCCGGGATGCTCAGCGCCATGGTGGGCAGGCAGTGGTGCTGGGATGCTCAGCACCATGGTGGGCAGGCAGTGGTGCCGGGATGCTCAGCGCCATGGTGGGCAGGCAGTGGTGCCGGGATGCTCAGCGCCATGGTGGGCAGGCAGTGGTGCTGGGATGCTCAGCACCATGGTGGGCAGGCAGCGGTGCCGGGATGCTCAGCACAGGAGCGGGGCCGGCAGCGGGCCAGGGTGCAACGCTCAACTCTGCACTTGTTTGCACATGATGAAATCTCACTGGCAGCAGCGGGGCCCCGTTCCCTCCTCCCCAGAACCAGGCAGCGGCGAAACCATCACCCCACCACGTGCACCCATGGAGGGCAGGAGGGTCCCAGGACTGGGGACCCCGGCCGGCATTGCCTGCACCCCACTTCCCTGGGGATTTTCCCTCGCAGGAACGTGCTTACGGGGAGGAAGCGGGGAAAGGTCGGAGAGCCACGTCTGGAAAACATTTCCCTGAGCTGAGTGATTGCTGGAGAGTTTCCCTTTAACCACGTCGTTAATCTTGTTGCTTCACAGGGCTCGGGGAGGCCTTTTCTCCCTCTCAATCTTGCTGCTTTTTTTTTTTTTTTTTTTTTTTTAAATAAACATATCTCCGAGCCCAAGGGCAGTACATACCCGTGGAAAAGGTCAGGCTGGCACGGGGAAGGCTCAGTGTAGCCAGAGATGGAGCCCCAGGTCCCTGCCCCAACAGGTTTCTGGGAGCAACTGGGGCTGGAGGGGGATGCAGTGTCCCCGGCCCTGGGTGGCACAGGGGACCTAAGTGGGACAGGCTCTGTGCAGAGGGCTGGAAAATCGGGGTCGCCCTCCCTTTACCCCATGACTTGCTGAGGTGAGCTGGGCTCTTCTGGTCTCAGAGAGGTCCCACCAGCCTTATTTCTCCCCGAGAAGGGCAGAGCGGCCAGGCGGGGGACCGTGGTGCTGCAGGTCTCCCCAAAATGCTGCCCTGTTGCCCATGGCTGGATGATCCTGTGCTGCCTTCTTGCAGCCGCATCCATCCCCTGTCCCTGTCTCCATGCTGCCCTGGCATTTCTAAACATCCTGCAAGCATTGGTGGTGGGGGGGGCCTGGGCCAGAGGTGGGGGGAAGCCCCCCACGTGCTGCATGCACCCCTGCACCCATGCCAGCATGAGCAGCACCAGCCCCTGTGCTATGGGCGCCCCTGCTGCTGAGGCGACAACCTGCTGCTGCCCCACTGGGGACCCCATCCCACCCCAGACCCGGTGGCACCATCAAATGTTTGTGTTTGAAGTAAAATTAATTCCTCCTGAGACAGGAACAGCTGATGGGACGATGAGCAAAAGCCATGTGTCCCCGTGTGCCATGTCCCTGTCCCTCCTGGTCATGGGGGGCTGCACATGGGGGAGATGGAGCAGCACCCCAGTGCTGGGTCCCTCGGGGAAGCTGGGTGCTGGAGGTACCCGAGGGGGCCTGGGGACCCCTGCCCAGTGCTGGGGGCTAAGCACCCTGCTGGCAGGGCCCCCAGCCCCCGGCACCCGGCAGGGCTCCCAGGCCCAGAGCAGAGCAGACAGGGATGCGATGTTGTTTACAATCTGTCCCCGAACCCGATGCCTCCTTCGAGCCCTGGTTTGTTTGTTCAGGCCTGGAGTCCGACCAAAACAAGCCTCCCTGGGCAGCTCCGGTTAAATTAGGAAAGCCAAGGAACAACAGGGGAAAAAAAAAAAAAAAAGCTAAAAGCTGCCTTTGCTGGAGGGACTGTGCTAGGGGATGGGATAGGAGGGGATGGGATGGGGTACCAGATGCCCAGTGCCCCACTGCCTCATGCTCCTTGGGGCTGCGATGTGGGGCATTCCTGCCCACAGCTGCCCAGATGTGCAGCCCCACTTTGCCTGTGGCTGCCTGCTCCAGGGAAGGGCCATGTGCACCTGCGGTGGGACCTCTGGTCCCCCATCCTTGCTCGGCCATGCCCAAAGGCTGCCCTCACCCCAAACGCAGCTCAGAGCTGGCCTGGGCACCCAGGCCACAGGGACCCCAGGGCAGGGACCCTAGAGCAGAGGCACCCCAAGGGCGCAGGGATCCCAGGATGCAGGAACCCCAGGGTGCGGGCACCCCTGGGCACAGCAGACCCAGCAGTGATGGAGATTCTCTGCCACCAGCCGGGTGGTGGCTGGCTCTGCCAGTCCCTCTGCGACACACCGGGCTGGCTTCCAGTGGAGCCGTGGCTCAGCGTTTTCCCCGGCTTTGAGGAATTTGTCATCTAGGATGGCTGAGGGGATGGGGACAGCTCTGCATGTCCCTGCTGCCTGCCCTGTCCCCCATGGCCAGGAGACGCTGCCTGATCAGCGTGGCTGGCCCAGGTCACCCCGGGACCCCCCCTTTCGGTGCGTTTGGCCCCAGCTCTGGCCCCGAGCTCTGTGGGGGCTCAGCATGCGCCATCTCACCGTGCTGCCAGTCCCACTCAGCCGGGGGCATCATCCAGGAACACGGAGTGCAGAGGGACACAGATCCCATTGCATCCCAGTGGGACACAGCCAGGACCTGGATGCGGCTGTCCTAGCGATGCCACTCAGCTGGAGGGACAGTGACGGCTGGGGACAAGCCGCTCACCCTCTTATCAGCACAGGCACTCGGGTCCTGGTGCTGCTGCCTCTCCGGGGTGCAGGGTTTACGGCCCCCCAGGGAAGTGTCCCCCGGGACGAGCCGGCCGGGAGCTATTCCTGGGTCTGACGCAGGCGGCTGTGCTGGGCCGCAGATGGGGGCTCCATCTCTGCGAGCCCTTGGGAAGGAAATGCCGCTTCCTGCCGTGGGCGGTGGGGATGGGGTGAGCCGGGGTGGGGGGCACCCCTGTGGGCACGCAACCCTTCTGGTGCAGCACTCCGCTGCCCCCTCCCCTGCCCCCTTCCACTCGCCCTTGTGCCGTGGGGCTGCGCGGGAGCCGTGGGGCTCACCGAGCGCCAGGAGCTTTTGCAAAGCCCGCAAGTGGGAAAATGATGAAGTGGGAGACGTTTCGGCAGCCCCTGCCCTCAGGTCCCTCGCTCCGCCGCCTGCCAAAATCCTTCCCAAGAGCTTTCCAGCAGGGCTGCATCCTGACCCAGAATGAGGAGCGCGGAGCCCCGAGGGATGCCTGGCACAGCCAGCCCAGCTGGGACCACGAGGAGTTGCGGCAGGGCGATACAGCCACAGCGGCAAGTACCGGTGATCCGCAGCACCCACGAGCTGCGGTGCTGATGAGCTGCAGCACCCGCAGCACCAATAGCACCCATCCCCTCTGTGAAGACACTGCCAGGATCAGGCCCAGGTTGCAAACCTGCCGGGGAGACGCTGACTTGGCCGCAGCGCTGCTGCTTGGGTGGGCGTGAAGCCCCCGTGCACCCAACTCTGCCTGGAGCAGGCAGGGAGCCGGAGCGGGCAGCCGGTGCAGGGATGCTGCACGCGTGGGTGCTGGAGGCAGACCCCTGCCCACACCACCCCGCTGCCCGTCCCCCCGCCGCCCCGCACCCTACCTTCAGCAGCCACTGGGTGCTGTTCTCCAGGATCCTCTCGAGGTGCTGCAGGCGCTGGGCGGCCCCGTGGCCGGCATGCACGGTGCCGGCCGGCGAGTCCCGCTGCAACAGTGCGTTGGCGGGGCCAGGGATGGCGGGTGCAGGCGGGCACGGCGGCGGGTCGGTCTCGGGCAGCACGAAGGTGTAGCTGCAGTGGCCGTGCTGCACCCGGTGGTAACGCCGGCGGCCGCCCCCCTCCAGCGCCCGGCGCTGGGCTCCGGCCACGCACAGTGCCGTCGTGGCACAGGTCAGAGCCACGAGGCCGAGGCTGAGCGCCCGCATGGCACAAGGGTCCCCACGGTGCTGGGGGGGGCGGGGAGGAGACCAGGGTGCTGCTGCCGGGGATGTGCCCGCACTTCCCAGGCAGCCGCGACGCCGCTCTTTGCCGGGACGGGTCAGTGGGTGCTCGCCGCCGAGTCAAAACGCTGTGATTTCGGCATTTCCTCCCTCTGAGCCGGCTCCGGCCGCCCCGGCCTTTTATCGCCAGGCGGCCGCAGCCCTCGCAGGGGGAGAGGGGAAAAAAAAAAAGAAAAACAAAGGAAAAAATCTGTTTAAAAACAATACTTCTATCTTTTTTCTCTCCTCCTAGCCCACTGCGGGGAGATCAAGTTTCACACGTGATCTATAAATGTCTCACACACACACACACACACACACTCGCACACACTCGTACAAGCAGCCCCTGTCCCTCCCCCGGCTACACGTACCCGCCAGCCCCCCCCCCGGCCGTTCTCTGCGCAGCTCATTGCACCTCCCATGGCAGGCAGCGCTGCGGCAGCATCACCACCAGCGGGGCTGCGCTGCCCATACCAGCACCGAGACCTCCCACGCTCCAGCCCCAGCACCCAGCGAGTCCTCCCCCCCCCGATCAGCACCCGCTGGAACCCAACGCCCCCAGGACCCCCCCAACCCCGGGGAGCAGAGCTCCCTCCCCGCTTCCCGGCTATTTATAACACTGGAGGGAGCCAGGCCTGGATTTGGCCGCTTCGGCCATGGGATGAGCCCGTGGGGAACGGGACGGGGGCTGTGTCCCAGGCAGAGCTTGGCAGGAACCAGCCAGACCCGTGCAGGGCTCGGGGTGCCCAGCCCCGAGGATTGGGGGTCCGCTGGGGGCTGGGACGGCTGCGTGCCAACAGCCGGCGGTCACCGTGGCTGCCAGCCTACGTGCTGGGTTAGATCTTGGCTGGGTCTCCTTGGGAGGGGACAGTCACAGTGGTGGCGACAGGCTGGCATGGGACAGCGGGCTTCCCTGGGCATGGGAATGCCCACGCGTCTCAGGAGAGGTTGATTTTCTCCCAGCACGGGGGGGCACACGAGTGTCCCTGCATGCCGGGCTGCTCACACAGACGTGGGGCCAGAGGAGGGACCCTGCTGCCATCCCGGTCACCGCGGGACGGCCAGGGATGCTGGAGGAGCTGGTGGGACCACCGTCTGCAGCACAGAGATGTGCTGCCCGGTGAGTGGGGTGGTCCCGAACCTTGAGCAAAACCCCAGAGCTGCCATGGGGCCGGCATGCTGTGGTTGTGCCGTTGCAGTAACCGGATTACGTGTCTGGGTCCGGCTGTCGCTGTGAGTGGGGCCCTGTGAGACCCGGTCCTCTCACTCAATTAGCAACCGGCCGGACGAGCCCCTTGGCTCTTCCCGGCGGCAGAGCTGAGCCCGCGATACCTGTGGGGCAGCAGACCTGGTGATGCTGCTTGCCGCTTGCTCCAGCTGCTGGCTCAGGCACCAAGTGATGCTGGCGATGCTTTAAACAAAAAAAATCTAAAAGAAAAACTTTCCCCAGACTCCCGCGGTGCTTGGGGGCCGGGGCAGGGTGAAACCCCCCCACACTGGGAGCCACAGGCTGCAGGTTGCAGGACGGAGGGGTCCGGTGCTGGTGGCTGCATTTCCCGCAGTGGGGCCAAGGGATGCAGGGGTAATGCCGTGGCCACAGCCATCATCCCTGTCCCCCACCATCCCCCCCAGCAGCGCCTCGTGGAAATGAGGAACACAGGGAAGCAAGAGAGATGCCGGAGGTTTAATACATTTATTCGCCATTAAGCAAACGGAGGAGCTGCTACGGCAGCTTTGTGCCGGCTCCTGGGGCCGGCTCGATGCTGACACCCAGCGCTCTCGCCCTGAAGGGTCTGTGCAGCCCTCGTGGCCCCCGCAGCCCCGACACCCCACTGCCAGACCTGGCCTCCCCCTGCCCACGCTCACAGCAGGGACGGGGGGCTCTGACCCTGGGAAACCCCCAAATACAAAGACGCCTGTGGCTGGGGCAGCAATTTTGAGCAAAACACATGTTAAATATGCTGATACAGCCCTCTGTGCCTCCCAGACATACACCATTTGTTTCTGCAGGTGATGCGAGCGCGACAGCCAGCTCGGCAGGATAGACTGGCACGGCCGGGCTCAGCACCCCCAGGTTGTACCCCGGGTGACATTTGGGAGGTGGCTGCTCCCAGTGCGTCCCAGCTGGGGGATGCAGGAGGCAGCATCGTCCTCTGCCGGGACTCGGTCCAGCAGCTGCAGTTGCAGGGTGTGCAGCCCCTGTCCTGGACCAAACATGGCCAGAGCCACCCTGAATTCCTGTGCCCACATCCTACTGGAGACAGATGCTCCCCCAGCCCTTCTGTCAGCCTGAGGGTGGCAGGATTTGGCCAAAGGTTGTGCCGGTGAGGATGCTGAGCACCAGGCCGGCATGGTCCCCAGCAGGATTCCCAACCTGGGGGGCTCGCTGCCCTCTGAGCACGAGGACAGCAGGATTTGACCCATGGTTGTGCCATTGGGGACGCTGAGTACCAGGTTGGGTGGCTGTGAGCGATGGTGTGGTACTCAACAGGGGTCCTGCCACCCTCTGTGCTGGTGGCTGAGGATGGGGGACCCTATCCAGTACCCGGAGCAGCTCGGTTGCACGCTGTGCACCCCAGCATCCCTGTGCCATCGGGACACCGTGGAGACAGAGCATCTCCTAGCCCTGGGGGACGGTACCCAGGCAGGCACAGGGGCCAACCCTGGCATCAACCTCATCCCACCCGGCTGGAGCAAGGGAAGGGACCGAGAAAGCTGGGGGAGAGGGAAAAACAAAAATAAAGGAGTCACCCCCTCCCCGAGCCCCAGGGCATTGCTTTGGACACTGCAAATTAGATTTTCTGAAAAGGAAATGTTTTACAGGCCATAAATTGTCTCAAAAGAAAATGGGAGGGGGGGGGGGGCAGAAAATTGTGCAATTTTTTTGTGGATGGAAAAACAGGGGCGACGTGGCTGGGGCAGCACGGCGGGAGCCGGTCGGGAGCTCTCCGTGCCGCCGGCCGGCGGCACGGAGAGCTCCCGACCGGCTCCCGCCACGCTGCCCTGGCTCCCATGCCAGTGCTGCTAGGTACCCGTGTGTGGTTCTGTCTTCGGCTTCTTCTGTCGCTTTTTGCCTTTATTTTTGGGTTCGGTTTTCTCTGGAACAGAAAAATGAGGAGAAAAGGAGGGCTCACTCATTGGCCGGGCAGCAAGATCCATCCTGAGCCCCATCCCTAGGATGCGGCTCCCTCATCTTCCCTTGGGTGTTAGCACAGGACCCTCTTCCCAATTTGGGGGACGCCAGAGCCCTCTCCGGGTCACCAAACAGCAGCGGTCAGGCCGTTGGGACCCAAATCTCTGCATGTCCCGAGGAGCTGCCCCAAGCATCCTCCGGTTGGCCGAGGTGTCGGTGCCGAGACACCAAAGCCAACAAGGATGCGGGATAAGCCCCGCCATGCCGTGGGCTCCTGTGGGAAGGGGAGCAGCCCATGCTGGGGAGCAGAACAGATGCCCCAAAACTGGGCAGCTTCGCCTCTCCTTCCCTCCCTGCACCCACCATGCGCTCTCCTGACCCTGAGCTGGCTGACATGGCGGGGTCTGATGCTGCTCTCCCCGCGCAGCCCCCGTGTGAGGGGCACAGGGACCGCGACCGGCCGGTGCCGCATGCACCAGCGCTGTTGTCTCCGATCCCTTCTGAGGGCTTCAGCTCTTTTCCTTTTCTTTTTCTGTTTTTCGGCTCTGATCTCCCAGACAGTTGCCACCCACAAAGGAGAGGGCACAGCACGAACACCAAGCGTCTGGAGAGCGCGGCAGACACACAAGGCAGATTTACAGCAGCATGAGGGGTTTTGTGCCTCAGCCAAGCGCGGATGCTTCTCCCTTCCAGCTGCCCGGGGATGGCTCAGAAGTGGTGGCACAAATCTCTCATCACACGGTCGGGTCTCACTGCCTTCCCCGGCTCGCCCGGGCTGGGGGTGTCTCGGCTGCATCAAGTGAACTTGCTGTCCTCCTCCAGCATCTGGATCCCATAACCCAGCACTTGGCCAGGCAGGCAGGAGCCTGGGAGTGAGGGTAGATGCACACTCCGCCGCGGCGGGGACGCCGAGCAGCCTGCCCAGGAGCTGGCGGCCAGGCCAGGCTGCCAGACACGAAGGGGCTGCTCTCTCCTGCCCACCCAGCCGGGGCAGCAGGCAACGGGGTCTTGCTCATGGGGGACTGAAGGGATTTCCCTCTGCCTTCTTGGGGCCAGACCTGTCTCCAGAGCTGATCGCAGCCTTGAGAGAAGAGCCCTACCATTCCCTGAGCCCATCACCATGGCTTCAGGGCTCCCGGCTTGCAGGAGCCCGGTCAGAGCCAGGAGGCCAAGTGCTGTTCTGGGGTGTCATTGCTTTCCCAGTCACCCCATGAGATGGGGGGCCTCCAAAGCGCTGGCACCACGGTCCCTGCTGCCAGGACCCGCTGTGTGCCAGGCAGTGCTGGGCACAGGCACGGCGCCGTGGGCACCCGCTCGACACCTCACCGTGGGACACCGTGCTCCAGAACAGCCCATCCTCCCATGTCAAACTTGCCACATCAAACTGTCACCAACTCTCTGGGTCCAGAGCCTGCACAGCCTGGCAGGGAAGGGAACACCCCCGAAATCGATGCCACCTGGCACCCCGAAGCTGTGAGTCGGGGCCCGGGCGGGGAAGGAAATCAGCTCCTCCGTGCTGTCAGCAGGAAAACATTATTTATGACTGATGGTGCTGAGATGAAGCTGCTCTCCTGGCTCCATGGCCCCAGCCCCAGCACACACGTCTTCTGTTCTTGCCCCCCTTTCTCCATCCTTTTTCTCTCCCTCTCCCTTGCAGTCCTTTCCTCCACCGCTCTCGGCCCCTGCCGCGCTGGCGGTGCTGGTTGGCGCGTCCCACGGCACACAGTGAGTCCGCAGCTCCGAATCGCAAACCTCTGCACCGCTGGGGCCGGTGGCTCAGATCTCCTTCCAGGCCCTACAGATTGGTATCTCATGCGATCCCCCTTTCTGCCAGTTATTAAGATTTATTAGAAGAGCTTCGGTCCAGCCGGTTGCATCCAAAAATGACATCAGCCGCCTCCTGGTTCCCATCACCAGCCACGCGCCTGCGCCGCCCGGCCGGACCCTTCACCATGTCTGGGCGCTGCGAGAGGTGGCGGGGAGCCCCCAGCCTGCGGGACACGGTGCTGCCGCGGTGGGAGTAGATGCAGGAGCAGGGGCAAACATCTGGCCGGGAGAGCCACGGAGGACGACTCTGCCCTGGGGTGTCTCCCAAACCTTTGGCCATCAGAAATCTCCCGGGTGATGCCCTCCAGCTCCACCAGCACTCTGGCTATTTTGGGGGCTCAGAGGTTTTTGCAGGAACCACCCCCATGGGTCTCAACCCTCCTTATTCACAACTGTGGTGCAGAAAGCCCCGGCTGTGCCTTTCCCCTTGCAAGCACGGCAGGACAGGAGCCGGAGCTCGGCAGCCTCGTCCCGCCACGGTGGCTCAGCCCAGCGCCTGTCCCAGCCTGATGGTGGAGGGGGACGCCGGCCGGTCCCAGGCAGTCTCAGGGGCTGCGGGGTGGGAGCAGCCAGCCTGGCGCACTGCCCACGGGGGTCCCCGCCAGCCCCGCCGCCAGTGCCAGCGCCGGGACTGCTCAGCACATGTGCCTGAGACCGCGGCTTTCTCCAGAACTGCACATTTATAGCCACCGGCCTCAAAATGCTTGGGAGATGACAGCCAGGCTCGCTGGCCACTGCCAGACCGTGGCCACCGCCCCCCTCCCACGGCACACTTTGGGGCTCGCTTTGGAGGGGTTCGAAGGTGTGACGCTCACCTCCCGGGCAGTGCTTCCTCATGCGGCACTTCCTCGTCTCCAGCAGCGCGGGGCAGATGGCCCCCTCCTCCTTGGTGGCCCCTGTCACCTCCCGGACCCGCGTCTCCAAACCCCACTTGCAGCCGCAGGTCCGGCCCTCGTGGGTGCAGGCGCTCCACTCGCTCCACGGCCCTGGCTCGCACATCTCTGCAGGGGACAGGGGTGCAGAATGGGGACGGTGACCACGCAGCAGCAGGCACGTCCCCAGGCACCATGGGCAAGGGGTGCGGGTGCTGCTTACCTTGGCACTCGCGGGTGCCGGGCTGCACCGCGGTGCTGGGGGGGCACTGCCGAAAGCACTGGCCCTTGTGCAAGTAAAACTTGTCTTTGCACTTCATGCAGAAGTCTCTGCTGAAGCAGCTCTCGCAGCTGGGTGACCTGCACTCTGCCGGGAAGGAGGGCTGGTCAGCGGGGTGAGCCCGAGGGCCGGCACGCGGTGAGCCCGGAGCTGGCAGCCCCAGTATCCACCAGGGACCCAAAGCCCTTTGCAAACCTGCAGGGTCCAGGCTGCAGCTCTGGGCAGGGGAAAAGGGGAGGAAGCCCCGTGGCCCGGTTGCCTCCCGGCTCTCACCACTGCCCCTGGTTCCATGCCGCCATGGCAAATGCGGGCGAGGGGACACGGGGGCACTGGGAGGAGTGGGGGGGGCCCTGGCTGGCGCGGGACCTACTTGTGCATCTGTTGACCTCCAGCCCCCGCACGCCGAAGTAGCCAGGGGGGCAGGTGTGGACGCACATCCCGTACTGGCGGATGCCGTCCCTCCAGATGAGCAGGAAGAGCCGATGGTGGCAAGTGATGCAGCCGTTGTCCTCCGAGCACAGGACACAGCCCGTGCAGTTCTCCAGCAGGCCAGCGCTCGCTGCGGGGACAAACAGAGGACAGGGGCTGTGGCATGGCTGCAGCACACGTCCACGGCACAGCCGAGGTGCCGGGGAGGGTTCCAGCCCTGTGGCAGCCCCTCTCTGTCCTGCGGGGGTCACAGCACTGTCCTGTCTCCCTGCAAACGCCTCCCCACCTCCCTCTGCTCCCCAGATCCCCCCCTCTGCCTGGGCTGGCAGCGTGGGGACACACAGAGCCATCACTCCCCGTTGCACTCAGCTCGGGCATGTCCGCATCCATCACCCCAAGGTCCAGGGCTGAGGGTCTGCCCCGTGCCCAGCTCTGCCCGAGGGTGCCAGCCTGAGCCCTGTCCCTACGCCAGCTGTGCCCACCCCGTGGGAAGCATCCTAAGCTCGGTCAGTGGGTAGAAATATGCTCTGACCTGGATTAATTAGTTGATGCCTGTTAAGTGCCAGGGGACAAAGAGCATTTTGGAAATGATCAAGAGGAGCGGAGATAAGGATGGGTCTGGTTGCTCAAGAGCGAGTGCCTGTCACTTCCCTGGCTGCCTCTGCTGTGCTTCTGACCTGCGTGACAGTGGCCGACCCCAAGGTGGCCTCTGCTCCCAGGGACAAGGATGGGTTGCCAGCCCCCACCAGCCCGCAACCCCCAGCAGGGCCCACCGAGAGCCAACCGCTCCTCCTCCCCGAGCCGGCTCCCTGTGCCCAGAGAAATGCAGCCCAAAGAGATGCTCCCGGCACCCTTCGGAAGCTCGGTATCCAGGGGGTTACCCACGCCTGGTGTGTTTTTTGCACCCCAAGACTGGCTGGGCATCTCCATAAGGGGCCACCAAGCTCCTGCGCGCAGGCGGACGATGACTCCGCTGTGCCCGGCTGCGTCGGGAATCGCTTGCTCGGCTCTGGCACCGCAGGCTTCCCCGAGCATCCCTGAGCAAAGGCTCATGTTGTGCAGCAGCGGCAGTGCCAGCAGCGCCGGCGCTGCGTGCTCAGGGGCCGGTTTCCATCTGCCAGCAGATCTTAGAGCATTAAGATGTTTTTTTGTACGTAGTGAAGGCCTAGGGAGGAGGTTGACCTGGACGGAGCCCAGCGCCTGCGGTTGGGACAGGCGGGGGCTGATGTGGACCCCCCGGATTCGAGCCCTGGCAGGCACCGTGAAGGACCTGCCCTGGAGCAGCTCCGGCCCCCGCAGAGCCGAGCGGGTGAGGGTGAGCCAGAGGAGCCGCTGCTCTGGGTGCTGCCCAGCACGGACATGGGATTCAGCGCCGGGAGCGATGCCTGGCACTGATCGTCTCTGACTCCCAGGAGCTGACAGCAGAAGGGCCCCACGGCTGCGGTGGCCGGGGCAGAGGGGCTGGTGGAAAGCAGAAGTCGGCGCTGGGGAAGCCGGGGGAGATGTTGGCAGCCTTGTGTGCCCATCCCTGGCACAACTTTCCCTGGTGCAAGCCAGTCCTAGGTGCAGTGGTGCCATATAGCTGTCCCCCGCTGGCTCATCCCGGTCCCCTTGCCGGGGCACAGGAGCTTGGACGGCAGAGTGGTACGGCATGGCTGGGAGGCTTCGTTAGGGCTGCGTCTGCTGGGAGCACGCTAACGAAGCACCTTGGATCCATTAAGTTGTTATGGTCTCCGTTACATATTTACCAAACGCTGACAACATTTGTGTTCCTGGCTGCAGCTGGGACGGCTTCCCTGGAGACCCAGAGATTTACAAGGCTCTTTCCCTTCAATAATTTTTTTTTTGATGGCTTTTTCTTTTTTTGCCGCTCTCCCTCCAACCCCCATCTCGGGCAGGAGAGGTGGGGAGCCCTGCGCCGGCTCCGGGGCTTCGTTCCTCTCTCCGGCTTCAAAAATAGCCTCATGGTGCAGAGCCGGGGGAAGGCTCGGCCAGCCAGGTCCCGCTCCTCCGCTCCGTGAGCCTCGGGGCTGCCGGCATGGCACGCGCCTCTGCTGCCGGGAGCAATGCCGGGGAGCGGCCGCAGAGCCGGTGGAGGGCTGTGCCGCTCAATGGGACATGGGTCACACCGAAACTGTGGGACCGGGGAAATTAGGGAGACTGGGTGGGTTCACCTCCCCCCGCCCGGTGGTGATTGCAGACCTGGGTTGCAGGGCTGAGCTGAGACGGGCACTGGGCAGGGGGCACACGGAATACTGGGCTGCCCGGGTGGGCGCTCCTTGCTTGGGCTGTGCTGGACGGCAAGCATGGCATCACCCGCCGCTGCCCGCCCTGAGCCCAGCTCTGCCGCCATGGGCTCTGCAGGCACTGGGAGGCTCCTGGGCACTGGGCTGCCCAGACCGTCCCTCCAGGGCAGCAGAGCACAGCTGGAGGCAGTTCCTGGCGGCAGTGGGGTGGCTGTGGGGTGCTGCAGCATCCCTCTTGGCTCCTGGCCCCCAGAGACTGTGCTGGCGCTTCTGCCAGGACCTGAGGCCCCCATGCATCCCGTAGCACCGGGCTGCTCCGCATTGAATGCCAGCGGCTGTAGAGCTGATCCCATGGCACCCCGAGCCCCTCTCGGTGTCGGGCTGTTCCCGATCAGGGGTGTTTCAGCTGCCAGCCTGGCCACCCGCATAATCACACGCACCCACTGACTCCGTACATCTTTAACATGCAAGAGCCACAGGGAAAGCTGCCCGGGCTCCAGCCTGGACCCCCAAAGAGCCCTGGTCCTGCCAGGTCCTGTCCCTACCCCAGCACACACCAGTTCCAAAACCGACCTGCTCCCGGCGCAGAGCTAAGCATCGGCCCTGGCCCCAGTCCTCGCGGCTGGGTGGCATTGCCCAGCACTGCCGGGCATGGTGCCCGACGAGCCGGTGCCCGACGGAGGGGTGCCCGTACCTCGGCACAGCCCCAGCACACACCCTGCCCTCTGCCCTGGCACCAAGCAGCAGCTCAGCTGGTGCCTCTGCTCAGGGGAAGGACAGGGCAGGGGGACAGGCAGTGCCCACAGTGGTTCTGAGCATTTTTCCAGGAGGTTTTACTCCCCACACACTTAATAAGTTAAGCAGAGAAGGGAAATATTGGAAAATCAGCCCGTTCTGCACTATCCCCACTGTGCCCGCCTCTTTGCAAAGGTGGTCCCCATGCCAGCCAGCATCCCCCTGTCCCCTGCCAGCCCCGAGGGCAGGGCTGGCATCGGGCAGGCAATGCCACGGGGCTGGGCATTGCCTTCTCCGCGCACCTACCCTGAGCCAGCCCCGTGCCATGCACTGAGAGGGGAACACAGCCGGTATTCAACAGGGACCAAGAGACTGGGTTGGGAGGATGCTGGTTCCCCCCGCTCCTTCCAGCCCCGGGTGTAGATCAGTCCCGTTTCACACCTCCTGCCCGCTCCACACAAGCAGCGCCGGAGGCTCCGTCGCTGGCAGGGGAGGCAGGAGCCGGCAGCCCCACGTCCCTGAGCTGCCCCGCGGTACCTGAGCGGGACGAGCCGGCCGCGCACACCGTACCTTGCTTCTTCCATCGGTTCTGCGTGAGCATTTCCATGGAGCTGATGAATAACAGCAACATTAATATTATCCACAGCATCTGGGCAGGAGTAATTTCGGGCAGGGAAGAAATCAAATCATCCAAGCGGCTGGCGGGCTCGCCTCCTGCCAGAGCCAGCCGAGGGGCGGCGGGAGGGAGGAGAGCGGCTCTGGGCTCACACCATCCCACCCCGGCGCTGCCGCAGGCACGCAGACGAGCTTTAAGGTGGCATAAGCTGGTGAGCCCTGGGGATGCAGGGGCTGTCAGGCCAGGGGACCGCTCATGGTGGCGGGGAAGTGGCGGCTGCTCTGGGGAGCTCTGCCTTTATAACCGGTGCCAGCCCCCCTCTCCTCACCGCCCCTCTTCAAAATAATAATAATAAAAAAATTCCCCCAGCAGCAACAAAGCGACTTGAAAACAAATTGGCTGGAGTCCCCCCTGCCGGAGCACTCCAGCCGCCACCTCGGCTGGGAACCGTCCCGCTGTCCCGCCGCGGTCCGACTGTCCCGCTGCCATCCCAGCGCCGGGGTCACGGCAAAGCCCCCTGTGATTTGGGGGGGTGGGTGGAGCCAGGCGAGTGACGCTGCCTCCGCCATCCCCCCCCAGCTCAGCCCCCCGCTCCTGGCTCCGGCAGCCCTGGTAGCCCCGGTAGCCCCGGCAGGGCTGGGGGACTACGGCAGCCCCCCGGCAGGGCTGAGCCCTGGGGCAGGCCGGCTGGCTGGGAGACGTGGTGGGTCTCCGGCAGCTCCGGCGGCGGCTACGGATCTGCCCTTGCTGTCCCCAGGATTGCATCTGACTCTGATTTTCCAAGCGCCTCATAACTCACCTCCCTTCGAGCTGCGGGAGCTGCGCTGAGCTGAGCTGTGCCGAGCTGTGCCGAACTGTGCCGAGCTGAGCTGAGCTGCACCGAGGGGTTCCTGCCTCCCACATGGCTGCCCACACCCCTCACCCCATGCAGTGCTCCCCAAAACGCACCCCAGGGGTTCTTGGTGTCCCCAGAGGGACAGGAGGGGGGTGCAGGACAGGACGGCGAAGGGGCTCAGCTGCAAAACCTCGCTCGCCAGGTAGCCGCAGGTGAGCCACGGGTGCCAGTGCTGCGGGTCCCCGTCCCAGGAGCTCCACGTGCTCACCCCATGGTGCTGGCACATGCCAGCCCCATGCCAGGAGCCGTGCCCTGGAGCAGCCTTGGGGGTGTCCCTGGCCAGGGCTCCCGGGCCGCTGGCCACTGGTGACAGCCCCAAAGGCAGCCCCAGCAGCACACCCACCCCCGCCATCGGCAAGTGCAAACCGGCACATTACGTCCCTCTCCTCTCCCTGGAGCGGGCACAGAGGGGGCTTCTTGGGGACAGAGGACACCACCCACCCCACAAGCACCCCAGGTACGGACGCTGACCCACCCGCTCGTCCCACACACTAGCCGGCTGCAGGGCACAGGGAAGGAAAAGGGCCAAGAGTTTGCTCCTACATTTTGGGGCAAAACCCAGCGTTTCTTGAGCTGTGCCAAGCACAAGCATCCCCGCTCACTCCATGGAGAGGTCTGGGTTCGGACCTCAGTCCTGAGAGCTTCCAGTCGACCAAGGGAGAGTTTCTGTCTGCTTCGCTCTTGCAGGGTGCACCAGTGTTACTGGGATGTGCTCCTGCAGGCAAGGCT
This sequence comes from Vanellus vanellus, assembly GCF_965231255.1. Classification (NCBI taxonomy): domain Eukaryota; kingdom Metazoa; phylum Chordata; class Aves; order Charadriiformes; family Charadriidae; genus Vanellus; species Vanellus vanellus. Next base: position 13,828,801 of record NC_138920.1, read on the forward strand.
GAGGGCGGCCGGAGCGGGATCATTCCCACCTGGGATGTTCGGGGTCTGCTTTACCTGGGAAGGATGAATGGGTTGGGGGACCACTGAGCACCGGCAAACTCATTGCACTGGGGAGGGCTGCCCACGGGGTTGCAGTGGATGTGTCCATCAGTGTCCTGGGGCATCCAACCGTGCCCAGGGAAAGCACATTGGAGTTACTCTGCCCTCTACCCCCACCAATCTCTCCCTCCTGCTCCCCCTCTCCCCCTTAGCCTCCCTGCACGCCTCTCCCCACCGCTCCCATCCAGCACCACCGTGTCTCATCCCTGAACAGTTAATGATTCAGACAACAAAGGAGCCATTTCAGATCCCTTTGGCCTCATCATAGGAAACCAGGAGTACAAATGGTTGGGATCACTTTAGGTTTTTTTCTAATGACAACGTGAAATAAATTGAAAAATTACCCATAAAATGCAGGTTTTCAGCATCTGTTTCATCCTTTCCATAAACAACCAAGCTCGTAACACGGCATCCCCATTGCTGATCTGCATGGACTGGGGGGGACGGTGTGGGCACGGGCATGGTGGTGCCGTCCCAGCACGGGAGCTGAGAAAAATATGGATATGGGAATGGCAGTGGAGATCCTTGAGTATTGGCAGCTGCACCAGTGTTCACAGGAGCTGCCGGTGATGGATGGCTGTGTCTGCGGGTGCTCAGCGGGACTGTCACCCTGGCAGGGCTCACGGCAGCTCCTCACCCCGCGGCGGGGCCAGCCTGGCTCCCCAGGAGCTGATTGGGAATTTTTATTGTCCAGATCTGGAAGGAAAATGCTGTGCAAGAGCCAGGGAAGCGCCTCGTCCCCGGTCACGCTCTCTGGCTGCTGGCACGAGCGAGCGGATGTCAGAGCGAGCCCCGCCAGGGTGAGCCCCCTCGCAGGAGGAGTGTGCTAATTAGGTGGCTCTCATTAGCACTGGGTCCTTGGGGACGGCACGCGGCAATTTGCTCAGCTCATCACTGGGCTGTGCAATAGTGCGGAGGCTTTGCCCAGGCCAGCAGAGCTACTGGTCCCAGTGGGTGCCGGCTGTCCCTGAGGGAGCAGAGAAATCCTCCCGTTTGTCTTAATTTGGCTATTGATGACTACTCCTCTGAAAATTGCAGTGGGAAGGGGTGATGTGTTGTCCGCTGATTAATCAGGCGCCTGTTACCCCTCTGTTGTGCCAGGAGGTGTTTCGGGGGGCTGCGGAGGGTGGGGAGCTCGGCTGGCGGTGCCGGGACGGCAACCGCGGTGACTCACGGGTGATGCCGGGGAGAAGCAAGGCTGAGGCCGCGGGCGCTGCTGGCAGCTCCCGGCTCCCTCACGCAGCCCTGCTCCACGCCAGCACAGAGGGAATGAAATGTTCCTCCTTCGTCTTCCAAAGCACCAGGGAGGAAGTGTCCAGGAAGATAATTTGGAAAGTTTGTTTGACACTTGAACACGCTTTCATCTTTGGAAAAATGTTGGTGACCCTCCAAGGCAGCACCGCCTGCTTCCCAGCACGGCCGGCGCCCCGGGGCACGTGCCTGGGGAACCACCCCAGGGGCCATTTTCAGGGTGCCCGGAGCTCCGGAGGGAATAGCGTGGTCCTGCTGGGGCCGCGGGTCAGCCTGGGATGCTGGTACAAAGGGTGCTGGCACAGGGATGCTGGCACAGGGATGCTGGCACCAGGGATGCTGGCACCAGGGATGCTCCTGGCCATGGCAGCAAAGTGAAAATGAAACGGCTGGAGCTGGCTGGCAGCGGGGGGAAGGAGACAGCAAGGGGCAGCGGGACAGAGAGAGCCCCCCCACGAAGGGAGGGTTTTCTCCCCAGGCACAATGAGCTCCCCGCAGCCGCGAGGGCTGGGGCGGCCACTGGGAGGGATATCTTCTCCAGCACAGGGGCCCTCGTGAATCCCAGGCGATGAATGTGGGTTTGATCAGGGGAGGGTTTGAGCGGATGGTAGTGGATAAGGAAGAAAAATATTTGGCATTCCTCTCCCATCATAACAAGCCCAGATGCTTGGACGGTGGCAGCCCACTTCCCACAGGAATGGAAAGTCACAGCCGCTCCCCGCGCCAGCTCGGCAGAGGCCCTTTCCCCCACGCTTAGGAAATGCCGGCTCCACCTAACGCCGCACCGTGGCCCTCACTGGGCATCCCGCGGCACGGCCACCTCCATCACCCAGGTCCCCAGCAGTGGCGTTGCCCGTGACCCCCATTCCAGGGGAGGCAGAGCTCAGAGCTCAGCAGATGCACAGGGAAACCCGCTGGGAATGGCCAAACTGCAGATTTACTGCCCGGGCAGGAGCCTGGTGCGGCAAGGTGCTCCTCCCTGTGCCGGCACATTGGGAACACCTTGGCCAGCACAGCCCAGCAAGGGAGGAGAGCTCCGGCAAGGCCGGTGCCGCCGGGAGCCGTAATGGGAAGCAGCTCCTGCTTGGCCGGAGCCTGTGGGAGCAGCTGGGCTCTGCGCGGCGGGAGGCAGCTCCAGCCCCTCTCGCCGCCTCCCGTGCCAGCACGCAGAGCTGGGGAGGCCCCTCGGTGCCAGGACGCCGTCGGCTCTCCCAGGCAGGGAGGATGGCGTGAAGGTGGCTGACCTCAGCGCTGGCGTCAGCCAAGCGTGCGGAGCAGCCTGCAGCACGCTCGCGGCACGCTTGCTCTCCTCCTCCTCCTCCTGCCACGCTCCAGCTGGTTCTGGGTCTGTGCCGCCCGCCGGTCCCGCTGCTCTTGAGGGGATGCAGGACCCTGAGAGGTTTAAAGTTTGCCTTAAATCAAATCCTTAATCCCAGAGAGAGCACCGGAGCTCCCGCTCCCCTCCCGCCAGCGCAGCTCCTCCGACTCCACTCCGGCCCGGCTGCTGGTGCGGCTGCGCAGCCTCCGAGCGCTCCGGCTGCCAAAACAGAAGCAAATCCCAAAGACGGAATTGGTGTCGAGCAGCGCTGAAGGCCGAGGGACAGCAGGAGGAGGAGAGGGAGCCGGGAGGAGGAAAGGGAAGGCGAGCGGCGAGGTGGGAGGTGGGAGGGAAGGTTTGGTGTCGAAACCGAATTCCTGGTCCGTGCCAGTGGAGCAGATTTCCAGTGTTTATTTTATCTCTTTAGTTGAGCCCCTTTGAGGCAGAATATATTAAATGGCTTGACTTTATATAATGAAAATAATTGAAACAATACTCCTGCTTCCCAGCCGCAATTTGTCGTGATTTCAGCCAAGAGTGGCCAGCCTCCTCTAGGTGGTGGGGACAGCCGCCGCCGTCGGCGCTTGTTCGCTGGTTATTGTTGACACATGTCAGCGTCGCTTTCCAATTTCCGTACAGCTGTCAGAGTGGGAAAAACACCACGGCGGCTCGCACGGCACGGGCTCGGCACTGGCCGGCACCAGCGGGCTCGCCGACGGGCTGCGGGAAGGGGATCGCGCCGGTGTTGGAGCTCATTTGCTGTAAGAGGGCCGGTGGTTATGGCTGAGCCGGGATTTCTTGGGCAGAGATGGTGTTTGGGCAGCGCTCGCAGGTAGCCAGAGATGAGGACGGTGGAATGGGGCGAGCCTTCGGCGGAGGAAGGATGCGCTCACTCACTGTGTGAACCGCCACGATATCCACCTCGATATCCACCAGAGAAGGCGAAAGAAGGAGATGGACGTGAAGGTTGGGGGTTGTGGAAGATTTTATTCAACTCTTCCCCGGCAGCGGGTGGGCAGCGGGGCAGGGTCTCTGCAGAAAGCCCCCCCAGCCCCAGCATCCCCATGGGCAGCGGCTCACACCGAGCGCCGTCATCAGTCTCCGTCCCCCATGTGCCACTGAAACTCTGCCACCTTTGTTTGCCCACTGAGGAGCAGCTGAGCTGGATGGATGAAATAAGAGCAAACACGATGGCGAGAAGTCCCCCACACTGAGCCAGGCCATAAACCCAACTTCCCGCTCTGCAGCACCGCGGGTGTTCCGGGGAGAGCTGACGGGAGGTGAAACTAAAAGCAAAAGGCAGGGGAGGTCTTCAAGAAACTGAGACACAGCGTAAAAATTGCTCAGAAATCTCTTCCTGCCATTGCAGCAATCGCTCCCCTGCCCTGGGCTGTCTGTGGCAGAGGCTCGGGGAAGCTTTCTCCGAGAAAAGGCAGGGAGATATGGTGCAGGGTTGGGAACCTGAGGCTTGGAGCAGCAGGACTGGGCTTTCAGAGAGCCCGGAAACCTGGAATTGCAGCATTTCGGCAGATTATTTTGCTACCAGGGAGCCAGGATTCCCCAGGGGAGCTGGGTGCTGTGGCCATGCCCTCCGTGCCCCTCGCCCCGGGCACAGCCGGCACTGCTCTCCCAGCAAAGCCAAAGCATCAGTGACCCACAGAGCATCCTCCTCTCCTCCAGGCACAGCTATCAGCTGCCTCTTGCTTTCCTAGCAGTGCAAATCATGTGTTTGTTACTGGAAGGGAGCAAGCCAGTGGTATTTTAGTAGCTGGCCCTCTTCTGCTCTCCGAAGAATCTTTTATGCCAAATTCCAATTGAATTTCTTTTAATATTTGTGCTATTTAAGGAAACTATTGAGAAAGACAGATGGAAGCATCAGTCAGATGGATGTTCCTGGCTCCACGTGAGACAGCACTCAGAAGTCCCATCCTTTTTCAAATAATTGTAATGTGACTACATGGTTCCCTCTTGCACATAATTCCCCAGGAGGGTAAATCCTCTGACTCCAGTGGATGACTCTCACCAGTTGGAATTCAGCAGAAGACAAAGGCTTTGGGCAGGCTCCTGGTCCTGGTTGGGGAAAATCCCCCTGGCAGCTGCAGAGCCCTGGGGAGGGCTGTGGAGGCAGCCGCCGCGCTCGTGGCTCCGGTGCCCGCGGCCATCACTTGCCCTTGCCGGGCCAGCTTTGCACGTGCCCCACTGCAGCTGCGGCTCGCGGTGCACATCGAGGCTGCCGGCGTACAGAGGCTGCCCCTGGGCAGTTGGGGACAAGCAGGGTGCCCATCTGGGTGCCCACAGGGAAGGCAAACACCGGTGTGTGGCTGTCCTTCATGCCAGCACGTGCCAGGGCTGAGAAGCCGGTGTTAGCATCATCCGCCTGCCTGGCTGGGACTCAGCTGCCGAAGGCTGTGATGGCGTATGTCTGTGCTGGAGCTTAGTTTTAAGCCAGTTTGCTTAAAATCTGACCTCCTTGGGTCAGCTCTGGTCACCGCCGCAGGTCCTGCTGGCTGCAGCTGAAATTGGACCCTTAACAGCAAACCTGACCCTCGCGAACCTGCTGGCAGCAGGATGCGATTTGTACCGTGACCGAAGCCGACGGCTCCTCTGCTCCTGCCTACCCTGGCCAAAACTGCACAGATGTGCTCATGCTTTGGACAGCAAGCCAGAAGGAAACAGCATGTCCTATGTCTATGAGTTAGTCCTTTGATAGACCGTACTGCACTGGCACAGGGATGGGAAACAGCAGGGCAAATGGCCCCAGGCACAGAAAGCTGTGGGTAAGGCTTCATTTCACGCAGCCGAGTGAAGAAGTGACCAGCACCTGCTCTGCCATCCCCGTAAATGCAGCCCCAGCCCTCGGCCCCATCATCGTCAGCAGAACTGCCCCGCACGTCCCTGGTGCACCCTGCCCCGTCCACGGGAACCGGGGCTTTGGGTGTCCCATGGGGACACGGGTCCCTCCTCGCCCTCCCAGCCCCAGGCTCCATCCTCACCCTGCTGACATCCCAGCGCCTGGCCTTGTTCCCCGTGTCCCCTGGGCAAAGCCTCCCTTCCCATCCCTCTGGCACAGCCCGGGGATGTGGCACAGCTGAGGCCAGCCAGGACAGTGGTCACAGGCCCCACAGTGGCTGCCACTGCCCCAGGGACGCGGGGACATGAGCCTGTCACTGCTGAGGGGCCAGCGGCCGTGTTTCACAGTGACTTATAAAGGCTTTGTCTTAGAATTAATAACAGGAGGGACAAAAAACTTTAATATTCTGAAGTGAAAATAGAGTGATAATTGTATTTAGCCAACATTCAGGAAAATTATTACCACCTGGCTGGCGGGTGACGTCAAAGAGCAGCATAAACCACCGTGAATTTTGTAGAACACCATGAAAAAAAAAAAAAAAAACAAACAGAAGGAAAGAGGAGACATTGTGAAGGGCAGACCTTTGTGTTAACAAAACCCCAAGGGTCAGGAGCCATCCCAGGATGCTGGATGGAGCCGGTCCCCGGGGTCTGTTTGCCATTAGGAGAGGAGTTTTACTAATGCACAGGAGTGCCAGGGGATGTGGTCCCCACAGGTCGCTTCCTCCATTGCAGGCAAAGCCATGGAGAAAAATGTTCCCCTCTCCTTTTTCTTTTTTTTTTTTTTTTCAGCCTTTTATATCCTGTTTATGCCACTAACAAATTAAATTTTCAGGAGCTGGAATAAAGACAAAGTCTGAGCTGTTTGAAACGCTGTTGGGTTGCGGGCGGCTTCCCTCTTGAAGCACACAGAGGAGGTTCAGCTTCGCCATCATCCCAAAAAGCACCGAACCGCTGGAGCGGGAGGAAAAGGGGGTCTGGGAGGGCGAGTGGGAGCTGAAGCATGACCAGGGATGGTGCCAGTGGGGACAAGGCTGCCCTGACCCTCATGCCAGCCCCTGAGCATCACCACTGCTGGGGCTGGAGGAGGGATGGGGGGCATGGTCCCCGGCCGGTTCCCAGTGCCCACAGCCGGGCGCAGAGCCGCTGCGGCAGGCTCCGGCCCATGGAAAGAATTCTTCACTTGGGAATTTGAGCAAAAAAGATTAAATGAAGGAAAAATGTATGCTGCACTGTGAAAGCGGAAAAAATACATTTCCAAATATCGCAGTCCTCTTCCCAGCCCCGCACGCACTCTGGGCGCTCTCAGCGTGCCATCTCTCCTCCCCACGGCTCGGGTATTTACAGCTCCCCACCCGGGGGGACAGCTCTGCCCTGGCTCAGAGGGGACCGCAGCAGGGAGGGACACTGTGACCCGGCGCCCTCGTCTCGACCACTCCATCCATCCTTGCGCTTCCCTGGCTGTTTGTCCAACAGCGCAGAGACGGCCACCCATCGCAGCGGTGAAGCTCCAGCACCTTCCTGCAGGCAGAGGGACCCTCCTGCTGTGTCCAGGGATGCTCCGGGATGCAGAGGGTGATCCAGGTCCCAAGGGACCTGATACTGCTCAGAGCAGGCACAGCCCCTTGGGGCCGGGGACTAAACCCATGTCACCTCTTTGCAGGAGGAGAGATGCTTCCATGCTGGGCCATGCCCAGACCTCTGCTTTGGTTTGGCTTTCACAGAACTCCCCAAGAACTGGGGTCCCATGAGGCTTGCGGTGATGCTCCCCGTGGGTGGGGGTCTCCGGGGTTGCCGGCACAGCGGTGTTCACCCGCTGAGGGACAGGAGCAGGGCCATGCCGCGGGAGCTCGGCTGGTTCCAATCATCAGCATTGGGGGAAAATACCAAAATATTGCGATGAAAGAGTGATGTGTGGCACGGCCTCCCCCGGGTGCAAAATGCCTCCTCCCGTGGGGAAAGGGGATAATTGGAGGTTACTGATGTTTTCAGCTCTTTAACAATGCTGGTTTGCTAATTTGAGCCCCCCCCCGCAGAAGACCACACAGCAAACCCTGAGCTCCCAGCAGATGCCCACCACACCTCCCACCTCTCCCCGAGCCTCTTCCTACCAGCCCAGCCGAAACGGGGACAGCAGCCGCTCTGTGAGCCGAATCCGCTCTGGCTCCACCGCTCCCAGTTTCAGTGGAGACATGGGGACATCCACCACGTGGGGACGAGCCCCAGTTCGTGCGGCTGATGGCAGGGCTGGGTGAGCCCAGGTTTACAGCAGGTTTGGAGTGTGCACAGTCCATGGCCATCCCAACAGCATCACATTGAGCTCCAGACTCAGCCAAACAACTGGAGACCACTGAGACCACAAACAAATAGGATTTGATTTGATTATTTTTTTTACGCATTTTTTTCCTGAAAAAAAAAAAAAAAAGGCAAAAGAGACGAGGAGAACTCATATTTCCCATTCATGTGAAAGGAATTTGCCAGCGCGCAGGGGGGAGAGCAATGCTGAGGGTCCCTTGGCCTGAAGAAGCCACCACCCTGCGTCTCCGGTGACAAAGAGGGGCCAGGAAGTGCCTGGCAGGGGCAGCTCCACTCCTGGACACCTGCAATGGTGCACAGGCCGGGGAGAATGAGCCCTTGCGAAGGCTGCAGCTCCCTAAACCAGGACGTTGGGAAGCGTTAGGATGGCACAGCCGGGCCGGGGCTCGAGCCCCAGCACTGCCAGGGTCTAAATGCCTCGGCAAAGAGGCAGCGGCTTTCAGCCAAGGCTTCAGGAAGGAATTTCAGAAAGTTCTTGGTGTGGCCTCTATTTTCCTAGAACAGATCAAGAGCTGGGCTCTGCTCCGCTCAGCAATCCTCTCCCTTCTTTTTGCCAAGTTCCCCAGCAGGGCCAGAGGAGCGGAGCTGAGCTGAGCTGAGCTGAGGAAAGGGATGTGGTGGACCATCAGGTCGGGACTTGCATCCCTGCATCCCAAAAACCTTGTACCCCACATCTCTGCATCCCTGCATCCCTACATACCTGCATCCCCACAGCCCTACATCCCTGGAAGGCTGTTCTGTTCCCATTTTATTCAAACACCCTCTGTCATTCTTCCCAGTTGGATGAAGCTCCTGGTTCTCCGGCAGCATCCTACTGCACTGAGCAACTTTACTGTACGCAGCCCTGGCACCTTCTTGCTCTCAATTGAAGTTACACATTCACTGAATTCTTCCCTTTCCTTGTTATTAATGGTGAAATCCCATCACGTAATTATCTTCCACATGGGTGCAAAAGCCCCCAGCGGAGCAGTGGCAGGAGGCTGGTGTCATCCTGGTCCCCGTCCCCATCTCCAGAGCGGGGCCCTCCTGCGCATCCTGGGGGCAAGGGTGGCTGCCGGGTGGAGCGGAGCAGCAGCGTCAGTGCACGGCCAGTTCCCAATTTGCACCAGCCTGAAACAATGACGATGACAGTGGTAGAAATAAAGAGATGAAAAATGTGTCTGCGATTTTAATGAGCTGGAAACACCCAGCGCAGGGGACGGAGGGGCGGGAGGGCGGCTCCCGGCCGGCCATCGCTGCGACGCTGCATGCCCCGGCAGCGAAAGGGGTCCCTAATGCTTCCAAGATGTGGAGCCCTTCATGGGGGGCAGCTTTGCTTTCTGCAGCAGTGGCAGCTCAGGGGAATAATTGGGAAGATTATCGCGTTGGAAATTACTCGCAGGGGAGGGTGGCTTCAGATAGCCCGGCCGCGGGCTTTCATGTCTGCACCAAAAAATTGCTCTGGGTTGGAAACGTAGGCGGGGGGTCAGTGGAGCCCCACGGCCTCGTGCAAGGGATCCCTGCCCCGATCCATCACCAGGAGCAAAGGAAAGGGAAAGGCTGAGCCATGTGTCTGGTGGGAACAGCCGCAGCCACGCAGTCCTCAGCAGATGGCAGGTCCTGCTCCGGTACTGGCTTTGGGGCAGCCATCCGCGTCTCTCCCAGCCCCGTGTCCCCAATGTGTGGCAGGGCCAGGACGGAGCAGGAGCAGGAGGGTGGCATCTGTGCCAGACCGCCCCCGGCGCCTGCGATAACAGAGGCGGCAGCGGTTGGTCCCAGCGCCAGCCCACGGCTGGTCACCTTCTCGGGCTCTTCTCCTTTCCTCCCTGGGATTTTGTCCTACTTTTTTTTTTTTTTATTTAAAATTTTTCATAGTCTTTTAAACACTGTAAAAATTTAATACAAAGGAAATTAAAAAACCCAGAGGAACTATTCTCAAAATAATTTCACAATCCGCACATATCCCTCAGCAAATTTAATTTGTAGGAAATAAAGAACAAAATATGACAATAAAGGGCTTCTAAACAAATCCTAATGCTTTACATGTGTAAGTGCAAATGCCGAGCCTGTGCGCAGGCACCCGGCAGAGGTGGGTGGCGCGGGCACTGGGGGCCATGGCTCGGCTACCCCCAGCCTGGCCGGCCGGCACTGCCAGGGGTCCCTGCTTTCCCGGGGGCAGCTGCAGGAGCAGGGGGTGTTTTGCTGCCCCGAGCATCACACCAAACCATGGCCCCCAGCTGAGCGTGTCCTCCTCCTGCCCTGGCAGCTCCAGCTCGGGCGGCGGTGCTTAGAGTGCATCCTGCTTCAGCAGCCTGGATCCTGCCTGGTTTGGGGCAGTTTCCTACCAGTTAATAGGGAAACCTTTGAAGGATCCAGATCAGTCCTGCCAGGGTGTCAGACCCACTGAAGGATGCTCTGGGCACACGGGGTGAGCTGGGGACTTCCCACCTTGCAGCGATGCCCAGGGTATGGCTTCCCAGGTGCCACTCAGCACCTTAGTGTCTCGGTGGCATGATGACATAGGGTCTTACTGCAGCCCCGATCCTCACCTTGCCCCCACGTGCACCCAACACCATCCAACCCCACAAAGGCATCTGCTTCTCCATATGTTCTTTGTCCAGCTTGTGGCCCTGCCTCTCCCCCTTGTTTTTTCCTCTTCTTTTAATAGACCTGGCACCTGGAGGAGAATTTTCCCTTTAAATACCCAGCTTTCCATTTTTGTGACTTTTATTCTGTGTCTTAATTAGTGAACTGGAAAAAAATGTCAGTTGTTACCTACCACGGGGATACGTGTACCGCAGGCTGCAATGGCAGGAGGTGCTCCCCCAGCACTGCACACACAACACTTTGTGCCCTCGGGGAGGGTGAATGCTGGTGGCACGGGCTGCCACGCCACCCCGCCCTCAACCCAGATGATAAAACCCATGAGATTTCGCTGCCTCCATCCCCTCCCCGACAATGCTCAGGGTCTCCAGGCTGCCAGTACCACTGGCAGGTCGATGGTCTCTGGGTGCCCAGATGGGTCTTTTCCAGCTGCATCCATGATGCTGTGGCATTGGTGGCCTCATAGTGAGCACCAGAGTGGGGCTGGACCAGGGTGCAGACCTATTTTGGGGTGCAGGAGGGAGCTGTGCATGGCATGGCCGGTTGACGCAGGTGCTGGGACTCAGGCTGGTTCCCTGCACGCAGAGATGTGGTCCTCCCCACTCTGTCCTGTGCTGTGGGCCACAGGGCAGAGCCACCTTGACCCTTTGCTAGTGGGGAAATAGGGGTTGTTTGGGGGTTTGCACCTAAATTGCTGTTGCATTGCTGTATCCCCACATGGGCACTGCTCCGGGGGGATCTGGGTGCTCTCCCTGGCCCAGACCCCCGCATCCCAAACAGCTACCCTCACTGGCTCACCATGGCCCAGCCCAGCCCACCATGACCAGACCTCCTGCTCCCCCCTCACCATCCCCAGCCCCACCGGGCAGCACGTCAGGCCGGTTTCACCAGGGGAGATTCGCCACCAGCTCCTCAGAAGAAAGGCAAAGCGGCGCTTACCCAACAGCGCTGCGCCGGGAAGCTGATACTCCCTGAGAATATTGCCTCATACCATCCGTGCGTGCCTGGGATGGGGAGAAACGCCGGGGAGCTGCAAACGACATCCAAAAATGAATGTACTGTCTGTAGCAGAGCCGGGGCAGCAGCCTGGGGGAAGCGACCGCCATGTGTCATGGAAGGAACTGCAAAGGAAAGGGTCTTGTGAGGATAGCGGGAGCTGCACCGCGGGAGCAGGCTGTGCCATCCCTGCGGCTCCGCGGGCTTCATGCAGCCTCTGAATTGCTCCGGGACGAGCTCAGGATGGGACCAGTTCTTCCTCTGCATGCAGTGCCTCCTCCTCCTCCTCACCCCCGCTGAGAGAAGGTGCTGCTGGCCCCCGGGATGCTGCGGCGGAGTCCTTGCCCCGGGGCAGCATCCGCTCGCCCCCACCTTTGATGGTCTCCGCAGCTGACGTGGCCTCGGGCATCCCCCTGCCGTACCCCAAGCAGGGAGCAGTTTTGCATCCCAGCTTTGCCGCCTGGCCCCAGGCAGCGAGCGGAGGCAGAGCCCCGCGCAGGCAGCGCAGACAGGCAGCTCGTGGGCAGGGCGCTGCCCGTCTGGGCGCTGGGGCGGCCCGGCAGCCAGCTGGTCCCCGCTTTGATGTGGGGTCCCTCCGGCTCCGCACAATGCAACCAGGCTCAGCCTGCAGACTGGGGCGGGAGTGAAGCAAGGGTGATTGATGGTCTTGTTTTGTTCCTCCAAGGCTGTCCCGGGCCATTCGGATTCACGTCTGAGGTCCCTCGAGAGCAGAGGAGGATGGCAGTGTCCGCCCGGGCTGTGGGGATGGGGCTGGTGGGGTGCAGGCTCCAGCCGGGGGCAGCAGCTCGGGGGACCAAAGTTGCTGCTGCCCTCCGGGCCACTGGCTCAGGTGGTTCGAGCACTCTGTGCCTCAGTTTCCCCATCACCACTGCCCCTTAGGAAGGTGTTGGTGTCTCTGGATGACACACATCCCATGAAACTAGCCCTGTTATTCTCAGGCGTGTTGGGCATCCCCTGAATTGAGGCAGGCAAAGAGAGCACAGGAGCCCCACCAAGGGTAAAGCTCATGAGGACTCGAGCGGGTTGACCTCCAAAAAATTGAGTTTAGCTCCATCCAGTTGATGAGTCACGACTGTGTGTGTGCGTCGCGCTCCCTGCAAGCAAGGTTTCCACCACAGAGCTAACAGGCTTTTCTGGGAAGCAGTGGGGCTCTGGGCTTCCTAATTATTTTCAAACCCTATTGGCAGCCTCCCTCCAACAGGGATTTTGCCTGCTTGAAGCACAGCACTCAAGCATGTTCGGAGTCCTGAAAGTGCTAATTGACTTTACGTTTGGCCTTGCTGCTGGGAGCCTGCTCTCTCGCAGCCCCGGTGCCTCCTCCTGCTACTGCGGCGAGCCCGCCTGCATGTGGTTTGAATTTCTTCCCCGTAGAAAAACCCCCTTTCTCCTGCCTCAGTGTCATCTTTCCCTGGAATTGAATTTGGGGGAAAGGAAGAGGAGGCCAAATTTTCACGGAGTGACTACCTCCCTTCTCAAGGCAATGACGGGAGACCCACGAAAGCGAGGAGCGAAGCCTGTTCCAGGAGCCAGCGATGCCCTGTCCTTCCCGATGTCCCTTGGCACACAGATTTTGGTCACCTTCAGGTGGCTCCTTACATGCGAGTAAGCCCCAGGCGGTTGAGCAGACCATGGAGGAGGTTGCCCTGGCGCCACTGACTCTCCCTGCTCTGCAGCGGGGGATCCCTTCCTTCCCTCCAGCTGTGTGCTGGGAACCACTGCCTGCACAGAGCAGTGCGGGCAGCCTGGTAGGAAACACGGGGGGTCGTCCCCCGGCACCCAATGCTGCTCACCCCGGGTGAGGTGATGCGCATAGGCTTTCCCATCCACGGAAAAGGAGCAACAGTGAGCTGATCCCGAGGGAGGGACAACGCTCTTAAATAACAGCAGCCCGCAACACCTGAATGTCAGCCAGGGATTATCCATAGCCCCTCTCTGCCTTCTCCCACCAGGCACCGGGCCATACCTGGTGCATGCGGCACAGCGCGGCATGGGGGTGAGCCAGTTGCCCCAGCTGTGCCGGCTGCCGTTCCCAGCACGGAGGGCTCAGGGGCTGCCAGCGGGGCGGGTGATTGGGAAATCTGTTTCTTCTTCTGCTCGTTACGACACCACAGTGGGCTCATCCACCGGGAGCAGTGAGGCAGCAGGAAAGTATGAAGGTCAGGGGAGGCTGTGGTTTGTGTGACGGAGGTGACCCCGGCTGATACATCCCTCTACCTGCTCTGAGCACCACTGCCCTGCTGGGCTCCAGCCACCGCCTCCCCTGGGACATCACCACTGGCCCCGCTCCTGCAGGGAGCTGCTCTCCTGGAGCCACACAGCCACATTGATTCCATTTCCAGGTAAAAGAGGGAGGAGAAGGGCCACACGCAGCTTCCCCTGCATTTCCATGGGCAGGGGGGTCAGTGCTGGCTGGTGACAAGAACTGGTCATGAATCCTCATGGATACGCGCAGGCATCTGGGACACAGGCTGCTCCGGGGGCTTCACCCGGCTCTCGCAGCATCGCTCCCGCTCCCAGCTTTGCTCGGACTGCTCCGATGACGGCACCGGCATGCCCGTCTGCCAACGTGACGCACTTGCCTTGCAGCACTAATGAGACGGCTCTGCAATCCTCATCACCTCGTTAATGACTTGGCCGCTGCATCCCAGCCGGGGCTGTGCTGTCCACTACCTCCCACATAGCTTGCAGGCCCCTAACTCGCATTAGGGGAGCCGCTTTCATGTGGCCAGTGGTTTTCATCATCAATGAGCCACAGAATGAGTGAGACGCTGGAGCAGAGGAAGGAGCCGATGGGGAGCCAGGCAGCGCGGGCTGGCGTGGCACGGCACCACGGGCGCTGGAAAGGCGGCTTTGATGTAGCGGCAGCAAGCCCCAGGGCTGCCGGCTCAGGTATGGTGGGGGCTCAGCTCCAAGGAGGGTCCTATGGTGAGGGGATGCATGGAGGCATCCTGCTTTACCCCATGCTGTGCCCACAGAGGGTCTGTTTGAGCCAGGGGGGTGTCTCAGCACCAAAACTCACCCCTTGTGTGTGGTCCGGGGCAGTCGGGACAACACGGGGAAGGGAAAATAAATTAAGGATGGACACAGAGGTGAGATCACAGGAGGACAAGCCGATGGCTGGATGGGAACGCACAGTGATAGGTGACAGGGTGGACAGCAGACTGTGGGTGAACACCGATGGTGGCAAGTTGGATGGAAAAAAGAAAGCTTGGTAAGCACTCGGCATGGCTTCTGTGTGATTCCTGCCGTCTCTCTCCCCACCGAGGCATTGCCAGCTCCCGCAGTCGCCGATCCCAAACACCCACACATGCCTGCACCTGCAGCAGGTCCACAGGCAGACGGGGGGAGCCTGTTAGTGGTGCAGGGATACAGGATTTAGGATCAGGTTTCTAGAGGGAGACCCAAGATTTCAAATTCTGCCTCAGGAGGGGGCATTCTGATGAAGCTACCGGTACCCGTCTCACCCACCCAGGGACAGGCCAGGCCGGGAAAGTGAAATGTGGATGCCGTCAAAGCCTGCAACTGCGGCTGCTGCCTGCCGGGAGCGAGCCGTGGGGCGGAAACGCTGACTGCTGCTGTGAATCACAAGCCCAGCGCTGGAAAAGCTCCGGCTGAGGCATTTCCTGATGTTCTCATCACATCCCCATCCGATGCCTCCCTCGCGAGGCTCCCGCGCCGAAATCCCGGCCCCATGGAAAATCAGTGATAGCTTTCCTGCCGGCTCCAGAACTGCCCGCGCAGCTCACTCGGCTTTCAAGCCACATCCATCTTCCACAGGGCCGGGCCTGGATGGGGGAACAGCGAGAGGTGCGGCAGCTCCCCGGCCAGCACGGCGATGATTCGTGCAAACAGGGGCTGCCGGGCAGGCTGGCCTGCCGGTCTGCGGTCAATTGTTCAGCCTCAGTGACTTCTTGAGGGGAAAATGGAAAGAGCGGACAGTGCAAGTTAATTAATTGACGCATAATGAAGTCAAGATGAGCGTCCCCAAGGAGCTGGAGCTTGGATTGGGAAAGCAGCAGACGATGGCGTTCCCCAGCACGGGGCTGCTTCACCCTGAGCCGCAGCCTCCTGCCAGCCACACCGAGGACACCAGCAGGGAGAAAAGCCCCTGAGTATCCCTTAGTGGCAATTTTAACAGAATTTAGGTGTTACGAATACCATGGCCCAGAGAAAAGGAGCTGCGGAAGGAATGAAATAACCCTGCAGATGGCCGTTCGGTGCTTTGGTCCCTTTGGTCCCAGAGAAAAGGCTTTTTGCGGCAGCGGATGCAGACCCTGCCACAGTCTTTAACGGTTTTTGAACAAGTGTGGAGGAAGAACCAGGGCCAGGGGCAGGAAGGGTCGGGCAGACCCCAAGCCAGAGGTTACCGAACGGTGTCGGCGAGGCCGGTCCCGCCCACTGTGAAAAGAAACATTAAATTCCTCCAAAGGGGGGAAGAAAACCCCCTCGTTCACCCACCCGCGGTGGCCGGAACCCCCGGCCGGGCCCTCGGGGGAGGCGGGCCCGGGCCTTGCGCAGGGATCGGGGGCCCTCTAGTGAGGGGCGGCCCGGTCCCGCCCCGGTCTGCCCGGTGCGGTCATCCGCTCCCCGGCCCGGTGTTTGGGGCCTTGCCCGCGGCGCCTCCCCCGCGGGCCCAGCCCGGCACGGCCGCGCCTGCTCGGTGCTGCGGCGGCCATGGCGGGGCTGGAGCCGCTCTACGCCTGGGCGCGGGCCGCCGTCTCCCGCCCGCAGGACGCGCTGATCTGCGGCGTCCATTGGGAGCTGGTCCGGCACGGCTACCGCTGCCTCGGCGCCGGCGACCAGGTACGGGCTGGGCCGGGCCGGGCTCCTCAGCCGCGGAGGCCGTGTAGGCCGCGGCCAAGCCCCGGCCTTTCCTAGTGCCGCTCGCCGCCGCCGCTCGGCCGAGCCCGGCACCGGCTGCCGGGGGAGGGCGGGGCGCCGGGGGGGGCGGGGCACGCGGACCGGTGCGGGGTCTGAGGGGTCTCAGTGCTGCTGGGGGTGAGCAGAGTGGTGGTGGGGGCCCCGATGATGGGTGTCCCAGTGCTGGAGAAGTCAGTGCAATAGCAGGAAGGGGGTCAGTTTGGTGCTGCAGGGATCTTGGTGCTGGGCCCCTTACCAAAAGGTGGGTGTCTAATGCAGTATTGGGGGGAAATTTGGTGCCGGGGGAGTCCCAGTGGTGGGGGCCCTGGTGTGATACCAGGGAGGGGGACAGTGCGGTGCTGGACCCAGTGTGAAGGGTCGGGGGGTCTAGTGGGTTGGGAGCCTGGTGCGGTGCTGGGGGGCAATGGTGGGGGTGCAGGGCACTGTCTTGACAGATAAACCCCCCAGTACTAGATGAGGGGTCAGTGTGGGGCAGTGTCCCCTGGCAGCCCCACTGTGGGACTGGGACAAACAGGACAACAACCTTCCCCCCCACCCCAGACAGCTCTGTCCTGTGTTGGGGCGCTGAGAGGTGCCAGGCAGGGAAGTGTCATCCCCTAGTCTGGGTCTTTGTTGCCTCCTCCTGCTCAGCAAAGGGTGGTTGTGTCCCTCCTGTTCCAGCGCAGGGACCCTGTGTGAGACTGGCAGGCAAGGCCTGCCTGTAGAACATAATGCCCTGCTCCTGCAGTTGAAACCTGGCAGGCACTGAGAGATCCTCACTAGGAGATCTAGATCTACTCCCAGAGACCTAGCTCCCCTCCCAGATCTTTGTGCAGTTGCGACAGGTACTCCAGACCCTGTGGCATGCTGGGCTCATGGGCAGGATCTCAGCAGCATGTCTGTCCTCTTGTAGCCAGGTCCTAATGAAAGGAAGTCGGAGCTGCTGCCCACCGGCTGGGAAGCCAACAAGGAGGTGTATACACTGCGCTACAAATCCACAGACGATGCCCGTGAGCTGCTGCTGAAGGCCATCATGGTGGAAGACAGTATGATCCTCAACGTCATGGTAGAGCACCCAGGCTGGTCCCTGCACATGTGGGGTCCTTCAAGTGCAGCGGCTGCTGCCACCCAAAATATGCAAAGAACAACCAGGCCAATTTCTTAAATTTTTTGCTGTTACTTGTTCTACTTTGCAGCGATGTTTGTGCCTCAGGATGGGGCAGACGTAGGGGGTGTTAGGGGTTGCAGACCTGCCTGTGCAGCAGGTGTGACCCAGTGTGAAGCTGATGAAACACCAGCTGCATTGGGGCAGCGATGCAGTTTGCCTTGCATAACCTGGCCCCTTCTGTGTCCCCTTTCCCAGCTCAGAATGTCTGCAGATCTCTTCTTCTGTCCCCCACAAGCACCTGCCCAGGGTGTTCTTGCTTAGTCTTTCACACTTTGCAGCCTGGACTGGGGGAGTGAGCAGGGAGAGCCTCGCTGTACACTGGAGTTTGCTCCTGAAGATTCGGGCATAGCACAGGGACAGCTGAGCCCGTTTCTTGTGTCCCAAGCCTGCAGGCCCCTGGCTGCGATTGTACCTGCTCCTTCCATCATTCTCTGCTCTCCCAGGCTGCTTACTCTCTGTTTCATCTGTGTTTTGCCAGGATCGCAGTTCTCAGAAGGTGGCAGATGTGACCTTGTCAGTGGCCGACTACATCAACCCAGATCACCTGGATGATTTCCACAAGTAATCTCAGATTCCTGGCATTTTCCGTGTGAGAAAATGTCCCATAGTCATGGGGAGGGGGCCAGAGATGAGGTTAGGAGGAGCCCAGAGTACAAACTGCAGGGGCAGGCCCGCCAACCCTGAAATGCAGCCAGAGCTGCCTCCCCTGCCTTGCTCTGCACTGCTGGCAGGCAAGAGAGATTTAGAAGATAGTGGGACCATGGGTCGGAGCTCAGGGGAGAGCCACCTCACCTGGGAACGGGCTGGGCCAGCCCAGCACTTTTCTGCCTGCCTGTCTGTGCTGGGTGGACACTGCTCAGTGGTGCTACAGCTTCAACCATGGCCCGGACACCCTTTGGCCTTGCTAAATACCACATGCTGCGGTTTCCTCCCATGCAAACTGGTCGGGTTGTGGCCACAGCACAAGGGATTTCCCTGGGTTGGGTGGCATCTCTGACATCTTAAATGGTGTGAGGGCTTTGGTGCCACTGAGTACTGTTACCCTTTCCTGTCCCCTCTGTGCTGCCAGTTTGGGACACGTTTTGTGCCAGGGATGCTTTGGGCTTGTCTGTCACCGCACCACACCTCTTGCAGCCTGTCCAGCACCTCACCACCCAGGTGCTGTGGCCTCTCCAGCCTACCACCTCACTTCTCCTCCCTGCAGGGTGTACAAGAACACCGAGGAGCTGAGGACAAGGATTGCTTCGGGCATCATTGCTCCCCTCAGTGCCCCCACAGAAAAGACCAAAAAGGAGCCCGAGGCTGAGAAGAAAGATGCTGACTTGCCCCGGGATTACGACCCTCTCAGGGTCCCTCCCCGGCAGCCGGCAGGCACAAGAGTACCATCCAGGTGAGTAAAGAACGGGTGGCTGCTGACGGTCCTCCATTAGAAGGAACGTGGTCCTGGCATAGCTCTCCAAACTTCATCTCTGGTCTCCATCTCGCACACGTGGGGTAGGGAGCAAGGGGGATTCAGACCCTCCCCAGCCAATGTCAGCCTTGTTGGCCACATGCTTGGGTTTGATTTAAGATGCCCACTGAGGGGTGGCCTGTTCTGGAGCTGTGTGTTTGCTTGACCCTCCTTTGGGAGGGGCTTGGGGGTGCAGCTGGAGACCTACAGACCCTGGAGAGAGAGGGCAGCATGCAGGGCTGGAGGGAAGGTGAAGGGTGGAAGGAGGGAGACCCTGCTCTGTGCTGGCTGAAGGACCATCAGGGTTCCGGGGCTGGCAGAGCAGCGACAGCAGTGGGAAGGACAGTGCTGTTGTGGGGCCAGGCAGCCTCCAGGAGGGACTCCAGAGTGCTAGGTGTCAGATCGAGCCTTGGGCTCCATCAGAGCTATGGGGTTTGTGCTCATGGCAGAGGGGGGAGGGCGTGTGGTGGGTGCAGAGTTCTGCCTTTGCTTGGCACAGAGCTGGGGCTGCCTCTAAGCCTCCTGCCTGCTGTGGCCAGTAAAGCTGCCCTCCCAGGATGGTGCACCCAGCCAGAGCTCGGGGCCAGCGCAAGAGGCGCAGGCTCGGTGGAAGGCAACAGAGACCTCTTCTCCTTGCTCTCCTGATCCTGCTTTCCTTTGAAACCCTTTGCTGGCAAAGCTGGGGAGAGGGGACACATGGCACCCACTTCACCATCCCTCCCTGGCGCCTTTGTGCTCAGCCATCCCTCGTACATGGCAGGCGGGCTCCCCACAAGCTGTAATCCCTTTTGGCTTGAAGTCAGAGACACTGCAGTGGCTCTGCCTTCTCTTGGGGACTGGCCATGGCTTCTGTCTTGCGTGTCACCTCTTGCTTCTTTAATCCCACTGCTGTCTGCTGGTGCTCAGGGCTGCTCAGGGTGCGTGATACTCCTTGGGGAGGCCTGGGCAGACAGGCTGGAGCTGGGCACGGCTCTGAAACCATGTTATTGGCACATACTATTGGCAAGGAGATGTGACAGCTGGCTGCAGGCTCACCGCCCCACTGTCCTCGCACTCCTGGAAGCAGGGCTGTCATTGTGTCTCTGACTGGGACATACTGGAGAGCCTGGCCTCGCCTGGCACCACTTGGGGAGCCCCTGGCATGGAAACTCCCAGAGTCCACAGACAGCACCAGCCCAGAGCAATGGGAACAGCAGGGCCCCCTTCATCTCAGCAAGCTTTCCGCAAGCTTGCCATGCACACCGGTGTCCACACCCAGCTGCACCCTGGAGCAGGGAATGCTGTGTTCTGGGCATGGGTGACTCCCAACATCAGCTTGCTCACACAGGGTCCTGCAGGTCCCAGGGCCCTTTGGGTGCTGCATTGTCTGCCATGGGAGAGCACCCATGAGCACAGCTGGCTGCACTGCCCTGCCTGCTTGCTCACTTCTGCTCGCTCCACACAACCAGTCTCCCCTTCACTGAATGTCTGTTCTGTGTTTCAGGCCTTCCCCCTTGAGTCCCTTTGCTGTTGGTGGGGAAGACCTGGACCCTTTTGGGTGAGTATGGCTGGGAGAGGTCATGCTTTGCGTGCCTGGGGAGCATCCCCTGCTCTGCCCTTGGGATGTGTGGGGGTTGCTGGGAACCTTCTCTGGAACAGCTGGAGTCTGCCTGGCTCAGGCACCCAGCAAAGTGTCTCTGAGTGCAGACAGCAATGGGACAGTTGCTCAGTGCAAATTGCAAGAGACCAATTGACAGTTGCTAAACCTCAGTATGGTTCTAATATCGTAATAAGATCCCATCTCTTGCATAGATGATAGGTTGCAATCTGCGTCTGTTTAATAATCAGCTTGTATTCATTTAACATGCAGTAATTCCTTCAGTAAATCAAAGCTGAATACATCATTAAGTGAATGTAAGCCTCTAATTTAAAATGTTACCAGCTGCTGTGTCTACAGCCCAGCAGTCTGGAGAAGGGGAGGTTTAAAGCCGAGTCCACAGATCCTCGAGTCCTGGTTGCGAGCCTCCCAGCTGTCTGAAGCACTTGAGAGAACGCCTGAGTAGAAGCAGGACTGTCTGGGGGACTGATCTTCACTGATACATCTCTGAGTCTTTGGTTTGGTTGGGCAAGGACAACCTGTCATTTTCCATTCCAGTTAAAAGCCCATAGTCAGACAAAAAACAGCTCTTGGAGTCATTGCAGAGCGTCCCGTGGCCCAGGGGAGTCTTCTTTGGAACCACTCTCCTGTGAGGATCGCATATTTTCCCCTCTTGCAAGACTTGGTTCTCCATGGGTTTGGCTAGAAAAGGGCCAGCTAAAAACGTCCTGCCTGGCTGGAAGGAGAGGCCTGGAGCCTGGGTGGCTGGAAGGAAACCTGATAGCACGAGGAGAGGGGGTTCAGTTGTGGGGGGGGACACTGTTTTTCTCGCTACCTCCAGCCCTTCATCAGAAGTTTCTCTGTAAATGACAAAAAGATTGTAAATGGAAGCAGATTTGCGTGCTGACACCTGCCAGTGCTGGGGCTGGAGACCCAGACTCCCAGGCATATGCTCGTGGGGCCTGGCTGTCCCGGGGCACTTTGGGCAGCCGGCCTGGCGTAATGGAACTCATTAGCGCAGTTGTTAATGACTTGTATGATGGCAGCGGTGTCCAGAGGCTCCAGCCGAGTTTGCACAAAGCCGACCATGAGGAATGGCACTCACAGCGTGGGGCAGCTCTGAGGAGCCGCCGTGGTCAGCAAATGACTTCCAGGCAGCTCTTCTCTCTTGCAACACTGCGCAGGGCAGGACGTGCTGCTCACCCAGAGAGCGGAAAGGAGAGATGGGAGTACAAGCCGGCAGTGAGGGCCAGCGGGTTTTACGTTTCCCCCAGACATAGTCAGCAGCCCACCAAGACTTACCAGCCATTGCTGATGCCCTAAATGGCTCCTTGAAGGAACCAAGAGAAGAGGGAAGCTGCCTCTTCGCTGCTCTGAATGTCTGTTTTGGCATTGGCTCTGGGGAAGGCAGGCGGGCGAGGGCTGTTGCTTCCCTGTGCATGTCTCCAGCGAGGCTCTGGGGTATGCTGGCACAGTGGTGCCCCGGACGTGGGTGTTTTCTGGTGCCCTGGCTTGGACACATGCTCTGCAGCAGTAAGACTCCCACCTTAGCATGATGATGAGCCGTGATTCGCATCCTGCCCCTGACCTTGTGTTGTGCTGTAGTGCAGGCAGGTCTGCAGGGCTGTGATATCCCTGGGCAGGATCAGGGTGTCATGCATTTGGGTTCCCTCCTGTTGCAGACAGCAGCCTCCATGGGACAAGAATCAGATGTGCCCCAGCACTCTTACACTTACACACGTACACACATGAAGGGCTCTCTGTCTTGTTGCTATGGGCTCGCCTCACTGGCTTGTCCTCGCCCATATTGCGGTGAGTTAGGGGTGCTTTCCTTCCCACATGCTGTGTGATGACTTAACCCCATGTTCCTGTGCTTGGCATTCCTGCAGCAGAGGTCTGGCACAGGGACACACTTTGCTTCTCTCTCACCAGTGCCAGTCTCATCTCCTTCTCTGCCTTTCCTCTCCCCAGAGGTCGGAGTGGGGGAATGATCGTGGATCCTCTCCGGTCTGGCTTCCCACAGCCCGGCATCGACCCATCATCGGGCATCCCGGGCCGACTTCCCCCGGGAGCAGTTCCACCAGGTGCCAGATTCGACCCCTTTGGCCCGTTAGGGGCTGGTAGATCTGGGTAGGTATTTGGCCGTGCCTGGTATCCCCAGCCTGCTCTCTGGGCTGCCCCTTGATCTCCTGGCTTGTCCCTGTTGCTGTGGGACTGAGCTCTTGGTCCTGGTTTGACTCTGCTCTGAATTTCTTTCCAGGCCAGATCCTGACCACCTTCCCCCTCCAGGCTACGATGACATGTTCATGTGAGAAGTCACCACGTGGCTTCTCATGGCTGCGGTCAGAGCAGTCTCCTGGGAAGCAGGGGCGCCTCCCCCTCTTTGCTCCCCATTTGGTGCACTTCGATCAGCAGCGTTTTGTTTCTCTGCACTCGGGGCCACCTTCCTGTGTCAGACCAGCTATAAAGGTTTTTCTGTGTGCAGAACAGAAGAGGAGGCAGTAGGTCCATTTATTTCCATGCTGCTCTGAGGGTGCCCAGCCATTTGCACCCAGCTGAATTGGTCCTGCCCTGCGTTGAGGCAGCAGTGTGGGGTGCGTCCTGGTGCTCCAAGAATGGCCCAGGTGCTGTGGGGTTTCCTCCTCTGCTTCTCTGGGGTGGCACCACTTTCGCTGCTGGGGTTACACAAGCGGTCGGTGCTGAGGAGGGAGTTGGCTTCTTGCTGCTCCTGTGCTGGGGAGCTGCAGTAACCGGGCTGAAGGTGGCAGCTGGAGCGAGCTCCCCATGCAGAGATGGTTTCTCTCTTGCTCTTTATCCAAGTGAAGGGTTGATCAGTGTGAAGGGCCAGAAGGCCCATCCCACGGGGTCTTCATGGGCAGACCCCCCCTGGCAGTGGCTGTGATCAGCCTCCGCATGGCCGTGCCCACTGGCTATAAAGAGCACCACAGCAACATCTTTAATGTGCATGAGATATATTGAATTCCTGGCCCCACCTTGCACCCTCTCTTCCCTGCCGCTGTTGTCTTTCATTCCTGGGGTGCGCGCAAAGCCCCGCGGGCAGCATGGCACGAGCTGACCACAGGGCACCATGCATGGCTGGGCTAGGAGAGAGGGTGCTCGGTACCCACACAACCAGCTGGGTCCAGTGTTGGTTCTCCAGACGTGGTGGAGCTGAGCCCAGCACCAAGCTGGGACCCTTTTGGGGATGTGCACAGGGGCGCTTGCTTGGCTGTGGGATTTGCTTTGCAGAAGGGGTTTGTAGGGCCACGTTTCCCTACCATCAGCCCTGTTGCACAAGGCTGGTGTGGCTCTGCCTGGCTGAATGCTGCCAAACAACTTGTGGAAGACGGGTGAGATCTTTGTGGCTCAGCCTCCTGAGCTTTCTGGAAACCCCCTCCCCTTCCCCGCAGCTCCCCCCAGGTCAGTTAATTTTTGGGCTGCAGCTCGTCTGTCCTGTCAGGGGTTCATACTATTTTTTTCTCCTCATGGTGTGATTTCTTGGAAGGATGTTCATGAGATTGAAATAAAAACCTGACAGCGGTGTTGTGTTGGTGCTTGCTGGGGGTGGCCCCTGCCCTGCTTCCCTGCCCCAGCCCCTTTCTCCCTAACATGAGAAGGGAAGCCCCAAAGGTGCCCTTGGGCTCCCTTGATGGGAGCTCTGCCTGGGCTCCCAGGGGCAGAGGATTCACGCTGGGAACCCGCTTTGTACCTTCCCCTGAGCAGCAGCGCTTTTCCGAGACGATGTGGCTGTATTAAGAAAATTAAGTGGAGAACAGCCCAGCCTTGGCTCTGGCTGCGCTCCTTGCGGTAATTGGCTCTCTGGGGTATTGAACGCTGTCGGTACGCTGCATGCAGCTGTGCTGGCATAAATAAAAAGGGGGAAGCAATCCCCCCATCTATCTCTTTTCCCCAAAGGCTTTTTCCTTTTAAAACCCCTTTGCCTACAAACACAGCTCATAAAGCTGAGTTACAGCATATGTAACCCTGGGCTGCACAGAGGTGGGAGTAGGGAGGACTGGCTGTAGGAATTCAGCACTGGGGGCAGCTGGAGCATCCCCTGCATCTCCCAGGGGCTCTTGTGTGAACTCCTGTATTGGCAAGAGCTGGTGTGAGACCAGATCCAGTGGGGATGTGGCATCCCCACGGCATGTCCCTGGAACTTTTGGTGGACAGTCCCACCTGCAGACCCAGAGATGGGCAGTGGGTGATGCCTGTGACCGGAGCAGACTGGCTGTGCTGGTGGCATGGGTGGGATGGGGAAAGAGACCCAGGGCTCGGTGAGGCCATCACTCCCGCTTGTCCCCTCTGGCTCCTGGGGCAGCCTGAGCCCATCCACAGCTTTGCCCCAGGAGAAAGGAGCCCCTGACTTCGCTGCGTGGGATTGGGAGACACAGGGTGCCCTGGGGAGAGGAAACAGCTTTGGCCTTATCAGAGGGGCCCCTCTCTGCAGGAGGCGGCTGCTTTCTGAGCCTGAATTAATCATGTTCTGCAACCTTTCAGGAGGGAGAGACGCAGCCGGCTTTGATGGGGCTAATTAAAGCAAGCCAGCGCCGGGAGAGGCTGCGGCGGGTCCTGATAAACAATCTTTTGTCTGCAGCACTCAACCCCAGCGGGTTCGTCGTGCTGAGCAGCTGGGGGAGCAGGTGGGAAAGGAGAGGGGTTTCAAAGAGGGCAAGTGCCCGGCATTGAGCCGTGCTCGCTGCAGGCCCGTGCCTGAGCCTGGAGGCTCCTAGGGATGCACTGTCCGCTCTCCGAAGAGGATGGGTAAAAGGAGGTGAGGATCCTCCTCTCTGGGAGGGCAGGAGACCGTCCCTGTGGCTGGCTTAGCCCTCGCCAAAGGGCGGCTGCCCAGAGCGTGGCAGAGGTGGTTCCCAGGGACCAGCGATCCTAAGTGTGTTCTTCACTCCATCTGCAGGGCTGGTGGCTGGGCACAGACCCCATTCCCTGAGCGCGGCTGGGGGGCAGCCGTCCCTGCTACGGGCTCGTATGGTGCCGAGCACTGTGGCTACAAGGGCCAGGTCTCTGGCCAGCCGGAGGGACAGTCCAGGTTCCCATCCACGTGTCCCCATCCACGGCACGGCTGCTGCTAATGTAAGTGATGGAAAGCATTACCATGCAAGGGAGCACATCAAGCCACACACCTCGAGTTAATTTTATGGGGAGGCCATGAAGAGTGGCTGGGGCTGGTGTGTGCGGTCTTGGCACAGGCACAGCCCTCCCTCCTCCCGCAGCACCGGCGAGGCACTTCCACATCATGTTTGAAGAAAGACTCTGGATTATTGGTAATGACTTGAGATCCCCAGAGAGTCCTTCAGGCCATCTGCCAGCCCGCCCAGCCCAGCGGCACCTGCCCCACACGCTCCCAAAGGCAGAGCCCCCGGCGCTGCTAATTACCCTGCAGACGATGCTCCATCCCTGGGATCCTGTGTGTCCTGTGCACGGCGTGAGGGAGGAACTGGTGCATATTGCACAGACGGGAAAACAAAGCAGCTCCCGTTATTTGGGACTGGGAAAGGCGTGCTGGGCTGTTCCCTCTTTGCTCTCCCCTGGCACAAGCGAAGACACCCCCAAAGCCCCGGAGCTGGGGGACTGGAGACTTCTGTGCTGAGCGAGGGGATGAGGACATGCTGCCTGCCACCTGCCTGCCATTGCACCGTACTCCATAGCCCGGTGTGGTGCCATTGCCAGAGGGGACCCAGCCTCATGCCCTGCCCAGCTCCTCTCGCTGCAGCCATGCTGCCCATCCCCATGGCATCGGGGCGACCTGCCCGGGGTGCGGCAGTGCAAAGCACAAGGCAGCTGCCCTTGTCCTTGGCTTTGCAGGAAGGCAGCGGGGCCGAAGCTGGTGTCACTGGGCATGGCATCACCCACTCCTCCCAGTGCCCATCCCGCACCTCCCACCTCCTCTGGCAAAACCGGCTTCTCCTGCGGAAACTGGAGAGGATCCAGAAATGGTATGCAGGTGTGAAACACTCTCCCATCAGGCTGGTTTCTCTGCACATCCAGGGGATGGTGGAGGACTTCTTCTGGGGTACCTCAAAGCTGCCTCTGAGTCACCCACCAACACCTAAGTGCCATGGGTGGATGAAGCCCCCGGACCCCCCTGCACTGAGGTGCCAGCAAACCTCATCCTGCCCAGGCTGTGCAGCATCAGCCCCCCTTTCCCACCCAGATTTTTCTCACCACCCTGGAATATTTTTGATTGCTTCCTAAATACACCATTGGGAGCACCGAAGGGACAGCCAGGCCAGTGCAGGGAGGAAGCCTGGGGCAGCCAGCTGTGGCAGCACAGCTCTGGGGCCACTGGCAGCTCTGTGTCCCCCCACCGCAGCCACCCTCCACCTCAGTCCGAGGGGTCTCTGTATGAAATCACTTCCCAATCCTGGAGCTCTTGATGGGGGAGCTTCTTTAATGACACTCCTTCCTTGACACACTTCATTCACCTTAAATATATATATTTCAGTTGAGAGACGTTCCCCCTAGTCCTGCAGGTCCTTGAGGGACAGCCCAGCAACACGCTGACAAAGCAATGACAGCCCCTTCTCGCAGTCTTTCGAGCAGCCGCACGCTCTAATCCACGGGAGCATTTCTCATGCTCTCACAAAGCAGGTGCTCAGCAGCAGTAACCTCCAAACAGGCTCAGCCTCTCATCCTAGAAAGACCCCTTCCATCTTATTTAGTGGATAAAATTTATGAGGATGATTTCTCCCTCTATCAGATTTATTTTCTACTCCAGGGTCATGCAGCCAGCACTGAGAGCTGCAGGAGGGATTTCTG
Source organism: Vanellus vanellus (assembly GCF_965231255.1). NCBI lineage: Eukaryota > Metazoa > Chordata > Aves > Charadriiformes > Charadriidae > Vanellus > Vanellus vanellus. The sequence continues at coordinate 13,856,066 of NC_138920.1, forward strand.
ACTTTCCTGGGGCAGTCTCCTTGCTAACACCCGCAGCTCTCCTGAGTGTCTTTCCTCCCCTTCTTCCCGCGGTGTGGCTCCTGCTGCCCCCAGGATCAGCCCCTCTGTGACAGCCACGATGGCATTTGCTCCCCCTGCCCTGCTTGGGCCCTTCATTTGGCCTCGCAGGTTCTGCTTGTGGCCGTTTGCCCTCCCCGTGGGGAGAGGCGATGCCTATTCAGGGGACAGCAGAGCACAGCCACTCATTTCGCCCCAAGAGTGGTTTAATCCCAGGAAAAGGTTGCCAGGGCTGTGGGTGTGAGGCCATTCGAGGTTGTTTCCTAGGACTCTACAATAACTATGGAGTGTGGACAGGTGACGTGGTGGCAGAGGGAGGGACACATGGCCCTTCACAGAAACAGGAGGAATCAGCTGCGAAGTATTATAAAACACCGGGTGGAGGATGCTGTCCCCAGGATCTGAGGGGGACACTGGAAGCCCTGAAATAAAAGCTGACCCAGGCAATTGCACTGTGTGTAAAAAAGACTTTCCTCTCGTGTCAGGATGTCTGGAGAGATTTGTCTCCACGTGGAAACATTTGAAGTGAGTAATTTATGGATGGATTAAAAACTAGTGGCAGTTCATGACAAACACCACCTTTTGTGGGTCTGCATTTTCCTATGGGATAATTATTTCCCTTTCTCAGCATCCTGCTCATACCAATCTTTCTTTCCACAGAACATCGTGCTTTAATGATGCTTCATGTTTAATTCCCAAGATGCAATTTTACCTTCACGCCGCAGACAATGGCCCTCGCAATCAGCACAAAGGCTGACGCACGGGCACCCCGGCAGGCAGAGCTGCCAGTCTAACACGGGAACAGAAGAACCACATCATTCCAAGGTGTTGGGAATTGTCCTCTTTCCTCCAGACAGAGCACCATGATTTTTGAGGAGGCCGTTCCAGGGTTGCTGGTGGGAGCGGGATGCTCAGCACAGTGTGGGCACGTGTCCCAGCCTTCATCCTGCTCTCTGGAGTGGGGCTGGTGAGGTTCAAGGGCTGGTGGGTGGTAGGGGGCTGGACCCCACCACACGGACAGTGGTCACTCTTGCTCTCTCCTTCTCTTCTGCCCAGAACGGTGCAAGTGCCAACTCTATGCCACAGATTTTTACTAGAAACTATTGCTAAAAAAGGTCACTGGTGGCAGAAAATGAGAAGCTCCATCCCAAAGAGGCGCAGCCAGCCCCAGCTGCTGGAAAAGGAGCTGCCTACAGTGGGGAGCTCAGCCTCGCGTCCAGTCCAGGCTGCAACAGGCCATGGCGTGGAAATCCCATGGGTGTCTCGAAGGTGCTGTTGCTGCGACGCTGCCAGGCAGGACTCCATCCAAAAAGGAGGCGGGGAAGCGAGCGGGGCATCCAAAGGCCGCGCTGCCCCAGTGCTGGTGGTGGGAAACCGCCTGGCAGAGGCTGTGCAGTCCAGCGAGGCATCCCAAAGCCACATCACTCCGGTGCTGCTGGATGGACCCCCATCTGAGAAGGGTCCTGGGAGGCGAGGAAGGTGGCCGAAGGCTGCCGGGTGGACGTGGGTGAAGCCTCACCGGATGGCATCAGTGTTGGGGCATAGCGAGGAGAGTCCTGCTTCTGCCGGCAGTGTGGGGTCCCCAGGGCAGCACGGGGTTCCCCGGGCCATGCAGGACTAAGAGCCCGGTGCCTCGGGGGGCTGGGGCGGTGGGCTGAGCTGGCTCTCCAGCAAAGCCCGCGTCCCCTCGGCCGACACTCTCCGCATCCTCAGCCTCACCGAGCCGTAGGTGCCGCCGGTGCGGCGGGCAGCCCGGGCGCGGCGACGGGCAGCGGCGGCGGCCAGCAGCAGGGCGGCGAGCAACAGCCCGCCCAGAGCCAGCAACGCCAAGCCGGCCACGGTACAGCGGTCGAGACGGGCGCGGAGCCGAGCCGCCCGCGCCTCCAACCGCTCCATCTGCCGCGCCGGTACCGTCGGGTCGGGACGCGCCGCCCGCGGCACAGCCCCCGCCAGCACCACCAGCGCCGCGCCGCTCAGCGCACAGCCCAGCGCCAGCGCCAGCCCCGGGCCCGCGCCGGGACCCGCCGGGCCGCCCCCGCCCGCCGCCGCCGCCGCCTCGCCCGGGCTCCGCAGCTCCGCCGCCCGCGGGGACGCCATGGAGCCGCCGCCGCCCTGCGCGGCCAAAGGTGAGCGGCGGACCCGGACAGGGATGCTCCCCCTCCCCGCAGTCGACCCCCCCCCGGACCGGGATGCTCCCCCTCCCCGCAGCCGACTCCCCCCGGACCGGGATGCTCCCCCTCCCCACAGCCGACTCTCCCCGGACCGGGATGCTCCCCCTCCCCACAGCCGAACACCCGGACCGGGATGCCAACCCCACCCCCCACGTCCCCGAACCAGGTTTCTCCTCCCCCCGGGATCCCGCTTACCCGAACCGGGCTGCACGCGGAGCTGGGTACCCGCACCGGGCTGTGTGTCGTCCCCCCCTCCCCCCGGACCCGGGTCGCCGTAACGGGCTGCTCCCCTTCCCTGGCACCTGCCTCCCCGAACCGGGCTGACCCTATCGCCCCCGGGTCTCCCCCTTCCCGAACCTGGCTGATCCCGCCCCTCCCTCCCTCCCCCCGCCGGTCTCCCCCTCCCCGAACCGGACTGACCTGTCTCCCCCTCCCCCAACCGGCTTCCCACCGGGCGACCCACCTCCCCGAACCGGGCTGACCCGCCCCCCCCCGGGGATTCGTGTCCCTGTGACCCCGCCGGGCTGTCCCCTCCGGTCCCCCCGGAGCGCACCCAGCCTCCCCGGTCCCCGCACCCAGCCGCTCCCCGCCCGCTTTCCCCGCTCTCCGCACCGGGCTGGCGCCCCGGTCCCCACACCGGGTTCTGCTCCCGCTTCTCCGGTCCCTCCTCGATCTGCCCGCCCCGCCGGTGCCCGCCCCGAGCTGCCCTCTGGCGCCGGGCTGCCTACCCCCGCCGAATCCCCGGTTCCCCGGGCCGGTGCCGGTGCAGCGGCGGCGGCGGATGGGGCGGGCTGGCGGCCCCGCGGGCGCACACACACACACACACACACACACACACACGCGCTGCCCCGGGGGGCACACACACGCACACACGCCCGGATGCACACCGGCACCGTTTGTGCATGCCCGACCTGCAACGGGGACCCCTGCGTGCACCCCCCGGCAGCACTGGGACCCTCTGTGGGCACCCCGGGGGGGGGCTGCGTGGGGAGGGGCACGAGTGAAGAGGACAGAGCAGGACGTCAGGTTTTGCACAGGGGAAAGTGTGGGTCATGCCCGAGTGGTTGGGCACCCCACAACCAGCTGTCCCCATCGGGGAGCTGGGGCAGAACTGGGCTGGGGACACCGCAACTGCATCCTGAGTCCCCGCAGCCCCCAGCCCCGAATGCAGCAGGGAGGGCTCCAGCCCGGCCACCTGCCCACCGAGAGCCCCTGCAAGAGCCCAGCCTGCCCCCAAATCCCCAGGGAAACATTCAGGGCTTGACCTGGGTTTGGGCCAGGCACGAGATGCCCCAGCCTGGGACAGAAGAGCCCGTGGTGGTGTTCGCTGCCCAGAGCCATTTCCCCAGCTGGGCTGGTCCCTGCGGTCCCACCATGGTCCCACCGCAGTCTCACGACACAGACCCCCCCCCGCATCCCTGCCTCTCCCCGCACTATTTAGTCCATTTTTCACAGAGCACTTGTGTTAGTGCCCGCGCTCCGCTTTTCGCTGACCTGAAACTGGATCCAGGCCTGAGCCCCAGCAGCGACCTGCTGGCAACAGCACGCTTTTAGCTCATTTGTTAATAAGACGTGTGCTATTTCCGTGTTTGGAGCGGTGCCTGGAGATGGGGCTGTGGATGTAAATTCTGAGCGATAGCGGGTGGGCTGCTGAAAGCTGCCGGGAAGATTTGTCCGTCACATTGACATTCCCTTCAGCACATTTCACATGCCTCCAGCATCTTCACAAGCTCACCCGCGATCCTGCTAGATGATGCACCGACGCTGGTGCTGGGTGAGCTTGCAGCGCCAGGGCTGCAGGGATGCATGGCCGGTGCCTTGAGCCCCCCCCCCCTGCACCCTTGTCCCCCCGCACAGCATGTCCTTCAGCTGCGCTGGGCTCCATGCCACCCATGGTGCCAGGGCATTTTCCTGTGTGGGGACAGCAGATGGGAGTCTCGTACCACCCATTTCATGACACAGGCAAGGACTTTCTCTGAAGTCTTTGTCAAGTACAGCTAAAACTGGTCAAAAAGGTTCAGAGAGTTTAGGGGGGATGCACGCACAAATAAAGAGGTGCATTTGTGGTTTTGGAGGGAGCCAGGGCAGGCTCAGCACCCGCCCAGGCGCTGGTGCTGGCAGGGTCCCGGCAGGGCCAGATTGGCTTGTGCCACTGTTGCTCAGCAGCTTAATGATGGGTGACAACATTATCCTTCCTTGGACATCTCCCTCATTGAACTCTAAAGTTGCTATTAAAAATTAACCTCTGGATAATTTTTAGCCATTTCCTCACATTTTATTTTTTTTTTATTTTCCTCCAAGGTGCCCTGGGAAGGTTTTCTGTCTATTTTAATTATTCTTTTAGCTCAGCAAAATGGGTTTGCAGGTTCCCTGTTGCGATGAGCTCACATTGTGGCCGATGCTGACCAGCACCCTCATGGGTTGTGTGGCACTACCCTAAACGGGACCAACCTCTGGTCCGCACGCTGTGGCAGGGCTGGGGGCTGCGGGGTGGGCTGGAGTCTTCCACCACCTATTGTCTTATCAGGGACAGGGATACACACGATTTTATTATTTTTTAAGTTTGCAGTAGAGGTTGTACATGCTCCGACCCACCCACTCGCTGCTCCTGTCTCCTCTCATTGCACTGTGTCGAAACACAGAGGCTTCCCAGCACAGCGTCCCTGGGGACACATCCAGAAGCGGGCCGAGGAAGAAGCAGGATTAAAAATAAATGTAAGTGCATCCTGACACGTTAACCACGTTTAGAGAGGCTTTAGTACCAACCCACTCCGCAGGAAGGCAGAAGATGCTTGGAGACAAGTAGGTCACGGGACACAGATTGTCCCGAATCAGCAGGAAAAGATGGATCTGGAGCAGGCGGGCACATCGCTGTGATCGCTGCGAACAGACGGGCAGGCAGGGGCAGGGCGGAGAGGAGAACGCGCCAGTGCTGGGAACTGCTGCATCTCGCATCGCCAAATTCCCTGGGAAAATGCAGAAACGCTGCTGGTCTGCTCCTGAGCAGAGCCGTGGTCAAGCCCTCCGTTTCGGAGCACCCAAGCCCTGTGGCTGATGATGCACCCAGGGGTGCCCAGGGTGTGGAGGCTGGGACCCCCGCGAGGTTAGGGGTTTGGGGGGCAGAGGCAGAGCCACTCGTGCCGTGGCTCCCACCTGCCTTCATACACGGACCGGGATGAACCTGTGAGCGCGGAGGCAGCCGGTGTGGCAGTCGCATCCATGCCACGCTCTGCCATGGGGTCAGGGTTCTGTGCCACTCGGGGGGCTGCTCTGCTCCTGCACCCCAAATCCGCAGAGATACTTGAGAAGACACCTGCAATGGATGAGGTGGAGGGACGCATCCTGCACATGTCACTGCTTTCACTGTGCTGCCCCTGGGTCCCACTGCCTTTGCTGGATGGGAGCTGGGAGATGGTCTCAGGCTTTTGAAGGACTGGAGGGTGTGGGGTGGGCAGCCCAAAAGCCTTCCCCAGCCCGGTCCTGAGCCAGCTGAGTGTGGGGCTGGGGGCTGGCAAGGGCCGCTCCATCCCCAGGGCACTGGAACTGAGGGAAGGGGAGGAGAGATGGAGACAGCCGAGATTTATGTTGCCAGCGCAGGAGCAAAGAGAGGAGGGAGACAGCCAAGGTCAGAGACAGTGCTGCCAAAATTCACAATGAATCTGCAGGAGTGCTGGAGGAGAGAGACGGAGGGATTGGAAAGAAATGGAAAGAGGAGGGAGGGAGAGCCTGGGAGACAGAGCAGGGTGAGGGAGCGGGATGGGGCTGCTGGGAAAGGGGACACGCTGCTGCTCAGCCAAAATGATTAAATGGGGGTGAGAGGGACAGCAAACGGGAGCCCCAAGCCAGCACGGAGACAGCAGGAGCAGGAATGGGAGGGAGCTGGGAGGGCTGTGGACACATCTCTGTCCCTCTGGGCCCCTCCAGCACACCTCCATGCAGCCCAGCAAGTTTTGGGGTGTACACAGCTGCTGCAGCTGCCCAGTGCCCTCTGGCAGAGCTGACCTGGATCCAGCCCCACCGCGGAGGTGAAGTTTCATTCCTGCCTCCTTAGTATTCACAGCACCCATGGCAGCGCGAACGCCCGCAGCCAGCACAGCTCAAGGTGACTCAGAGGTCAGGGAAAAAGCAGGCATGCAATTCGGGAGCCAGCCACTGGCTCCACACTGGCAGGGAGATCCAGTGGTTTGCCAGGACTGGAGACGTCTGGCACATTGTGGCCTCCCCTCCTGGCATTGCCAGTCCCCGTGTGCCACCGACACAGCACCCCAGTGCTCCCCATGCACACAAAGACGCACACGCAGTGCCGGGTGCCTGTTGGGTTTCTGATGCTGCAAACTACCTCCAGGAGCTGTTGCCACCAGCAAGGCAGGCAGGGTGGCTCTGCATACCAGGGCTGGAAATCAGCCGTGGCACTGGGGCGGGCTGGAGCTGGCACAACTGGGCACTGGCATGGATCATTTCTCTCTGGCAGGGTGCTGGGTGCCAGGGCAGGCTTGGTGCCCTTGCAGGGGCAGTGGACGCCTGCTGTGGAGCTCGTGGGGGGGCTCCTCCAGGTCCCCATTGGGGATGCATCGCTCCAAGGGTGTTTTATAGCAGAAACCCCTCTCCCTCCCCAAACAGCGACATCCCAGCCCAGGGTACCAGCTCTGCCCACAGGCAGCCGGAGGGACAGAGCCCTGCCTTCCACTAAGATCAGCTGCAGAGCCACACTGGGAAGAGGCTCAAAACTTTCCTGGTGATAATTGAGATCTAATTATCTTCAGCTAACACCAGGCTGCTGGGGAGATGGGGAAAACCACAGGTGCCTTGTGATATGGCAACAGCTGATGCGCTGGGCTGTGGCTCAGGAGCACCAGGAGACTCACTGTGCTCTGCCTGAATATAAAGCAAAGCATGGAAAGCATGAATCAGAACACTGACAAACTAATTTTTTTTTTTTCTGGTTGGTGACATGTAAGTGTGCAAACAGGCTGCCTTTTCCTCTCGGTGGTGGCTGTGGCTGACACAGGTGGGTGGCTGCACACCTTTACCCTTATCCCCATGCACAGAGATCAGGTCTGAAGCTCTTTTTTTTTTTTTTTCCTTCTGCAAATTTCCTTCACCAACACAGTTTTATCAAACATGCCCGGAGCTACGCAGGACTGGCAGAGAAAGATGGGGTTGTGTCTCCCAAGAGGGCTTCTAAAATGTCAAGGGCAAAAAGAGGTGAGGAGGAGGAGAGTGCTGGGGAGGTGCTCTCCATTCACAGGAACCTAAAATGAGATGAGCACCGTTGTGCTCCTGGAAGACGTGTGTGTGCTCCCTGTAACCCCCAGGAAGGTAATGGGGATTTATTTATACCAGCAGGTCCCTGTCTGGGAGGCCTCTGGGAACCTGCAGCTCTGCTTCCAGCTCTGGACCCCCAACATAAGGACATGGACCTGTTGGAGAGGGTCCAGAGGAGGCCACAAAGATGCTGCGAGGGCTGGAGCCCCTCTGCTGGGAGGACAGGCTGAGAGAGTTGGGGGGGTTCAGCCTGGAGAAGAGAAGGCTCCGGGGAGACCTTAGAGCCGCTTCCAGTGCCTACAGGAAGCCAGAGCCCTTCCAGGGGCTCCAGGAGAGCTGGGGAGGGACTCTGGATCAGGGAGGGACTCTGGATCAGGGAGGGGAGCGATAGGACAAGGGCTAACAGTTTTAAACTGAAAAAGGGGAGATTTAGATTAGATATCAGGGAGAAATTCTTTCCTGTGCGGGCAGTGAGCCCCTGGCGCAGGTTGCCCAGAGGAGCTGTGGCTGCCCCATCCCTGGAGGTGTTCAAGGCCGGGTTGGACGGGGCTTGGAGCAACCTGGGCTGGAGGGAGGTGTCCCTGCCCAGGGAAGGGGGGGTGGAACGAGATCATCTTTAAGGTCCCTTCCAACCCAAACCCTTCTATGAACCACCGGTGCAGCTGCACGGCGCACCGTGCCCCGCAGATGGACGCAAAACCCAGAGGTGCCCCCCTGCCCCTGCCAAGGCTTCTCCGGGGGGCTACCGGCTAGGCCCGAGGGCAGCGGGCCCGGCAGCCCCCCGGGAGCCGCCGCAGCCCCCCCCGGGAGCCCGGACGGCTGCAGGGACCGGAGCGGCGCTCAGCGCGCGCTCCCGCCGCCGCGCGTGCCCGTCTCTCTCCCCCCCAACCTCCTTCGGCGGGAGCGCGCAGGAGCCGCCGCCAGACGCGCGCCGCCGCCGCCGAGCCTGAGGGGAGTCCGGTGGTGACTGACCTCCGCTAAATCCCCCCGTCCCCTCAGCGCCCGGCTGGGTCCCCCCATCCCCTGAGGTCCCGCTAAATCCCCGCCCCGTCCCCTCAGCGCCCGCTAAATCCTCTCCAATCCCCTCAGCGCCCGGCTGGGTCCCCTCAGCGCCTCAGGGCCCCGCTAAAGCTCTCTCTGTTCCCTCAGCGCCTCTCTTGGTCCCTCCATGCCTTCAGGATCCCGCTAAGTACTCCCCCCTTGCTTCAGCACCCACCTGGGTCCCCCATCCCCTCAGATCCCACTAAATCCCCCTTGTCCCCTCAGTGCCCAGCTGCATCACCTCATCCCCTCAGGTCCCCATAAATCCCCCCCATCCCCTCAGGGCCTGGCTGGATCCTCCCATCCCCTCAGACCCCACTAAATCCCCCCCGCCCCATCCCCTCAGGGTCCCGCCAAATCCACCACCCTCCCCTGTCCCCTCAGGGTCCCGTTAAATCCCCTCATCCCCTCAGCGCCGCCTGGGTCTCCCCATCCCCTCAGATCCTGCTAAATTCCCTCATCCCCTTGGTGCCCACCTGGGTTCCCTCATCCCCTCAGATCACGCTAAATTCCCTCATCCCCTCAGCACCCGCCTGGGTTCCCCCATCTCCTCAGATCCTGCTAAATCCCCTTATCCCCTCAGTGCCACCTCAGTCCCCTCATCATCCTCAGATCCCACTAAACCCCCCTCTCCCCTCAGCACCTGGCTGGGTCCTTCCATCCCCTCAGGGTCCTGCTAAATCCCTCTTCCCGCTTTGTGCCCCAGGACCCCTCTCGTGTTGGAAGGGGAACGGCCCAGGGAGGTGGCAGCAGGGTTGGCCTGTTAGCCTGGACCCAGGCGCCATGTTCTACATGCATTTGCTCGTCAACAAGCGCGGGCCATTGGCCAAAATATGGCTTGCTGCCCACTGGGAGAAGAAGCTCACCAAAGCTCATATATTTGAGTGCAATTTAGAGACTACCGTTGAAAAGATCATCTCACCAAAGGTACGCTATTAAATGATGAGGTGCGTTCTGGTAAGTTCTGGAGTAGAGGTATACATCTTCTGTAGAGACTATTGCTATTGTGGAGACTGGCTTAGTAGGACAAATTTGTGGCTATTTCAAAACCAGTGTGAGGTAAATTCCTACTCTGATTTTATTCAGTTCTCACTCGGATAAAATCTCCATCCCTAACAAGGATCTCCATCCCATTTAACAATGGTGGCTGCTGCTTAACCAAAGTCAAGGGTCTAAGAAAACTGCTGTGAAATTGTACACAGACCGTTCGAGGAGAATGCCTTTGCTGATCTTGTAATAAATAACTTTTGACAGGTTGTAACCATACTTCCACTTTCAGTGGAATCCTTCCAGGTCCCCCATTATAAGCCATTAAATATATAATTAAGCATACGTAGCACTTACGAGAGACTCTGTATGAACAGTCCCGGAGGCTGAAGTCCTCTGCGTATCACAGAGAAGGTATGACTCAAGCAAGCACAGATGCAGGCAGTCAAGTACCCATGAGTCAATCCTTGGCCTCGCTGTTGCAACTGCATCCAAGGGAACAGTGAGGAACACTTTGCACTGTCACTAATCGATGGCTCAGGAGAGCCAAGGCTTTCAGCTGGTGGAAGCAGATTTTTTTTATTTTCTCCATGAAAATACCTTCTTGATATTTGGTACCCCAAATTTCATCGTCTGTCTTGCATGGTTATGATTAATGATGTTGTTAAAGTGATCCTGATGTTATTTGGAAGTGTTTTCCAAGAGGTACTACCTAAGTATCCTCTACTTTGCCTTTCATGCTGCCCTGTCCTGGCTAGCATCACCATGACCACACTGAATGTGCTTGGTGCAGAAGACTGCATAAATAAGGGTATAGTTATGGCCTTTATTTGCGTAAATAGGGGCATAGGTATAGTGTCTGCTCACTGAAATAACCAGTGTCAAATACCAGGAGATGTGCAGCTACTTTCTGTTTCAGGATGTGTTACACTGTTTGTTGGCAGTCAGCTGAGATGTTTTAGATAAAGTAAGAGCATCAGTTCAGGACTGGCAACATTTAGGAACAGAAGCAACTGGAAATTCCTGGCTCTAAAATTTCATTTCTGTTTACGAAATATCAGTACGAAGCCCTGTTGAATTTCATAGAGCTCTGTACTAGTGTGTGTTACTGGAACTCTGTTACTACTGTGTAATATTTTCATTTTAATGTTTTTGCAAAAAATACTAACTCCTGAACAACTTTTTTATATCATCAAAGTTTACAATAGCTCTGCGAACCTCTGGACACTTACTCCTAGGAGTGGTGCGGATTTACCACAGGAAAGCAAAGTACCTATTAGCAGACTGTAGTGAAGCTTTGACAAAAATGAAGACAGCCTTTCGCCCAGGTACGTATAGAATTCTGCATTTTTCCATCTGTGGCCTTTACAGCTCTCATTTTAAAAGTTAATTTTGGATATTTCTGTTAAATACACATTATTGATCCCAAAGGAAATTGAACATACTAGTGCTTACTGCTGATGTTTAGTCTGGCTTAATTTAATGCCGTTTCAGGTCTTTAACTCCTTCAAAAGAAGCAGTATCTTACGTGGTCTTATGAGAAGAAGCTTGAATTCAGCCTCAATTGCTAGATAATTAATTTTAATCTCTGATGACACCAACAACATGTCTAACAGTGTGTTAGTGCCAGATCTGACAGTGTGCTTTGAGCTCTAGCCATGTAGCCAGCGAGGAGGGAGCAGAGATGGCTGGATCATTTTCCAATGGGCTGTATGTTTGTCATACTTAGGCACCAAACGGGGAGGCACTGTTGTCTAAAAAAAGGGCTTAGAACAGGACACCAGGATCTGTTGCCAGCCTTAACATGCTCTGTGACCTGGTCTGTTTGCAGAATAGTTAATGCCCACTCTACATTATTCTCAAGGATAGGATTGTGATTAGTTAGTTAGTATATGTAAACATTTGGAAATCTCTAGAAGGAACACTTAAGGGCACTGTACTATCTATTTTTAATAGATACAAAAGTAGCTTAGAGAGGACTGCACAGCACAAGAACAAGAGACAACGGTCACAACTGCATCAAGGGAAACTCCAGCTAGGTATAAGGCTGGGGGGAAGTTCACGGTGGAAGTGATAAAATGCTGAAACAGGTTGTCCAGGGTGTGCTGTCGAATCTCCATCAGCAGAAATAGTCAGAAGTGATCTGACTTAGAAATTAACCTCGTTTTGAGCAAAAGGTTAGATCAGATGACCTTCAGAAATCCCTTCTCACTTGAATTGTTCCAGGATTCTCTGATAACCAAGTATTTGCAGTCTGACTTCATAATTATTTGATGCTAGAGAATAGCACTATACAGACACTGGAGAAAAAAAGAAAACACAATAATTCATTTGAAGTGCTGTAAAAGACTCTAGGCTAAATGTCAGCTGTGAGAATCTTTCAGGGACTTAAAGCAGCTGTTCATAAACCCAATGTATTTACAGTATTTCAGGTCCTGTAGCAGCATACTCGTCTGTATCTGTCTGTAAAAATATGGCTTCTACAGTACATGTAAATTAAGGATTTTAATTCCACTTCAGACTCATGTTGACAAAGTGCCTAAGCTTTGCCTGTTTGTTATTTAGAATCGCAGCAGACCTTCCTGACAGGTTTGTAGTCTTATTATATGTACTTGGGAGAACATTACTTTTCTTTTATTGATGCTTATTTTGCTATGTTGTCTGTTTCTTTTAGGACTTGTTGACCTTCCTGAAGAGAGCTTTGAGGCTGCTTATCAGTCCATTACGTTACCTGAAGAATTTCATGATTTTGAAACACCACTACCGGATTTAAAGTAAATGCTTCCCTAGTTCTTATTCGTTATTTTAGTATTTTCAGAAGTAAAAGATATCCTTGCTGTTATCTGATCAAGACTCAGATGGAATTGTTTTGATTTGATAACTGAATTCTCCTAAATTCCAAATCAGCTTACAAGGCTACGGTCACAGAAATTGTACTTTTGTAGAGTTCCTCAAAGTCTGTTTAATCAACAGACCTTTTCAATGAAATAATGTATTGAACTTAGACTTCAGGATTTTCTAATTTTAAATTGTCTGAGTGAAGCCTGCAAACAACTTTCTGACCTCAAGAGCAGATATAAAATTAGTATAAATCCTGCTGTAAGACCAAAGAAGCTGTGGCTAGTAACCTCACAATGTTGTACTGTTCCATTGTGTAACTGCATTTAATTTCTCCTCCATTGCTCTTTGGGCCTGGGTATTTTATCAGCAGTAGTCAGCTTGGCTCCTGATGAAAAGCCAGCATATTTCTTTGGCTTTTCTGACATGAATCACCATTAATGTAGAAAAACTGATAAAAAGCAGGAGGCCAAGACATGTTTCTGGTGGCTGTGATGCCCCCAAAAGTCAAGGGTAACAGACTTCTACCGCGGCTTCCTCTGTATCTTGTCATAAATACAGTTTGATGGGCTCTGTAAGCATCTAGTATTTTGTAAGCACAGCTGTGATGTAATACTATTATTCAAGTACCTCAGTGTGCTAACTCTGTAAAGTGTGCCTTTTCTGCTTACCCAAAGAGTCTGTGTGGTTTGATTTACAGATAATGGTGTTACACTAATTACATGCCCACTATGGGATAAGTGTTGGTAGATAGCAGGGCTTGGACATGAACAAACTCACACAAGCCCGAGTTTACTGGCAGGACAGAGTGGAGAAATATGAAATACGGAGAGGAGGATGGGTGCTTCCCTCGTTCTTATAAATATGCTTGCTGTTTCTAGAGGGGTTGCTTTCTGAGCATACATCTGGATGGTTTGTTCATGGAGTTCCAGGTGAAGGGGGGTATTTCAAAGCTGAATTAGCTGAATGCTTTCCACTCCTCGTGGACCTCTCCCCTGCTATCTCCTGTTATGGCTATTGCAGATTCAGTCTTCACTGTACAATGTACATTGGAGATTGCATAGGAGATTTGGCGAGCAAAGAAAGCAGCTGCCTACTTACTTAGAGGTATCAATTTAAAAAAAAAAACATATAGCACCTGTTTTCCATATGCTTATTTTTAGCTTTTAAAGGGAATTCAAAGCAGTGAATTTTATCAATAAAACTTTAAATGGCCTGAATGCAAATAGCTTTGGGAAACAGTTGTTCTCTCTCCACAGAAGTGAGTATCAGCCGCAGTACTTTCAATGCCATAGAAAAAGGAAGCTATATTTTGGAGGTTTACAATAAAGTGTCAGGGTCTAAGAGTGTTTAGAAACAAGTTTTCACATTCCAGCTAAATGGTAGATGGGTTTCAGTTCACACTATATTTTGTATAATGTTTTTTTCATCAGTGCCATTGATGTTGCTGAACATTTTACCTTGAATCAGAGCAGAGCTGAAGACATCACACTTACAGAGGATTACGAAAGCAATATACTTCTCTGTGATAGAAACTTTGGTGAGAGAAGTTGAGAAATTAGAAATATTCCATAAGGAAAAGTGTGTTTTGTGCAACACTTTGTGCAGTCTGAGTCCTTTCCACATGTGAAAAAGCTATTATTAAAAGTGCATTTATTTCATATTTGTGCTGATTGGCCTGTCATACTGTCTTATGCTTAAATTTTTGTGTAAGTACTCTGCCTAAGTAATCTGATATTGGAGATTGAGAATCAAACCCAACATTTACTGCTTTTTACTGCATTAGTTAAATTGTTTATAGTTTATTCCATTTGAGGTATGGGCTATCTTACAATCTTTTAAAAATTATTTGAAAAATTAGGAAATGGATAAAGATGTGTTGCAAAAATTCATGCAGATGAAGCATCAGAAATTCTGTGTTTATTCAGATGAAGAACCAGCTGCACTAAGAAAACAGAGCTTCTTTGATGGCAGCATCTTAACAAGCAGTAACAGTCTTGTGGCTGCTCACCACTCTGCGAGCACGGATGGAGACAAGTCTGCACTGCATGAAGATACTTGCTGGTTTGAGCGTGACTGTTTTGGAGATGAGGAGGATGCTGCAGATATGATTGGTAGGGTCTGCCACAGATAAACAGAATTAGTTTCTTTCCAAATATTTTTATTCTTACAGGAAAACAAATAAGACAGCATGAAATTGATTGTTTTCAAACATAAATTCTTTCTTTTTGTTTTCATACTTCCTTTTTTTTCTACTTGTCACTAAATCTATGATCACTTAGACATTGCCAAGTAAAATTGTAGTAAAGAAGATATTTAAATTTTTTAGAATTAAAGGCATTCAATTTATACTTAATGTTTACCAATTTAATTCATATTTTCAAAGGTACAGTACTGCAGCATTTTTACCTTTATTGTTGTAATAACAAAGGCAGCAAAGTAGCTCCTACATCTTTATGATTTAGAGTATTTATGTAACCCTTTATAGATTTATATCTTTTAAACAGTATCAGTATCATACTTTTCAAAGAAAAGGTGGAAATCTCAAAATTAAGACTAATGTTCTTTTTATACTGTTGAAGACAACCCTATCATTGACGCCATCTGTGAAAGCTGAGTTTTTTTGTTTGCACAGAATTAACCTTAAATAAGTAACGTTAGGCTCTATCAGGCTATTTCATGACTACTAAGGCTTCCAATGATTAAAACTATGCACTTTGAATTTAAGAAATCCTTTTGAGGGACGAGGAAAATGGCCTAGATAATGACATTCTTGATATGGAGGAAGAACGTCCTTTGTCACAAGATCTGCCAGAGAACAGCGCAGCCAGTGAGTTTGCAGTGTCCACTCCCTCTTGCTCACATGAACCCTCTGTTCCTGTATTAATGCCTAAAGCATTCAGCTTTGTGTAATATCCTGTGCCTGTTTCCTTCATTCATGTCCTTTGTTTTTTTTCTAATGCTTCATCCATCATTTTAGTTATAATTTAATTTGACCTAGGGATTCCAGATTTGTAACTTGATGTTGCTTTGAAACACTTTTGTGTGACATCCTGTTGGATACGCTGTTGATCCACCCTGCTGCTCAGACAGTATGATAGCACTTTTGAAGGGGAAAGGAAACTGAATAAGGGTATGCTGTAAATTTGAATTTTACGTATGAGTGGTTCTGGCTTCATATTTCAGCAACAAAATGACACTTTCACAGTTCATAAAGGTGTAGTTAGTCTTCTTTTGATTTGATATCAATGAAATTAATTTTTGAATTTGGAAGTTTTTTTATATCTTAAACCCTTATACCCTCAGCACGCTGTTAATTTAAAACTGAGAATTCTGGAACAGCTTTAAAGGGAAACACTGGCACTTGCCCCTCCTTGCACTAGTCCTGGTACTACCTGTTCCTTTTACATTGACAGAAATGCCCACACTGACGTGCAGTTGCCTGGAACTGGAAACAGATAGGTATTGAAGAGAAACACTTTTCCCCCTAACCATTTTTCATCAGGTGGGTCAGTTCTTCAGTCTGTTCCACCACCCAGTCATACAGGTTCCAGTGTCAGCAAAGGGAAGCGTGCAGTGCAGAATGTGAGCAGCAGCACTGCCAGTTATTACTGGTTTAAGTGACTGAAATTATAGATAAAATCATAGTTTTCTAATTCTGATCTTTTTTGTCCGATTTCATTCTATGTCATGAGATTGAGACATTGTTCCACCTTGTAAACTTTGTTTCTTTGGGTTATTTGCTGGGTTTTCTTATAGTTGAGTCCAACTGCGCAGATATCACCGATAAGACTGTCAGTCATGTAATGAACAAAACTATACTTTTGTTGAAAGAAGAAGGATTTGTGCTTGAGCCGGTTGATGATACAGGTCAGAACTTGACCAGTTTCTTGCTGAATGTTTGTGTTAACTAGGTTTGGTTTTCTTCTTGTTAGTGAAAATATTTACAAAACAGATTATTCCCAGTGTAGATTTCACCTGCTACTGCTGTCAGAGTTCCATCTTATGATAACTATTATACAAAAGCAGTATCAGGTCATTCATCTGATCTGCCCAAATCTCTGCTTACGGTTTCTTCCACAAACCAAATCAAGTTTTGTTTCTCTGCAGTTCTGCTAGCAGGGCAAGCCCAGCCTGTTCATGAGTATTACTGAAGAACTTTTATTGCTAGTGACACATCAGTGATTTTTATGTGTAAAATAACAATCTTAAAACTTTCAGGCCTTTGTGAAAGTTTGTTTTGTGAACTTCTAACTTTAATAAGATCGAAAAAGAAAAATGTTTCATTTCTTCTGTGAGTAAATCTAAATGTCACCTATCACGTTGGTGACTGTTAGCAAGCAAACAAGTTCGTGTTGACACTAATATTTAGAATACTGGAATTTTCCAGCCTACCAAAATAATATTCAGGAAGTTATGGCTATATAACCAAACTATGTCTCTCTTTTGTGTTTACTATGTACATCTTAATTAAATTGCTAAAGGATTCAACTGACAAATACAGATATTAATTACAGGGTAATGAAACCTGTTGAGTACCTCAGCAATTCTTGGAACAATTAACTTCCTAATGGATTAACGATAGCTTATTCAGTCTTGTTGGTATATCATGTGTTCTCATTAAGTCATGTTCCTGGTTCTTTAGCACAACAGTCATATGTCTTCCGTAATTAAACATATGTGAGTTTCCTGTACTAGAATACAAAGAGTATACTTTATGAAAACTTTTGGAGAAACGGCCCATGCACTTGTACTTTGATTTTCAACATTGTGCGGTGTTTCAGGAGGTCAGCAGCCTATTTGTTTGATTCACAGTGGGGTTTTTTTGTGCATTTAAGTGTTCTATGAATAGACCTTTAATTAGACTGACTTTTTTTATTAATACTTGCTCTATTTAGCTGTCACCCAGAGTAAAAAAAATAGAAGAAAGAGGAAGTTGCTTGTGGATGTAAACAAGGAGCTTGGCTGCAACGCTATACACAACCAACTTAACAACTGCACAGATATCCTTGCTACGTTAGACCTTGCACCCCCAACGAAAAAAACAATGATGTGGAAGAAATCAGGAGGTGTGGATAAACTCTTGTCCCACGCTACACAGCCTGTGTTTCATGCTGAGCTGCAAACGGTACAGATCATTCCTTGTAGGTTTTTATGCCACTGTATAGATTATGAGACTGTTGCACATCTACAATCTAACTGTGAGAGATTTTGCAGGTTTAGTTTTATGTGAACTCCTAGCAAAGTGCAAGTGTGTAGTGTCATTGAAAGTATTGCTTTGCAGTGCAGTTTATTTGCATATCTGATGATTATTTGCATACTCACCACTAATTGCTCCATCAGAAAGACCATCTGTAGAGCTCCCAGCTTTAGTCTCTAGCACTCCAACAAGAAGTAAAAAATGACAAAGGAACTTGAGAGCTGATGTTTCAGTTCACATACTGGCACATGACTGATTGTACACTAATACACAACTTCTGAGATTTCTGACAATTTATTTTCTACTTTTATTCTTTTCTGTTTTGTTTCTGCTCTGTAATCAATATGAGACCACGTCTTCTGCATTTATTTTAAAGGTACATGAGGCTTAAACACTGTTGTTATTATTATTATTGTATTGTTAATGGCTTTGGAAACACGTTATGTCAATTTCTTTTGTACTTTCCGAATTGGAGATTAAGCTTGTAGCTGTAAAGCCGTCAGGGATTTGCCTTTCAGAAGACCAAAAGGTTCCTGATCACTCCATCACTTTGGCTAGAAGGGTGGGCCAGACCACCCTTGCTGTGGCTGTGGACCTTGCTGCTCTTTTTGCACAAGAATGATGTACTTGTTTCATGGAAATACGATCTATCAAAACCTCTGGTCTGGTGTCCCCACGTAGTATCTGACAGAGCATTCAAAGAAGCTGTAAGTTTAGAACTGGTGATAAGATAAAGAAGAGATAAATGTGTATACAAGGTGATACGGAAAGATACGGTGTAAACTCTGCAGCAACCATATGTGAGTTGCACTGTGTTTCTTCTGTTGGGTGGCTGTGAGAGATCAGGGAGGCAGGGTCTGCGGGAAAACAGCTCTGCAGGTTCATTACAGCAGCACAGCTTCACCGCTTAGAGTCGAGGTGCAGAATTACAACTTGCTCTTTATGAGGATAAAAAATACTCACACACTGGTACATGGGGAGAGAAATCCACACAGCGATAACTGCAGATGGTTTTATTCTTTCATCCCTCCTTACTGGCTGGCTTCAAGGAAAAATGATCCAAGCTGTTCCAAAGATATTTCTTCATGCAGTTCAACGCCAAAGTTGAAGCTGCAGAAGGAAATTACTTTTTTTAAAAAATTGCAGGTTTCTGGAATGACCTAATTCAAATCTCTAAAATCTAGGTTGCAGGAATTAAGATACAGCTCATATTCATGCCTTTTTGTTGATGCTCCCAAATAATCTGACATGATATTCTGAAAGCAAACAAATAAAAATAATTGTTTTCAGTTGTTTGCAAAATGCTTCAAGAGTCATGGATTTAAGATGAGAAGAAATGGAATACAGAGGGAGTCTGAAATGGCAGAAACAAGAAAAGAGAAAGATACCACAGGTACTATTTTAATTCTGTTGTTGCAGAATTAGCTGTTAGAAAATATTTTACATAATGTTTGAGACACATGCATGGTGTTTGTCTGCAGTATTCTGCAAATAAAAGGCCAAAAAAGTTAAACATTAAGGAAATTAACTGTTAATTATTAAAAAAAAAAGTTTTTTGTTTTTCTAAGTACTTTGCTTTTCTTTTGTTCCCGAGATCAGAAATGAAATGCAACTCTTTTTTTTCCTTGTGGCATAAGGATGTGTTTCTGGTTACACCTTCGGTTTCTGTAATTGGCTACCAAACAGCAGATTTGTTGTTTCGTGTGGGTTTTTTGGTGTGGTTTTATTTGTTTTTTTTTTTTTTTTTAAAAAGCTTCCATTTATTCTGAGCTTAATCAAACCACTGTCCAAATTTCCAAATCCATGTAGATAACTTTTATTTGCATCTTGGAGATTGTGTTTTGGTTAATATCAAACCAGAAGAAATGTTCCATTTTAGATCTCCTGAAAAGGTGATGTATCTGCTTTCACTTCTTTGCTCTGCTAGAAATATAATCCATACATCTGTCTCAGAAGTTAATCAACAAAATCACCTCCTGCAAGTCCATAAAGTTCAACTTTTAGATGCTTCCAGGAAAAACTTGCTTGAAACATTCTTGTTCTGTGCTCCTATTAGGGATAATATTTATTCTATATTTATTCATTCTGGCTCTTACTCTCAAAGATTGCTAGACTAGAGTGTGATTTTTCTTTTTCTTTTTCTTTTTTTTTTTTAAGGACAGAGATTCACAGTAATTTCCTCTTAAACCTTGTTTTTTTTATTAATACAGAGATGCTGACAGTAGAAGAGCCAAGTTACCTGCAGGAGTCAGCTCATTCAGAGACTGAGAGAAAAATTAGAAATGATTCGTTTATGTTGACATCACAGAATAACAGAAATGAAACTGATGATAACTGTGGTGAAACTATAGTGAGCCATTTCCATAAATTTTAGAGACCTAAATGTATTTATTGGTTTCATTTTACTCTAGGGTTCCATTTAAAACATGTTAAGAAATTACTAATATATATTTGAAAGGGATGCTAGAGACAGTCGATATAGCATTAAGTAGCTTGTGTTGTGAAAGTTTATTTACATTGGTAGACTCTCACAATGAATGAACGATTAATTAAAATGTCTATTAATGAGTATAGATTACAGTCTACTCACTAAGCATAAATGAAACCTTAATATGAAATATAGCCTCTTTGTACTGAAGAGATAAATATAATCATCTTTATAAAGGATAAAACTTACCTTTTGTGTCTCATATTGAGGAAATACTTCAGCAATAACAAACTATCTATTTCTGCCATCTTTATTTAGGCTAACATGACAGGGCATTCTTTAGAGATTTTGAGGCTCATTAAAGTTGAAAAAGAATGACAAAATTGGACCTAATGGCAGCAGAAAATGTAGTGTCTGTGCCTGAGCTGAGCCCATGGTGTAGATCCAGCTGTAGGTCCTTTCTTATGTGAGAAAAGACGTGGTAGAAATAGCAACTCTGAAATAATTTTGGAAAATGTTTATTATAATAAATTTGTTGAGCAGAATTATGTAATTGAGAATTACATAGTATGCATAAATTGTAATGCCTATTGATCGTCCTTTCTGTTCCAACAGCAGGGTGGAACGGCTTTCTCTGAGAGCTCCCCACTGGTGAACAGTTCGCTGCGCCAAGAAGCTGAACCACAGCAAGCTGAGTTAGCAAATGTATGTGTACTCAAAGCTGACAGCTCTGACTCAGAACAGAACTGTATTCTTTCTCAGAAATATTTAAAAAAAAGAAGTCATGACATCATGAACTTACAGTGAATTTTGGTGTACTAACAGCATCTTTAGTACATATTTTGCCAGTCAAAAATTTTATAGCTTGGTAATCGGGCACACGTGTATTCCAACATTCAAATGTTACAGTCCGTGAGGGAACAGCTCCTTAGAGATTGTGCTTCCTGTAAGAAGGGAACAGTTTCTGAACTTACTGGCTACGAGGATACTCAGACACGCTGAAACAAGGGCAGTGTTCTGCCAACTTCAGAGGTTAAGCCCAAAATCTAAAGCCAAACTTTTTGACATCCTTTTTGGCCCCTGACCTGTACAAATACTGTCAGAATCCCGGTCACACAGAACAATATCTTCTGAATATTGAAGCTGCCTCCCCAAGGCTCATTGGGACTGCTTCTGTAATACCTAACGTGTTGTTGCACCTGATCTGTCTCATTGTAGCAGAAAAAAACATAGTGAGCATTCTTTTCTCTGCTTCACAAAGCCTGGTGTGACCACAGAGGTGTCAGAGGTCCCAGATATCCTGAGTATGGTCATCAAAATATCCAGGTCCAGTTGGATTTTCAATTAGGCTAGATCTCTTGTCCTTTTTATCATCATCGTGTGTGACTTTACACATGCTGTCTAACCTTCTGTTCTATTTCTTCTCAAGGAGCTAATGAGGAATGGGAAAGACAATGAAGAAATAAGGTGGAGCAAAAGAACTCTTCAGTTATTAAAAAATTTACAGGTACCAGTGCTGGATTTTGTAATTAGATGCCAAAACCAGGTGTTGATTTCAATTGAACCATGTCAGAAAATCTCTTACTTATACTCTTGCTCATATTGCTGCCTCTCATATGCACAGTGTAACTGCATTTTATTGGGTATTTATGTAGGAAACCAGGATTCTGAGCACCTGACACAGTGTCCTCTCCCACAGCTGCTGGAATCGCTAGAATTTTCTAAACGTTTGCTTCCATGGCAGTGTTTGTTGTAATGCTAAGCCCTTGCTCTCTTCCCTCAATGAGTATGTTCTAGAGTATCTCTACAAAACCCAATTCCTAGCTGCTTACAGGTTGCCAGATCTCAGCTGAGCCCTACAGGGTGCCGTCATTTGGCTATTCATCTGCTTGAGCTGTTTCTGAGATGAAGGCCAGGGAAATGAGTGAGGGTGATGTTAAAAAGAAAGCTGGTGACCCCTTCTTTAGGAGGTTTTAATGCCCCAGTGCTTTCAAGGTGCTTGAAATTTAGCAGGGAGCTAAATATCCTAATTTAGTCTTTACATCAGGAGGGCTTATTCTGCTTTTCTTGCAGAAATCCTTGTAAAACTGGTGAAGCTGTAACATATGATATCCTATGTTGTATCGACAGGGCTGTAACAGGAGCCACCACAGGCTGCCCTGATGCTGAATGTCCAAACTCTTGGCCTAACGGCCCAGGGCTGTTCTGTCGTTTTTGCCTGGATGAGCGTTATGGTGCTCCAGCATTGATCTAGTTGGGGGGAATGGAAAAAAACATGGCAAAAAATTATTTTCCTTCGGGTCACTTCTCTAATCCAAAGTGCCACATGGCTGAACGGAGAATGGAGGAAAGCAATGGAGAAATCCGAGCGTGGGCAAGAGGGCATGGGGAGTGGGTTTTGTCCGCAAAACACACTGAACGTTGGTCCAAGCCTAGCTTTTCCCTAGGGATGGAGTTTGACTTCGCGGTCTTCATATTGTTTTTTTAATAATCATTTTATGTGAACGCATTTCAAAGGTTCTGTGCAACGCCCATAAATAAATACTTCCATATAAGCGTGGCCATTAAAAAACAAGCAGTAATAACACTTAGTTAGCTGTGACTGAAATTGCCTACAATGCAGCTGGTACTCTGTATCCAAAGCACAGGGTATGCAATGATTTTTACTGTTTTGAATCGTGAAACCCATTTCAGATGCACTTCATCACATGCCTCAGTACAGTTTCATTGAATTCAGTGGAACTGTGGGGCTATGTAGATTTTAGTAACATATGTAGGTGCTAGCAATGTTACGGCTATAAAATGTTAAGAGCCACTTATACAAATGCAAGTGCCAAGTTAGGAACCTGTTTAAGGCTTGCAAGCAGAAAATACTCCGCGCAGCGCTCTTCAGTTCAGACTGGATGGGCTCTGGTGTTACTGGCAGTGAAGCTGACCTGACTGATTCTCTTTTTTCCCTTATGCAGCACCTGAAGAGATCAGGTGTGTGTGTTTTCAGTTTTCGGGAGCTCTGCCGGAAAAACAACCAGAAAGAAGTTGCAGTCAAGTTTTACATCTTTCTTGTTCTAAAGAAGCAGTTGGTTATTGAGCTCAGACAGAGTGCTCCCTTCGCTGACATTACAGCCACCATCGGCCCCATGTTCAACACTCGCTGAGATCATGTAGTAGTGGCATAAGCTAATGAAAATCAATCTTACTCTAAATTTTCCAGAAAACATATTTCCTGGAAAATGGTTGATGATCTTTGCAAACCATGGTAAGTGAGCAGAGCTCTCTTGTGTTTCATTTTCTCAGAACTGCCAAGAAACTGCCTTGTGCAGGGGCACTGCCTTGGTATTGGTTCCCAAGGTGTTCACTAGGATGTTTATTTTTAATATATATGTTTATATGACAAGCAGTTCCTTATTCTGTTAATAAAATATCGCTAAAATACATACTCTACATAAGACAGTTACATTGTGAGGGATTTAATGAAAGTCCTTAAAAACCTTTCTTAGAGACCAGCTTTGGAAGTTAAACTATTTTTAATTATCTAATGCCATCAGTAAGAGAAGTCTGTTAAGCTCTCTTTATCAAAAACTTTAGTCCGTTTGAAACTATTCCTTTCAAAAAATGTTCAGTATTTGTTATTTTAAGGTCTAGCAAGCTACTGTCTCCAGCATCATTTTCGTGTGTTCAGGCAGAGGGAAGTTACACTACCCCTAGAAGAGTCACATAAGCTTCAGAAAGAAATCCCCTTTCCTAGAAATCCTGCAGTTTTCGGTTTCATGGAGCACATCTACTTAAAGACTAACACTTTATTTATGTGTAGACCTATTTAAAAATGGATGTTAAACTGAAACATTGTTAGTTCTTTGCATTTTTATCTAATCTGGGATATGTTTTAACACTTTTACTGTCATTTTGTAAAGTTAGCATTTTTCAGTTGCATCAAACCTGCGACGCACGGGATGGTTGCGTGCGTTCAGTGCTCTGGAGTGTTACAGTGTGTGCTGACAGCTCTTAAGATGAAATCAATAAAAATCAGAAGATGTTTCCTTAGCTCGTCGGCATTTGTTCGGAAAGATCAAAACTGGCAGCTGCTTAAACTGTCCTTTGGGTTCACCGTCTCAGAGTCGGTGGTTTTGGTGATCTTCTTAAAATTTGAAAAGATGGATGATATTGTCATCCTGGCTCGCCGGGTGTCCGCTCGCCTCAGTCAGGTCCTGCTAACGTGTGCTGTTCCTGTCATGCACTGATTTATTTGCGTGCGTGGGGTTTAGGGCAGGTGAGGAATTGATTTCAAGAGGACTGTTCAGGGGAGGAAGAAGGTTTTAAAATGGCTGACGGCCCTGTGCTGGGCGGGAAGGGGTGGGTCGGGGTTGGGGGTGGTTCCAGTTGGTTTTCCCCATGTTAGGAATATTTGATAAAATAAGCAATAAGAAGCCTTTGCTGCTGTTCTCTGAGGAGGGTCCATTTCAGGGTATAACGGAGGGCAAAGCGACTCTGGTAAAAACCTTTTTGTTCTCTGCAAAAGAAATGCTCTTCTCCTTTTCTGATGGGAATGGGAGCGGTGCTCTCCAAGCGTAGCCCGACTGTAATCAAGAGTGGCTCGTTTCCCTCTCCTCTTTGGGGCCAGACCCGGCGGTTTTGTTCAGGACTCGAGTGCCAACCCGGGGTGAGGAAAGGGTTCGGTTCTCCAAATCTCACATTCAGCATCTTGGAGCGAGCCTGTGGCAGAAGAGGAGTGAGAACCTCTCCCCTGTTCCCCACAGCACACCCCATCCCCGCTGGCGCTGTGCGTCTCCCGGTGACGCCCCTGCTCAGTGGGCCAGCGCACCGTACCACGCTTCCCAGAAAACCGAGCACTGCAAGCCGGGTAGGGAAGGAGAAACTGTTTTTCTCCCCCAAAAAGGCATCCAAAATGACTCTGCGTCTCACACCAGAGCTCCTGCCTGCGCCACGTCTGCCACTGCCACATGGTAAGAGCAGCTCCAGTGGCAGCAGATGCGATAACTCATTAATTTTCCTTTCAAGGAGAGAGGCTGTGCATTGGATTCACCAGGAAAGAGGGAAACAAAAGGAGGCTGGAGGCGAGCAGGCGGCAGGCAGGAATAAATGAGAGACAGGAGAGATATACATTGAAAACAGTCTGTGCATCGGAATAAATGAAGTACAAATCTTGCAGGAAATAGTCCTGGAAGAGAGAGTCGTGCATATTTACAAAACAGGTTTGTCAGAACTCCCAAATAACCGCGGGGGAGTTGCAAAGGGAGCTGTGAGGGCCGGGGAAGTGCCCCGCCATGGCGAGCGGTGAGCTCTGCGTCCCTGTGCGTGGGGTCAGACGGGGTTTTAATCTCACCCAGCTGTGCACAGCTGCTGGCCTCGGGTCCAGATCCAAACTAGGAGCAGGTTCTGCTCCGATAGTGCTGACGTGAACAATTTCCCTCTGTAGGTCTATATGTGCATGCATACATGTAGGACATTATGAGTAGGTATGTAATGTATATGTGCACCTCGCCATTCTCCCCATCTCTGCAGCCGACCTCGGCCGTGGTCACCAGAGCAGCACTGGAGCTGAAGCCCCACTGCTCGCCGTGTGGCCGCGGCCAGTGGCTCGGTGGCTCCCAGTAAGTGCCAAGCAGCCTCGTCCTAGACGTTTGGTCATTAAATAATTGGGAAAGGTTAAGGTCGATGGCTACAGAAGGAAACCTGTAGGTAGTACCACGAGTAACCAGACTGTGCCGGGAAGAGTAGCCACGCCGTGCCGGCGGTGACCAGCCTGAGTGCCCACCGAGCCAGTGGGGCAGCAGCTCAGCTCCGCCGCTGCTTCCCAATGCCAGCCCCGCAGCTGGCGCCGGGCTGACCCGTAGGTATTTAAATGAGGGAAAAGATTTTCATTTATTTATTTATTTTACTTTATGAAAGTGCGTCATTAATTAGGCGTACGGATGTCCTCAGAATTGGACAAGTTAGATTAAAATGACGACGCTACGGGGTGGGGTGGGGGGAACTGCGAGGGCCGGGTGGCCGCAGAGCGGGGCTGCCCCGGCTCCCCCCCCCGCATCCTCCTCCTCCTCCTTCTCCTCCTCCTCCGGGGTTACGCGGGGAGAGGAGCCGAGCGCGACCCGCCGGCCCCGGGCGCACCCGGCCCGCGGGGCTCCGCCGCCGGGGAAGGACCTCAAAAACCGGCTTTTTTTTTTTTTTGGGAGGCGCTGCG
The DNA here is from genome assembly GCF_965231255.1 of Vanellus vanellus. Taxonomy (NCBI): domain Eukaryota; kingdom Metazoa; phylum Chordata; class Aves; order Charadriiformes; family Charadriidae; genus Vanellus; species Vanellus vanellus. The sequence continues at coordinate 13,882,252 of NC_138920.1, forward strand.
CCCCGACTGAGAGGAGTTGCCATAGAAACGGGGGAAAACCCGGCGGGGGGGGAGGGGGCACCCGCGCCGCCGTCGCTTTAAGAGCGCAGAGGAGGGAAGCAAATTACGCAGCTGCAAGGCTCATCCCTCCCTCCCTGCCTCCCTCCCTCTATCCATCCATCCATCCCTCCATCCATCCATCCCTCCCTCCCTCCCTGCCTCCGTCCCTCCATCCCTCCATCCATCCCGCGCTCCCCGGCCGCCCCGCCGCACCCATGGAAGCCGGCGCAGGTGATGGAGTCGGGGGAGGGCGCGGGGCGGAGGGCGGGGGGGGGTTCACGGTACCGCACCCCGCACCGCGCCTCGCGCAACCGCCGCTCACCGCCCGCTCTCTCCCTTCCCCGCCAGGTCGCTGAGCGCCCCCCCCCTCGTCCCTCCCCCCCTCCCCGCCGGCGCTGCCGCCCCCGGACATCGGCGGGGCCCCGCGCAGGTGAGCGGGGCGCGGGGCGGGCGGGGGGCGGCGGGGACCGGCGGCCGCCGTGACTCATCCCTTTCTGGCTGCAGACTCGGGGGAGGGGGGGGTTGGGGGGTGGTGGCCGCAGCACGGAGCTGCCGGTGCTGCTCTGCATTGGGGGGTGAGGGGGGGGGGCCTGGGGCAGAGGGTGATTGGGGTGGGTCACGCATTGGGCCCGTGGCACACCCGCATTGCATGCACTGGACCTCCACAGCATGCACCGGACACACATCACACCCACTAGACCCGCAGCGCACGCACTGGACCTGCATTGCATGCACCGGACCCCCATGGCATGCACCGGGCCCGTGTCACACTCACCGGACCCGCAGCTTCTGTACCAGACCCACGTTACACACACCTGGACCCACATTACGCACACCAGAGCTGCATCACAAACACCAGACCCATATTGCATGCACTGGACCCACACGGCATGCATCGGACACACATCACGCTCACCAGACCTGCAGCGCACTCTCTGCATGCACCAGACCCACATGGCATGCACCAGACCCATCTCACATGCACCAGATCCTCCCTGCATGTACCAGACCCATCTCACACGCACCAGACCCACATCTGCTCGTACAGCATCCAAACGCATCTCCCGGCACCGTGGGGCATTGCAGGAGCCGGAGCTGCTGTGCAATTGAGATTTTATTATTTAATGGCTTAATGCTCCATCTCCGGAGGGACACAGAAAATACACGAGCTGACTGATGAGCCGGGTGCTCTTTTTCTCTCCTCCCCGCAAGGTCAGTGCTGCCTGCTTGTCGCACAGAAACCCGCTGCCGTGCGATTGTCGTGCTTATAAAATACCGGCATTCCCACCCTCCCTAGGCAATGGGTGCGTCGTGCCATGACCTTGTGCAAGAAGGTGCAAATCCTGGTTTCCAGGGCTGCAGAGGACCCTGGCCGGGGGGTGTGGGGGGGTTCAGGAGGGGGCAATGTCTGTGCTCGCACCTCAGCAGCGTTGCAGCGGGCTGAGCCGGCAGATTTGGCGTGTTGTTAAAGTAGGCCGTTCCAGAGGTGCGGAGACCCGGGGCTAATCCTCCGTGACCCACCGTCTTTCCCAGCCCTGGTTCAAGGTGGATGGTGGTTAGGGGAGACTGGCTTCCACCGCACGGAGGCTGCGCGGGGGCGCGGAGGGGAGGAGTGGCTGTTGCGCTGGAAGCTGGGTTTCTCTTCCATGTTTTTCCCTGCATATTCCGAAGGAGCGGGCTCTTCCTTCTGCTGACTGGCCCTCAGCTCGGTTCCCCGGCAGAGCCCCCGCACGAGATGGGCTGTGGGGTGTAACCTCACGTGCACCCCCAACCCGCCAACCTTCCCAGCCTTGGGTAAGACCGCAGGGTCTGCGCCCCGGGTGTGCTGCTCCTACTCTCACGGCAATAGCTGCTACGACAGCGTTTGGCATGGAGCTCTTTTCCCTTTACCTCCAGAGGCCCCAGCAAGAGACCAGCCTGTTCCCTCTGGTCAGGCACCTTATTTTTAGCTAATGAGGGCCAGAAATTGTCACCTCCCCCTTTGGCACTGCAGCCAGGTCAGCTGGAAAAGTGATGATCTGCATAACCCGATCTTTTCGAATGGTCTCTATTTTCCTGTAATCTCTGGGTGTCAACTCAGCATTTTATAACAAACAAGAGAATAAAAGGAGATGCTCCTGTGTTTCGTTACGTGATACAACAACTCTTAGCAAAATTGATTTTTCTGGTGGTGTTGCATAAACATCCTGTGCGTTTTGTCCCTGCTCTAGCCCTGAGCACTCTGCTCTGGTGTGAACCGGAGCATCTCCGTCTGTCCAGGACCCAGGTGAAGCTCTGCCTGCTTTGGGATGAGCCCATCTCTGCTGGAGCAGGGAGCGGAGTTTCCCAGCCCCTGGAGATATCGCCGCCCCCTTGGAAACTCCCAAGCAGGAGCAAAGCAGCCCCTGTCTCCCAAAAAATGCCCCATGGTAGAAGGGGGAGCACAGACATGGTCATTGCTGTGCACCGGGCAGCGGGTGTTTGCCTCCGGCAGCTCCAATGGTGCCTGTGATGCTGACCCCCTCCTCGGCCGGACTCCTGCCTGCCTTGGATCCTGCTCCTTCCCACCACTGCCCAATGCATCCCAGTCCCTTTTCAAACACGAACCGATCCTGACATTGCTGCTGTCTTGGAGGCACAGAGCTCATGTCCCAGGTCAGGTTGCTGGTTGGTTGCCACGTTCAGCACTTTGCTTATTTTTAGTGTGAAGGAAAAGCAGAGCCTGTGTCGGAAAGGCAGGGATGTCTCCTCCTCAGAAGCCCTTTTTGTTCCCCGGAAAAACAAAGCTGTGATTTCCCTCCCCCTGTTGCTCTCTGCTTTTAATCTTGTTAGTACTGGAAGGTTGAAGATATGGGGAGGGACCCGCAGGGAAGGCGAATGCCGGCGTGTGCCGGGCATGATTTTTCTCCCAAGGTTTCTGCAGAATCGGTAAAGCCGTTCTTAGACACTTGGGCTTGGTGCCACTGTCGCAAAACGCTCCTAACGCAGGATGCGTCAAGGAAAACAAGAGAATCCGGCAGTGGGCAGGGTGATGGGAACCCCGACAAAAGAAGCAGTGAGCGAGAAATCTAAGGAAATGCAGCGGCTGCTGGGCCGGGGCGGCTGCGCGCCGGGGGCCGGGGCTGCCAAACGGGCCCGCCTGCTCTTGCACCTTCCCCGCTGGTTCCCCGCGGGGACAGGACGAGCTGGTGGGGCAGCTCGGGCCAGCGCAGCAGCCGGTTCCTACTGAACCCTGCGGAAGGCGAGCAAAGGGAGACGCCTCGGAAGCGAGAACACGCGGTGGTGAAACTTCCAGAGGAACGGGCTCAGGAATCGTCGGAGGCTTCACCAAGCTGATGGCGAGGGTCTCTCCAGTGGTCCCGTGGACCCGTTTCCCGTGCATGAAGCTTCTAGGAGGAGCAATTCCTGCCCAGCCCCGTCTGTCTGTCACTGGCACGACCGGGGGATCCAGCGTGGAGCGGGGAAGCAGCTGCATTCAAGCCAAAGAGGCATCTCTGCGGGGCAGCCATCCCAGAATGACGGCTGAGCCTCAATTCTTGGGGACATCTTCCTCTGGGGTGCCGGGCTGAGCCTTGGGGGGCTCTGCTGGCACTCTGTCACCACTCTGCCCACCCATCTGGCTTTGCATCGCCATCGTGGTGTGATCTGTGGAGCAGCGGTGGCCCAGATCCCCTCTGTGGCCAGCAGACGCTGGGGACCCACTGGTGGACGCAGCTCGGGAGCACCTGGAGCGCTGTGGTGTCACCCAGACCAGGATGGTGGTGGCGTGTGGGGGCTCTCAGCCACAGGGGACATGCCAAGGCGCTGGCAGAGAGCTGGCTGAGTGACCTGTGCTGGCGGGGATGCGGCACATGCCATGGGTGGGGGTGCCGGTGCTGGACGCCGGTGCTGCTGTGGGGAGCAGTGGCTGCCTGAGCCCTGCCTGGGGCTGGGCGCTGCCTGGGGCTGGGCACTGCCTGGGGCTGGGCGCTGCTGACGGCAGAAGCCACAGAAAGTGTTCAGAGCGGTTACAGCAAAACATGCCGGTGAGGGGGGTCTCCCACTCCGGGGAGCGGGAGGCTCTTGTGCCCGGCTGTGCTCCATCCCCCCCCCTGCGTGGGGTGTCAGCTTTTCGTGCTGTAACTCCGGCTGTTTCCTTATCAAGGACCGTTGCTTTTATTCAGCGTGAATTCCCCAGGCTAATTGCGTGGCACAGGGTAAGCACTATTTTGTGCTGCTGTTTTTGAAAGAGCTGCCTTTCTCTTCCACTGTGGGCTGGGAGATTCACGGTGGGTTTTGCTGTCAGTGGCTCCAGGAGAGAGCATTAAACCTTGCAACGGGCAGCGTTTGTCCCGCCCGTCCCCTGAGCCGCATTTTGGGGGTGATTTGCAAGACGCTGGAACAAATAGGGGTGGTTTGCGGCGTGATCTCTGGATCTAAGTTGGACCGTCAGAGCCTGGCCCGTACCTGCACCTCTGGAGAGCGGGAGCAGCTGCAGAGGTGCTACACAGAGCAGGGTCCTGCTGGTCCCCCACCCTGGCATGGGGACAAGCCGGCACTCCCCAAATCACACTAGCCTTACCCCGGTGTCTGTGCGCTCACACTGGCGGTGGCTGTTAAAGTCTCTGTATAATCGCAAGCTCTGTGCTACGGGGCCGGGACTGCGTGTGCGGAGATGAACTCTTTGGCTGCAGGGATGAGCATTTGCAGTCTGTGTCACTGGGCTCAGCGCCGGTGTCTGACGCCGGGTTAGAGCTGCTCGGGGTCTCTCCGGAGCCTGTGCCGCAGACGCATCACTTCTCCTGGGGCACAAGCTGTTTTCGTCAGCTGTGTAAGGATCAACCCACAAGCAGGGGATTCTACCGCGTTTATTCCGTGTCCTGCAAGGCGTTCCTCAGGTTCCTCATTTTGCAAAGATGAAAATAAGGTGGGGGAAATCCATCCCCACACTGGCTCTCAGTTGAGCATCTCGGCTGGCACGTGAGACCTGGCTTTATCTCATCCCCCCTTTGCGTGACTCAGGGTTTGCAGTCCCAGGGTGGGTGGCAGTGGCACGCTGTCCTCCAGGCCTGCAGGTTTCCTCTCCTGCTGCCAAAGCTCCCGATGTTCGTTCTTGGGGTTTTGTCCCCGTGCTGAGCGGGAGCTGCCTTCCTCACACAGGGCCGGCCATGAGCAGCTCCGCTGGCCGCGTCCCCGATGCTTCCGACATGGCGCAATGAGCCTGCCCACCCTCTGCCCCGGCTGGAGTCGTTTCCCCCCCCCATGTTTTTATGGGATTTCTTCTCTTCTGCTTGCCCTGGCAGCTTTGCTCCGACTCCTGCCCCAAGCCCCATCTGTTAGATGGTTTTTAGGTTTTGGTGACCTGCTCTTGGTTACTTCCCTGTAGTTCCTGGCCCGTGCGGCTGCCCTCGTCTTCCCCGCTGGAGAGCGTGCGGCGTGCTCGGGGACGTGGTTATTCATCTTTAAACGCTCTCCATTTCCTCTCCATGTGTTTTTCCTAATGCCTAATCGATGAGCAGCCGCTGCCGGAGCCGGCAGAAGTGCCAGGCGTTGCGGGGAGGTGGGGGTTGGGCTGGTGGGGGTCCCACGGGAGGGCAGGGGCATCCCCTCTGTGGGTGCAGACCCCTCCGCAAATCACTGCCAAAGCAGAGGTCTTCACCGCTTCTCCCTTTCTTGCATTTAAAATGTGATAAGATAATCTTGGATTTCCTCTTGCTTTCATGGCGAGGCTCCCTTTGCACTATAGCTGCTCATCCTGGTCCGTGCGATAGTGGTAATTTTGAGTGTAATTAAGTAATCCCCTTTGCCTTTAGAGGCAAAGTAGCCATGTAGCACGTGGGAAGGTGTGTTTTCAGCTTTGGTGCTAAGTCTGCCCAACCTGCCTGTCCTTGGCAGCCTGTGGATATGGTGAGGCTTTTGGGGAGACCGAAATGGCCCATTGATTCTTTGGGAGTAAAGGCAGTGACAATTTATTACCAGTGATTAAATTCCAACCTGCTTGTTCGAGCCACCCTGGGGCAGGCTGGCGAGGCAGAGCCGGTACCCAGCCGGGAGGGGATGCACAGCCCATCATGTTCCTGAGACGGGGACCCGGGCAGGGCGCAGGATGGTGCTCGTCCTCCCCCGCTCTGTGGGATTTCAATTCCCGCTGGCAGACCGTGGCCGGGCTCCCTGCGGCAGCAGCACGGGGCTGCTCTGAGTTTCTCACCCCCTAAACCTGCCGGCGCCGCGAGAGGCATGGAGCCTTGGCGTGGGCGCCAGGCGAGTCTGCAGCAGTGGAAGGAGGAGGAGGAGGAGGAGGAACTGAGCTCGCCAGGCACGAGGCTGAATCCAGACTTCCCCACAGAGCCATTCCGGGCTACGGATGCTGGGGCAGGGCACCTGGGGTGCAGCGTGGGGTGCTCACAGGAGCCCCCGGCACGGTACCCACCTATGTGCCGGACGCACGCATGCCGTCTGCGGTGCTGGCACTTGCCCGGTGCTGCATTAAACCCCCAGTGCTGCCGGGGAGAGCAGAGGGACCCCTGAGCAGAGCAGCTTTGCGTGCGGGTAAATTTGCTGCGAATGGGGCAGAGCAGGAGGCGGTGATGCTGGGCTGTGTTGAGCCGGGGCACGGGGCTTTGGGGCTGCGAGAGGGCGAGGAGTTAATCCCTGTGGTCACAAATCTCCCTAAAGCTCTGCCTGAGAGCTGCTCCGGGAGCGAGGGATGGGCTGTCCTCCCCGCCGGGCTCTGCGGGGTCCCGTGGCTGGACCTGGGCTGTGCCGCAGCCCCGCGTGGTGCTGCCGGAGGATGCTCCTGCTGGTGCCGGGGCTGCGCTCAGCTCTTGCACTGGATGCTGATTCACGCTGCTGCATTAGCAAAGCCCGCAGCTGCCCGGCCGCACACGCGGTCGGCCCAGGAGCAGTTATCCGGCAGGGCAGAGCGCTGCCTCCCCCTGCCCAGGTCCTCCCCGGTGTGTCCATCCCAGAGGGAAGCAGTAGGACCCCCAAATCCTGGTCACTGTGTCCCAGGGGTGCTGGCACCTCTGTGGTGTGAGTCACCATGTCTACCGGGGCTCGGGGCTCACCGCAGCTGCACATGTCCTGGTTTGGGGATCAGGGAGAGGCGCATCCTGGGCAAAGGAGAGGTTCGGGCTGCCCGTTTTCGGCTTTGAGCATTAGGCAGGAGGTAGCCTGGAAAAAAAAAAAACCAGCCCTGAGGTGGGAAATGCAAAAAGCTGCATTGGGGTGAGCTGGCCGCGCTCCCTCCTCCTCTCCTGCCTCCCCCTCTTGTCCCACTCCTCACTCCCCTGGATCGGGGCCGAGCAGCACTTAGCGTTTCCAATCGCCCATCGATTATCAGCTGGCCGGTCCCATCGTTTGCATTGCTCTGGGCTGGAGCTGCCAAAATCTGGGACACATACCGGCATCATGAATGGGCTTGGGGATGGGGGGAGGCCGCACGGTGCCCCCCCCGGCCCGGCTGTCCTCCGCACCCCGTGAGTGCAGTGGGGCATCACAGCGGTGCCGTGGGATGCTCGCTGGGATGGATGCGCTGAGCGGATGCTTTCCGTAGCTCCCCTCCGCTGCAGCCGTTCACATCCCTGCGTGTGCCCGAGGTGCTGCCTCCTCGAGCAGCTCCTGCCGGTTGCTGCAAGCCTCTGGGTCTGGCCTATTTATTTACAGGAAAACGGGCTGTGTTTCCCGACGGATTAGCTGCTGCTGCTGCATCATGCAGGCATCTGTGCCTCCTTACCCGATTTTGCTGTTGAATGGGTTGATTCTGACTTAATTAAGGAAAAGCAGGCGCCCAGCCCACTGCCCGGGTGGAAACTCGGTGAGGTCCAGGGCTGGGTGTCCCTTGTCCCACTTCTGCCCCGAGTAATGCCACCGCTGCAGGCACCCTGTGTCCCTGCAGCAGATCTCCCTTCCCTGGCAGGGATGGGGACCTAGGGTCAGGGAAAAGCTTGTCCCGTGCCTGGAGACTGGTGGGAAAGGGGTTTTAGACCATGTGCGGGTACCTGCTATGCTTCTGTTTTGCCTTATAAATTAAGAAAGCCCTCGCCCTGTGCCCGGGCAAGACCCTGGGCAAGACCCTGGCGTTCCTGGGCCGTGGGGAACAGGCAGGGAGCACAGCCCAGATGTGCAGGGGATGCCGTCCACATCTGTTCCCGTATAGGTGGTCCAGGAGACTGTGCCAGCTCTTTGCATGGGTCCCATCTCACCGGGGCCGTTTCCCTGCTTTCACCTCCTCTCTCTGTTGTGTTTAACCCGCAGTTCCCCCGCGCCCAGGACCCGCGGCACAGCGGCGATGTCTCTGCCGGGGAGCAGACGCTCATCTACCGGATCACGAAGGTGAATATGCTTCGGCCTCTGGCCCCTGGGACCGGGCACCGGCGCCTGCCCGGCACTTCTCCCGGCTGGCAGCAGGGAGGGAATGATCCCCACCGACACCACCAGCTGCCACTTTGCAGCACGAACCCCCAGCCCGGCTTTCGGGGGGGTTGCATGTCGCCGCCCGCCGCACAGCACGTCCCCACCCGTGCATGCAGCCCCCTGAGCGCTGCACACCCCGTCTCTCTCTGTCCGTCGCTGTCGCAGCCGGGACCAACCCCTCTGTCCGTCCGGGCAAAGGCAGGCGGTGATGGAGAGCCCCGGCAGCAGTGCCAGGGCACTGGCGTTGGGGCAGTGAAGCTGGGAGGTGTGTTAGCCCTTGAAAAGCCTCTCCTTGAGCTGCAGCGATAAACAGCAAGAGGGGAAAAAAAAGAGAGAAAAAAAGCATTTATTCCCCTCCAAATGTCTCCATGACCTGGGCTGCCGTTTATTTAGGTACTGGCTGCCACTGGCAGGGTGGGCAGAGAGAAAAGGCAGATCTGCCCACGTGTAAGTGCCTCCCTGGCAGCAGGCAGCAGGGTGGCTCGAGCTCCGCTTGGGCCATGCTCCCAGGGGACTCCCAAGGGGCTACTGGTCCTCGGGGTGCCGGGATGCCATGCCGGTGGCCGGGGGATGCCACACTTCCCCAGGGGAGCGGGTGGGCAGCGACCCCCAGCCCTGCCTTTGCGCCTGTCGCCGTGTCCGTGCCATTTTGATCCCTGCTGTTTGTTTTGTCCTTTTGTCTTGTGTGTTCTCGGTGTGGTGGTTGGCAGTCGCGGGGTTTATGGACGGAGTGGCTTTGCCTCCTTCTTTAAGTCTTCAGCGCCCTCAGCCACTCGGCCTGAGACACAGCCTCTTCTCCCTGCCTCCAGGCGCCCCTCGCCCCCCGGGAGGGACACCTACGGCACCTCCTCGCTGAGCAGCAGCAGCAATTCTGGCTCCTGCAAGGGCAGCGACAGCAGCCCCACCCCAAGGTAACCCATCACCAGTGGCCCCAGGGTGGCTGCCGGGTGTCCCCGGGCAGGGGGGAGCAGCACCCGTGCTGCCGGTGCCGGTGCCCGGTAGGGACAGGAGAACGGGGGCCGGTGGAGCGAGGCTGTGCGCTTGGCGGCTGGGGGAGCCGGAGCCGGCGGAGCCGCTGGTGTGTCTCCCAAAGATCCCCACCATCCTCCGCCAAACCTTTCCACCGCTTTTGTTGTGTCTTCTCCCTCCCCGTCCCCCCGCCTGCCAGCCCGGCACCCCGTCCCCTTCCCTCCGTCCTGCCGTGGCTGTGGCTTGCACGCTGCACGCATCCCTCCCTCCGCTCCTGCATCCCGAGGGGCACCCCGGGTCCTTCAGGACCAAGGGCATGGTGGACAAGAGGTCATTTCCATCCCCTCGTGCGGCCCAGTGGAGGTCTGGCAAGAGCGGGTGGCAGCCTGGCTTCTCACTGGGGACCTCCCGGTGTGCTCGGGGCATAAACAGCGGGGCACCGAGCTGCGGGGACAGGCACCGCAGCCCTGCGCTGGCGTTTTGGACCGTCCCTGGGCTCGGCTCCTCCTGCTTGTCCCCAAATACCTTCCAGCTCCTAGAGATGGCATCACATCTGGGAGGATATGATAAGCCTGAGGGCAACCTGGGAACAGAGCCCGCGCACAGCGCAGCGGGGAGCGGGTGGCCGTCCTGCTGCCATGGGGTGTTGCAAGGCCACGGTCCTGCCTGGCTGCTCCGAACGCCATGCTTATGTCTCTGGCTGAAGGCTGCTGGGCTGCCTGCCACCGTGCCACGGGGGTTTGGGGCTGCCCTGCTGCCGTGCACAGAGCGTACCCACTACCCTGCTGCGATTCGCAGGGGTTTGGGGACAGCCTGCTGCAATGCAGGAGCATCTCGTGCTGCGCACAGCTCTCCGCGTGCCTCCCAGCCCCGACATGCAGCCCTGTCCCTGGCCAGCTCCTGCTCTCTGTGCTGCCCTGGGCTTTGAGCCAGAGACGTCACCTCATCCGCCCCGGTGGCGGCACGAGGGAGGTCCAGATGTGTCACTGTCCCAGCCCAGAGCAGATGCTGGATGCCCCGACTTGCTCTCCACGGGCAGGACAACCGTCAGCTCCAGACCTGCTCCATCCCGAACCCTCCCATTACCCATCTTCCCCCTCCATTTCTGATGGGGCTGATCCTACCCTGGGTTCTCCATCCTCATCTCATTCCTCGGAAAGCTCACTCTGGGCATGCAGAGACCTCAGTGCCTGCCCGGCTCTGCTCATGCACCCGCTGCTCCGGCGAAGCCTGCAGCTCTGTGGAGGGCTCAGCGGCCGCGGGCAGCACCAGCGGGTTCGGGAGCTGCACCCACCCTCCTGCCAGTGGCACAGCACCCTGAGACACCCACCCTGCCCCTCCGGCCCACGGGGCTCCTTTGGGGTGCGCTGTGGGGCTGCACCCCCATGTCCCCATCTCCCTTGGGGCCCCTCTGCCGAGCCCGTGCCGGCACCAGCACTGGTGGGTGGGTGACACCTGTGTCCCCGCAGGCGCTCGGCCAAGTACAACCTCTGCAGTGACAACCATGGGATAAAGCCGCCGACACCGGAGCAGTATCTGACACCCCTGCAGCAGAAGGAGGTCTGCATCAGGCACCTGAAAGCTCGCCTGAAGGACACGCAGGAGCGGCTGCAGGACAGGTGAGCACGGGCGCAGCGGGCACAGACCCCCCTGGCACGGGAGCTGCCGGGAAGGGTCTCGGCACCGGCAATCGCCACCCGCAGCAGCAGCGCCTCTGTGGGACTGGTCCTTCTGGGGGCTCTCAGTTCCCAGCACCGCGTCTTGTCCTCGGGCTTGTGCCCAGGCGTCAGGTTCACAGCTTTGCGGCGGCGTTGCATGGCTGCCCGTCCAACCAGGGAGCCCTGGATTCCGGGGGCTGCGGAGCCCGTACGTCCCACCTGCGGTGGCTGTGCTCTCCCCTGCGGCCCCAGTTAAGTCTGTGCCACGCTTTTTCTGAATTTCAGCGTCAGAGAGTGGCTAATCCCCATCTGCTCCTCTCGGGCTTAGGCACGTCCTCGCCAGCGTGCCAGCTGCCACGCGCCCGCCTGGGGCACCTGCCTGTCCCCACACAGCCCTCGGGAGCCCTGGGCTCTGCATCCCCTCTGGGAGAGGGCTGAGCATCCCTCCCGAGGGTCCCCGAGCATCCCTCGTGAGGGTCCCTGAGCATCGCTCCTGAGGGTCCCCGAGCCCCTGGGTCCATCCCTGGGTCCCAGCCGCGAGTGTTACTGGGTGATCTGGCTCCAACTCCGTGTTGGGCATGTGAGAACAGGGCTGGCCCCTCAGCCCCCTCAGCGCCATGGCGGTGCCCTCCCCATCTCTCGCAGGGATGCTGAGATCGAGGACCTGAAGACGCAGCTGTCGCGGATGCAGGAGGACTGGATCGAGGAGGAGTGCCACCGCGTGGAAGCCCAGCTGGCGCTGAAGGAGGCCCGCAAGGAGATCAAGCAGCTGAAGCAGGTCATCGACACGGTGAAGAACAACCTGCTGGAGAAGGACAAGGGCCTCCAGAAGTATTTCGTGGACATCAACATCCAGAACAAGAAGCTGGAGACGCTGCTGCACAGCATGGAGGTGGCGCAGAACGGGGCGCTGAAGGAGGAGGGGGCTGGCGAGTCAGCCGGAGGGTCCCCAGCCCGATCCCTCACCCGCAGCTCCACCTACACCAAGCTGAGCGACCAGGGGGCCGGGGACCGCAACGTGGGGGGCTCACAGACCATCTCGCTGGACGAGGGGGCCGACAGCGGCTTCGTGGGGGCGGAGGAGGCTCCTGGCCACACGGACCTGCTGGAGGTGGGGGGCGAGCCTGGCACCCGCTTGCCCCCCAGTTCCACCTACGAGAAGCTGCTGGGGCTGCGGGGCAGCGTGGAGGCCGGGGTGCAAGCCAGCTGCATGCAGGAGCGGGCCATCCAGACGGACTTTGTGCCCTGCCAGCCCGACCTGGACACCATCCTGGAGAAGGTGATGAAGTCCCAGGCTTGCAGCTTAGGCAGCCCCACCTCAGCCTGGGTCTCCGAAATGGAAGACATGGTGCCCGGCCCCGAGCTCTCCAACCCCGCTGGGGCCACGGACCTGCTGGTGGCCGAGCCCGACGCCGCGACGGCCGGTGCCGAGGGGGGTGCCGCCTGCAACCCGGCGGTGCGGCAGCCCCCCAGCGCCAGCCCCTCCGTGGCCATCGCCTGCGTGGCGGAGGAGGAGACGACGGAGGTGACCGGCTGCGAGGCTGCCCCCTCCAAGAGCTACTGGAGCCGCCACTTCATCGTGGATCTGCTGGCGGTGGTGGTGCCGGCGGTGCCCACGGTGGCCTGGCTGTGCCGCTCGCAGCGCCGGCAGGGCCAACCCATCTACAACATCAGCTCGCTGCTGCGGGGCTGCTGCACCGTGGCCCTCCACTCCATCCGCAGGATGGGCTGTCGCCCCGTCGCCAGCCCCGGGGGCAGCACCCAGCCCTGACACCCCCCGTCCCCCGACACCCCCTGCCCGCCCCCACGGACCCGACCGCTGATTGTAAAGCCCCGGCGTGTCCCCACTCTCCCGGGGTCCTTCATCGGCTCCAGCTCATTATGCAGCCCTGGGGGAGGGTGGGAAGGGGCCGGGGGGATATGTGGGTGCGTGGGGACATGCTGCCCCCCCCTCCCCCCCTCTCCTTTGTCCTGGAGGAGGGAAAGGAGCGTTGCTGGAAGAGAGGTGCCAAGCGACGATGCGGGACGTGGCATCATCACGCTGAGCCCCCCTGCCTGATGGACTCCACCTGCCCGCGGTGCCTCTGGCTGCAGTGGGGGAGGGGGGGGGGTGTTGCACCCCACTGGGTGGGTTCTCCCTTCATTGCACTCGCTTTTTGGTTGTCCTTGCCCTGCCCCAGGGCCAGCCCTGCCACGGGTGGGTGGTGGCAAGGAGCCATCCCGCAGTGGGGAGAGCCAGGGAGGCTATAGTGGGACCCCCCCCGGGTGCGTTTCTTGCTCCAGGTGCAGGTTGCACCGTGACAGCAAAGTCTGGCTGGGGGTGGGAGGACAGTGGGAACCCACCCGGACACGGGGACCAGCTCTGGACCAGTTCGGGAGGCAATGAGACCCCACAGGACACCTTTGCCCTGGGCCACTGACCCACTTTGGTGTCTGTCCTCCTCCCTCCGGCGGGACGGTGCCCTGGCCGGGCCCTGCTCAGCCCCTCTTCAAGCCGCCCATCGCTTGGGAGATGCCTCCCCGCACCGGGATGGAGCCGGGCTGTGGCTCCTGCACGGCCGAGTGGTCCTGGGGGATGCCTCGGTCCCTCCCTCCCTCCCTCCCTTTGCTTTGCACTATATTCACTTTTTTTTTTGGTACGGACTGAAGCCCTGTTGTTGGGGAGGGCTGAAGCAGCGGTGAGGAGGGGAGGGAAACCCCCGGCCCCGGCTCTGGCCACCGTCGAGTGGGATTGGGGGCTCTTGCGGTTTCAGCAGCGGTGATGCCGGTGATCCCATCCCGTGCTGGAGCTTGAGGATGCCTTTGCTGGGAGGCAGCGAGGGGGTGCGGGCAGGGCTGTGCGGGCAGAGCTGAGCACCTTTGCCTGCCCCGGCCCAGCCAAATCCCCACTTTGCTGGTGGCCTCCGGAAAAAAAAAAAATTGCCTTCTTATTTTGAAAAGCAAAGACAGCAACGATTGCTCAGCGGGGGCTGGCGAGGCGGGAGACTTGGGGCTCCCCAGGCGCATGGTGCTCCCGCCCCCATGAATGTCTGTGGCTTCTTCGTGACTTGAACTAACGGTGTTTCCCCACCCCACCCCACTCCGCCACCCATGGGTGCTGCCAGCGGGGTGCCCTGCGAGCCGGTGATGCTCCATGCACCGGCATCCACTGGTCCCCCTGTGGGCACGCGCTGCGTCCCACATCCCTTATGCTTCCCCGCATCCCCCGTCTGGCGGCTCTGCCGGCGCTGGGGGGTGGCAGAGGCAGCGGCAGCCGCTGGCACAGCACCGGGTGCCGGGTGAAATATTTGGGGAAAAATGGTGGCAAGGCAGCCGGGGCGGTCGATGTAAGCGGAGCTAGGATATACGCCTCTTGTGCAATGTATTTGTGGATCTGTGTACACGTCTGTTAGACTATCCAAAGCTTTGCCAAGAAATAAATGTAATGATTATATTTGAAAGACAAATCTATATAATATATTTTTTAAATACAGAACTGAAAAAGCTGTAACCCCCCTTTTCTTGTTTCCCCTGTCCTGTACTCGCTGTCTGTGGTAGATGTAATAAATGTCGCTGGGTCTGTGTCTGCTTCGGCTGGAGCCAGCCTTTGGCGTCTGCCCCGAAGGGGGCTGGCCTGAGCGGGGACACAGGGGGACACGGGGACCTCGGGATGGGGAGAGTCCAGTGCCCCATCCCTGCTGATGAGAGGGAGGAGAGGGCCGGTGGGACACGGGGGACATCACAGGCTGGCAGTCCCCCCGTGCCTCCCTGCCGCCACCAGCCTCTCTGTAGGGATGAGGGATTTTGTGCTAAAACAGCTTCTTTTGGAGATGCTGCAGGGGTACCTTCAGCGGCCCCTCCAACTTCCAGGAGGATGTGCAGACTTGGCCGCTGGGGCTGCCCACGCCGGCGTTGGTCCCCTGGGATGGCAGCGATCATATCAGAGGTCCGGGATGGAGTGGTCCATGGCCGACTTCACCAGCCCCGAGGAGAGCCTGGGCACAGGGACAGGCGCTCAGCGGGGGGAGCCCGGGGGGTTCCTTGGGGATCCCCGTGGGCACAGTAGGGTGGGGGTGGGCACTGCGGCCCCGCGGTCTCACCGTTTGACCATGTGCTCGTAGATCACGGTGGGGATGATGGTCAGCGTGACCACGTTCCCGGCCCCTGACAGCACCTCCGTGAGCTGCTTATCCTGCGGGAGAGAGCAGGTGGGTCCCCGGTTCTGCCCACCATCCCACGGCAGTGCCGTACGGCTCTCCTGGATGGATCCTGAGCACCCCCGGGTGTGTCCAGCACCGCCGGTTGTGCACAGCCCCTACCTTCATGCCGATGACGTTCTGGCCGTTCACCTCACAGATGTAGTGGTGGGTGAGGAGACCGTTGCGGGCGGCAGAGCTGTCCTTGGCCAGCGACACGATTTTCCCCTTCTTGACCACAATGCCGACGTGGCCGTTGCTGTCCTTGTGCACGGTGACAGTGCGCTGGAAAGGCCTGCGGGGAGAGCGCGGTCAGCTCTGGCACCGCCGGTAGCATCGCCCGTCCACCCATCCACTCACCTGTCCCGCACCACCATGACGATTTTCTCCGGAGCCGCCTTCTTCAGCACCCGCTGCGCTTTGTCGCTGCTCCAGCCCGTGCAGTTCTTGCCGTTGATCTGCAGGATCTGGTCACCGAAGCGCAGCCCCACCAGTGCCGCCGGCGAGTTGGCCTTCACCAGCTGCACGAAGATGCCCTGGGGACACGGGGGGAGTGATGGCACAGGGACTGGGCAGCCGTGCCATGCCACGCTGTCATGCTGCACCCTGTTGTGCTACACCATGGCATGCAGTGCCATTTAGTGCCACACATTGCTGTGCATCACACCATGTCACCCTGCCCTGTACTGTCATGCTTGTGCCATGCTGTGCCCTGCCTTGCCATGCAACGTCATGCCATGCTCCCCCGTGCCATGCTATGGTGCAGCACGCCGTGCCATGCCATGCCATGGAATCATAGAACGGTTTAGGTTGGAAAGGACCTTGAAGATCATCAAGTTCCAACCCCCCTGCCATAGGCAGGGACACCTCCCACTAGACCAGGTTGCTCAAGGCCATGTCCAGCCTGGCCTTGAACACCTCCAGGGATGGGGCCTCAACAACCTCTCTGGGCAACCTGTTCCAGTGCCTTCCCACCCTCAAAGTGAAAAACTTCTTCCTAATGTTTAATCTAAGCCTGTCCTCTTCCAGTTTAAAGCCATTCCCCCTCGTCTTATCACTACATGCCCGAGTAAAAAGTCCTTCCCCAGCTCTCCTGTAGCCCCTTTAGGGACTGGACGGCCACAATAAGATCTCCCCGGAGCCTTCTCTTCTCCAGGTTGAACAGCCTCAACTCTTTTAGCCTCTCCTCATAGGAGAGGTGCTCCAGCCCTCGGATCATCCTCGTGGCTCTCCTCTGGACATGCTCCAGCAGGTCCATGTCCTTCTTATGTTGGGGACTCCAGAGCTGGATGATGCCACGCCACACCGTGCCATGCCATGGTGCACCACGCCGTGCTGTGCCATGCCATGCCACACCGTGCCATGCCATGCCCGGCCCAGTGCCGGCCCAGCCCCCTCACCTGGTCGACATTTTTCAGCTGCAGCCCTGTCTTGCCCCGCTCGTCCTTGCAGAGGTGGATCTCCCGCACGCCCGGCTTGATCTCTGCCCGGCGCAGCCCCACGTTGTTCCCGCTCAGGGGGGCCACCAGCTGGCCCGGGGAGGGCCCAGCGGGGGTCAGTGCCTGCAATGGAGCCAGGGATCAGTGGGGCCAGCAGCGGCGTGGGACCCCGTGCACATCAGCCCTCGGGGGGATGCTGCATCCCTTCCCTGGGCAGGATGTGGCCCCAGAGGGACCCCCCTCAGCAGCATTGCTGTGGCATGCAGGGGGAGCCCCGTACAGGGCAGGTGAGGGCGAGAGCCACCAGCCCAGACACCTACAGTGCTGCCTTCTGGGAGCAGGTTCTTCTGGATCTCTTCACTGGAAAGAGAGAGCCCCATGTAGTTCTCCAGCTCGGCCAGGTTGGGGTACAGCACAGGTGGCGCTGTGGGGAACACCGAGAGTGGTCTCAGCTCACCGGGTCCCCAACCCACAGCCATCACCTCCCCCCCTGGGACCATGGGCCAGTGACCAGCACACGGGACATGGCAGGCGATGGGCCAGCAGAAAGAGACCCCCAAATCCCATCCCCTACCCATGCACTAAGCTGTGGAGGGTCTCAGCTGAGCCCCCTCCAAAGTAAGCATCACTCCCCCACCCCCATTGACAGCCGCTCGACAGGGAGAGCCGATCGCAACCCACATTACCGGTGCCCGAGACGAGCTTTGGCTTCTCCGTCACCACCGTCGTGGCGGGGGTCCTCACCCCGGCAGCTGCCTGCGCCTGCCAAGAGATGGGGTTTGCTCGAGGTTGTGCCCCCCAGCCTTGGGGACCCTCCGATGGTGGGACACTACAAGGACCCATCGGGTTCTGCTCACCCCCCTATAATGCTGCTGTGCTGACACTGACCTGCAAGATCTGGTGGCCCTTCATGTCCTCCAGGGAAGGGTAGAGCGTTGCCATCACTGCTGCTGTGGCCGTGCCTGGTGACAGGGACGGGGCGGTTCAGGGATAGGGCGCCTCTCCCAGAGCATCCCTCCCATGCCACGTGCCTGGCTCCCTGTGCCAGATACGGGCTGTCACCTGAGGCCTCCAGTGTGACTCAGGGCTGTGTCACCAGGGCTGCCACCGCCTCTGCCACTTCCCAGCAGCTGGGACACAGGCGGCGGTGTGCTGGACACAGGCACTCCGGGTACCGCTCGGCTGGCAGCAGGTCCCACTCCCCATGCCCACCTGCCCAGCGGGGCCATTCCAGCATCACCCGCACACAGGAGCAGGTCATCCCATGGGAACAGCCCCTCCGACTGCTCCTCGCAGTCCCCTCTGCCCCTCAGTGTGCCTCGCGCTGTGCCCACAGCAAGGTTGTGCCACCCAGTCCTGCCCCACAGCATCGTGTGCCCCGAAACGCATCATCCAAAACTCGGGGGGTAGGGGCCAAACCCAGACCCAGCTCCCCAGCTCCGAGCCCCGCGGGAACTGGGCAGCATTCCCCCCCCCCTGCAGCCCAGGGACCGCAGCAGCACGCCCAGACAGACGAGACCCCCAGAGCCCAACCCTGGCACCCCTGGACTCACCTGCCAACAGCTCCCGGCTCTCTGTGCCACCCTCTGCCCGACACCGGGCTTTTATGGCCATACGCAGCCCAGGGAGGGGCCAGGCAGCCTCAGCTGACGCCACCCCCGCCAGGTAGGGCAGAGGTGAGGAAGAGGAAGAGGAAGGTGAAGGCAAAGCTGCGCAGGGTCCTGGCACTGCACGGATGGGGATGGGGACAAGGATTGGGATGGATTTCTATGGGTTCTCCCTGGGGGAGCAGGGACAGGGCTGTACCCTGCCCCTAGCCGCCATGGTGGCCCCCCCTTCCCGCTGCATCACGACTCCTGCCGGCAGTGGCACCCGGCTTGGCCCCAGCGCAGCTCGGTGCCCCACACCGGGGACCGAGGGTGCTGCCGGGGGGGTGAAGTAGGGTGCCCCACTACGAGCAGCCCCGCGTGGGCGGCTGGCACCCGCTGACACCTCGCTGCCCGCCCGGGCGCATGGGGCTGACGCGGCCATGACCGCGATGCCGTGTCCCGCACCCTTCCAGCTGTCACCGGTGGCTCCGGGGCACGCGCCAGGCGTGACGGCCCCGTGGGAGTCCCGCGCTGCAGGTGGAAAAGCTGAGCGAGCACGGAGCTCGCCTGAGTCAGGGCACGGGGCAGACACAGGCATCCCACTGTTGTGGGACATTGACACGTCACCCAGGCATCCAGCCTTCCAGCTCCCACCTGTGACATCCCGCTGCCAGCACAGGGGATGCCACGGGCCACCGTGTCCCCAGAAGCCGGGCAGCCTGGTCCTACGGGCACCCAGACGGGCCCGGAGCCGGTGGCACCAGCCCAGGACCTCGCCGGCACGGGGCCAGCCCCACCATGGAGCAGCAGCCGGGCACGTCCCAGCTCCCCGCGCCTCCGCTCCTGCGTGCCAGGCCAGGAGGAAGCGTTTTATTTACTGGTGTTATTTTTAGCCAGACGGTGCCCGGCTGCCTCAGCCAGCCCGGGAGGAGAGCGGCCCGACCACTGATAAACACTGCCAGGAGCAGGGGCAGGGAGACATGCTACAGCAGCCAGAGAAGGACGGTTGCCGGGGAGTCTGTGTCTGCCCCAAAATCCTCATCCCTGCCGAACCGGAGCTGGAAGGTCCCGCATCCCATCTGCACTTGCGGGTGCTGCGGGAGCCACCGCGGAGGGCTGCGTGCCATGGGCAAGGGGCACTGGGCTCCCTCCGGTCTTCCGCCAGCCCTGGCTGATCTCCAGCCAGAAGCCACAGCACTGCCTGGCACCGGTAAATAATTAAAGCAAAAAGCTTTGCAAGAAGAGAAACCCAAGCTCGCCTCGAGTTTCCGCCTAGAAGTGGTTGCTGCAAAGGGCAGAGCATGATGCTGGCGCCCCAGCAGCTCCCCGTTCTGCTTAATTGAGTAGCAATTAAGGGTAGTGCTAATATCTGCGCAGCGTGGCCCCGATCCCAAATGACCCTGTGCAACCACTGGTGCTCCCGAACGCAGCCCAGGCGGCAGAGCTGCTCCTGTCCCATGGCCGGCGGTCCCTCCAGAGCCCCTGTTAAACTTTGCTCCCAACAAACCCACTCGGGAGTCACGGACTTGCTGCGTTATCGATCGCAGCCACATAATCGATCGTGGCAAGCGGAGCAAAGGCCGTTTGCTGAGGAGCCGGGTGCTGGCACACAGCGGTGCCCCTGCAGCGCCTACGCCGTGAGCCACGTTCACCCGCCGCCGTCGCCGGCAAACATCCGAGGTGCAGCAGCAAGGATCAGAAGCGGGGGGGGGGGGGCACTCCGGGAGCCCCACTGACCAGGCGCAGTGAATCATGAAGAAAGGCACTGAAAAAGAGCACCCCAAGAGGGTTTTCAGGCCCATGGTGATGTGGCCTGCAAACGCTGGCTGCTGGACGTGCCATGCTGCGACATCCAGCCTCCAAAGAGGACTGAAATAAATACATAGAGAGATATCGATATGCTTCTCCAGAGCTGGAGGGACCCCGGGAGCACGCGTTTGTCTGCCCTTCACATTCCCAGACCAGGCTGAGTCATAGCCACAATGGCGAGAGGCTGCAAGGGCACCGTTTAATAGGTTATAGTGAGGCAATTAATTCCGTGAATTCCAGCAGGCCACCATCACCTTCCCGCAGAACCCAGAGAGCCCCAGGCATCCCTCAGTGATCCCAGGGCCAAGCATCTGAGCCTCGCGCCAAAGCAAGCGGCACAGGCAGAGGTCGGCTCTTCCTGCTGCCGCAGCACCCCACAAGTCCAGCACAGCACCCCATGAGCCCGGCACAGCACCCCGGCACAGCCCCCACAGCACCCCACGAGCCCGGCACGGCACCCACTGTGCTGAGCGACAGACAGGCGAGGGAAAAACCTCCAAGACACAGGGTTGAGAAAAGCCAGCATAAAGCGTTTTTATTGCAATAATAAAACTTGATACCTTTATGCGGTGGAGAAGGAAGTGAACGGCGGCAATTTCTCTTACCAAATCACTAGGCAGGGCGGAGGGAGGGGGCAGATAGGACAGCAGCGGGGGAAGCTATGCATTGTATGAGACCAGACAAGCGGCGATGACCAGCATCAGGTGTCAGGAGAGAACGGTCAGGTGTGCTCAGACCGGGGACAACTGGGGTCTGATGTTTCCTTTCCAGGGGGGAGAAAGGGGACAGGGACATTTTCTTTGAGCTGACTCCCCACCAGCCCCGCCACCTCCCCTGTAGACAGCACCTTCCGTTTGTCTGCTGTTTTCCTTTTTCTTTAAAGAAAGCTCAATGTAAGCTACTGAATTTTCAGGGTGTGGTGGAGCTCTGATGGAAACCCATCTCCATAAATCCGAAAGCGGGCTGGGGCGGGGGGGGGGGGGGGGGGGGGGGGGGAAGGAAGGCCCACCGTGAGATGGCAGAATGATGCAAACCCACGGTGCCCGCAGCGATGCTGCGCCCTCCCCGGGGAGCAGGGAAAAGACACGCTGCTCCCTCGCTGCCCCGGTTCCAGGCAGGGTACCTACACACAATCCTAGCGCTACTTTGCTCTCCGCATCCATTCAGCCTCGACAGCCTCACTCTGCTATGGCTTTTGCAGCAGCAGCAATTTCTGGTTTGAAAAGACCGTAGAGATCTGCACCAAAACCAGTAACTAACAGGTTTCCTTTTGTTCAAATGACTCCTATCTAAGGTCAGCCCATCTGCGTGCTACTCGTAAAACATAGTCTACACCTGGAACAAAAATAAGATTAAGAACTTGACCCAAAGTTCTCTAAAAAGAGTTGAGGTTTACGGCGTATAGTTTAAAAAGACATAAAAACACGATACAAGGAGGAAGAGTCAGACGCAAAGCTTAGTGACCAAAGGCATTCAATCAAGGTGTAAGGTTATACAATGAGTGTAGTGGACTATCAGGAAAAGCTCCGTACAAAGTCATGTGCACTCTTCTTGAAGCTGAGATTCTGGATTCCTCCATGTGCCAAACCTGCCGGGAGAGAGGAGAGGCAGCGTGACAGAGACGCCCGCCCGCCTGTGGAGGAAACCCAGCAGAGGAGGGACCGCGCTCATGAAACTGCGGTCTCATTGCAAACCGCAGGGTTTGCTCAAAGCAGAAGTCAAGCCCCGATTACAAAGGGGGAGCCCAGCCCCATCCTGCCCACACCGCAGGACCCACACGCTCCCAAGCCCAGCCCCATCCTGCCCGCACTGTTGGACCCATGCACCAGGAGCAAGAAAGGCAGGAGGGGGAGCAGGCAGCCGGGCCCCGCAGTGCAGCAATGCAATGCAAGAAACCCACAGCACGGTCAGCCGGCACTGCAACGCCTCCATGGCTTGAACCCGCTCTGCTAGGCTGGGAACTCTGCTCGTACCACTGTAGCGATCCCCAGCTCACCAGCCCCCCAAGAGCAACTTCTACCCACAGCCAGAAACCCGCCTCCTCCTTCTCACACCCCACCACTGCCAACACCTCCATCCCACCTCCCCACACTAGCCCGAGACAAAAGATGGGGGCCTTGAGTCACCCCCAAGCCATGACACCCCCTGGTATCAGCTGCCCCTCCTTACCCGAGGACAGGGTGCTGGGGTAGGTCATTCCAATTTCATGAGCTCCACATCAAAAATTAGAGTGGCGTTTGGTGGGATGATCCCTGGGTGGCCAGTAGAGCCGTAGGCGTAATCTGGGGAGATGGTCATCTTTGCCCGCTGACCAACGCTCATCTGGAGACAGGGAAAGAAACACAGGGATGTCAGGAGATGTGCACAAATACCAGGTGAGTGACAGCAAGAGGGACACAGACCTGTCCCCACCCCTTTCCCTACACTGGGCAAGAGCAAGGACCCAGGCTGGACAAACCAGAAGGGACAGAAGAGGAACGGGAAGAACATCAGGAGGAAAAGACAGGCAGCACAGGCTGGAAAAGGAGCAGGGCTTGAGATGTCCTTCATACAGCTGAAGGCAGGGAATGCCAGGCCATTCCCTACAGCCACCGGCACCCTCGTGCTGCATCCCCAGCAGCACACAGTGAGCCGCAGTCATGCACACAGGAACCGAAGCTGTGCTGTGCCCACCAGCCCTCCCTCCATGTGGGCTTTGCAGCCCGGGAGCCATCTCCGCTCGGAGCGGGAGGCCCAAGCGCTCCCCACCGCGTTCATTCAGAGCTGATTCAGTAGAGAAATGTCACCGCTGAGTCACTGACGTGCCGTAGGTGTTCCTGGGACCCGGCCCTGCTCCATTCCTGCCATCTGGCAGGTGGCAATGCAGAAGGTGATATTCACACCCACACCTCCCAGAGCCGAGGGGGCGGAGGGGCGGAAAACACAGGGGAATAAAAAAATAAAATAAAATAGAGTGGCACACAGTTATTTCTGCCCACGCTGCAGCTCCCCAGGCGCAAGGCTCTGCGCAGCCCTGCAAGGGACACTGCGAGGCAGAGAAGCACCAGGCACCTGAGCGACTCCTTCCTCCCAGCCGCGGATCACCTCCTGCTTGCCCATCACAAACTTGAACGGCTTGTTCCTGTCGCGGGAGGAATCAAACTTCTTCCCATCCTCCAGCATACCTGGGGACAGAGGGAGGGAGATGATGGTGACACAGGGACAGAGCCACACATATCTGCGTGAAACAGGCTGTGACCTGGCAGCCTGAGCGGGTGACAGTCACCCCTGGGAGAGCTCACGTGGCCCTGAGTCAAAGATGTTTCTCAGCTCAGCCTCCTTTCCTCTGGGGAAACACCCGCACTGGGCGGCCTGGGGGGAAAACCCCCCACCAGCACCCCCCGGGGTATCATCCAGCCCAGCAGGAGCAGCCTGGACTGTTCCTGCTCCTGACTGCTTTGACCCAGAGAGACGTGCTCCTCCGGCTTGGGATCGAGGACAGATGAGAGGAGCGGATGGAGGGGTGGGGGGGAACCTTCTCCACTCCGCAGCACTGCTGCCAGCCATTATGCAGGCAGCAGGATCACACATGGCACTTCCCATCCCACCAGCAAACACACATCCCGCTTCTCGCCATGGGCAGGCTTCCATGCTTGGGCACCCAAAACACAGTCAGGGTTCAGGTGCCCCATCTCAGCTGCTGCTGGCCTCCATCCCCCCCCATGTCCAGCTGCAACCTGCTGGTCTTCAGCCAAATCACTCCTGTACCCAGGAACGATGATGGGGGGAGGCAGCACCAAGCACTGGCCACATGTGCCCCGGGCAGTCCTTGTCCCCCCAGAACACGCTGCATGGTGAGGGCTGAGCAAAGCTGATATCCCCAGGGCTAAATATAACTCCCCAGCACGAGCAAAGGAGGAATTTCCTCCCCTCCCTTGCTCCCTGTCTGACCTTCTTGGGGAATCTCAGAGCCGGAGCTGCCTTATAGGAGCAGCAACTCCACTGGCCGCTGGAGTTGCTGCTCCTATAAGGCAGCTACAGCTCCACATCAACAGAGCCAGCACCCCATGCAGTAAGAGCGATAATAAACTCCTGCAAACGCTCCTCACTTCTTCACTGCCCAAAACCTTGTTTGCTTGGCTGGAAACAGCTCCATAGTCTTGCAAAACCAAACTCATCCAGCAATGCACAGGGCAGAGTGATTTCCCTTCACCAGGGCACTGCCCACGGGCAAGAGAAAATGCATCCGTGCAAAAGATGAGTCAGGGCATCTCAGCTCCAGTTTGCACCGTGACGGCAGTCATGATGGGAGGCACTCAACTGAAAGAAGGGAATGCAAAAAAATACATCACCTTTGCTAGGGCAATGAGCACCAAAAGCCCCGGGCTCCCGGAAGATGCAGGGGGTGGGGGCCGACAGCCCCACGTTTCAGTCAGGGAGTGGAATTAAGCTTCTGATTTCACAGAAAGGAAAAATCCCCCCTCCAGGGCTCTGAGCATCAGCACCAGCTCAGCCAGTCAGGCCACAGCCCTGGACTTTGGAATAGTAAATCTGGAGTTTTCTTGTTTCCTCCTTCCAGGATAAACCTCTTGTCGCTGAACCTGCTTCCAGCCCCGTCTGGCACCGCTCCCCGCTCCCGTCCGCTGGCCTTCCTCCTGCCCGGCGGGGACGCTGGCAGCAGGAACACGGGGCAGGCCACGCTGGCTGGCACAGGCAGCGCCGCCTGGCCACAACACGAGCTGACCCTGAGCTCAGCTCTGAGCCCTCAGGCATCGCAACGAGCTGGGGTGGCTGCGGGAGGGCGGAGGGAGCAGCTCGTGCATGCCACCCTTCTCCCCAGGCACCCACAGTGGAAAAACCCCGGGGACCACAGAGCGCAAATCCCCATTTATGACAGCAAACGGACCTGTGGGAATCTTGCGGGGCACCTGCTGCCTGCAGGACATCCTGGTTAATGCCTTTGCCAGGGGAATGTAAAAGCACCACCAGCGGCAACAGAGATGCTGCAGACCTCCTGCAGGAGCTGCCTGCCCCTGCCACTAAGCTCACCTGTCCGAATCCAGCCTCAGGAACTGTTTTGGAGCCGGCAGCACCCCAGTGGCATGAGAGAGAGATTAATGGACTAAGCTGGTTGCAGCAGCCCAGGGGTATCAATCACTTGGGCTTCCCCTGGCCCAGGATGACGAAGGTTGCACACAGAAGCTTGTCCCTGCTCCCCACCATGGGGCTGCTGCACTCCCCCCATCATGCCAGCGGGGAAAACAAAGAAGCTCTGATGCTTCACAGACAGCATCCTTATCCCAGGCACTTCCTCTGCCCACGAGACTCCCAGGAGATTTCTCCAGCCCTGGACAAGTATGAGCAACCATTTCCTCATCCCTGCCATCCCTAGCAAGGAGATAACAAGATCTTAAAGCTATTACAAAGGCAAAGTATCCTCTGGCAAAAGCAGTTGCCCCACCAGAGCTCCAGGAGAAGCAGCCAGCCCCCGATACATCCTGGCTCGCCGTAGCCCCTGGCTGGATCCCTTGCCCCCTGCCAACACTGGCCCCATGATGAGAGCAAAGCCTAAAGAGGTGGGTTATGGAGACACCCCCCACCACCACCCCATTTCCCACCTCGAGTGAAAGATTTGACTCCCTTGGAGATCTCAGCTGGGTGATACAGACATCGGGGGGGGGGGGGAGGGCGGAGGGGGGGTCTCAGGGGAACCAGAACGAGGAACAGCACGGAGTAGCCCTGCAGACAGGGGTGCACTAGTCGTGGGATGGAGGCAGGGAGGGCTCTGGAGAGCAGCCCCAGCTCCGGAGGTGCAGGCAGTGCAGCCGTGCCAGGTCTCTGCCACACTTGGCAGGCAGCAGCCGGGAGACGCCGGCTGCAACGTGCGACTTGGCTCCAGTCCCCCCTGGGCGGGCAGAGGCACTGGGAGCAGGCAGGCAGAGGCACCACCACCACCACCCCACCCCCCGAGATAAACCTGCAGGTTCGAGTTTTGCCAGTGGGGCACGGAGCCTCACCCACACCCCCTTCATCCCCGCTGGCCTGGGGTGCCGATCCCGGCACCACCATTGCCCAGGGTTTCCTGCACAGAGCAGAGACCGGAGCAGGCACCTTTGCTCCAACGGGAGGAAGGGACAGGATGGGAAAGGCTCTGGGATACCCAGGCAGTGACCAGGGCATGCTCCAACCCTCTGTGTCAGGATGGGGCTGCCCAGCTGAGGTTAAATCCTGCCTCCACCAGCAACTTCTGCCAGATGCTTTAGATTCCCGGGGCCCGAGCTGCCTGCACCAGCTCACCCATCACCCAGCCCACCCCCATCACTGCAGCTGGACGCAGGAGAGGGCTCTGCCCACCATTCGCCATGGCCTGGCAGGAGAGAGGACCTCAGCGCAGTGAGGATGGGATGCTTCGGAAGAAGGCGCTGAGCTCCCCAGAACCCACTGACTGGCAGTCGCACGCCTCGGTAGGAAACGTCTCACAACCGCAGAGTGTTTGGCTGCTGCTGACCGAGCGTGGCAGCACCCAGATGCAACGGGGAGAGCCCCACTGTGCCAGGTGCCACGCAGACAACAGAAAGAGCCGGCAGCCGAGGCTGCATCCAGCCTGCGCAGCAACGCACGGGTCCTGGGGAAGGACGAGGGTCCCCCTCTGCGCTATCCTGCCAGAGAAAGACAGTTTTCTTGAGTGTCCCTCCCAGCACTTCCATCCCTCTACTCTGAACCCACCTCCCTCCAGACACACCCACAGACAGAACAAGCTTGGTGCACTTTGCTGCTTGGGCAAGACGGTTCGGCCAAGCCGAGTCAGACTTGCCCCTCTCCTGGTGCTCAGCAGCATGGCCATGGGCTCCAGTTTCCCCTCCAGAAGCACAGTGGGGTAGTCGCAGTCTCCCAACACACTCAGACAGCGGCTCCCCTTCACACCAGCTCTCTTCACCCCCCATCCCGCTCCCGGGGAGCACCGTACCCGGCCCCAGCAGGGCTCCGGGGCACCGCGGGAGCCCCAACTGCATCAGCACAGCATCACACTCTGCCCCAGCTCCCACCCCAGCAGCCAGACCCACGGGGGGCTCAGGGCTGCTGGCCCCCAACCCACACCCCCTGGCTCCTATCTACTCGCTTATACACGGCCCTCCTGCCACACGCCAGTTACTGCGAGCAGTCCCGAACACATCGGGGAACTTTATCCTTGATTTAGTTTCTTTAACAGCCCTTTGTAGCAGATTTCACATCAAAGGCTGTTTCGGATGCCCTGCCGCGCAAGCTCTCCAGCAGCAGGCATGACCTCCCGTAAAGAGCGGGGACACGGGACTGAAGGAGGGGGAAAAGGCCCAATTCTCCTGTCTCCTCCCACGCACCTCCACCACCTCTGCAACCCCAGCAGGAGCAACCAGCATCTCCGAATCGGAGGCCTGGAGGATGCTCGGCTCGCCAACCTCCTTCCCCAGTACGACCCTCCCACACTGGGGCTGTCTGCCTGTCCATCCCTCACCCCTGGGACGCAATGGCTTCTCTCGGTGGGGTCAAGCCCCACGGAACAGGGGCTTGGGCCACCGCAGAAGCAGCAGCAGATGTCAGATGGCCAACCAAGACGGCTCCCAACACTCCCTCACCCGTGGGTCACTGGGTTTGTTTCCCAAAATGTTTTTTAACTAAGTCGCTGCACGTTCATAACCCAGCAGAGCAAGAGCTGAATCGCCGCAAACCCATCATGGCACACCACGGGCTGGATCTCCCCGGTGCTGGCAGGTTTCTGCACGGGGAAGCAAAGGGTAGGAGCTGACACGGGGGTCTGGAAGGAGCCTTGGAGCACAGCACCTCCCGCACTGCACTCTGCCGCTGTCCCCGATGCTGCTCCGGGCTCAGCAAGCACTGTAACGGGGTTGAGGAATCAAAGGTTTCTAAGGTTTCCTAAGAGCCAAGCCCCGCTCTGGCCTCTCGCAGGGACAGCATTCAGCAACAAAAATGGCATCAGGGCCCGAAGGTGTTTGATTTCTGCTGCCTGCTGAGGCGGGGGAAGGGGGGGCAGAAGCTGCCTGCAGAGGGAACTGGGGGAATAAAGGCCAAAAGGAGACAATAATAACAAAAAAAAAAAAAAAGGGAAATTAGAGAACCGCTCCCACGCACAGCGGATGAGTGCTGCTGGGGAGGGTCCATCAGGAGCAAGTCACCACGCAGCACTTTGCCCGAAGCACCGGGATGTGGGGATGGGAAGGCGGTGACCCACCAGCAGCTCTGCCAGGGTGGGGGGGTCCAGAGCTGGGAAGAGCTCCGGAGCTTCGGCAGCGCTGCAGGAGAGGAGAACCGTTCGCCGGGAGAGCTGGCAGGCGGCAAGGACTGGCCCACCGGGAGCCACTTGACTGCCTGCCAGCCTCCCTTTGTTCTGCCACCGGTGGAGGAAACGGGGCGGCCGGGGGAGACCGAGCTGCTTCCTCTCCCTCCTGACGAGGGAACGGGAAGAACCTGGGCAGGGGGTGTGTGTGTGTGTGTGTGTGTGGGGGGGGGAGATGGAGGAGAAGCAGATGGGCTGGATGCCCACCAAGTCCTCCCGGCAGGCAGCACTGCCCGGGCCCCGCTCCACAGAGAGGGTCACCCTCAGCCCCCCACCACAGGCGAGGGGAGGGCGGAAAGCGCTGGGGCGGGAAGGCGAATCAATTATTAGCAGAAACGGCCACAAACAGGTCAACTCGTTTTTACCCCGATGAGCCAGAGCTGTTCAAAAGGCGGCCGAGGGGGCGAGGAGATCCCCAGGGTGACCCCCCAAAGCATTTTTGGGGGTCCCAATGTTGGTTTCTTCCTCCCCCCCCCAAGCTCGCAGAAGGCTGCTGGAGGAGACCCTGTGGAGTATGACCCTCCCCAGTCATCGGGGCAGCCCCCCCTCATCGAAATTCTACACCTGAACCCCCAAAATAACCCTGCATTACCCATACGGGGGTGTCCCCCCTCCATAGGATCAGTGGCCCACATAGTCCAGATTGAAAAACAGCCCGGGGTGGGCTGCGGGTCTGGGTCTGCCCCACGGGTGTCACCCCCCACGAGGAAGAAGGGGCCGGGGCAGCAGGGATGGAGTTGGGGGTGCAGGGACCCTGCTCCGACACAGCGAACCCCCAAAATTCCCGGGGGGTGGGGGGGATGTGACTCGTCTCCAGCCGGGGAGACACGATATCCCATGGGACCACCCAGCGTGGAGGCTCTGGGCTGCCCTGGGACCCCCCAGGGACCCACCGGGCGCCGGCCGCGGTGAGGGGGGTGTCCCTGCCTGCTCCCCCCCCCGGGCCGTTTCCCGGTGCACCCCCCAAAAGAGAGCTGGACGCGGGTGGCCAAGCCCCCCCATCTATGGGTCCACGGGGACCACCGGGGCCTCCCCACGGCGTCGGGATACAGCCAGGACCCCCCTTTTCCCCGCCTGGGCACAACCAGACCCCCACCCCACCGCCCAGCACACCCCCCCCGCCCGGTAATGCCCTCCTGACCCCCGGGGCGGGCCGGACCGCCCCCCCGGTTCCCCCGGGAGAGCCGCGGCCCAGCCGGGCCGCCCACACGGGCCGGGTCCGGGGTCCCCCCCCAGGCTGCCGGTGCGGGCGTGTGTGGAGGGTTGAGGGCAGAACCCGGTCCCCCATCGCGTCCCTCGGTGGCCGGGCCGGGCCGAGGCGACCCTCCCCCGGTACCAGCGGGGCAGCCCCGCCCTGCAGGCCCCGCGGCGGGCGGCACTCACCCGTGTAGTGCACCACGCAGGTCTGGCCGCGTTTGGGGAACGTCCGCCCTGCGGAGAGACAACGCACCGTCAGCCCACCGGCACCAGGACCGGGACCGGCACCAGAACCAACACCAGCACCGGGACCGGGACCGGGACCAGGACTGGTCCGGCGGGAAGGGGAAGGGGAAGGGGAAGGGAGGACACGCCGCAGCTCACCGTCGCCGGGGGCGATGGTCTCCACATGCACGCCCATGCCGGTGCCGGTGCCGGTGCCGCTCGCGCACCCGCAGCGCCCGCAGCCCGAGGGAGGAGGGGCCACGTGTGCGCAGCCTCGGCCGCCGCGCCGCCATAGAGCCCGCCCGCCCGCCGCCGGGACCGGCCCCGCCCCCGCCCGCCGCCATCTTCCGCGCTCTCACCCCCTCCCTTTTCCCCCCCGCACCCCTCCGCCCCAGCCTCCTTCCTGCCCGGCCCCGGCCGCCATCTTGGCACCGCACGGTTGCCGGGGAAACGCGGGGACCCGCCGTGAGGGAGCGGCGGGCCTGGGCGAGCCGCCCCCGGGGCCCGGCCCGGTCCGGTCTTCCTCCGCACCGCCGCCGTATCGCCAGGGGGACAACCCCCACCCCCCAGGGTCCGGGTCCTTGTAGGCTTTGCCCGTTTCTCCGTCATTTATAGGCCCGAGAAGCGCAGGGCCTGGCAGCAGCGAGCCCGACCAGCCCCGGGTATGAGGCCCAGCGCAGGCCGCTGCCGAGGCCGCCAGAGCGGGGAACCCCGAGGTACCAGCACACACCGGTCCCTAACTCTAACCCTAAGCCCAGTCAAGACTTTTAATTATATCTACAATTCCCAAGACTAGGCTGTGCCTAAATTGAGAGTGTGGGGCACGTGCGATGCCAGCTGCCAGGTATGATGCAGTTTTATAGCTCTATATTGGCACCGCTCCCTGTACGGCTCCTCAGGGCGCTGGTGAAAGTCAGCACCGGCCCCGTGTTACCGGGGCAGGTTCAACAAAAAGACACATAGGTTTGAACAATCCCACATTCAAAAGGACTTTCTTCTGCGAACAACAGCAACTACTTTCTTTTTTTGGTCAAAAAAAAGAGAATCGCTCCAGGCACAGGATTTTTGCCTCAAAGCGTCCTATTTTCTTACTTCAAGGAGATGAACTTGTGTGTCCACAAGGGAACAGAGAAGTTCCAAGGACAGTCAGGAGACTAATAAAAAGCCAGTATTTTCAGCAAGTGCATTAAAATGGGACACAAGAGGAGGAGACTCTTAAAATAACAGCTAATGGGATGAAGCAAGTTTTAATTGCTTCTATTCCTTGCTTGCATCTTTTAAATACTGAAATAGCAAGGTAGGGTTCTTTTCTTGCTTTCATACCATAGCATTTTTGTGTTAAAGCCGCAACACACAGATGTTGCCCGTGTTCCCTGACTTTTCATACACACACCCATCAGCAGAGCAGATGTGTGAGGCCCAGAGTCGAGATGAAAAATAACAGGGGAGAAAAAGGGGCACGCTGTCATCCCTCCTGATTAATGCTATCTTGGTGAAGGGCTGGGCCTGCTCTCCCTTCAAGGGCCAACGATAAACAAGGATCTGGAAAGGGAAAATACTGCACAATGTATGCCCATGCTCGAGCCCTTGCCATGCTGGTGCAGGCACGCTTGCACATGTCAGGCACTGCAGCTCTCTCTCACCCTGGGTGGGGTGTTGGGTTTTTGTTGTTGTTGTTGTTTTTGAACTCCCTGGCATAACCTGCTCATCTTACCAGCAAGCAAAGCCACTGCAACAACCAGTAATTCGACAGAGGTGAGGAGCTCAGCCAAGTTTGACCACCCCTCAACTACTCAGGGGCCAGCTGGTTGAGACCCAGGAAAGGTTCAGGTCAGATTCTGGTATCTAAACTCTGGAGAAAGCCCAAAGGCTTGAAAACGAGTGAATTCTGCATAAACCCGCTCCCTGCTCTGTGGATCATCTGCTGGCAGAACTCACAAAATAAGACATACCAAGAGGGAAAAGCATGACAATTCATATTTAATAGTGTAAAAAATAAATGGGGCATTACTGGATATACAGAAGCACCACCACAGGCAGCAGCGGGGCTGGCCAGCACTGTGCACGCCAGCAGCAGCTCCCTGCCCTGTGGTGGGTCGGATTCTGCCCTGCAGCAGCTCGTGGCCTGTTCACGGCCTGTGCTGCAGGTTGGGAGCTCCATATCAAGCTGACTCCCCTCTCCCAAGGGGTGTGTACCTTTGAATGTAAGTCATGCTTTTTGCAGGATCTGAAACTCAGCAATTGGAGCGTTTCCTGGATGCTCAAAGGCGCTTGCTTGTTTGTAAATCCACAGGCAGCAAAGCTGAAAGCAACGCGGTGGGCAGAGGGCAGTGCATCCCAACACCTGACCACAGGTTTAGTCAGGCGATCCCAAGGAACATCCTTCACACTCCAGAAAACAAAACAACAAAAGAAGAGGAGAAAGAAAGGAGGCCTTCTGTGCGTCTGAGAAATTGTTCTGAACCTGAACTTCTGCGAGGATCCTGCGTGCCCTGACGCAGCTCTAAAACACTATCCCCCCCACTGATCAAGAAGTTGCACCACAAGACTTCAGGCTTCAAATTAATTCAGTGCACAACTGGGGAGTAATTTGCTCAGATCCTGCCAGTGTGCACCAGACTGGAGAGCTGCAAGGTCAACCAACGGTCAGATACAGCTCTAGCCCTAAAAATAACCCGCCTCACTCTCTGCTGCTCCACAAGGCTGAACACAACTCAGTGCTACCAGCCACGAGATGGCTGATTTCTCCTCTCTTTCCCCTGCTGCCCCCTCACTGTTGCCAGGAGAGACATGGGGGTGCTGAGCAGCTCTCGCAAGATGCTGCTGTGGGAGATCTAGCTATGGGCTATGATTTAAAAGCAACTCAGCTCTTCTTGACATTCATTTGACACTTCTGCCATAACCTGGCAAAAATCAGGACAAGCTGCCAGAAACCCCCTCAGCTGCCTGGCCGGAGGCAGCACAGCTCATTCCTGCAACCTCTTGCGCCGAGAAGCTCCTGGTTTCCCAGAAGTGACTCAGCTAACACGGCCCAGGTAGATGGACAGAGCGGGCTTCCACTACCCTGCTGCCAGGTGTCATTGTTTCTGCACATACTTTAAAACACCGCTGGCTTGAACTTCACCCTTGTTCAAAGAAATTCTAAACCTTTCCCTGTGTCTAAGCACAAAGACATGTACTATCTCGGCAGTATTTCCCCTAAAAACTGGTCAAAAATAGTTTCCTCTCAAAAACAATCCCTGTGTTCTTTGTGCATGCTTTCCCACAAGGCTAAGTGACACCTCCACACCCCAGTGTGCAAAAGCACTGCTCTGGGGCTGGCGGGGGCTCTTCCTCCCTGGCACTGCAGTCTTTCCCCAGAAGGAGAGCGCAGATCTGCCTTGCCTGGATCTGTCAGGACCTGCCAAAAGACCGGTGAGGCCAAGCCCTGGAGAAAGCAGCTCTGGTGAGGTGGCAGGCCTGGGGCTGCAGCAGGACCCTCTCCCGGTCCTGTGCCTGCCAGCCGGGAGAGGGAGGGGGTCAGGATACAAAACAGGCCATTGGAACAGGAAACAACAGGAAGTGATGATTTTCCCCGACAGCAGCACATCCTGACAGCACAGCAAAGCCGTGTCCTTCCCAATGAACTCACCCATTTCAGCCCTGGGTTTACTCTCGGCTGCCACGCTGTACCTGATGCCTGTTAAAAGGAATATGAGCACTCATGAAATCTGGTGTGAAGTCAGCAGTCTCCAAAATACCCCCAAAGCCCTTCAGGAAATGCACTCCTAGAGAGGATTGTAGCCCAAGCATGGGGAGCTGGACTGGACACACAGTCCCTCCCCTGTAGAACGTTTCTGTGTCAGGCTAGGACCAAGGCAGACACCCAGATTAGTGCTAGGTGACCTGGCTCCTTCAGGGAGCTGGAATTTACCCCATTGCTTCCATCTCCATTCTCATCTGCTTCCTCCTCTCCTCATTGATGGGATGGAGGCAGAAGATAATTATGGCAATGAGCAGCAGGCTTATTGGAACTGGGGCCATGAGAAGCTGCAGGGTGAGGATGACGGAGGGGTTGTACATGCAATCTCCAGCACGGTAACCTGCAAAACTGAAGAGGAGAATGGTTTTCCTTCCCCCAGCCCCACTGGACCACTGCAGAAAAGCAAGCAGACACCTCCATTGTGCTCCTCTAGAGTCTGGTATCAAAGGCCCAGTTTGGGGGAATTCCCACTCCTTTCTGCTCCTCTTGCTCCCAGTGGATTTTGGAAGGACAAATTTGGATATCCCTGTGACTCATTCCAGCATCTCCTATCAACACTCTAGAAAACAGCAGTGGAAAGTACCTGTGCTGGGCTGACAAAATAGGGGAGGTAGTGTTTGGGGCTTACTGTAAACTCAGTGTTGATATCCCCACAGCAAGGCCACCTGCAAATTTGTTGAAGAAGGCATAAAACGAGTAGAAGAGAGCTTCCAGGTTAAGGC
The DNA here is from genome assembly GCF_965231255.1 of Vanellus vanellus. Taxonomy (NCBI): domain Eukaryota; kingdom Metazoa; phylum Chordata; class Aves; order Charadriiformes; family Charadriidae; genus Vanellus; species Vanellus vanellus. The sequence goes on from NC_138920.1 coordinate 13,916,500, forward strand.
AACTGGGGTTCCTCAGCATGAAGTCATCCACCGTATCTGGCAGCATGGACCTGGGGACAGACAGCCCCACAGACGTGTCAGTGACACCCACGCCAGGGCCAGCTGAACTCAGTTGCAGCGTCCCCAAGCAGCAGAGAGAGACAGAAACCCCTTGCAGAACCCCACTCTGGAGATTGTTTTGTGCCTGTCCTCTGCCTTAGGCAAACACAGTGGAGAGCATCTTACAGAGAGGGTGTGGGCAGCTGCTTCAGAAAAAATTGAGACAAAAACCAGCACCTTGTGCAATGACTGGCATCCTGCTGCTGAACCCAAACACAGACTGAATGACGCTGCTGGGGGACCATGGATCACATCCACATCCCTTCCCAGTCCCACCTCCACAGATCCCTCTGAAGCCCAAAAGCTGCTGTATTGAGCAAACAGGCAGCCTTGGCACGGTGTGGGTGCTGCTTTCCCAATAACCTTCCCCTCTTCTCCACCTGTCAAGTGGCTCAGAGGTGCCTCTGCTCACCACGGTAAAAGGTAGAGCACAGCCATGCTGCAGCCTGCCATGATCACCAGGAAGACGAAGGCCAGGAAGTTGTGCATCACCTGGGTGACGGCTACCAGGGCTGGCATGATCAACTGCAGCGGCGAGAGGAAGAGGAGAAACAAAAGCACATGGGCCCTTTCTGCTGTTCACAGGCAGCTTGCACTGGTCTGCCCCAACCAAAGGCCATGACCCACCCTTCTCTACACATTTCATAAACAGAACGGCTCCTGTCCCCTGTGCAGTGCAGCATGGAGGCCCTGGACAGGCTGACACTGGCAGCAAAACCTTCCTCTTGGGTAAAGAAGGGATGGTTATAAAGGGCAATGGAGCCGAGTGGTTAAACTGGAAAGCTGGATCTGCTATGGCTGCACCCAATGTCTGTGAGGAAGGCATCTGGAGATAGATCCTCAATGGGATCTGAGGACCTAATTCGGGGGGGGGAGGGGAGGGGGGAAGCCAAATGGGATTTCCTTGCTGACCTGCAGAGCCAAGCAGCAGCTGGGATGTGTGTCTGATGAGCAGGCTGTTTCCCAGCCACTGCCAAGTGTGGTACACAGCCCTCCCTTCCCTCCCTGTGCCTCTTGTGGAGCTGGGTGGCAGAATTAAGATGACTTGCATCAAGCGTGCAAGATCCTGGAGCAGGACAGAGGCCACAGGACAATGTTTGTGTGTGCACATGACACTGGTGCATTGCTACAGTGTCTGATCACACGCTGCTCACCAGATCTGCAGCCATGGAGTCTCAGAGCCTGAGCCCTTGGTTGGGTGATGCTGCAAAAAATCATTTCCCCATTGTGCCAGGGACAGTCCCTCAGCCTCCCTGCACCATTACTGCAAAGCTCTGCAAAGCCATGGCCACCGATACCAGCAGTGGCCAGATACAAGGAAGTGCAGAGCTGCCATCAACTACTGGGTTAACTCCTGGCCACCTGCAGTGCAAAGGACACCATGCACAGGGCCACCCTTAGCCACCAGCCAGCTCTTCTCCCCAGACTCTATAAGCAGCTGGGGACAAGGCTTTCCCTTTGCAGGGCTTCTCAGTCGACAGCCACAACCATGGGCAAACTCACCGCCAGACCCAGTGATGCTGCTGTTTTCTTTCCAAATCTCCCCAAAAACCACTGCCAAAAGGGAATAGAGAGGGAAGCTGTGACCTGAGGAGAGAACCAAAGGGGAATCTTAGCAATGACCCCCAGGACTGCCAGTCTCTGCGTGGGTGACATCCTTGCTGATGGGCAGAAGCAGCAGCACAGGACTCCACAAGGCTGAGCTGCCCGCGCTGAAGGGCTGGGGTGACCCAGGGAAGTAGACCTTCCTTCACCAGGAAGGTCTGCCTGGGGCTTACTTACCAACATGATAAGCACTAAATGCTGGAACTTCCCAGCCAGCCCTGCGGCATGAATACAGAAGAAGGCAAAGATCCCCTGTGTGATCTGGGAAAGCAATGCGGAGACATTAATTACAGAGTCCCGAGTTCACTGTCTGGATAACTTGCTTGCACATCTTATCCCTCAAGTTCTCCTGCCACAGCAGGTCTCGCACCTGGAAGGCCAGGGACGCAAAGAGGAAGCCACACAGCAGCTGGGTGTAGGGCTTGTGTCCCATGATCATCCTCAGGCAGCTGGCAAAGGGCAGCTCAACCTTCCCCAGGGGACTGAGGGGCCCTGAGAGGAGAGACAGCAGGGCTGGCACTGGAGCTGCCAGAATGAACGTGATGGGGTGGGAGGCACAGGGAGATTCTACTGCTGTGTCCAGGGTGCAGCTCAGCTGGGTGAGGAGCTATCAGAGTCTAACATCTCAGTGCAGCAACAACAGCCCTGGTGTCAGCTACAGGCAGGATTTTGCCTCTTTACACTGCGCACTCGGGCTGGCCTGCGTAGCTCTGCAGGCTGTGTGTCGGCGAGCCTTGCTCAGTGCGAAGCAGTGAGCTGCAGACCCTGTCCCAGGCCCACAGCTCCCCGCAGGAGCTCCCAGGCAGCCGGAGCCTTCTTTCCTCCAGAGCATCTCCCCTCTCCTCTGCGGGAGCAAGACGCTGCCAGCACAAACCAAGGAGGGTCTTGGCATCCACGTATGTGTGTGTTTCTGAGCCCCACCCCCAGAGAGCTGTCCCCCACATAGGAGCCCAGCTCCCTCTGCCTCACACCTTCCTCACCACCCATTGCCACTCGGCACCTTTCAAATTGGATCTAAGTGGACCTTACCAGGCTGCTCCCTGACTCCAAAGATAAGAATCAGACAGGACAGGCAATAGATTGAGCCCAGGACCAGGGATGCAAATACATAGGCCCTACGCTGGAGAACAAGAGACAGTACACAGTGACAGTGCGGGTACCACATACAGAGCTTACAGCACAGCCAGTGGCACCTGCCCCAGAGCTTACAGGAGGAGCAGAGGGCAGACAGGCCAGCCCTTACCGTGTTCTCCAGAGAGTCTGTGAGGCTGTAGGTGCTGGTGTTGGGCAGGGTCTCGTTCGACACGTAACAGCCATTCATCATGCGGGCATGGTAACTACCCACAATCTGCCCCTGGATTCCTGACCCAAGGAGCGCGCTGAACACCTCCGTCCCCATTCCTGCCAGGATGATCAGGAGAGAAACCTCACTCCTACTCCCCAGCTGATGGGATACATCCTTCAGGGTGAGAGACCATCTTTGGGAATGGAATTGGAGGCACCAACATCCAGAGCTGCCTCAGAAGAGATCTGCTATTTCTTCCTGCTCTGATTTTTTTCCCTTGGCTCCAGCAGTAAATGCTTTAATGTTTCGAATCAATAAATTTGGGTCCTGAGCTCCCTAGGGATGATGCAGATTTAAGAAATATTTCTGCAGGTAAATTCCTTGCAGAAGATGACTGGTTTCATCCCTTGTTTACCCCATCCACCCTGCAGCCCGATCAAAGCCAGAGGAACTTATTCACCTCTCCTCTGAGGAGGGTGTCCCAGGAACGCAGGCAGCCAGGGCTGTAGGGGCACAGACACTTACTGTAGGCAGTGGCTGAGTCACGGTCTCTCTGGGTTCCTCCCAGGAACATTGTCAGGGAAGAGTATGGCACATGGTGGCACTAGGGAGAGCACAATTCAAACACAGCTCCGGCTGCTGCTTCCCTGGTTTGCTGGTCATGACACCCCTCACCCCTACACACAGCAGATAATGCTGCTTTCTGTGCCACCCCTGAACACAGGTGGCTTTTCACCCTCTTCTGTGATTTGCTCTGTTCCCACAAACTAGTGAAAGAGAAGGTCACATCACCATATACAGGCAGCCCAGCCCCAGATTAAAATGCACCCACCACTCCATCTCACCATCCCTGCAGGGATGGTCTGCACCATCCTGCATCCCTCACAGCTCCCCAGCTACAGCTCTCCCAGACTCTGCTCCACGTTCCTTCCTGGAGAGGCTGGGGCTGGGACTCCCCAGCTCAGCGTGCCCCTGTTCCTGGCAGTATAAGACAGTCAGCCCCAGGCACCATGTTCCTTACAGTCATGCAAGTCTGGAAGAAGCTGTACGTGAACAGGTACCACAGGAATTTCAGGGAGGTGGGGGTGGCATCCAAGAGGGTGGACCACATCATGCAGTAGCAGAGCACCCCGAAGGGCATGGAGCATGCAATCCTGGGGAGGAAGCAGAACTGGTCAGATGTGACCCTCAGATAAGGTGGTCACACTTCTCATTACACAAGCCGAGCTATATAGCACAGCCTCTTCCCCGGCTTCCAAACCACAGCCCAGCTACTGCAACATCAAGGTCTGTGAGAGGAAACAGCTTTGCTCAAGTCAGCATCCATCAGTCAGGCTGGGGGCGGGGCTAAACACAAGCATTGAGAGAAAAAGTAACGTCTAAGTTGTCCAACATTTCTTATTCTCTTGCTTAACTACTTCAGGTCCTTGCCCTGCCGCAGAACCCTGGAGGCAGTGGTAACCCTCTACGTGCACGATCTGCCCGTGGTTAGAGCCTGCTGGAGAGCTGCTGGCACAGCTGACTACCAAACCCTGTAGGTCCCACCACACAGGATTCTCAGAGCACCAAACCTCGTGGCCTTGAAAACGTGAGGCCCCAGGGAAAGAGCAAGTGTAAAAGTTTGCAGTACACTCCTCCTCTTCCATTGCAATGACATATGGACCCCACTGCAAGTTATGTTATCTTTAGCGTCCTGGTGATGTTAAGTTTTTGTAATTCTCCATAAGCCACAATCACATTAAACTCCCAGTGAGGCATCCCTTCTACCTCCTTGCACTAGCACTGAAAGAATTTGAGGCAGCAAAGACCGTCCTGAGGCTCCTGCCCAGATACTCACCATGGGATCAGCTTGCCATATTTCCTCCGCGGACTCTTGCTGACTAGGAAGCCAATAGCTGGGTCAGTAACTGCATCCCAGGCTTTTCCAAGGAAAATGATCAAAGAGGCATGGAATGGCTCCAGCTGGGGGGAAACGGAAACCACAGCTCGAAAGAGAAAGAAGTCCTGGCAAAAAGCAGCGGGCAGTCAGCATGATGCAGGTCGCTCTAGCCAATGTTTCATCTGCATCCCCTGGAGACGACTCCACTGTTAAAATGGCCCAGAAACATCTCCTGAATGCCCACCAACAATATTTGCATCATGCAATTTTGATCCAGTTTGAATGCCTAATTCTGATGAGCATTTCCAAGCGCTTTGGCCACCCACCAAATCCTACCCTTGACCCAGTCTGGTGAGTTTATGCCAAGCCCCTTTGCAGATAACCCCATCTCATGTGGCCACTCACCTGCACAACATCCAACAGGAAGATCTGGAGGAAAAACCCGAGGGCGTTTCCTGTCATCTGGTAGGGAATGCCCCCAACAGCATAGCAAACCTTTCTGCAAAGCGGCAGTCCTGGCTTCTCCTGCAGCCAAGACACCAGGGAACAAGCCCGCCTGAGAAATGATACGCACCTCTGGCTGACAGCAAACCTCCAGCTGCTGCTTCTTCCATCTGCTGGGTTCTCCAAGGCCCATTTAAACCCTGAGTCATGTCATAACCCCCCACGCACCCACCCATGACTCACATACCTGTCCTTTGGCTGGACATCACTCCACCTGATACCCACAAGCACGGTGGACACGGCAGTTGGGGTGCTGTAGGGTGCTTCCCCATCTGCTGGCAATCTTGGTGCGCACAACAGGGCAGCAGCCTGGCTTGTGAGATCCTGCTCAGCAGTTTCATCTTCATAAGCCTTCAGGGTCTCTTGCACAGCCACCCTGAGGGGCCGGGCACACCGGCAGCCTCTCTCCTCGCTCCAGCCCACCAGCCCACATCCACTCCTCGACCAGCCAAAGCCCCAAGGCAAGAGCTGAGCAGCGGGCATCCATCTCATTTGCATGTCTTGGGCTTGTCTTGTCACCAGGGCCACATCCCTGGTGTTTCACCTTGATTCTCCTGGGAGGCATGTTTGCATGAGATCACAGGCTGCTAATGTAAATGAGATACATATCTAAAGCCAGACACCGAGCTATCTGCTGAGCTGCTCTAACGTTCTTTCCTATTTTATTGAGCCACAATCCAATGGTTCAAATTCTTTAATATTAAAAAGTACAAACTGCATCAGGCTTAAAGTGACTGTAATGGAGGCAGTCCGAGGAGAGAGCCTGCAAAGGCCAGAGCCCAGGGGATTTCTCTAGATCAACAGGGAAAGCACAAGGAACGTTTCAGCATGCAGGAAGAGGGCTGATGGCAAAGCCTCTATTTTATTTGGATGTGGTTAGCTTCAGTAAATACCATACCAAGCCTCAAGTATCTGGCAGGTTCCCAGAAGCAACCTACAGCACTGACTTCCCCCCAGTCCCGAAACGAACTCACTGTCTAGCATGACACACCTCTGCATCACACAAGACCGGGAGTATACTGCAGAATACAGGGTGAGACCACATAGAAAGCAGACGGCTTGTCTGGGCCCAGCTTTCCCCTTGGCTGAAGCAGCACATGGCCTTGGCGGCAGCTTGGCTCTCCTATGAGCAAGACCATTGCTGGAGGCCATTTCTGTTGGGATAGGGTCAGCAGTGGTGGGGTTGCAGTGCAGATGCCTGGGGATCGGGGCTGACCTCCCATCTCAGCACAGGCCACCTTGGATGATGCTCAGGGCTAATGCGCTTGTCAGCATCTCGGATTCCCGGTCTACACTTTATTTTGGCTTTCCCGATCACCGAGCAGCTCCAGCGCAGCTCAGAGTATGGCAGGCAGTTTGCTGTCCTGCACTCAAAAAATACACAGCCCTTTCTGGAAAGATGCAGAAGGCTCCCCTGCTCACACACGGCGCACAGCCATCCCCACACAACAGGTCCAGACATGGCTAAAAAAGGCTGCAAGCTCCTCCAGCAAGAGTTCTGCAGAAAAGCAGAGAGTAAAGAGGAATGGACACTTGGCACAGAAGCAGCTGTGCGAGAGGCTGGGCTGAGGGACAGACTGCGTGGTCACATCAACAGCTGGGTAACAGGGAAATCAAGCCAGGAATCACTTCAAATTCCCACTTGCCCTCATCTCTTGTGGGGTGAGGGGGCAACCTGCTGGTTCCCCAGCCTTTTTGGGCTGGAGATGGCTTGGCTGTGCCGCTAACATCAGCTGAGCTGACAGCCACCCTCGAGGGATGACAGACCTTCATTGTAACAGTACTAGGGAGCAGCTTCTGAAGACACAAGCACAATCCCAAAAAGCAGCATTCCAGAAGGCACTGAGTGCCTTTCCCTCGTGCAGCAATTAGCAGTAACTCCTCCACAGCCCACGCCATGGAAAAAGCACCGACGCTGCTGTGCCCACCAGGCTGAAGGACCCAGCCTCTTCCTGCACACCCAGATAACCTCGGCAGCCTGCTTCTGCCTCTCAGCTTCTGCTCCCAGTTTACTTTCTGCCTTTTACAGCACACAGCAAGAGTCAGGTCCCTTGTATTTCAAATTGCAGACTAACCTTGTCCCGCAGGGATGGCTGAAGCATTAGGTTTGCACCACCGCTGCGGAGCACTTACTCATACAACATCTTTATTTCCACAGCAATTCTGTTTCTAAAATTACAAAGGCATTTCTCTCAGCTGTAGGGTTTTGTGGCAGCTTTTGTTCCCTTTATGCTCTCAGCAGGTAGGACAACGCTCTGCATGTCTCTGCCCATTTCACTTGAAAGTCAGCAACAACAACAAAATGCAGAGCCTTGCTTTAACAATGTGTTCTTGAGCTTGAGTCACAAACACTTCGAAACACCCCCACAGCCTGCGGCTGCTCGATCCGGGGAGGCTCTGCGTGGGTGTGCACACTCGCGAGGGTTAGCATGCACGTGTGAAAAGCATTGCTGTGTGTAAGAAAGAAGCACCCTGGGACGTTGATCTTACCTCACTGTGGACCACTTTCCTTTGTGGAAGAGCTCCTTCTTGGGTTAACCTGTGCAGCTCAGCATCTTCATGACCACCTGGAAGCATGACTGCAGACACAACCGTGTCCTTCAGCGGTGGGGAAGTAGAAGCTTCCTTGCCCAGGGTGAGGAAGAAGTTGCTTTTTACGTCAAAAAGCACACCGCAGGCACAGATCAGAGCTGGATGGAGATTTGACAAGTGAAGATACCACATCTGCAGAGCCCCAGGAGGAGCTGATGGAGGGGAAATGACTGTCCCTGAGGGAGGAGCGTGTCCAGACCCTGCCCATGGAGGCGGGAAGCCTGGCAGCACTCACAGTGCAGCATGTACTTGGGGCAGTAGGTCCCAGGCTCTCTGCAGGTAAGTGGAGAAATCTGGTACTCTCCAAAGGTCAAGCTGGGTCCAGCACTTCCTCCCCATCCCAGGGCTGCTGCCACACTGAGATTTTAAGGGTGGGGAGAAGTCCTTTGCCTGAGCTCCAGACCACTGCCGGAACACGCTCAAGCCACCCCAGGACTCCTGCCTCAGCACCAGCAAACACTAGCTGCAAAGAACCAGTGTGGGCAACAAAAGTGGCCGGAGCAGCCACGGAGAGGGCAGCGGATACAGGCAGGTTCTTGCTGTGGGTCACTCCCCGACAAAAGGCCCTCTCTCTCCCAAGCATCCCAGGAAGACCAGGAGCCCAGCTCTGGCTTCTTATTCACCTGCCCCTTTGCTTTGGGCTCTCCTTAATGGGTACAAGGTGTTGGCACTGCCATAGCCGAGGACGTCACCCAGAGTAGGAGGCGTGGGATACATTTTCCTTTCCCTATTAAACGAGATCTGCAATTATCAACCTCTTTCAGTCTGTGAGCTCCTCAGAGATCTCCCATGGCAATGCAGACCGTACACAGTATGCTTTAGCCTGGTGACAAGAAATGTGCTTTTCTTAGTCCCCTTTCACAGACCCTTCATCACGCATAGAGACCAGCAGCCTCGGTATCACAACCCAAAAATTACTCCTACATTAAGAGCGGTGAGAGCCCAGTTACTCAGCGCTGGCTATGTGGGAGCAGCCGAGTTCCCAAGGCAGCGGTGCTCACAGCACGCAGCCAGTCACCGTTACAAGCACTTGGCAAGGCAAAAGCGGAGGGAGAAACCAGCTTCAGAGGACAGAAGGCACACAGCAAAAGGCTGGCAGGAAAGGGATCGTACCACCACTCTGTCCGCTAATCATCTGTTTGGCACATTTAGCCTCGTCAGGCAGCTCTTCAAAACCAGGCTTCTCTAGCTAGATCAAACTCAGTCTCCAAGACTGAACTTATATGCAGCAGCTGGGGCAGAAGAATACAGGCAAACCCCTCTCCCTGCTCTCCTCCCAGGTTACCAAGAGCCACTGGGAGCATTAAATCTGTGTTAGTGTCTCTGTATCACCACCCGTACCCAAGGGGAACGCAAGGAGCCATTCTGCAAGGTTCATCACAATGCTGTTAGAAAAATGCGTCATCTTCAGCTCAGCCTTGCCTTGTCCAGTGGGGGTTAATCTAAAACCCCTGAATTTCGCAGGCTGAGTCAGAACTTGGTTAATAAGTCACAGTACAACTGAGTCAGCGGCATCTCTCCTCACTGCTATTTTACTGACATCCCAGATAACAAATATCACTCACGCTGGACCACAGCCAGTGGAGTGGGAGCCAAATCCCTGTCTCCCACCAGCATATCTAAGCATACATCTCTATAAGAAAGCAAAATACATCTCTCCCCACCCAAGAGGAAAGGGGAAACTCAAAAGGAAATATAAAAACCCTGATTTTTATTTTTTTCTAGGCCATTTTGTACCCACTCACCACACACAATTACATTTGAACAGACACAAGGTACCTCTGGAAATTGTACTCAGCACGTAATCCACTGGCTCTTTGGCACTCATTTACTCTCCAGGTGCAAATAGCTGCATTTTCTGCTCACAGACTAGAAAGCCAACAGATGACCAACAGTTACCTCCCAGAGCAGCTTTGTAGCTCTCGCTCCCTGGCTAGTTCAGTGCACAATTATCTTCAACACAGGAAAGCTTTATTTCTGCTCTGCTCAGATCCTCCCAAAGCCTTTTGTCACATTGCTCAGTGCCTTACAGAAGGCAGCGTCACCCATTGGGTCTAGACAGGATGTCACGATTGCTAGTGCAGCACGGGGAGCTCTCAGCCCGCCTCTGCGCGGGAGCGGGGTTCAGCTTTGTGCTGGAAAGGCAGATTTTGGTGAAAAGCACCAATCACACTGTTAATCACTGCTATACACTGAGCTACTTGCCGCAAGCAACGAGCTTTCTAATAACGCTGTGTGCCGAGGCCTGAAATCTAGCCAAACCAGCTTGCCGTACCCTGCGCACACCAAGGGTCTGGGGCAAAAGGACGATGCTTATTCCATTGCTACACTAATCTTCTGCCATCGGTTGCTTAGAAATAGGTTTTCAAAGAATAGGGAAAGCACTCGGCAACACTGCAGCTACACCCATTTTTCTGTTGCACAAATGGCAGCAAAAGGTTCAGAGAAGCCAAAGCTCTGCAGTTTAAGAAACAAGGTCATGTTGGAGTTTACTCACTGCAAAGGAAAGGTCCCTTCCCCAGAACCCCCTTCTCCACTGCAGAAGCATGAGATCTTATCTCTGAAGGCAGCCCAGGGGCCCGGGAATGCACGATACAAACAACAACAATCCAAGCCATGCTAGCTCGACAGCTTTTCTCAGGGTACTATGACCTAGAGATGGGCGGCTCAGGCAAGGGAGCCCCGCTGGAGAAAAAAAAAATAATTAAAAAAACAGTAGTCTAAAGCCAGCAAATGGGAATATTTTGGCACAAAAGCAAGTGGCAGCATTTGGATACGTTCCACTAGCAAGTTCTCTGGAGGTTGACCCCTCCTTGACTACTCTAAGCACAGCCAGCAGCTCTCGTGTTCCCCTTAGCACAGTTGCCTTCTCTTGGTGGAACAGGAGTTGTGACTTCAACCGGCACAAAGGTGGATGAGACAGGAGAAGAAGAGCTACTGTAGGCCCTGTAGCCAATAAAGAGTTAATTTAACAAGGAGTCATGAAATGTACCTGAGTAAATAAGAACATCTGGAATCTATTCAGGAACTCCCAGCACTGGGACAGACAGGCTCAGTGCAGACAAGACAGAACAGCAAATAAGATAAGCATTTAGGAATGTAGTAAATAAGTCAGAAAATGATAAATTAGTAAATCAAGAGGTGCTTGACACAGGAGCTGTTCAATTACCAAAGATGTGGGCCTGTTGCATAATTAGTATCATACTACTCTCTGTAGAAAAGCATAATTGGGAAACCCGGGACTCATTCGGAAAAAAACTTTTGCTAACAGGTAACTAGAAAGGATTTCTCTTCCCGTTTCTGTTGAAGTCTGCAGAATCCCTGCTGAGAGGCAGCCCGATCACCCGGCCAGCAGCTGCAATAAGCTGCTACCTCGGTTTAGGCGGTGTGTGTTTACACTTGTTCCATCAGTATTGCCGTAGGAGCCCAGTTAGCACTTTGGCAGCAGCCAACATACAAACGTCCCCAAGCAGTCTGCAGTGACATACACAGTCCACCAGCTCCCAGCGCCACTCACTGCCATCGTGCCTGCTCTGTACGTTTATGCCACGTGGTACAGCACATGCATTATTTACCAGAGCAAGGAGACTTGCAGCTGAAGTCCCAGCAGACATCAACTACCTTTAGGCTTTTTTTCCTTCATAAAGTAAAGTGAAACTGCATAAAACACACCACGAAAGCTGGCAGGGTGATCACACCTCATTAACAAGGGCTGTAGGTGAGGAGATCCAGCTCTGTGTGATTCAGCGAGTGTGTGCGCGATGGCTAATTCCCTTCACACCAGGCAGAGCACTGATGCGCACGTTCATCGCTGCTGTGCCTGAAGGACAGGTACAGCAGCATGCAGCTCACAGAAGTCTGTTCTGAGTCTCAAAGCGCAAGAGGAGCTGAAAGGCTTCTCTTTCATCAGGGATGCAGCTGGGTCGCCAGGAAAGCCACCTGCAGCAGGCACGGCTGAGAACCGCAGGCTTCAGCTTCCCAGCTCTGCCTCGAGTGACTCTCAGATACCCTTCCTTGGATGATGCCAGGTGTTTACCATACAAGTGCCAATGGAAACCCACAACCTGGTAAGAAAAACAACTTTGTTGCTTAATTAAATCTGTCATTCAAAATTACCAGTCTCCATCTATAAACATTCGGGTTCACCAATAGAAACAAGACCATTTAGAAGCAGTAAGGGGGTAGCATTGTTTTGCTTTCACAATCTAGCAATCCTTCAACGGGCTTATCTAAACAGCAAACTCCTGAACAGACACCAGCTTCTGCCCAAGGATTAACGCAGATATCCCAGGTCCTCCCCTTGTGGTGGTGGGCTTTGAAGAAACCCGTAAGCATCTTGTTTTACTATGACACCAATCCCCCAAGCCAGTTTTCCACTATAACTACAGACTCAGAAGAAACATCAAATCAAGGTCCGTTTTTTTTTTTTTTTTTTTTTTTTTTTTTTTTTTTTTTTTGATAGTGAAGGATCTGTAAAGCAGTGCTGCTTTTGAAAGAAAACCCTCCTGACTGAACTTCCGAAGAACATCTCAGGAGCCGACTGACATCCTTTTAACCACTCCTCTATATAAAGACACTGGGGAGCTGAAGACCCACCCAAGAAGCAGCCATGGCATGAAGGTCACTTTCTCCTTCTGGAAAAATTTATTGTTTTCCAGCAGTGAGGAGCAAAGATTAAATTTAATATAACTGAGTATAACCGAAGCCAACAAGAAAAAAGGAGTTAGACCAAAATTTACCGTCACCCTCTTGTAGCTGCAGGTGTCCCCGCTGTGATTTCTTGCTCCCTATCTCTTGTTGCTGCTTCCATTTATCTTCCAGCTGAGCCACCTGAGTTTTGTGCCAAAACAAGCCAAGCAGCTAGCTGCTTTATGCTGTTAAAGTTCTTTTACCCAAAGAAGCAGCTGAAGGTGCTATGTACCTGGATGTTCCTACACCACTGAAAAACTACTTGACCAAATGGGGTAGCGCAACCTGCTGAGGTAGGCAGACCCCAGACCATGTAAGAAACATAGACCAGAAAACAACCCATGGGAAAAGCAGCATTACAGAGGGGAGGCAAAGTTCCCAGGAAACGGTGCAAAATGCTATCAGAAAACACAGGAACTTAGTAACGCAGACATGTGAAAAGGAAGAAGAGGAAACAATGAACTGCGTATGAAGGAAAAAAATCCAAGGAAGTCCTACAATTACCCATCTGAGGAAGGGAAAACTGTTAAAATACAGCACTCAAATACTCCGATACAGTCAAAGACATCAGCCCCAGCTAGGACAGCACAGTCGTAAAGCTGGGCTGTATCTTATCATACAGAAATTAAAAAGAAGCAAGTTTTCGCATGAGACATGGAACACTGCCTTAACATCAGTGTGTGAAAGACCAGGAAGACACCAAGACTCCCCTGTGGAGGGAATGATCAGAGAAAAAAAAGCAAAATTTCTCTTCCGGGAAAAGGAGAAAAAGACACTTTTTTGCAGGCGTAAAGGTCAATTTTAGAAAAGCCCAATCTCAACCTATGACTCTGTTAGAACAGAGAAACGGAACGATAAAGGAAGAAGATTTTACTAGAGAGAAAGGCAAATAAACTCACTAACAACCATCACAAACAATAGGAGCATCAGAAACCAGCATTTACCTTCCTGCAGGAGCACGTCAAACACCAAAGAGCTGCATAAGTAACAAGGAAGGTGATTTCCTTTACAAAATAAAGGTGTCTTTCCACCAACATCCCCCTTTTTCCTGTTCTGGTAATTTAACCCTTCCCTGTTAATTAGCCTGGCTGTCATTTTTGCTTTATAGCTTGTTTTATAGTGAAACATTGCTTCCAATTTGTTCCACAGGCTCTTTTGTCAACTTTGGAAGAAGATACGCCTGTCTTGGTTACTGATACCGCTTCAGTGCTCCACTCGGCCACACTTCAGATAGCCTGGCGGCAGGGCAGGGCTGATCCTGGTCACCAGGAGATAAGGACTGCTCGTTACTTACGAAAACAAAAGCCAAGAAAAGAATCAGAGGAAGAAGGAGTCGGCAGCGGCATGCCAGAAGGTCTCACAGACACCCAAGAGCACAAGGTGCAGGTCCCCGCAGGCAGCAAGGAGGCGGCAGTTTTTCAGCAGGAGCCTTCGAGGTGGAGTGGCTTCTCTGCAGCACTGCCACCCTCTGGCTCAGGGGGAAAATTGGCTTTTCGTGGCAGAGCAGCGTTTCCGAGCCTGGAGCCTCTCTGAATTTAGCACCTTTCCGTCTCACTGGCAAGGAGAGAGCTGGTAGGAAACCTGGATGTGAAACTTCCCATCAGCGAGCAGAATCTGTGCGACAAAATCCTCGGGGTCGGCAGCTAGATGAGTTGCTGTCTAGCTCCCAACCCTCATTTAATTTGGGGGCATCAATATCTCCAGCTCATCCAGCCAAAGACCACAAATGCCAGCTAGTCACCACCTCAGCCCTCTGATGCCACCAGCTAACCAAGGCAGAAGCAGGAGACAAATAATTCATACTCCTGTGAGATAAACTTTCTTTCTGGATCTAGGGGCGCATTCTGGCCAGCATTCTAGAGGATGTTGTCCCAGGTCCCCAAAACGGGACATGTGAAGATCAGGATACAAGAACTCCTCCAATGAACAATTAAAAATGAGTGACTTCCCAGAAGGCAGTTGTGACTATATTTAGCTTTGAGGGAAATCCCCTTTCTGAATTATCTCCGTACTGGTTCACACAGATTACTAAATGATTATAATACACAGCATCAAGTGATAGGCAAACCCCATGTTCACCTGTCAGAAAAACTCTTTTAAAATGATGCTGAGATTTTTGATCTCATTCAGCTGAAAACAGCGCAGCACTGGGAAGCCTGCTTGCCGAGCCACCCAAAGCGGTAAGTGTAGACATCTATATGCCCATCATCCAAAATACAAGAAGATATGGTAGCCATTATTAGAAAGGGTCAAACACTGTTTTCCTATTTTGCAGGCTTTTAATGGTAATTTTCACAATAATTTACAAATTTGCTGTTATGCACATTATATATCCATTTAGTAACTAAAAATGTAAGTTAATTCAGCTCTCAGTTGAGAAACTGTTGTAAAAATGCCCTTACTAAGGTCTGGCATCTACTCCTGCAGTTTTGTATTATTAATACAGGCAGCCAAGCAAGTTTCTCATGCTGAACCTGTCCAACCTGCTGGCCCTCCCCCAGCCTGCACGTCCCTAGAGCTACTTCTCTGCTCGCACCAAGGTGAGGACCTGGACGCTTCAGAGTGCTGAGGGGCGGTGGACTTACAGCGCAGCAGCCGCAGGGCTCCAGTGTGACTAAGGCAGGAAGCATACAGCATGCTCCAATCCTCCACAGGGCAGCGATCCAGCCTCTCTCACAGGGATACGGCTGGTGCCTGGAGGCCCACGGTTCAGCACAGCTCTGAGTTCTGCTCCGAAGTGCCGTGGCACAACGCTAGATGGCAACTCGTATGCGTGACGCTACACCAGTGCTACCAGTCCCTCATGTCTAGGCGTAAAGAATTCACCTGCAGGATTCTGTTCAAAGGAAAGAAAGAGATGGAGACCTGAGCCCAAAACACAAACCACAGGACAGACCAAAGCTGGAGAATTCCAGGTGTTCAGCTATGTCAGTCCTCAGCAGACGACAGGAAATAAATCAAAGAGTACTACAGCCTTGAGTTTTTCCACCTGAGCTGTTTCCATCATCTCAATAATTCACCTCTTAAAATAAAACTTGCTTTCCAGTAAGATAGACCCTGTTTGCCTTTTCAGACACTTCAAGCTGATTCACCTTTGTACCTTCTTGGAAAGAAAAAGTCAGCAGCAGTTTCTCAGAGAAATGCAATACAGCAAACCAAAACTGCAGTCAGTCTGGACTGCTGGAGAAAGTGCAGGCAGAGCAGGTGGGTACTGCAATGAACGCCCCTAAGAGTTCCGCTGAGGGAAGGAAAGTCAGGACTTTCTCTCTGGAAAAGCCCAAGAGGAGTGTTAAACCTTGCACCTGCACACACACATTGGAGTTTTCCCCACACTGAGCAACAGCTGTTTCACAAAGACTTCCCCTCCAGTGCTTTTACAGCAGTGTAACCATTACCCTGACAATCAGATCACCCATTCTTGTATAGTTTATATTTAATGTGCGAAAATAAAGGAAGCACTTTGCAGCAGTCCCTGGAGGAGAGGGAAGAGCAAGACGACTCTGATGAGCAGTCAATTGGCAGAGGACAGAAACTGCTCCCTGGGAGCTCCCTTCCCCCTTACCTTCCTCCCCTCTAAAGAGCAAGTAACACAATCCACAAAGGTAACTGAACTCTTGTGGGAGAATTTCTGGCACAATAGGCTGCAGCTCCTTTCAAAATGGATTCGTTTCGTTTATTTATTTTAAAGTCCACTGATCATCACAAAAAAAAAACCAACATGGGAAATGCAACTAAAGAGAAAAAAGTCCAACCAAGACCTAAGAACCCAGAGCTACGAGTAGATGTGAACCTGTGTTGCATGGCACAGATGCACGCACAGGACGAGACGACACATGCGCACTGCAGGCAGGCGTGTGGCGAGAGGTGGGTTCCTTTATGTTAACCGCTGAACAATGACAGCATTAAGCAGGTTGGCTTCCTTCAGGGTTTGGTTCTCATCAGTCAGCTCTTTATTTGGGAAGGTGGTCATGAGGACGAAACTGGTGGCAGCCATCGCTGGCCGAGCATCTACTATGAAGAGCCGGATGTCACGGATCCTGTCCAAAGGGATCAAACACACAAGGGTGATCCTGTTACTGAACGTTCTGTAAAAACACATGGCAACAGCCTAAATTCAACCTTTCCAGAGCATGCAACCCTCCAATCGCTGCACTTGTTTTTCAGCTAACCATAGAGGCCACAGCCAGACAATTCTGATTTAATCTACTCCTCTGTAGACTCCCATTTAGTGAAATAACACAAGCTGATTTAAAAGCTAAAGATTTATAACTAAATATTCTTTTACACTGCCCAATGGGAACATCTGTGTTGTCAGGTGGCTATTTGAAATTGAAAATTTCTGAACCCTTCAAGATGAACAGATTAACAAATTGCTTGACACTAGCTGCTGTAAGTGACTGAGCTTGTCACACACAGCATAACCTAGATGACCTCAACTCCCAAGAGCAGCCACAACAGCAACACTGGATCTATTTCCTGAACCCTATCACAGAAGAAGGTTTTTGTAGTTTTTTGCACCATGCTTGATTCTCATATAGAAACTCAAGGAATGAGTATCAACAAATGGCCACACTCTTTTGAGATCATGTAGGTGAGAAGGACTTCAGGAGAGAAGTCTGACAAAGCAGCAGCGTATAAAAGCCAGCTTTGCTCGTCCAAGGGAACCGAACTGCTGTTCTGTTCAGAATTGGTGCTCCATTCTGCAAAGGGAATAGCCCAATAGAAAAGTCTGAACTGAATGTCAGAAACCAAGTTCCTAATTATCTGACAGCTTCTAAAGCCCTTAGAAGAGATTCAGCTTTTTATAGGTGACATCAAGGAATAATACTTGCTGGTAATACTGACACTTTCAGGTGCACTATCACTGGCTATAATCCATCACTATTTGGAAAGGAAATCCTATCCTTCCAACAGTTAATGACTGTTTAATGACTTAAAACCCCACAGTAATTTTATTCCTATTCACCTATACAGAAGGATCCCCAGAGCTCCCTTTAGCAGGCTACCCAGGATTTTAACATCTGCTCCATCTGTGCACAGTCTGCAGTGTCATCCAGGCCTTCCCAGTTAGCAACCTGTGTTTCCCGTTGCATTTGTACCTGTGATTGTGGTTAAACTTCTGGACCAGTCGCCCACCATCAGCAAGCCGGATTTGGATGTTGGTGATGGGCTCTGACTCATCAATAGCGATGGCAGAACTGGCTTTGGCTTCGTTCTCTGCCTGCTGGGCTGGCGAGCTAGTGCCCATCACCTGGGGCGCAGTGCTGAGAACAGGAAGACACACGACAAGCTGTTAAAAACCAAACAACTCACCTGGTTGCAGGGTGCCAGGAGTCAGGCAATGAGCTTAACACCTGCTGCCCCAATTACCAGGGTTCCCAGTCAAGAGACACCAATGCAAGTTGGGAAGCGAGAATTTAGGAGTCAGCTAGCCAGCAGGCACTTGTCTGGAACTTCACCTCTACCATGTCCCTTTGGAGCACCACACCACGGGTCTTCACACACCCACAGGAACAGGAGCGGTGTAATTTGGAAACGCTGCTTTTACATGACAAGCTGTGGTGGTTCCCTAGTTTGGGCTCCGCCTCCTGCCACGGAAAGGCTGAGCCATCTCATAGTACATGCCAGTAAACCTCATTTCCTCTCTTAGAGGAACACCTTCCATACCACAGGCATCAAGTGCCTTTTCTTCAGAAAGATGAATGAAAAGGCTCAATCTAGCAAAACTCTCAAGTGACTCTCGCATCACACACACAGCAAACCAGCACTGCTGTCTTCTCACCTGCCCAGCTTCTGTCCTTCTCCAGTAAAAGCTTTGAAGACACTTTTAGGTTTCACATACTCCTCATCGCGGTGATCCTCCATATCCAGGTTCACTTGTCCGCCCCGTGCTAACCTGCGCAGCTCTGCTGGAACTTCCCTGCAAAGAGAGTGTCCTAAGGCAGCTGCCTGAAGAAATAAGTCAGGAAAGCGTGGAGAAAAAGTGCCAGCCACAGACCTCTGGAATTTCAGGAATCGCAGCGAGTTCTTGCTTAATTAACAGGGCAACGCACACCTCCCCACTAACAGACACAAATTAAGTTACTTTTCCCTGGCCCTCACCTGGAGTGACATGGTGCCTCAGAAATCCTCAGCTCAATGTGAAAGTCTGTTTGTTCACTTCAAACTCTCAAGGCCCCATACAAACCAAGGCCACTTCCCGTTTATCTGAAGTAAATGTTCAAGTCTGCCCTCCCATAGGTTCCATATTAAGAAGCTAGTTCTTATAAGAAAGCTCAGGTGAAATATGCCATTGATTCCACAGATTCTTGCATCTCAGAAAACAGCTATGCTTTCCCACCCCTCTCACTACATACCCTCTGCGGATATCATCGAGAAACTGGGCGTTGGACGGATCCTGGTAGCTCCTCAGTTCTCCGCTGTCCAGACTGAATCCACTCTTCCAGAGTTTCAGTACAACATGCACCTGCAGCAGCCCCCAAACAACAATCAGCCTCACTGAAACATCTCAGTAAGTATAATAACCAGACACAAAGTTCCAGACTGGCAGAGGAATTTCAAGAGGCAGAAAACATTCCAGCCAGGTTCTTCTGGGTTGAGGGAAAAACCCAAAGCACTGGCTATGTAACGGTCATGCATCAACTCCTAGAAGGTGGCACCACAAACCCGTTTTTGATAAATATGGTTGAAGAGTCGAGTGTGCTAGGTGAGAACCTGAAACCAAACTCCCACCACTGCCTAGATGTGTATTTGATCACAAACCAAGCACAAGAGAATCCTGCATTGATGCTGTTAGCTCCACATCCCCTCAATGGATAATAAGCAATTAATCACCCAGGGCTCTTTGCTCACTATTTTTCACAATGTGCATTTCTAAGGAACACTCAGATTCTTAATCAAAAGTTCATCAGAAAACCGCTTACCCAAGATCCAAGCATCTACTATTTTCTAATCAGAAATCCCATGAGAAGCAGGATTTACCATACTTCTGTCCTCTTGAATTTCTATCAAGCTTTACAACTCTCTGGGCTTGCAAGCTGTGTAGCTATAGCAGAGAAATCCCTCAGGTGACATCTACAAAACAGAACAGAGAGATACTCACATCCTGAGCAGAGTTCTGTCTCCTCTCTCCTGCCACGTAAGCAGACTCCTCCTCTGGAGTAGCCCCGAGGCGATAGCCTCCCCCTGCGAAAGGCTGCAAGAGAGAGGGGCAGGCAAAGAGGTTATAGAATGACATGAACCCAAGACAGCTTGCTTCCCTTTCCCCAACATCGTTATGGATGAACAGGGGGGATTCGTGGCATCAGCACGATTGTCCTTCAGGCACAGTCACCAGCTTGAACAAGTTAATAAATATGGCACAAGAAAGTGTCTTCTCTTGCCACTGTGACACACGAATTGGAGCTGCACTAAGAGAGCAGTCCAGACTCAGTTGTCCTTTTAAGATAATTCCAGGACTCCACAGTACTAAACAGCTGTCATGGTGGGAGCTTTAACTGAAACGGGGAACAGAAGGAAGAACTCATCACTCCTCACTTTAGGCTTGCTAGTCTCGCCACCACTCTTGGCTGTCCGATCAACTGCCACCGCACCATGCTCCTTTGCTCCTTTGAACAGATCCTCCACCAGCTCATTGGGACTCTTCTTCCTTGGAGGACCAACGATCTGCTGTCCACTTCTCTCTGAGCCGCCGGCATAAAACCTAAGAGAAAGCACACAGCTTCTGGGTAAGACTAGACCGCTGCTTCTCCAGGAGACACATGTGACAGGACCCAGCAGTTTTATACCAGGGTTCAGTTCATTTTTGTACAGCTTGGATCTACAAATATTAGCTGCTACCTACTATAGCCACTTACATGTTCCTGTACTGCAGAGACTTTCTTTTTATGTCAGTTACTGTAAAATTATCCATTGATCAATAACAATAAAGTGATAATAACTGTCTCAGACCTAGCAAGAGAAACAGCCCAGACGGACATGGCTCAGTTTCAAATGCTAATACCAGCTATATTACTAAGCTCAACAAGACTTCCAGCAAATCTCTGGCCTGTCAGATGGAAGATGGGCAACATCTAACTGGTATTTTGAGGGAAGGCACACGCTCATGCTACACTGAAAGATCACCACACACAGGATGGATCTGAACTAGAAGCAATGAATGCAGTGAAGTGCAATTAAGCACTTATGGAAGATTTGTTTTATTAGCTTCCAGATGGCTTGTAAAACATACAGAGCAAGCTCACATCTGTTTGCAGAAAACCACACAGCCTACCTAAACTGAGCCATCAGTTCCATTCAATTTACCTTGCCTGATAACCTTAAGGGTATTTAACTACTTACAGCAGTAAGTACTACTTGCTTAAAAACAAACACAAAACCTCAAAACCCCAACCAAAACCAACCCCAAAACCCCAAGCAGAAAGAAAAACAATCCCTGCATTATTCCCACATTTCCGTTCTCTACAGACACAAATGATGATCTGGGCTTTTTTCTATTCTTAACCCAGGGCTTCCACATCCTACCTTAATTCAGCGGTGAAAACTGATGTTTATACAACTTTGCTGAACACATGCTTGTGCACAGACTTTGTACTGACCAACCTTTCCATGTCAAACCTCAGATTTTTCACAACAGGAATTTCATCTCAACTTAAATCTGCTCTTTTGAAAAAAAAAAAAAAAAACCAAACAAAACGAACCAAACCAAAACTGTACACAAGTGGCCAGCCGTCACAAAAGTGGCAGGGATAAACACACAGGTTTTAAGTCTTTAACTGAAAACTTACCGCTGTCCCTCCTCCTCTTCATCATCGTCCTCCTGTGCATGAACAAGGTCTCTAAATGATGTTACTCTATGGTCACTGCAAAAGTCAGAGAAGTACGTCAGCCTCATGACACATTTCAACAACATAAGCAAAAGCTCCTGAACGCCGCAGTTAGGCTGACCCTGTTCTACTTTAAGGATCTGATTCATTACTCTATGAAATGAGAGGTCAGCAGTGGTGTAACCAAGTGGTTAATCAAACTCTTGGATCTCTCTGCCAACTACACCAGTAACTCCTTTTCTTTAAAACTGGATAGTATTTCCCTACTGCACAGGGATTTGGTACGGCAAAATTAACTTCTTTGGTAAAATGCTCAACTTGATCAGACTAGGTGTCACACAAAATTAGAAAATATTTTTCCTGTGGAGATACAATCTGCACCAACAAAGGCATTACCAATCAATTGCCTTCTACCCTCAAAAGACAAATCAAGTTTTTCCTGAGCAGTGAAGCAAGTTGCCCTAACTGATCTTTGGATTAGTTGTGCAATAACATCTATGCTTGTGATGTATAAATGCTGAGGTTTTAACAATTTCTAGAAAGGCAAACGGGGAGAAATAGATCTGAACAAAGAGCTATTTCTCCTGAAAATTAATATATATAAATGCTTTAGACGGAGCTTGTGTTTTTACATAAATAGTTTTCATTGTCAGATTTACAAGCTGCCGATAAACAGATTGGCCTGAGCTGAAGCTCCTTCCTCACCTGGCTGCAGTGCCTCTGGATATAGAGCTGGGAGTCGGCTGGGGAAGAGTCAGAATGTCCTCATCACCCCCATCCTCATAGAAACTGGCAAGCGCAATCTGGAAAGGAACATCGCAGGAGCTTTTCAGGATGAGAGCAAACATTCCAGAACAGTGGAAAAAACACACACAAATAACATAGCTGAAGCTTATGTCATGTTGGACTACTTAAGGCACGTCAACACTAAAGACATTTCATGTAATTTCGCCATTTGGAGATCGTAGCAAAGACAAAGCATTGCCAACTTCTAATGTTTGGCTTTGTAGGACATTCACCACTACAGGTACACCAGAGCAACTTCCCCAACGGGAGGCCTTTATTCTGCAATATTTCTACAGGGGTTATGCTAAGATTACTCTTCTGAAACAGCTGCTTTTGTGACACCCGTGAGTAGACTGGGAGTTAATTAAACACAGGCAGATGGTTTGAGGGGGATGGGAGACAGGAGCGGGTCAGAGCAGTGGCCGATTGCCCCCTTGATTCGGGGGTGCAGGGGCTGCTGCTAGCAGTATGGACAGCCTTGCGAGCGTTCAAGGAAAACCTACGCAATACCGGCAAAACCCGACACCCCCCGCTTCCTCGCCGTCAATTTGAACATTAGCTATGTTCAAATTAACGAGAGAAGCGGGACGGGCTCCGGCTCCGGCTCCGGCTCCGGCTCCGGCCCCAGCCCCAGCCCCAGCCCCAGCCAGCCCCCGCACCCGCGGCGCCGCCTCAGCCCGACCCTCTCGGCACGGCGACGGCCGCCGAGCGAGGCCTCAGCCTGCGGGAGACCGAGCTCCGGGCCCAGCGCTGCCCCCTCCGCCACCGCGCCGCCCTCCGAGGCCGCGGCCCCCGCCCGGCGCCGGCGCCGACCTCGGCCGCGCCCCCGCCGCCAGGCCGCCCTCAGCGGGCCGAGCCGGCGAGGGGGGAAGGCAGAGGGAAGCGAGGCGACGACGGGGCTACCTGGAGGTCCCAGCCGGCGGACTCCAAGAAGAAGCGCGCTCGCTCCTCCTCAACGCCGGTCACGGCCACAAACTCCCTCAACGCCTCCTCCCTGTCCGCCATCTTACCGCGGTGCAGCGCTCAAACCCCGCCGGGCCCCGCGCCGACCCCGCCCCGCCGCGCCCCGCCCCGTGTGCGCCGCCAAACCCCGCCGGGCGGAAACAATCCAGAGCGACGCGCACCGCCCTGCGCTGTGAACAGCGACCCCTGGCGGCCCGGCGGTGCGCAGCGCCGAGCACCGGTTGCGCAGCGCCGAGCACCGGGTGTGCAGAGCCGAGCCCCGGGGTGCGCAGCGTTAAGCCGTAAGGCAGTTTGTGTATCGCAGCCCCTTTATTTCCAGGTACACGCGACAAAGCTGGCGGCGTGAGTCCCGGGACCCGCTCCTGGCGCCATGACCCGACGAACCGTGGGCTGACACGAAGCAGGATGCAGCGGCTGCCCTGGTGTTTCCCTCCTCAGGCCCTCCCACGCTTGAAGATGAAGACGAGGAGACCACCGAGGAGCCCCTTCTCCAGCAGGATGCCAAGCCACAAGCCGGGGTTGGACAGGAGGCTCACACATTCTGTGGGGACAAGGGGATGTGAGTGTGTCTCCAGGGAAGAACCCTCCGGCTGTGCAGGTGAAAGGCACCAATTGCCCCTGCCCCACACTGCGACGGGGACCCGACATGACCGGGGCAGTGGGTTTGACTGGGAAGAAGTGTGGGGCCATCAGAACGGGCTGTGCCACCCCCGCCCGGCCCCGGGGCTGCAGGGAGAGGGGTCTCCCACGGGTGGCACGGATGCGCCTGGGGACGGCCCATGGGACCCCCTCCTTCCCCATCCCCTCTCGCCCCGAGCAGAGCCCACCGCGCTGGGCTGGGCTGTGCCCGGCAGGGCTGGTTCCCACCAGGAGCTGATCCGGGAGCCCCCCTCACCGTATACAGACACCTCCGTGCCCTTTCCACGCCGAAACACCTCATCGCTGAAGACCATTTTGATGAACTTCACACAGTAATAGGTGCCAGCGTCCGCGGGTTGAACATCCCTGATGTGGATGGTGAAGTCTGTGTTGGACCCATCCGATGCCCTCGTCACGCGGGGGAAGGAGCCCGTCTGCTCATAGACGGTCTGGTTCCCACTGCCCCAGCCCTTCAGCCACTTCACGGGGCCAAGGGGTTTGCCTGGGGTCGTGGTGCAGGTCAGGGTGAGCGTCTCCCCCGCTGTCACAAACACCTTGTCCTGGGGCTGCTGCAGCTCGAAGCCCCGACCCACCTGGGCACCCGCACCTGAGCACAGGGACAGGAGGGTTTGGGGATGACGGGGGGCCCTGGAGCCAGGGGACAGCACGGGGCATCACCAGACCCCCAGCCCCGATCCCAGAGCAGGGGACATTCGCATTCCTCACCCCCTGTGGCAGCCAGCACTGCTGGGGACTACGGGAAGGGGGAGGGGGGTCCCCAGGATGTGCTGGACTAAAACTCTGGCTGGTGATGGAAGCACGTTGGAAGGGAGGCAGCGAGAGAAGGGCCCCAGATACCCACGGGCACAGGGAAGGACCGCTGTGCCAGCGGTGCTGGGGAGGGTGCCGGGGGAAAGGCGCTGGGGCTGTGTGGGGCCCCCACTCACCCGGGGCTCTCCGGAGCACGAGCAGCATCAGGCAGGCGAGAGGCAGCGCGCGTGTTGCCCACGCCATGGTGATTCCCACGTCCCGCTCCCCACGGCTCGGCTCAGCTCGGCTCAGTTCAGCAGGGCGCTGGTCTCTCCCCTGGCGAAGGGGAAGGAAGGGGCTCACCACCGGCCAAGTTCCTCCATGGACCCCTTGCACAAGTCCCAGCTGGTTCCCGTAGTGTTGATGCTGTCTCATGTCACGAGGTGGTCCTTGCTGGTGATGTCAGTCCCGCTCTCGCCACGAACGTGTGCCACAGCTGTGGCCATGGCCACCAGCAATGGGCAGCCAGAGAGAGGGGTTGTGTCGGCTCGGCTCCTGCTCGGGCAGCTCAGCCTCTTCCCGCTGCCGCTCTCAGGTGAGTCTGGAGCGGGGCGGTGGCGGTGGCAGCCCCCAGCAAGTTCTCCCGCTTCCCTGCCCTGCTGGCGGCTGCTGCCCCGGAAGGGTTGGGGAGGGGGGCAGAGGCCGGTCACCGCAGCAGGTTGTTAACGCAAGCAGGCAGGCAGAGATAAACACCAGATGGGGGGGTGTTTCCTCCTCCAACCACCTTTTTGGGCTGCAAAGGATAAGGTGCAGCAGGAGCTGCAGGGACTGGGGGTACCGCAGAGACTGGGGTCTGCATCATGGGCTGCGGGCAGAGCTGGGGTCCCGGGAACAGCGGCACAGATCAGCCCAGGGCAGCTTGTGCATCCCAGCACCTTTATTTCCAGCTACAGAGGACAAAGCTGGAGGCAGCCAGGCCCCCAGACAGACACCCAGCACCACAACTCAAGGAACCGGGGGGCCAACACGGAGGAGGAAACGGTGGCTGCCCTGGTGTTTCCCTCCTCAGGCCCTCGTGCGCTTGAAGAGAAAGATGAGGAGACCACCAAGGAGACCCTTCTCCAGCAGGATGCCAAGCCACAAGCCAGGGCTGAACAAGAGGTTCAAACCTGCAGAGGGGTCAAGGCGACATGAGCGGCTGGGGCTCATGGATAGGAATCCCGCAACTCCCTGCTGCCGCAGGGACCCAGCGACTCTCACGCACCGTTATTTGTCTGGGATGCATCACTCATTCCGTCCCTGGCTGGGGCAGTGATCCACAGGGTGGCCATCCTCTCGATGGGGGCCTGGGAATCATGCACCACACGGCAGGTGAACACCGACTTGTTCTTCTCCTCCACTGCTTTGATCTCCACCACGCTACTCAGGTTAAACAAGCCCTGGCCGGTCTCCATCAGCCGGGAGATGTGCTCCACGTTCATCTCTGTCCCGTTCTCCAGCCAGGTGACAGCCACGACTCCTGGGTAAAAATCCTTCACGTTGCAGGTGAAGTTCACGGTCTTGTTCGCCTCAACAGGGCTTGGCGGGTCAGCGACCACACGGACACTGGGGGAAACTGGGAAGAGAGGCAGTGCCTGGTGCCTGGTGTCCCAAGGCTCTGCTGCCAACGGGGTGCCCTGTCCCTGCCCTGGGACCCCCAGCCCCACAGGAGCTGGACACCCCGAGCACCGGTGTCCCCCCAGCCCTCACCTCGCAGGGTTTGGCTGAGCCGGTACGTCCCCCTCAGCGGGGCCGTCACCGTGGGGTGCTGCACCTCACAGATGAGCTGCGAGTGGACGTCGTTCACCTCCAGTGTTATCATCACGGTGCTGGACATGTCGTAGGAGGATTTCGTCTGCCCAGGGGTGATCTGGGGCTGCTGAGCCGAGATCGGGGTCCTGTCCTTGAACCATTTCACCCTGATGTCTCCAGGGAAGAACCCTCCGGCCGTGCAGGTGAAAGGCACCGACTGCCCCGGCCCCACTCTGCGACGGGGCCCTGACACGACCGGGGCGGTGGGTTTGACTGTGGGGAGAAGTGTGGGGCCGTCACAACGGGCTGTGCCACCCCCGCCCGGCCCCGGGGCTGCAGGGAGAGGGGTCTCCCACGGGTGGCATGGATGCGCCTGGGGACGGCCCGTGGGACCCCCTCCTGGAACGGGCCCCTGAGCCCCTTCCCCGTCCCCTCTCGCCCCGAGCAGAGCCCACCGCGCTGGGCTGGGCTGTGCCGGTTCCCACCGGGAGCTGATCCGGGAGCCCCACTCACCGTATACAGACACCTCCGTGCCCTTTCCACGCCGAAACACCTCATCACCCAACACCGTTTTGGTGAACTTCACGCAGTAATAGGTGCCGGCGTCCGCGGGTTGAATGTCCCTGATGTGGATGATGAAGTCTGTGTTGGACCCATCCGATGCCCTCGTCACGCGGGGGAAGGAGCCTGTCTGCTCATAGACAGTCTGGTTCCCACTGCCCCAGGCCTTCAGCCACTTCACGGGGCCAGGGGGACTGCCACTGGATATGGTGCAGGTCAGGGTGAGCGTCTCCCCCGCTGTCACCGACACGTTGTCCTGGGGCTGGTGCAGCTCGAAGCCCTGACCCACCTGGGCACCCGCACCTGAGCACAGGGACAGGAGGGTTTGGGGATGACGGGGGGCCCTGGAGCCAGGGGACAGCACGGGGCATCACCAGACCCCCAGCCCCGATCCCAGAGCAGGGGACATTCGCATTCCTCACCCCCTGTGGCAGCCAGCACTGCTGGGGACTACGGGAAGGGGGAGGGGGGTCCCCAGGATGTGCTGGACTAAAACTCTGGCTGGTGATGGAAGCACGTTGGAAGGGAGGCAGCGAGAGAAGGGCCCCAGATACCCACGGGCACAGGGAAGGACCGCTGTGCCAGCGGTGCTGGGGAGGGTGCCGGGGGAAAGGCGCTGGGGCTGTGTGGGGCCCCCACTCACCCGGGGCTCTCCGGAGCACGAGCAGCATCAGGCAGGCGAGAGGCAGCGCGCGTGTTGCCCACGCCATGGTGATTCCCACGTCCCGCTCCCCACGGCTCGGCTCAGCTCGGCTCAGTTCAGCAGGGCGCTGGTCTCTCCCCTGGCGAAGGGGAAGGAAGGGGCTCACCACCGGCCAAGTTCCTCCAAGAACTGCTTGCACAAATCCCAGCTCGTTCCCAGAGTGTTGATGCCGTCTCATGTCACAAGGCTGGTCCTTGCTGGCGATGTCGGTCCCGCTCTCCCTGCGGATGTGTGCCACGGCCACCAGCAATGGGCAGCCAGAGAGAGAGGCCCTGATCCATCCCGCTACATGTGGCCAGCCCCCGGCTTGGCACGCCGGGGGGGGACACCCAGCCCTCGCCAGCAGGTTGGGGGCACGATGGGCTGGCGTCTCCGATGGGCAGGTGATGCAAAACCCACCCCGGGGCTTCGCCGGAGCACCCCTGCACCCAGCCGAACTGGTTGGGGGGCAGAGCCGCTCTCCCGCCCCGTTCCCAGCGCAGCCCCTCGGGTTCGGGCGGCTCTTGGCCCGCGGACGATGATGCCCTTCGGGGACGAAGCCCGGTCGAGCGCTGCCCGCCGCCCGCCCGCCCCCGGGGCAGGCACCACAAGCGTTAACAGCCGACTCTCCCTCTCGCCTCCATTTCCTGTGCAGCTTCTCCTTTCCTTTCTCCCGCAGCCGGAGTCCCGAGCTCGGGCAGTGCCCATGGCTTGGCGTGCGGCCGCGGCCGCTCAGCTCCTGCTCGGGCAGCTCAGCCTCTTCCCGCTGCCGCTCTCGGGTGAGTCCGGAGCGGGGCGGCGGCGGCGGCGGCGGCGGCGGCGGCAGCCCCCCGTCGGTTCTCCCGCTTCGCTGCCCCGCTGGCGGCTGCTGCCCCGGGACGGGGACGGGGGGGGGGAGGGGGAACGGGATGGGACGGGACGGAGGCCCGGCCGCCGCAGCAGATCGCTAACGCGAGCAGGCCGGCGGAGATAAACACCGGATGGGGGGGGGGGGGTCCTCCTCCGACCACCTTTTTGGGCTGCGCGGGGATGTCGGGGGAAAGGCGGGCGGGATGCGCAGCGCCGAGCGCCGGGGTCCGCAGAGCCGAGCCCCGGGGTTTACAGCCCCCAGCCGCGGGATTTACAGCCCCCAGCCCCGGGGTTTGCAGTCCCCAGCCCCGGGGTTTGCAGCCCCCAGCCCCGGGGTTTGCAGACCCGAGCCCTGGGATTTAGAGCCCCGGGGTTTGCAGACCCGAGCCCCGGGATTTATAGCCCCGGGTGCGCAGCCCCGAGCGCCGGGGTTTGTAGAGCCGAGCCCCGGGTTTTACAGCCCCCAGCCCCGGGGTTTGCAGACCCGAGCCCTGGGATTTACAGCCCCGGGATTTGCAGACCCGAGCCCCGGGATTTATAGCCCCGGGTGCGCAGCCCCGAGCGCCGGGGTCCGCAGAGCCGAGCCCCGGGTTTTACAGCCCCCAGCCCCGGGTTTTACAGCCCCCAGCCCCGGGGTTTGCAGAGCCGAGCCCCGGGGTTTGCAGACCCGAGCCCTGGGATTTAGAGCCCCGGGTGCGCAGCCCCGAGCGCCGGGGTTTGTAGAGCCGACCCCCGCTGAGCCGTTGCCGAAGGTAAGCAGGGGGGGGCTTTGGGCAAAGGAATTTGGGGGCAGGGGGGTTTTAGGGGCTGAGCTCCTCTCCGGGGCTGCACATCCCTGCTCTAAGCCGGCTCCTGGGCGGCTGCGCACAGCCCCAGGCTGTGAACCCCGCTTCCTCACTGAGCCCCCATAATCCTGGCTCCTGTTGTACAGAGCGGGGCGTTAATGTTTAACAGCACTCGGGCGTTTTTCCTGCCAGGAATTCCCCTTGGCTCCCTCTGTACCTCTCTGGCTTCCAAGCACCCGCAGCGCCTCCTGATAACCGCACGACAGGGGATGTAAATTTGCCCCTTGTTCATTTTTTACCCTGGCTTCTGCCACGCTCGGTGCCTGCGCTTTGTCTCTGCCATATCCAGGGATATTTCTCAGCTGAGCTGCTGCAAACCGGGGGCTGGGGCAGCTCTGCTCGCACTGCTTGGGGTGAGTGGAGCGAGCCCTCGCCTCGCTCTGTCGCTCAGCACCAAACCCTCCTGTCCCTGTGCTCAGGTGCGGGTGCCCAGGTGGGTCGGGGCTTCGAGCTGCAGCAACCCCAAGACACGGTGTCGGTGGCAGTGGGGAAGACGCTCAGCCTGACCTGCACCACGTCCAGTGGCAGTCCCCCTGGCCCCGTGAAGTGGCTGAAGGGCTGGGGCAGTGGGAACCAGACCGTCTATGAGCAGACGGGCTCCTTCCCCCGCGTGACGAGGGCAGTGAATGAGTCTGACACAGACTTCACCATCCACATCAGGGATGTTCAACCCACGGACGCCGGCACCTATTACTGTGTAAAGTTCAGCAAATCAGTGTTCGGTGATGAGGTGTTTCGGCATGGAAAGGGCACGGAGGTGTGCGTACATGGTGAGTGCAGCTCAGCGGGACATTCCCAGGGACACCATCCCACGGCCCCCACCTTGCCCGCAGCGGGGTCCCACACTGCCCTGCACCCACCACGCTCTCCCCGTTCCGCCTTCTATCTCCACAGAGACAACCCTGGTTCCCAGCATGGTGGCTGCAGCTGTAGTGCTCTGCTTCCTCCTCCTCCTCGGCCTCTTCATCGCCCTTTACATGTACAGGAGGAAGCGCAGAGGCGAGGCAGAGAGCCAGTGCCTGGCCGGTCCGGCAGCCATGGGCAGCTTCTCACCCATCCCTCTGCGGTGCTGTGCAGGGACCCCCAGCACCCGCAGGTTCGTACCCGTCACCTCTTCCTTCTGCACCCCAAGATTAGTGAACAACCTTATCTACCTGCCTTATCCTCTGGAGCAGTGATTTTCCCCAGAAAAGGTCCTTTACTAACAGACGCATTCCTGCACTGCATCGCTTCTCTCTGCGTTTCACAGGAGTGTGTAGCAGGGAGCACCCGGCGCCAGGGAGCTCCCTGCAGCCCCTCACCGCGGTGTCTGAGCCTGGCCCGGGCACGCAGACAGCATGTGCTCCCTCCTCTGCCTTCAGCATGGGTGTCATGTGAGGCCACATGCTGCAGAACCTGGCTAAAATTTGGAAGGGGAATTGAGCGCTGTGCTGAGCGGGGTGGGGAGGGGACTGAGCTTCCTTTAGCTCTAATGGCCGTCCTTTCCCCCAGCAGCGAAGTCCTGGACACAGAGACCTCACATCTGCCCAGGCAGGTAAGAGTGAGCCGTGAATACGGGGAAGAGTGAGCTGTGAATATGGGGAAGAGCATCCTGTGACGATGCCCCAGCTTGCAGGGACTCTGCAAGGCTCTGGGGCCGGCGTGGGCACTGGGTGAGCAGCAGCCGCCTGCACGCGGTCCTGGCGCGCTCCGCATCACAGCGTGGGGCCACCTGTGCAGCCGTGGCCCCGCCGTCCCAGCGTGAACCTGCCTTTAGGGTTATTTTTGCAAGATTGAACTTGTGACAGCATTAACCATCTGTGTGCGCTTCTGCAGCAAAGCAGCAAGGAGGACAACCACATCCACTACGCTGATCTCCAGCCCCTGTCCGCGGCCCCGCGGCACACCAGGAGCCCCGTCGCAGCCTGCTCCGAGTACGCCAGCGTCAGGGTGGCTGCCAAGTGATGTGTGACACTGCAGCCTGCAAGGCCGAAGAGCCCTTTTTGGGGGAGACAGCAGGGACATTTCTGCAGGGCACAATAAAGAAGTGCGTGTGTTTGCATGGCTCACCCCGGTCCGAGTTTGTCGTCCTCAGCAAAGTTTCCCTCATTTGTTCCTGTCTTGGTGGCCACACAGAGTAAGATGAGGCTCAGGTTTGGACCTGCTGTACCAGGGCTTGGTAGCAGCTCTCCCAGGACCCAGTCTTCAAGCACAGCATCAGGCCATGGAGCTGAGCACATCTGCCTTGTGCGAGCCGTGCGGTGCCGGTTGCTCCAGGAGTTCTCGTACGCCTGTCTCCACCAGCACAGGCCACCACCGGCACTTTCCCACCTCAGCACGTTCATAATTTGTGTTGTCACCATGCCGTGCCTATCCTCATTAAGGCCAGCAAACAGCCATCCCATCCCATCCCATCCCATCCCATCCCATCCCATCCCATCCCATCCCATCCCATCCCGCTGTGTTCAGAGCAAGAGCAATAGCGCCGGTCCCGCGGGGTCCTGGGAGACATGTGGCTACCGCAGCCCAGTGCCAACTCACCCTGTGCTGCTGCCGGGCTTGTGCTCCCCCCCCGGGCAGCTCCCCCCTCCCACCCTGCCCCGCTCCCCCCAAATCTGCCTCTTCTAACCACGTGCAGGGCAGCTGTTGGGAACAGCCCTCGGTGCCGCTTTGCTGCAGCTCGCGGGCCGAGGCTGAGCCCTTGCCCGCCTTTCCCTGCCCTACCAAAGGGGCCGGTATTTCGGAACGGGGCTCATGATGCTGTGTTAAAAGCAGGGCAGCTGGCACCAGCCTGCCTGCCCTTCCACCCCTTCTCCCCTGATCCCTGCGCATTTCCTGCTCCGGCCCCAGCCAGTCCATGCACATCTGCTCCATGCGCATCCCCTCCTCTGTGCAAGCGTCCTGCTCTGTGCTCGCCCCCTCCTCCATGCAAAATTGCTCCGCGCACCTCTGCGTTGCGCACCTCTGCTCTGTGCACATCCCCTGCTCCGTGCACATCCCCTGCTCCGTGCACATCTGCTCCCTGCACGTTGCTCCGCGCACACCTCCTGCTCCGTGCACGTGTGCTGGGTGCCCACCTCCGAGGGGAGCAGGCTGACGGCCAAGGACGGAGCACGGTGGCGGCACCCGGGTGTACCCTGATGCGATGAGCCCACACGCACCCACCCGTGGCAGCAGGTGCTCCCACCTCGCCGTGCGCTGCCACACGCGAACAACCCCTCTGCAGGCACGGGCTGAGGGTGAAACACACTTTTCAGGCAGAGGAACCTGGTGTTTCTGTCACTGCTGCTGCCTGTAACCTTGAAAGCTGCTGCAGTTGCCGGTTTCTAACTTTATCTACTTTTTACTGTGAAATCAAAAAAGAGAAGTGAAACAAGACAGTGCGAAACAGCAGCGTGTGTGTACCCAGGGGAGATTTATCTGCCAGTAGAGATCCTCTCGGGGAGAGAATTGTTATGGGGGGAGAGGATCCGCTACTAAAATTCATTTGCATGACTCAATAAGCCACCCCTGCTCCGGGGACATGCCCTGGGGGTGGTTTTGGGTCATTTCTTTCTTGAGGACACTCAGCACCCTGTGAGCAGGGTGGCGGGGGGGAGTTTGCCAAGGCAGGGGGTCCATCACCTCTGCCCCCAGCACCCGTCCCCAGCCTGGCCCCCTCTGCGCCAGCCTCAGTGGCAGCGGGGGGGCCGTGGCGTGGGAGTACTGGGACAAAACCTCCCGCGGTGCCGGGTCGCGAGCGGAGCCACGGCCACGCCGGGCAGGGGCTCATTTCCCGGCCGAGGCTGCAGCCGCTCCGAGCGGGACGCAGGAGTTGCCCGGCCTCTGTGCGGGGAGGAGACCGAAGCTCGCGAAAAGCTCACGTCAGGATTGCCAGCGGGAGTATGTAAAATATGTGGGTGAGACCGAAACCGGGGATAGACCTCGCAGACAAGGGGAAACGAAATTCAAGGGGATTTAGGGCTTTTTAAGCACTGTTCTGGTTCAGGAGGGGGGAAATCCAGTTTGATACAAGCATATGCAAAGCAGCGAGTGAGCTGAGCACCGTGGAGCGTTCTGCACCTAGGAAAGGGCCCAGGTCTGCGGCTTACTGCCCAGGCGAGGGATTTGGTGGTTATTATAGGAAAATCCTTTAAGCCACCAGCCCGGGGTGTGCCGGCAGTGAAAGCACAAACAAGCACCCGAGCGCAGACACAAGGTAGGAGCGTGCCGGGGAGCGCGTCGCTCGGGGGGGGGCGATACCTTGCTTGGGGGGCAGCACCGGGCGACGCTGGGGTCAGGCATTTACTACTCGTCCGCGGTGGTTTCCTGGTGCCGCCGGGTGTCACGTCCCGCTGAGTCGCCCCGTTGGGTGCTCGAGCGAGAAAGGTGGGTGCTTGCGCCAGGTCGCGGGCTGCGATGGCTGGGGGGGGCGCGGGGCGATGCTGGGGCCGGTACCCACCGGGGTCCTCCTGCCCACAGCCACGGCTGAGCAAAGGTGGCTTCGCCGTGGTGTGGAGAAGAGGCGGTGGCGGGATGGGCAGTGGGAAGAGGCTCGGTGTCCCAGCAGGGGAGGGGACATGCCAGCTCCAGCCAAGGTCTGGGCAGTGTCCCAGCGCTGGACCCCGCACCGGACACCCAGAGCGGCACTGTGCTGAGGTGAGGGTGCGGGGGGGGTGGATGAGGCTACGGCGGTGTGTCCCGGCAAACGGGCCTGGCAGCAGCCCCCGCCATGCGAGAAGCTCCCGGCGTGTGGGTGGTGCTGGGGGGGTTTAGCCGGGGTTTTCCTCCATGTGGTATGTGGTGCTGGGACCTCGTGGGATGGCAAAGCCGAGCAAAGGGGTTGGGGAGAGGCTGAGCTGGGCTGCGCCCTGGTGGGGGTCTGTGCGGACCCCCGCCCTGGGGAGGGTCAGAAAGCGGGAGCCGGGAAAGGGCCAGGGGATGCTCAGGGGCTGCCCCAGCATCTGCTCCGCTCCCGGCTCCGGGAGGTGGGAAATGGCTCATGGAAGTGCCGAGGTGAGAGAGCCGTCAGACCCTGCCGGGGCAGCGGTGCGTGCCGTGCCACGGAGCCAGCGTGGGAGGCACGGGCTGTGCCGAGAGCCAGCAGGGAGCATGAGCCTCCAATGGAAAACATGGAATAACAGAGAGCAATTAGTCCGGAGAGCGTGACTGATGGAGGAGGCTGGTCCCAGCAGCGAGGGGAGGGGGAGCAATGATTTAATTAATGCTGAGGAAGAGCATGGTCTCAGCTAGTGCATGGGGCTGGCTGAAGAAGGGCATCTCCCTGGTGTCCTGGGGGACAGGAGAGGGCTGGCAGCACTCGCGGGGGAGCGGGACAAAGCTGAGCTTGTGCTGGAGCCAGGGCCGAGCAAGGAGAAAAGAGGAGAGACAGGGATAAATGCCTCGTGCCCTGCCCCAGGATGCTCCAGCTCCGCAGTGAGAAGCAGAGACCCCCCCCAAGCTGGCAGCGCCTCTCATGGTGACGGTGCCCAGAGGCCATCGCGTTTCCCGGGAGCCCATGTCTCTCCAGCTTGTCCCCTCCAGCGGCTGACGGGGCAGCGGCTCTAGCCAAGGCCCTGATTTGTGGATGTCTCTGTCCAAGATGCTCTTGTGCTCCTGCTCTGTCTCCATCCCTGTCCCCATCCCTATCCTTGCCGCTGTGAGACTGTGGTGGCCACAAGCCCATCCCCAGAGAGAGACAGGCTGGTCCCTTTGCGCATCATAAGCCAAGCAGCCACGGGTCCAAGAGAATCCGAAGCCACAGGGACCCCACAGGGACCCCATGATGCCACAGGCACACAGTGATGCCATGGGGGCCCCGTGATGCCATGGGGACCGGGCAATGCCATGGGGATGCTGTGCCACGGGGACATGGATGGGGAGAAGCTGGGGTGCTCTGGGGGGTTGGAAAGGGCGAGAGGGTCTCAGGGACACTTTGAACGACCCCAAGAAATGCCATGTGGGTCTCACCTGTGCCCATTGACTGCCCCGGGCTGAGCTCCTGCCGGGAGAGGGAACCAGAGGGAGAAGCCCTGGGATACTGCATGGCCGGACCTGCTCCCACCAGTTCCAAACGCGCCAGCTCGCCCCTTTGCAGCTCCCCGTTTCTCAGGCTTTTCCCTGGAAAGCAAGGAACGAAGCCGAAGTAAAACAGTGACACGCTTTACGCTGTTCCTGATTTATTTCACGTCTTACTTATTGAATCTTATTCCCTGGTTTCACGGTTATTGTGGATTTTTATTAAAGGGGATAAACAGGTCTGGGATTTGGGGTTGTCATAGGAACTGTTTCGGTGCCGCAGCCTCACTGCCAGCCTCATCCTCCCCCCGAGTTCCTGACGGAGTGAGGGCTCTCGCCAGCCCAGCGGAGATTGCTCCAGCCCCCCCCCAGCACAGCCCCAGTGAAAAACACATAATGGGACAACCACCGCCTGGCAGTGGGGCGCCCTGTGGGACCCCCCCCCCGGGGGGTGTTTGGGGGGGAGGTGGGCTCCCGGGCACTGCCCAGTTGTGCCCACGCCGCAGCCTGGCCCTGCGGCCACGGGGAGGTACACCGGGACCCCCGGGCTGCCATCCAGGGCTTTAAGCTGAGGATAAGTGAAGGTGCTTGGAGGATGTTGCTTGTCCGTGTGGATTCTCTGGTGTCTAATAGGAGGTTGTGCTATTGCAGCTATTGCTACTGCGAACCTCTCTGTCCGACCTGGTATTATCTTCATTAAATCCCTGGAGCTGATGGGGTGTGGGGCAGATCGGGGGCTGCCCTCCAGCTGTTCCCCAACTCTTCTATCGCATCAGAAGGGGCAGACAGTGAAAATGAAAGTGTCAAACACATTTCAAAGGAAATCCTTTGCGCCCAACGCTCCTTTGGCCCACATGGTCCTTCGCTGCAGGATGTCGTGGAGGCCAAGACTCTGGCAATGATTAAAGAGGGATTTCCAGGACTGTGGGACGAACAGGAACACGCAGTGCTTAAGAAAGGCTCACTTTGTGCTTTCGGTGTTTGACGGGACATTGCTCAGGGACAACAGCCCTCCAGAGCTGGCACAGGGAAGGTGGATCCAGCTGCTGCGCTTGGTCCTGCCAGTGCTCGAGAGAGGGTCCCAGGGCGAGCAGGAGGGGTGTCCTGCCTGCACTGGGGATGCCCGGGGCTCCTCATGGTGGGTCAACTGGCAGTGACACGTTGGAGTGGTCCTCATCCCCTGATATCCGCACGCGCATCACGCCCTGACTGAGCCTTGCACGCAACCTGGCATATTCCAGTGGGTTTTATCCGGGGAAAATACTTGGGGGGTACTGCTCGGGATGGGGGAACCCTTTGGGGAGATCCCCTTCCCTTCCCGTGGCAGTGGGTGGCACAGGGCATCCCCGGCCGGCAGCAAGGGCAGGATGCTGCGGGGGTCCCCAGGGCTCCCCGCTCCTCCTGGCATGGAATGACCTTAAAGCTTGGCCGTGCTTGGCCGCAGCCCCGGCGCTGGCAGCGCCCCGAGCCCCGCACAAGTGTCCCTCTGAGGAGAAGTGCAGGGAAAGGGGAAAAAAAATATTTAGAGAGGCAGGAGAAAGGGGAGAACAGGCGCTGCGGGAGGGAGCCTCGGAGAGGGCTGAAAGCGTGTTCTCAGTGGGCTTTTGTTCGCCCCAGACGTGCCCGGCAGCGCTGCCAGCACGGAGGGGCTGTGCCGGCGCCAGTGGCTCCCAGCGTGGCGCAGCCAGGCGAGCCCGGTGCTCCGGCAGCCTGCCTGGCGCCTCGGCCCGCAGAAGCATCCCGTTAGCAGGATGCGGCCCCTGCGGAACCTTCGGCGGGGAGGGAGCTCCATCAGCCCGGCTGGGCTCGGCCCCTCGCTGCCGGCCACGCGGTGGGCAGCACGGCACCATCAACGACGCGCTCGCTAAAATAATTGCTTCTGACAGATCCATTTCTTCTG
Organism: Vanellus vanellus; assembly: GCF_965231255.1. Taxonomy (NCBI): domain Eukaryota; kingdom Metazoa; phylum Chordata; class Aves; order Charadriiformes; family Charadriidae; genus Vanellus; species Vanellus vanellus. The sequence continues at coordinate 13,953,720 of NC_138920.1, forward strand.
CAAGGTTCAGGCTTAATTTTATAATGGTATCGGTAACTATGGCAACGTGTAAAAATATCGTATCCCCAAGCCCAGTAAATTCTCCGTAAACAGCTCCCGGTCTCCAGGAGCCGGGGGAAGCCCCGGCCGGGCGGGCAGCAGCCCCCTGCCCGCAGTGCTGCCTGCGCCCGGCGTGGTGTTTGGGTTAGGATTCACGCGATGACTAATTAGCGGTGTTAACTGCTTACGCCTTGGGATGATGATTTCGTTTGCTAATCCTTCGGGCTCGGCAGAGCTCGCAGCGGCTAATTGGGTGGATATCATTAATGCTGGCGGTCAGGAGCTGCTGTTAAAGGGCTGCAGCGCCACGAAGGCTGGAGCATCCCTCGTGCGCGTTGCAGGGCAGATGCTTTGCCACCAGGTTTTGGGGGTTCCCTCCTGGCACCTGAGACCCAGCACAGGGCTGGCAGCCGCCGGGGGCCGTACACGGCTCAGACCCTGCGTTGCCACCAGGCCAGCAGCCCTGTTCGCACCTACAGCCCCATCCCAGAGCTGTCGCTACTGCACACGCATACACATGGGTGCACGCACATGCACACGCATGCACACGCATGCACACGCATGCAGGCACACATACACACGCAGAACAGGCTTCCCATGTGCAGGCACCCCCCCAGCAGACATCAGCTGGTGACAATGTGCGTCTCGGCTCAGACATCTCTGGTCACCACTGCTAGTAGATAATCCCAGGCAATATTTTCTAAACCTGTTAGACATCACTCAGGCCCTTTAAATCCCTGATCCCCCTCCACGGCTCCAGCAGGCCGAGCTCCGGCGCAGGACGGCAGCATTTCGCAGCTTTGATTCGCAGCTCCTTATCAAGGCCAGGCCAGACCCCTGGGACCGACGCAGTCACCAGGAGCGCGGTGGATCTTGCAGAGCCGGATTAATCCTCCTGCTTTTTGTTGCCCTTCAGCTTAAAAAAAAAATCCAAAACCAAAAAACAAAACAACACAAACCCCTTGCAGAAGCATTTTCTGCGAGCTCCCAGCAGCAGACCAGCATGGCCCCAGCCCCGCGGAGGTCAGGCACTGTGGATGTGCTGTGTCTCAATAGGGCCAAAGCAAACAGCCCCAAGCCCCGGCACGCGGCCCCTAAGCCGCAAAGCTGCCGTGGGGACAGCATGGGGACGGCCACCACAGGGACTGGTGTCAGGGCTGGGGATGGCACTGGCGGTGCTGGGAACTGGTCAAGACAGCAGCACCCCCCTCCAGGGTTGGGTCTGGCCGTTTCGGGGGGGGTATGCATCCCCCCCGCATCCCAGCTGCTGTGCAATTGCTGTTTCCGCCGTGATGCATCAGATACAGCACTTTCACAAATAACCTCAGTAAAAGCCCTCGCTGCCAGCCAGGCCGTTATCTCTCGGCACCCTCGTTAATAACACTCAGTAAAGGGTGACGTGGGGTTGTACGGGGTCTCCCACACCCCCATGTGTCCTGGCTCAGCCCTCCGCTGGGGCATCTCCCCGGCTGCGGAGGTGCGGGTCCCTGTCCGGCCAAGGTCCAACAGCACAAGTGCCCCAACCAAGCCCGGGCTTCAACGTCCCGCAGCCGTCCCAGTGCCTCCAGTAAGAGCTCTGACAAGCAGGAAACGATGGGCTGAGATAGCTTAACATGATAAATCCCACCGCGTTAGCATTTTTATTTTCATCTGCAGCTGCCGCAGGACTTTATCAGGCAGCCCAGCCTTCAGTGAGTTACAGCAGCCGTGCCTGGGAGCGCGCGGAGCATTATCTGCTATTGCAGCGTTGGATGCGCTTTCATGATAACAATTTGCAATCAACAAAGAACTTTGAGAGGATGCAGGGAAAAAAAAAAAGGCAGAAGAAAACTGAGATGATATCGCTCCTCCCTCGGCCAAGCTCCTCACCCCACCACGGTCCTAGCGGTACCGCCAAGGGGAGACCAAGGTCTTCTCTAGCATCACTCCACGGGGCTGTGGGCTCAAAGGTACCAGCTGTTCTCACGTGCATCTCCACAGTCTGCATCCCGTCCCCCCACTCACAGTACCCCGGGAGCCCTTGGCCTCCAGGCTGTCCCGCAAGGTCCCTGGCCATCCCCGGGCATGGGCACGGCACTGGCGGCCCCCAAATTAAGACCAGGGGGCAGCTGGAGGAGGATGGGCTGCATCCGACCGGGGGAACCACCAGCAGCTCTGGCAGGGACCTGGCTTGTTGGGGAGAGCCACAGCTGCAGGGGCTCGAGAGGGTGGAGTACATTTGTCTGGTGTCAGCGTGACAAGGCCACCCGTTAGCCCCCAGTACAAGAATTTGGCCATGGACTGGGTGGGAAACTGCCTGTGCGTTGTGGGGATCTGGGTAGAGGCACCGTCACCGTGTCCCCATGGGCCAACACGGTGCAGAGCATCCCCCTCCGGAGCAGGGATGGAGGCTTCGGCTCAAACAGCTCCCAGGAGCCCATCAACGATTAACACCCGGCTCTGAAACATCCCCTGCATGGCTGGAGCTCCCTGGCTGCTCTCCCCTCCCTGCCACAGCACGGCTGCTCCTGGGGCTGAGCATCCCTTCCATGCCCATCCCCGGGTGGGGAAGGGTCCCAGGGCAGGCGCCGCTCACCTTCAGAGCCCCAGGCAGCCCCGGTGCTGCGGTGGGAGCCCAGGAGAGCTGGGGTGAGCCCCAGCCGTGCCCCCCAGCGCAGATATCCCCCACAGCCCCTGAGCTTTGCAACTGCTGGCACAAGGGCTGTGGGACTGGGGCTGCCCCGTGCCCCCCGGTGAGCTGCCCTGGGTGGGGGCTGCCTCTCACCCCGGTCCCCGTCCCTGCGCTGCGCACGTTCTGCGGACCCGGGGGGCTGCGGCGTGGGACTGCTCTCGGACGTTGCTCAACCGCTGTGCCCACGGCCAGCCAGCAAATCCTCCTCCAGAGCAAGGGGCAGGATCCTGCCTGCGAACAAAGGTCGTCGCGGCTCCTCCGAGCGCTCACGGCAGCTAACCGGGCAGCGAACGCCAGCCCTGCCAGGTCCTGTCCTTCCGAGCCGCCCCACGCAGCCGGATTTTCCCAACCTGTCAGCAGTTTCACCCAAAACCCCAGTCCCTCTGCCCATCGCCTCCAGGTCAGCCCGGGGCAGCTTCCAGGCCAGGCACAGGATATAAGCCACCTTTCCTGCTCTGACACAGCCAGGAGGAATTCCCCCCGTCGGAAGCCTGCAGGGCTGGGTTAAGGAAGCCTGGCGGCGTTGCCCGGCTTGCAGCATCCCGCAGGGTGCCGCTGCCGAGCGGGAGCAGCGCGGGAGCCTTGCACGGCCCTGGGATGGGTGAGCCGTGGTGCGGATACGGTCCCCGCTGCAGCCCACATGCTTCGCTTTTTGCTTGGCGAGTGACGGTGGATGGCTGAATATGAGCCGGCAGTGTGCCCAGGTGGTCAAGAAGGCCAACGGCATCCTGGCCTGTATCAGGAATAGTGTGGCCAGCAGGACTGGAGCAGTGATCATCCCCCCCTGTACTCGGCACTGGTGAGACCCCACCTCCAGTACTGTGTTCAGTGTTGGGCCCCTCACTACCAGAAGGACATTGAGGTGTTGGAGGGTGTCCAGAGAAGGGCAACAGAGCTGGTGAGGGGTCTGGAGGACAAATCTTATGAGGAATGACTGAGGGAACTGGGGTTGTTCAGCCTGGAGAAGAGGAGGCTGAGGGGAGACCTTATTGCTCTCCCCAACTACCTGAAAGGAGGGGGTAGAGAGGTGGGGGCTGACCTCTTCTCCCTGGTGACAAGTGATAGGACGAGAGGAAATAGGTTCAAGTTATGTCAGATGAAGTTTAGATTGGATATTAGGAAAAAAATTTTCACTGAAAGGGTTATCAAACATTGGAATAGGCTGCCCAGGGAGGGGGTGGATTCGCCATCCCAGGAGGCATTTATAAAAACGGTAGCTGTGGTACTTGGGGACATGGTTTAGAAGTGGTTGTGTCAGGGTAGGGTAATGGTTGGACTTGATGATCTTAAAGGTCCCTTCCAACCTCAGCAATTCTATGATTGATGGTGGATGGTCTGACGCCGGCCGGGCTCTGCCACTGCTGCCGGAGCTGAGGGTGATGGTGCGTGAACACCACAAGCACCACTCCAGCCCAGCAAAGTCCAGTGTGGGGCCGGCAGTGCCGGCATCCCTTCCTCGTCCTCCCCGAAAGTTTTTTTATGGACTTGGGACCAGCTGGGCCCGACAGAGTGCTCGAGTGCCACTAAAATTAAGTGGGCTGCGATGAGGAGCCCGGCTCCCCAAGGAGGCTGCGGTAACAGGCGGTGGGTCCGGCTGGCGAGTGTGGAGGTGGCGTCCTCGGAAAATCCCCCGCGCCGGGAAGCGCCTCCTCCCCACTCGCCCCCAGCACCATCTGCACCGCCGAGACCCGAGAGCCCAGACAAGGACCTGAGATGTCTCAACTCAGCCCTAAATCACACTGTAAATTCTTGGCCAAAGCAATAACAGGCAGTTCCCATGAGCCGTCCGTCCCCCCCACCCCAAAAGGTAAGGGGCAAAGCCCACGCACAGGCTGCTCACGCAGCAGCCTCCGCTGCCCACCCCTGCCTTTCTTCTGGCAATCACAGCCCTAACGAAGCACCTGCAGCTCATTATGACAGCCCCCAGGGTCTCTCCCACATAAGGGGGTGGCTGGGTGCCCCTATCTGTGAGGTGTTCCTGGAGGTGGGTGCTGCAGCAGGAGCATGCCGTGAGCAGACAGGTACGCTACACACCCCTGTTTCTTAAATTAGCATTTTGCAGGGCTGGGGTGCTCCTGCGGTGGGTGCCTTTGCCCCTACCCTGGGTCACGGTCCGCCTCGGCCACCCCTGTGTGCTGCTCCTCACAAACAGGCTGCAGGTCACTTCGTTCCATCCCCGTGTTAACATATTGCTTGGTAGAAATTAACATCGGATAAACTAATTTAAGCTCCTTCTGTACTGGATGTCTTGGATTAAATTGGCATGGTACCTAATGAAGCTGAAGCTCCATTTGTTGTGCTGGAAGCCCTAAATATCAGCAGTGTAATTGGTGCTACCTACTTTAGAAGACATTTGTGTGTTTTTCTCCTGGCTAAAAGCCCTGTGAGGGTGCTGACTCGGAAGCCTGAGGGGTGATGGGAAGAGGTGGGAGGGCTGTAGGATGTGTCCGCTTGGCTCGTAGGCTGGAGGGGTCTTGAAGTTTGGCTTTGGAGCTGGAGGAGAGACGGGGTGAGCGTGCCCATCCCCATGCGCGTGTTGTTCCCCAGTGCAGGGAGGGTGTGCTGGCTTGCGTGCACTGGAGCAGACCTTGTGTGGGTACTGGGGCCGGTCTCAGCTCTCTGATGTGGTTGCACACCTCGTTTTGTTGTGGTGAACCACGAGAGCAGCATCTCCCGGGGTGCTGGGGCTGGGCTGGGTTGGGTTGTGTTTGGGGCTGGGCCTGGGCCAGGATATGACCGAGCGGCTCTTGGCGTCCTCGGGGCAGCGAGTCCCTGCAACTCTGAGTGCCCCGGTGGGGGCGTGCGATGTGCTATTCGGGTTTAACATGGAGGGTTCCCACGGGTGCTGGCTGTTTGCTGACGCTTGGGCATGGTTCTGCACCCGCAGCCCCAAAACAGCACTGCTGGATGCTGGTTTTAGGCTGTTTTCTAGGCTGATGTCCAAAGTATTGGTGTTTTTCCTATGTTTATCTCGGCTTTTCTTGCTGGTTTGGGTTTTGAGGCTGCACTGAGACCACAAGCCCTCTGGGACAGATGCTGTGTCCTGGTGCCATGTGGCAAGTTGGTCAGGAGATAGGTAACCTTCCCACCACAGCGTACCATGCTGGTCTGGGGCTGGGGAGCAGAGACCCCGAGGGGAAAAGTCCAGGGCAGGAAAAGAACCGTGATCACCTCCATCGTTAGTGAAACACGGCTCATTAATAGGCACAGGTTTGGCACCACAGGGCAGGAACTGAAAACTCTCCCATCTCTATCACCTGTGAATCCCCCTTCAGCGGAGAGAGCCACCGCTGCCCCCATGGGCTATTGGTGCTGGGAGGGGATCAGACAGGCTGCCAATTAGGGGATGAAAGAACAGTCTGGGTAAAACCAGTGCTGCAAGACTGTCAGCTGGGATCGCCCTGGTGAGGCTGTAATTGTCCCCGTTGGATGCTGCTGGGCTCAGACAAGAGGGTCTCTTTGGGGGGGCCCTCCCAGATATGGGGTGCTGCTGCCCCTGGCTGGGAGCCCCTGTGTGGGGAAGGATTCCCTCCCCCCCCCTTTCCTCCTGGGGAAGAAGCCACTCGCACAGCCGGTCCTGCTGCCCAGCTGAAAAAGGGACATGCAGAAGCCCACTGGGCCCCTGCTGGGAGCAGTGACAGCTCTGGCTGGAGCCTTCGTCCCCAGGAAGGGAACCAGAGCATCCCTCCAGCACCCAAATCTGTGGGCGTGGGTGAGTCTGGCTCAGATTGGTTGGAGCATGTGCCTTCCCCGAAAGGGTGCCGGCAGCGTGATGCAAGTTCCTCGTTGTGCCTCAAAGCTGTGAAAATCAACCTATTCTTGAAAAAACTCTCCCGAAATGCTGCCCCGGCCCCCATGCTGGCTGCTGCGAGGCTCCCTGGGGAGACCCGGCCTCCAAAAACATCCCTGTGGGAGCAAAGTGGTTTTGAGCTAAAGCCTGAGGATGCTCCAAAAGCGAGCGCTGCCCACTGGCAGCACGGGGAGCCCGGCAGCGCTGCCCGCCCTGCCAGCCGGCGCAGCAGCCTCCTGCTCGCCGTGGGTGTTTGGTGCAGAAGGAAGCGACTGATGATGGCGTTGCGCCTCCCCGAAACGCTGCGCTCTCGCTCCGTCTTGGGCGTCGGGCTCCTCTCCCCCAGGTTGGTTGCCAACCCATGGGGCAGGGGTTGCCCTCCCAGGGTGGCTCCCCCCAAACCCCCGGTGTTTGAGGGGGGGGGGGGGGGAGCTCCCGCAATGCTGAGTGGAAGGGCCGTGGGCAGGAGGGGAGGCAGCTGAGCCGGCCCATATGCTTCCTAATGGGGAGCAATAGCAGCTCTTCCCGGGAAGCTCACGCTGCACCATCTGCTCTGCCGCGGTACCTTCTCTCGCAGAGCTTTTTTAAGCTCTAACTTTCCTTCCCGAGCGCTCTGCGGCGGCTGCTGCTCGCGTATGGGCTGTCTCTGCTTTGTAATCGCCTCGAAACAGGTTGTCTGAACCTTCAACGCCGAGCGGGAGAACAGCCCAGACAGGCTGAAGTCAGCCGGGCCTCCGGGAACTGTGCTGCCATTTAAAAATAACCAGGAAAGCAGCTGTGAACGGCTACGGCATGTCCCCAACGTCTTCCCTCTTGCTGGGCACCCGCTCGCCCTGAGGGTCCCTGTTCCCAGACTGGGATGGGATGGGTGGGACGCACTGCCCATGGCCGTGTAGCTGCACGGTTTCCACAAACCACCGCTAATCCCACGTCCCATCCCTACGCAAACTGATTATTTCCCGCGCCGCACTGCTGTGTGTGCCGAAGGCCAAACCCGACAGTTCTTCTGGGTCCCTGCTGCTTGCTCGAGTTCCTCGCCAGCTGTGCGAAGGGGAAATAAGAACAACGGCTGCAGCTGGTTCCCCAGGAGCAGCGCTGGCCACAAATAATTTTACAGTAGGAGTAACACCGGCTGCAGTCCGTGAGTGCTGCCTCCAGCTGCTGGGGGTGCTCCCGGAGGGAGGTGCAGTGCAGATGCCTGGGGAGGCCGGTCCCGGCTCCCAGCAGCAAAGTGAGCTAAATTAAGGCTGGATGCAACACATGGGCGTAGCTGGGGCCGAGGGGGAGGCTGGCGGGGATGGGAACGCACGCAGGCTGACGCCGTGCGCGGATTGATGGTGCCAAGTCACTTCAGATATCTTTGGTGTGTGTTTGTGTGAAGCTCTAAATAAAGCTGACAGCCCCAGCGGCTGCCTGGGGAGGGAGGAGGGAGCCGGCAGCCGGTCCCCTGGCACGGCATGGCACCCAGTGATGCCCTCTGGGCCCGGACTGGTGTGGGAGAGCAGTTGGGTGTGATCTGGGATGCTGTGGTGCTGCCTGGGTGTGCTGGGGCTGGGAGCACCCGCTCAGCCCTGGTCTGCAGAGCATCTACCCCATCCCTGGGTGGGCAGAGGGGAAAGCGGAGTGGTTTGGGGACCTGCTGGAGCTCCTGCTGGGAACTGCCAGGGTCATGTCTGGCTGCAGGTGACCGTGCTCATGCAGGGCATGGGGGAAACAAGCTGGTCCTTGTCCTGGCCTTACTGAAGTGCCCATGGGTGGTGGGAGAAGCTGCAGCAGGAACAGATAGTGGAGAATGTCCTTGTGCCTCCCCTGGGAAGGACTTTGTGTCAGGGAGAAGCAGGGCAGTGCAGGGGCACACACATCCCATGGATCTTCATGTCCCGACACCCTCCTCCTCCTCCTTGCCCTCCCTCGGCCCCATCTCAGCTGCCTCATCCTCAAGCTCTTGCCTCTCACTGCTGTGGGCTCCTGTCCTCTCCCCCTCAGATGGGCTCCTGCTGAGGGACGTCACAGGGATGCCCCCATGCTCCCAGGGTGTGACTCGAGACATACCCGCATCCCTTGCTTGTGGGGGCATCTCTTCTCCCTTCCCACCCACCCTCCAGCTGCTTGTGCTGCACCAGAGTCCTCTCCTCGCTCTGCCTGACCCCTGTGGGCTGAGCTGTCCTGTCCCCATGGCACCTCCAAAATGCCACTCGTGCCTCCACCATGGGCTCAGCCGCTGGCCCTGTGCGGTCCCTTGGATGGCACAAAACGTCCTGTGTGTTCAGGACCCCCAAGGCCGTGTGTTCCCCCCGGCACCCTTGTGCTTTTGCCCCCCAGTTCCAGCGCAGGGATGCTGGGCTGCGTGCCGCGGCCGTGCTGACTCTGCCACAGGAAGCCTGTGGCAAGCGAGGGGACACCAGCCCCCGTCCTCGCAGCACTGGGGCCACTGAACCATCCTTCCTCCGCCCTGGCTCCGTGTCCTGCTTGCCCCGGGGGAGCCGGGAACCACTTCGACCCCCGGGGGTCCCGGGACCGGCCCGGGGGGTGCCCCCCCCCAGCCCACCTTAAGGCAGCAGCACACCGGGCACGCCGAGGTGACATTACAAAAGCAAGTTCGCTGCGGTCCGGGCTGTGCTGCCTTCGTTCCCCCTCCCGCCGCCGGGGAAGCGGCCGGAGCCGGGGGTGGGAAGGCGGCGGGGGGAGAGGGGGGGGGGGTCGGGTCTCCGAGCCGGGGCCGGCCCCATCCCTCCCCGGTGCCACGGCAACGGAGGCGGCGCGGCGGCGGGGGAGGCAGGCGCGGCTCCGCTGGGCACCGGGGCATGCGCCCGCCCCGGGGCTCCGCCGCGGCGGCCCCGTCAGCGCCCGGTGGCGGCGGAGCCCGAGCCCGAGCCCGAGCCCGGCCGGGTCAGCGCCCACGGGCAAACACACGGGGCCGCGCGTGTGCGTGGCTCTCCCTCCGCCCGCAGCCGGGGAAGGGGGGGCGGGAGGGGGGGGGGGGGGGGGAAGGCGGGAGCCCAGCCCTCCTTCCTCATTTTGGGGCTGAGAAGAGCGATTTCCTTCTCCAGCCGTGATTCAAAGCCCGAAGCCGGAGCCGCGCTCTGAAGCCACTCTCATCTCCGCTTCCCAGAACCAACCCGCGATGGAGCCGCCTCCCCGCGGCCCCGGCCGGGCCGTCTGGCCGCTGACCTGCCTGCTGCTGGTCTCCCTGCGCGGTTGGCCAGGTAAGCCACGGGCCCCGGGCTCTCCTGCTCCCTCTTACCCTGCTGTTCTCTTGTGGTTTGGCTTGGGTTTTTCTTTTTTTTTTTTTTTTGTTTTAATATTTCCCCCCCCCCCCCTTCCATCCTCATCTCTCCTCTCTGCTGCCCCTCTGCCGCACACCTCCTGCGCGCGACATGATGCTCTCTCGCCGCGCACGTTTGGTTTGACCTTTCTGTGAGATGACCTAGAGCGCGGTGATGGCAGAGGGGGGAGCAGGGCCCTCGCTCGGTGGCTCCTCTAGAAGCAAACTTCAAGGCAGACGTTCCCCTTTCCAGCGAGACGAGGGAATTAGGCAGAGACGTGAAGAGGCATGTCGTTTCCACCCATTTGCTCGCACCCCCTGCCAGCTATGTGAGAGGCAAATCTCTGCAAGCAGCCCAAATTCCCACTCAGAGGCTGCCTGGAGATGGGGAGGATGGTGGAGAAGGCAAGGGGGGAGGTTCTGGGGAGGGCTGCCTCCCTCCTCTGCTGGAAACTTGTTTTTCTTGTTACCCCCCTGCTTTACCCCCGAGAGTATGCAGTTCTTGCTGCTTTACCCAACTGTTGAGCACCAAAGTGGTGGGATTGCACCATCTTCCCAGGCACCTTGCACCACCCAGCCCCGTTGCGAGCATTGGGTCACCTCAGGCTCCTGCTGCTTCCCCTCCGGGTGCCCCAGCTCTCCCCAGGGCTTGTGGCTCCCCCAAGCCCCTTATAAAAGCTTGGGGGTGCAGCATGGAAAGGGATGATGGGGGCACGCGCCGCTCCCTGGCTGTTTCCCTTCCCTCGTTAGCAGTGGGAAGTTTCTCGCCCCACCAGGAACGAAGCCCTGTGGTGGCTGCTGCTTTCAAGGACGTTTCCTTTCTAGGATGTTTCATTTTGGTGCTGATCATCTCGGGTGATATGGCTAAGGAATCGCTCTCCTTCCCGCCCTTGCGCTGTCTGCACCTCTGGGGATGGACGGGGTGCTTTGTGCAAACCTCCTGGGGCAACAGCAGTGCACGTTCAGGAGCATCTTCCTGCTGAGATTTCCGGCTGGTTTGTCTGAATTTCCCACCTTCCAGCCACATCCCACTGCAAATAGCCCAGCCCAGGCACCCGCGCGGGTGAAACACCATCTTGCATGGGGGAAACCCGTGTTCTTCCAGGCCCGTTGGAAATATTTCCCATCGAAGCGTTACTTGGGCAGAGAGTTGAGCACAAACTCGAGCAGAAAGCAAATGCTTTCAGCACAACACTCCTTGCTTTGAGTTGCCTGATCACAACTGAGAAGTGTTGGCCCCAAGCTGAAAACTCCCTGTTGCTGAAAGCCAAGAAGGCTTTGGCGGCGAGTGCAGCTTCTCAGTGAACCGCTGTAATTTCCTGCCATGAAGGAAAGGCTGGAGCAAAGCTCTTGAGTTTAATTAAACATGGCCTTGGAGTATGAACCCCATATTTCCAAGCCAGCCTTAGGAAAAGAACCATCCTGGGGCAGAAAGCCCTGGGTTGCGGGGTGGTTTGCGTCCCTGATTTCAGGTGCAAGCATGCAGATTTTTTTTAAAATTTTTTGTTTTGTTTTGTTTTTGTTTACTCCATGCGGTGGAGACCCTGTGGTGAACCCTCCTGGGGCTCAAACTAAGCCTGAACTCCAGAAGAGCCGGCCCAGGCTCCCGCTGCCGGAGAGCGGCCGCTCCGACAGCGCTTCCGCAGAAGCGAAGCAGGGAAAAGTGAAGGTCCTGCAGGAGATCTTCCTGTAGGGCAAAGAGGAGCGAGATGCTGGGAAAGCCACACTGCAAAGCCTCGTTGCAAAAAATCTGTGCCGTGCAGAACCCTGCTGTGCAGGCGTTTCTCGATGAAGGGTTTCAGCTGCGTTTCCCGGAGCTTCCTCTAAAGAGGAAATCTGTTTGGTCGCGGGGCTCTGGCTTTCAAGCCGAATTTCTGCTAATGCTGTAGGAGGGAAGCTTGCAAATGGTGGCTGCGTGTGATCCGAGGCTTCCTCTGATGTCACGTATGTAAAATATAGCCTTTACTATAACCGTCCCCGAGCTGCTCTGGGATCTGCGTAGCTCTCAGCAGCTACGGGGTCTCTTTTCTTGTCTTCCCCCAAACTGCAGATTCCACGTCCTTTTTATAGGCAGCACCTGTTAGTTTCCCCCCTGTGGGCAGCTCTGCTGCAGGTGAAATTCCAGCAGGATTATTTTGGGGCTTCTCTTGCCCGTCGGCCCGTTCCTTCAGAGAGTGACCGTGGGGCTCCGGATGCCAGTGACCAGCTGCACGTTGCTTCTGGAGCACGCAGCCCTTCCCTCGCCATCCCGCAGCTCCTTACCCAGCTCCTTTGGAAGGAAAAAAAAAAATAATCTATTTTTATCAGGAAGCATCCAGGCAGCTTCTCCTGAATTAAACCCCGACGTCTTGCAATCTGTTCCGTATCAAATACTTCAAAAGGTGGAATACGGGGCGGGGGGAGGAAAGTGTCACCGGGATGGAAAACTTGCAGCACAGCGGGAGAGCTGGGGATTATTTTGTTCTCAACTTAAATAGAATGTCAGGAGGAGGGAGGCTCTGCCAGACCAGGCATGGCCCGATGCCTCTGCTTGTGCCTCTTCTCCGGGCTGGGAGCGCTCCGGGTCTGTGTAGCGAGACAGTTCCCACGTAGGTGGGAGCACCCAGGTGATGATTTTCAGGGCTCTAAAATCCTTTGCTAATTCTGGCGTGTATAGGATAGAGCAGATTACAGGGTCAGAGAACCTAAACTCCCCTCGATCTCGGTGGCGAAAGGATTGCGCTCCGACTCTGGGCGGTTTGAAATCGAAGTCGAAGAAAATAGTGTCATGGGGCGGCACCGCGAAGGTGCGGGTGGGAAGCGGGTCTGCACTCAACCGATGCTTGCGGCGAGAGATCTCCACGTGTCCTGCGTGTTTGCAGCACGAAGGCACCCCACGTCCCGCTGCTGGTGCACAGGCACGTCGGGAGGGTACGGGGCTCGTGTGCGCTGCTGGCAAATATCCGCTGGGAGGTGGCTCGGCCGGGCTCCGAGCCCCGCTGCGCCTCGGGGTGAGCAGCCAGAAAGGGGAAGGAGGAGAGACATCTTCTCCTGGGTGCAAGGAGAAGCTGCGTGCAGGGGGAAGGGAGGAGAGAAGCTTCAGTGGAAACTTTACATTTTCTAACTTGCATATTCTGGGGTTTTCTATCAACTTCCCCTTTGTGTTTTCCCATCGCGAGGGGGGGGGTGGGGTGGGGGCATCACTCTGTGCGCTGCTGCTGGAGTTTAAAGATGTTTCTGAGCATGCGGTGAGTCAGGTTAGTCCTGCTGTAGGGCTGTGGGGCGCAAGGTCGGCAGGTGGAGAAGTTGGGCGGTCTGGCCAGGACTTGTGCTCCTTGGCTGGGAGGTGTGAGCGGGCCTCGTGAAGGCAGCGTGGTGTTACCGTGGCATATCGTGGCTGAAGCTCGTGTACGGTAGATGTCCTGCAGACCCTGAATGGGGTGATCTGAAGAGGGCTGGCCGAGCAGAGCTGTGTGTAAGTCGCTAAAGTAGCGTGATGGCTCGCAGCAGAACACATGGAAAAATACCAAAAAGCCCTATTTTAGTCCTACCTGAGAGGTTACCTAGAGCCACGCAGTGTTTGCTGCAGTGACCAAGAGACGGAGAGCTGCCAGGGAAGCCTCCTGGCGTGCAGCGCTGGAGGCAGCACGAAGCCCTTGTTCCCTGGTTGCTCTCGGGACCAACTTTGGGAGCAGCACCACTGTCAGAAAAGCCCCGTGTGGTGGTGGCTCCACTACTGCAGCACCTCTGGCAGCCTGTCGCGGGACAACAGCATGCTCCCTGCCTGCGAATCCCTCGGCACAGGGAGCGGGGCAGGGTGCTCGCACGCCGCTGCCCGGCGAGGAGGCGATGTGGACTCGGTGGTACGAGATACGCGCAGACCATCCGCAGCCCGGCTGCAAACCCGGGCTCTCGGAGAGGCGGCCCTGCTGCCCGCAAAGACAAATCCCTGTGAGCCCAGGAAGGCAGGGACGTTGTGCCGAGGCGGCGGTGAGCTACAGCCCCAGCCACGCACTGGGCACGGCTGTACCCAGCCGCGCTCAGTTGAACTTTTGCGGATGCTGCTCTGAGATCCCATCGCTGCAACTAAGAAATGAGGTTTGGGGTTGAGCAATGCCCGTGCCGCTCGTCCCCACCACGCTCCGGCACTGGGGTCAGTTCCAGCGCCCCAAAGCAGGCGCTTCCCCCGGCTTTCTCCCCTCCGGTACAGCGCGTGCCTTGCGAGGAGAGGGACAGATGGAGAGAGGGAGGATGAGGAGGAAGCGCTGGGCTCGCTGCAGGCGTGCAGCGCTGGCCCCACTGAGCAGGGCAGCCCTCCCTGGTGCGGGGGACCCTCGAGGGGACATGGCGGGGGGGGTCACCACCCTGCAGAAGTCTCTTAGGCAGGATTGCAGAGGGAAGAGGTGAACAACATGTTCATCAGGGGGTGCAGAGCCCCTGTGGCAGGGAGGGGACCTGGTCCCTGGCCCCCAGCTTCCCGTGGCCCCCCGCTGCCTTGCAAAGCCCCACACTGACGAGCGAGCGGTGAGGCTTGTTGGTGGAGTGAGCAATTAGCAATGCGGCCACTCTGGGTATGCGAAGGGGCTGGGGGGGGTGGTGGTGGTGGTGGTCTGTGCGGTGGGTGACTGGGGGTGCCAGGTCCCTGTGCCCAGAGCAGCGCCATCCCCCGCCTGTGTCATGTCCCCCTGTGGGTGCTCAGCAGGAGGCGGATGGTGAGCGGTGGATGATGCTTCTGTGCCTTCAAACTTCCTCTACACATTTCTCAACCACCTCTTGTGAAAGTGGGCGATGGAGAAGCTGAGGAGATGCTGCAGCAGCGGAGCCGGCAGTGCGTGCCCTGCGTCACCGCCGTGCTCGGCACATGGGGTGCATCCGTCCCCGCCGAGGACAGGGGCTCTGCTCCCCCAGATTCGTGTGTCACCCGAGAAACATGGGCTCACCTTGCAGAAGCCCAGACCACCGCTGCTCAGACACAAGACCAGGCTCAGCCTGGATGATGCGCTTGGACGTGACACAAACCAGATTTTTGTCCTTCCACACTTGTCTTCTGGAACAGACTTGTCTCAGTGTTGAGCGCTGCTGCTGCGTTAGCCCTGGTGTGACTTCGAAGGGAAACACAACCCTTTGAAGGGGTGAAGCTTTCGGCTGCGAGTATCAGCCTGTGCTGGAGATGCAGCGGACTAATGCCCTGGGCCAAAAGTCTTTAACTTGAGGACTCCGGAGAAGCTGTGCTCCTGGTAACTCTGGCCATCAAGATTGAGTAATTGCACAGACAGTGAGAACATCTGTGGGTACACCAAATACCGCTGGAAGTCAGAAGGGATTAACAGCTGCCAGAAATCCTCTGCAGGCTCTGCGGGAGCCAGCTGTGGCCAGGAGAGGTCAGAGCAGCTCATCCTACAGCGGGTCCTCCTGGGAGCATCCAGCCGAGGATTTTGTCCCATCCTGGGGACGGCTGTGGCAGGGGAGGCTGTGGGGGGTACCAAGGGCAGCCTTCACAGGCGCAGCTGCCCTGGGGGTTTCTGCTGCGAGAGCCGTGGGGCGCGGGTGCAGCCCTCCAGCCAGTGAGGTTAAAGATCTGGCTGTGCCGATGCATCTCCCACCCTCCCGGGATGCTGGTCCGTACCTTCCCAGCACCGCTTGGCTCCAGCAGGAGTTACCTCCTCAAACGTGACTGTCCCTGGGTGACCGTGACACCGTTTCTGCATGCCGCTTGCCGGCTCTGGGATTGCAGTGGCCAGCAGTGCCTGGCCCCTGTCATCAGCAGGCAGATTTAGGGGGTTCTGCCACCTTTCTCCCATGTGGCTTAAAAATGTTTCTTTAAGCAGTGACCTATATTGAAATCCCATTCAATTCAGTCGCAATAACTATATTGGCATGGCGAGTGTTGCCGAAATTAACCCCTCGAGGAGCCATGTGGGGAGGGGGTGGCTGTCTCTGCTGCTCCAGCTGTTTTTAGGGAGCAGTGGCATTGCTGGTTCCCACAGGGCTGAGCCGGATGGCTCCCGGCGCATCTCTCCTGCGCGGCAGCGAGCTCGGACCCCCGGCCCTGCCGGCTCTGGCTG
The DNA here is from genome assembly GCF_965231255.1 of Vanellus vanellus. NCBI lineage: Eukaryota > Metazoa > Chordata > Aves > Charadriiformes > Charadriidae > Vanellus > Vanellus vanellus. The sequence continues at coordinate 13,969,529 of NC_138920.1, forward strand.
CAGGTCCACCCAAGGTGGATTTTGGTACTGCCCACACACGGGGAGAGCGGAGCTCCTGCGGTTTTCCTGGAGACCTCAGGGGTTTCTCCCTGCCTGACCGTGCTTGGGGGAAGGTGCGGGGGCACCCATGGGTGAGGGGGCACTTGGGAGGGCGGCTTTCTGTTGGTGCGGGGAGGTGCAACGCGGTGGGCTGGGTTGGGGAGCCTTGTTGCTGAGATGCTTCGAAGGGGACTGCTCTCCTCTGTCGGTGACGAGCAGGAATGGCGTCTGCCTGACTGGCACCGGCTTTGGCTAATGGCTGTGCTCCGCCGGAACGAATCGGGGCTTGGATTCAATGCAGAAATGGGACAGATTCAGTGCAGAAAACAGGGAATCGCATCTGCAAGCGGAGCTTGCTTTTTGGAGTGCGTTGTGATTTATACCCTCTTTTCATTCTGACTGACAAAGCCGAGCAGCCGTGGCGGGAGGCACAGCGTGCCGGCAGGCGTGGGCAGCTGGGATTCGTTCCATGTTTTAGCTCTATGGAGCATGATATGCGGCCATCTAGCAAAGCTCTGTCTGGTTCCGCTGCCGAGACCTGTGGGCAGAGGTCTCTGCCCGCTGCCATAACCGCAGCCTCTCCCCGGGGCTGGCACAGCCCTGTTGCCTGTGGTCCATGCTAACCAGAGCTGGGTGTTCTGCCTGTCCTGCGGCCGGAGGGGGATGGAGGGGAGCCTGGCTGGGTTTGCGGTGCCATATGAGACTCCATCTGTGGGTTTGTGGTGTTTTTTTTTTTCCCCCAGGTGCGGGTGCCCAGGTGGGTCAGGGCTTCGAGCTGCAGCAGCCCCAGGACAACGTGTCGGTGACAGCGGGGGAGACGCTCACCCTGAACTGCACCTCGACCCCAGGCAAACCCCTTGGCCCCGTGAAGTGGCTGAAGGGCTGGGGCAGTGGGAACCAGACCATCTATGAGCAGACGGGCTCCTTCCCCCGCGTGACGAGGGCATCGGATGGGTCCAACACAGACTTCACCATCCACATCAGGGATGTTCAACCCGCGGACGCCGGCACCTATTACTGCGTGAAGTTCACCAAAACGGTGTTGGGTGATGAGGTGTTTCAGCGTGGAAAGGGCACGGAGGTGTCTGTATACGGTGAGTGGGGCTCCCGGATCAGCTCCCGGTGGGAACCGGCACAGCCCAGCCCAGCGCGGTGGGCTCTGCTCGGGGTGAGAGGGGCCGGGGAAGGGGCTCAGGGGCCCGTTCCAGGAGGGGGTCCCACGGGCCGTCCCCAGGCACATCCATGCCACCCGTGGGAGACCCCTCTCCCTGCAGCCCCGGGGCCGGGCGGGGGTGGCACAGCCCGTTGTGACGGCCCCACACTTCTCCCCACAGTCAAACCCACCGCCCCGGTCGTGTCAGGGCCCCGTCGCAGAGTGGGGCCGGGGCAGTCGGTGCCTTTCACCTGCACGGCCGGAGGGTTCTTCCCTGGAGACATCAGGGTGAAATGGTTCAAGGACAGGACCCCGATCTCGGCTCAGCAGCCCCAGATCACCCCTGGGCAGACGAAATCCTCCTACGACATGTCCAGCACCGTGATGATAACACTGGAGGTGAACGACGTCCACTCGCAGCTCATCTGTGAGGTGCAGCACCCCACGGTGACGGCCCCGCTGAGGGGGACGTACCGGCTCAGCCAAACCCTGCGAGGTGAGGGCTGGGGGGACACCGGTGCTCGGGGTGTCCAGCTCCTGTGGGGCTGGGGGTCCCAGGGCAGGGACAGGGCACCCCGTTGGCAGCAGAGCCTTGGGACACCAGGCACCAGGCACTGCCTCTCTTCCCAGTTTCCCCCAGTGTCCGTGTGGTCGCTGACCCGCCAAGCCCCGTTGAGGCGAACAAGACCGTGAACTTCACCTGCAACGTGAAGGATTTTTACCCAGGAGTCGTGGCTGTCACCTGGCTGGAGAACGGGACAGAGATGAACGTGGAGAATATGTCCCGGCTGATGGAGACCGGCCAGGGCTTGTTTAACCTGAGTAGCGTGGTGGAGATCAAAGCAGTGGAGGAGAAGAATGAGTCGGTGTTCACCTGCCGTGTGGTGCATGATTCCCAGGCCCCCATCGAGAGGATGGCCACCCTGTGGATCACTGCCCCAGCCAGGGACGGAATGAGTGATGCATCCCAGACAAATAACGGTGCGTGAGATCGACTGGGATTTGTTCTCTGCAGGGGGACTGTATGATATCACTCCCCTGGGAAAGTCCCACCAGAATCTGGTTCAAGGACACAAAATCCCCATAGTGGGGGGTTTGGGGGGGGGGGGGGGGGGGGGGCGGTGATGCTGGCAGGTACTGAGCTGTTGTCCTCAGTGCTTGTGGCATCACCAGGCTAACCCTCAGTGTAAGGCTGCAGGGACTCTGTTGGTACCAGCATTTTCGGGCCCGTGGTGACCTTTTGCATTCATGTTTCAGGCAATTTGCTCGCGATCTATGTCGTGGTAGCAGTGGTCTGCACTGTGCTGGCCCTGCTGGTGGCTGCAATTCTTTACCTCATCCGGGTGAAGCAAAATAAGGGTAAGGAAACCAAGTGCACAACAGGGAAGTATCTGCTTCTGACCCCCTTCTCACTCTCTTGAGCATCAGCGTGTGGATTCTGAATTCATGGTGGTGCGCTTGCAGCTCGTGCCCAAAGGGGAGGATGGCCCAGAGCTCTCCAGGTTGCTTGCAGGCTGCTGGGAAAGCTCTGCCTGGTTGCGCTGCATGCCAATGCCTGCCAGGAGCAGAGACAGATGTGCTTGTTGTTCCTTGTACCTAAAAATGTCTGACTACCCCCGTTCCCTGCACCTCCTGCCCTCTGCCAGGAACAGTCCTGCAGTAAATGGAGTGAAACTCCAGAAAACTGCAGGCACTTGCCTCTGGGGAAAAGATGCGTATCTGCTCTTGCAGCAGTCTCTGCATGTGGGATCACGTGCCTGGGGAGTGGAGGGAGGGGGGGGTATGTTGTTTCCTAGACTATTTCTTTCCTAAACTTTTTCTCTTCCGGCAGGTAAAAGCTCGCCATCTGCTAGGTAAGTGCAGATCTCCTCTAGTCACTGAGTAAGCCACGGGGGCATTCTGAGCTGGACACCTCCAGCCCACAGACGGGATCCCCTTGGGATCGGGATGGAGCTGGATCCCCAAAAGCTTGTTGTGAAAGAGAAGGCAGGAGCGCGGGCTCTGCTGATCTCCCCTGGTTGTGGTGCTGCCCCCGTGGCGATCTTGTACCCAAACGTTTGGCTTTCGGTGAGGCTGAAGAAGCGGGTGGGAGCTGGGTCTCCAGCCTGCGGAGATGTAGCTGGACCAGCATGTGAGCAAATCCTCACCAGTGAGGACCCGTCCCGCTGGGTGCTGCTGCGAGGACCTTGTTTTGCATCTGAACCCCCCGGCTGCTCCATCACTAGGGAAGAGGCAACAGGGCAGCAGCCGGTCGATCTGACTTGTTTTGTTCCCCCTTTCAGGTTACATGAGCCGGAGAAGAGCAGCGAGGCCACTACCCAGGTGTGCCGCACCGCCCCGGGGCGCGGGGAGGGAGAGCAGCCGGGAGGGACCGGAGGCGGGAGGGGAGGGTGGCGGTTCCTGCATGAAACATCTCGGTGTCTCCAGTGGAGGGTGGCGGTTCCCCTGTGAGCCGTCTCAGTGGCTCCGCACTGTGGCTGGAGAAAGAGGAGAAGCTGTCCCGGGGATGGGATAGCCGCTTGCCCAGCATCTTTTCTGCCTTCACCCTCTCTCCTCCTCTTCCTCCTCCCAGGAAAATCTGGGTTTGTGCTGCCTGGAGAACCAGCTGTGCGATAGCCAGCCAGGCTATTTGTGGAGTTATTTTTGCATTTGGGTGACGCAGTTATGAGCAAAGTCGTGATCAGCAGCAATCTGTCCATCCCACCCAGTCTCTGCCGGCTCCCGTGTGGGCATCGCCGGGCAGGCTGGCCCCTGCCCACCTCTACTGGGACAGGGTGATGGTGTGGCTGCAGCGGTGGCTCTTGAATCACGGTGGCGGCTCTGCAGCCTGTCCGTGGCAGCAGTGGCTGGTGATTTGAAGACGTAGCATGGCGTAAAGCGTTGCTGCGGTATTGTCCCAGCTGGCTGCTGGCATCATTTACCCTGTACAAGCAGAGACCAAGCTGTCCCAGGTCAAGCTGCAGTGGGATTGATGCGTGGGGCTTTGGGTATGGTGCACGGGGTGGGTATGGGGGGCTCCTCGCTCATCCTCCCAGGTGAGGAACTTGCTGTCTCACACAGGAATCCGATCCCAACAACCTGACCTACGCGGACCTGAACTTCGAGAGAGAGAGGAAGACCATCCGGCGGATGGTGGAGATGAGCCAGCAGTCAGAGTACGCCTGCATCCAGACCAGCCAGGCACCCAACGGCGACGACAACCTCACCTACGCCGACCTGGACATGGTGCACCTCAGCAAGGCACCCAAGCGTCCAGCCCCGCACCCCGAGGAGGCCGGCTCCGAGTATGCCAGTGTCCAGATCCCGAGGAAGTGAGCAAGGCTGCAGCGGCTGCCGGGACCACTTGCCCCGTGGAGAGCTACCCTGCTCCTCCCCGGGAGGATTTTCTTGGAAGCACTGAGTGTGATGTGAAGATGTGCTGCAGTACCCGTGTTTTGGGGTGGAAATGGAGCCTGCTGTACTGTGGGGGTTGGCTCCCATCCTCAGAGACCTGATTTTTGGGGGCAGCTTGGTCCTAGGGCTGCCGGCTCCATCCCTCCGGGTTCCCCCCACAGCCATGGGGACCGCTCAGCCTCGGTGTGCCAGGTTTGCCTGCAAGCGGGTTAAGCCAGCGGAGCAGCGGCTCCTTGGGAAGCTCCAGCCAGGCTGAGGGCGTAGGGACAGTGCCTCCACACCCGCTCCCACGGGGATGCCACTGCCTGGCCAGGCTTGCACGGCTTCCCGCAACCGCCCTGACCCCGCAGGGACCATCCAGGACCCCTGCGCTGCCTTCTGGGGTTCTCCGCCGCCGGCGCCTGGAAAACAAACTCTGGCTTTAAAGGAAGGACCTAAGCGTCCGCCTCTCTCTTCCCAAGTGTCCCTTCTGCGGGACCTCGGTCTCGCACCAAGGCCAATGAGGCTGGGAAGGCTGGTGAGCCGAGCCCCCCCCGTCCCCGCTGTGGGCTTTCCCCCGTCCTGCCGCCCAGGGAGGCTCCAGGTATGGCTCTCTGGCACGGAGCATCCTCCTCCTCATCTTCCTCTGCGCAGCCTTGCCCCGCACCGGGACCCACCAGCGCTGCCCCAGGCTTGTACAAAGCGTGCAGCTCCATACCGGCTGGGCTGCAGGTGCCCCCACCAGCCCGGTGTGTGTGTGTGTGTCCCCCCGGGAGCTCCCCGCAGGTACCGTGTAACATGTTTTGACTGTTTGACATGTAACTGTTAATTTTTAGAGCTAAAACCCAATGTTTTGTGTTGTACGTGGGTGTACTGCTGTGTACTTAACACTAGAATAAGATGTGCAAAATTAAGACCGAGTTCTCAGTAAAGACCCCTAAATTCCATAGACTTTAAAACACTTACACCCACCCCCCACCCACCCACCCAGTTCTGCCATGGGGGTCAGGCAGGCTTCTCCCAGCCCACCCATGGGGACGAATGTCTTCCATGTGCCCCCTCCCAGGGCCACCGCACGGGCCCAGCACCCTGCGTTGGCTCCCGCAGCACCCGGGTGGCCTTGCAGCAGTGGGCAGGCGTGGGGCTGCCCCCACGGCTGCTGGGGGGGGGGGGCACTGGTGATGCTTTGAGAACAATGTGACTGCTTGTACAGACTATTATTTTTTTTTTTCTTTTTGCTTGCAAGATATTTTTATAATAAAAGTGAAAAGTCCTGTGCTGCTCCCGCACGTGAGCATGTCCCTGTGCTCAGGGTGGTCACCTGCACTGGGGGTGCGTGGTGGGGTGGGGGTCTGCATGTCCTGCAGTCAGGAGGTGCGGGGGGGGGGGGCTCATCCTGCACAGCCCTGTGGTATGCTACAGCGGGAGGGAAGAGGAGGAGGAAGGCAGCAGCAGGTGAAGGCTGGGATGGGGGTTACGGTGCTGGTCCCCCTGGGCAGTATGAGGGAGAGGAGCAGACCACCCCCAAGGCTGAGGACAGACCAGGGTCTGGCCAGTTCCCCCCACACAGCCCTGCGGCAGTTTTAGGTTGCCCCGTTCCGTGGGAGGTGAGTGGATGTGCCCAACCCGGGGTGGAGGCAGGCTGGGTGCAGCCTGTGCTGTGGGTGAGCTGAGTGTGTCAGTGCTCTGCAGTGACCTGCCCCCCTTTCCCACCCCCCCCCAGGGCTGGGGGCTTGGCTGTGTCTGGCACACGAACTGTGTCTCACCAGGGCCGGGAGCTGTGGTGTGAGGCTTCCCCTTGCGACAAACCATGCAGAGGATGAGGCTGCGAAGGAGAAATTTAGCAGGGAATTTGCTGCCCAGGCTGGGCTTCCTCAGCACTGAGTTGCTGCTGGTGGGGTCACGTCATCCTCAAAGCACGAGCAGGAAGGGGACAGCTTGGCTGCTGCCCATTCCCGGCTGGGGCAGCCGCTGGCATTCCCAAGGGACCCTGGGGATGAGCGGGTGTCGCTGCACTGCGGGAGGTCCCCGGCCAGCACCCCGCATGCACCCGGGCTGCGCTGAGCATCCCTGCCCTCCCTCAGCTTGGGGGTCCCCCACCTCCCTGGGGGCATGGCTCCAGGGGCAGCAGCGATGAGGTGTGTGGGTGCCCCACGTCCCCCTTGGCGACCATGGCATGGGGAGGGTACCACCACTGCTGCCCGCAGGTCTTGCCGCCGGCACCCCATCCTTGGGCACCCATGGCCCCCCCGGCTCAGGGTCTGTGGTCCCCTCATGGAGAGGGCTTGGTCTGCCCCGTGGAGGACGCTGAGCACCCGGCACGGCTTCGGCTTCATTGGCATCTGCCTTTTATTGGCTGCGGGGGGAGCGGGAGCTGGGGCGCGGGTCCGACCCTGCCGCTGGGGGTTGTTCTCCGAGGGGGGAGCCCTGGGGGGACTGGGTGGGTGCTGGGACGGGTGGGATGCGGCGAGCGGCTCGGGGAGGGGAGTCGGGGTTGTGCTCAGCCAGCTGCCTGCCCCGGTGATGGTGCCGTGGTGCCAGCCCTGCCCAACCGCCTCTGCCATGGCCGTGCTGGCTGCTCGGGCCATCTACCAGCCCAGAGGGCATCATCCTGCCTCGGCTCATCCTTCCCGGTGCTCAGAGGCCGTTGTTCTGTACATCAGTTGTGATGGTTTCCAGATCCTGCTGCGCTTCTGCCGCCGCGGGAGGGTGGCGGATACGCATTCCTCCTCCTCAATTTGCCCGCAGGAGCCCTGGGGCCGGACCCACAGCCACACCGCCGGCAGCCAGAGGGGTGGCACTGTCCTCTCAATGCACGGGGACCCTAAGGGGTGGGCAGGTGAACCAGAGAGGGACAACTGGGGATGGGGACCCGTGGTCTCCGGGGCAGATGAGGCAGGGATGATGGCGGCCGCGCCGGGCTGGGCAGGGGATGAGGATGGGGATGATGGCGCAGTCCGGGCCGGCAGCGTGGAGACCGTGGTGCCGCCCGTCCCACGCCCGGCTCTATAGGTCCGAGACCTCCCCTGAGTAGGCGCTGGGGTCTTCATCTGACCGCGTGGTCACCTTGAACTGCCGCCGCAGGAAGCCCCCGTAGCGCTTCTGATTGTCCCACTTGAGCTTGGGCCGGATCCGGCGCAGAAAGCCGCCGTACCGCTTGTGCAGCTCCGCCAGCTCCTGCCCTTCAGCCCCGGCACCCGTGGGCTCCTCGTCCTCCTCACCTGCCAGCCCCGGCCCCGGGTAGTCCTCGAGGGCCGCCCGCTCCCCCGGCTTGCGGCCAAAGCCCCCGAACTTCTTGCTGAGGCCACCCTTGCTGTGGGCATTCTCGCGCAGCAGAGAGAGCAACTTCCCCTTGGACATCTTCTTCATGAAGCCCCCGTAGCGCTTGGCCGGCGCCAGCGGCAGCTCCCCGGGACCCAGCTCCTGCTCCAGCTCTGCCTCATCCTCCTCTGCCTCCCGAGGGGACGGGTCTGTCCCTTCGGCCAGGGCCACCAGCGGGGCCAGGAGCGCCAGCGCCTTCCTGCATGTCTCCCACTCGGGGCCGGGCGGCGAGGAGCCCTGGCATTCCCACAGGCACATCTGCAAGACAGCGGCCACAGCGGCCCCGGGGCACCCGCCGGCATCACTCCGCTGCTCGGGGTGACCCCCCACTGCCTTCCTCCCACCTCTTCCCGGGGTGCCCCCACCCCAAGCCCAGGGGTCCGCACCAGCCGTGCTGCCAAGCTCAGTGAAGAGCCAAACCTGGCGTGTTCCCAGCACCCTGGGGCACCCACAACCACCAGCCCAGCAGCACCCAGCTCTGCCGACCATGCACCAGCACCCGCGACACCCCTGCTGCTGTGACACCCCCCCGCCAGCTAACGGCTGTGTGGGGTTGGCACTCACCAGGGGTTGGACACTGCTCTCGGTGCCGCGGGTCCGGGCCGCGCAGAGGGAGCACTGGGTCATGCAGTCGGCGGATGCCACCGCTGCCAGGGAGAGGCAGAGGGCCAGCGCCAGCACCCGCCGTGCCATCTCACCCCACAGCTGCTGCCTGGGGAGGGAAAGCACAGAGCCCATCACCTTCCCCATGCCAGCTCCAGGGAGCTCATCACCACTCCGCTGGCACCTTTGGCACGGGGCACCTACCACCTCCACCCGCACGGCTGCTCCTGGGGACGTGCATCGGGACCTGTGCCCGTGAGACTCACCTCCGGGTGCTGCTCCTGGGTCCCAGGCAGGAAGAGAAGAGGACAGGAGTGACTGGTGGAGACACTGAGGGATGCAATACCTTTGCCTTGCTGCAGCCTGGTCCTTGGCACAAGCCCTGAGCCATGGCCAGGCCCCCAGGGCCACCAAGGTCCCTGGGGCAGGGGCCACCATCCCATCCCCTCCCATCCCCTCCCCTCCCATCCCACCCCACATCCTCCATCACTCCTTCTGTACCATTTGAAAGAAAAGCCCCTTTTTTCTTTAGCGTTGAATTTCTCTGCAATATTGCAATTGCCGCGTTTGCGCGGCGTGGAGGGGGTGAATCACTGACTCTCCCCCTTGGCCTTGGGGAAGAAAAGCACCGCGATCGGAGCCACCGGCAGAAAGGGGAGAGGGGGATGCCGTCACCCAGTGCAGTCTCACCCCGGGTTGCCGCACCCCACACCGGGGCAGCCCCGGCTCCCCTCCCTCCCACCCGCCGCTTCTGCTGGGCTGGTGCAGAAGGAGGGAGGGAGAAAAAGCCAGATTTCAGGTGGAAGCCTACCTGCCGGCCGCGTCCGCTGTCCTTCAGCCTGCCAGGAGCTGTGCCAGAGCCTCTCGCCTCCGTGGATGAGACCAGGGAGGGCTGAACACGCCGTGCAACAGCTGGGAGAGGGGCTGTGCCGGCGGCAGTGCTCGGTGCCGCTCCAGGACCCCCCAGGTGAGGCTGGAGGGAGCAGCACCGGCCCCAGCTGCGGTGACACGGGACCGTGGTGCCACCGGGACCACGGCGGCCCTGGGAGCGAGAGCCGACCCCAAAGGGGTGCACTGGCAACAAGCACCCGCCTGCCTCCTTGGCTGCTTTTATGTGGGGTGGAAAGGCATGACCCAGAGGGATCTGTTACACATTAATGACGCATATTAGAGACTATTGTATTCTCCAGCAGTATCTGCTAATGTACTGTAATTGGTACTGATGAAGAAATGTTAATGCCACAGTATTAATTCATGCTAGATTAAAATTTAATTTGAATTATCTGCACCATCGTGTGTCAAGCTGTCTGCATTCCTCGGCTGCACCGCACGTTGGCTCTGTGCAGCCCTAAAGCGCGTCACCTCAACGCTCCCTGGCAAAGTGGTGGGCACCGGGGCAGGCAGATGCCCAGGATGGGGACAGGCACGGCAGGACCTCAGCCAGTCCTCGCCGCTGAGACGCAGCGGTGGTCCCTTATTGCCTCACTGCCACCGAGACAGCACCGATGGCTGAGGACTCGCCAGCCGCGCAGGTAGGTGCCAGCTGCAGCGCCGAGGGGAACAAAGCTCCCAGGAAAAACCGCCGGCTGCTTCCAAGCAGCCCCACTGGGAAAACATTTTCCTCCACTTTTCCCACCTGCTTCCCCTCCCTTGCCCCTGCCGCGCTCCTCTGCTGCCGGCAGCCCCGTGCCCTGCTGCCGCTGAAGAACCAGGGACTTCATGGCACTCAGGGGAGCTGCAGCTCTCCGGGGCTCAGTGGGACCAAGGACGCTCCATGCCCGAGCGCTCCAGGACATCCCTCTGCAAACGTACCTTGTCCAGGCGGTGCCACAAATGCTCCCCCCAGTGCTCCGCCAGCTCCTGCGGCGAGGAGGGGACTGGCAAAACTGGGGCAGGAAAAGGGGAGAAAAACCAAAGGGCTTTGGAAAAAAAGCCGAAAGAAGCACACAAAGGGAGGAAGAAGAAAAGCAGAGTGAGAGCTTGATCCCATGTTACCTGGAGGAGCCCTGAGGCTCCGGAGCCATCCCTCCTGCAGAAACGCCTCGACAGGATCGTGGCAGCGTCTGGCAATGCCAGCGGTGGGTCCCGGCTGCCGCAGCCACCCTCAGCATGTCCTACCTGCGTCAGGCATCTGCCGGGGTCCCCTCCTCCTGTCCCGTTTCCACTCCAGTTTTTGGTACCAAGGTTTTGCTCGTGAGCAGAGAAGCCCCGAGCTGTGTCCGTGCACCCCGGGGGGCAGTTACAGACTCAGTGGCCCACAGAGGGACGGGGAATCGGGACTGTGTGTGCCAGGCGGCACAGAGACTGACCCTCCCCACCATGATTAACCTGTGCTTATTTCTAGACAGGGTTGTGAACGGCTCTCCCAGGCTGAGCAGGTCTCTCCTCCCACACAGGTCTAACTCAGGCAGGGTAGGACCCTGCAAAGATTTCTGGCGGAGAAGAAGAATCACCTTCCAGCCGTTCTTTTCCTCACCTCGAAAACTCACCTGGAAACGCCTTGAGGACAGATCTTCTCAAAAAAGCCGATGACTTTTGGAACGGAATCGCAGCAACCCCCAGCCCTGCGGCCGCTGCTTGAGCCAAGTGGAGGGGAGACAGAACCCCCCCCATCACCCTCTCCCCCCGCTCCCTTTGCCCCTCTGAGCCCCAGGCGCCCCTGCCACAAGGGTGGCAAACATGGTGTTGGCGTCAAAACGAATCCCAGCAAAGCTCTGGATAGCGGTTCACGGGCTGTGAAGCTGCTCAAGGGACAAGAGGAGCACCTGTGGCCAGGCAGGACCTCCTCTAAATAACGCAACAAGCCCAGCCGTGAGCCGCGCTCAGCACCGTGGCTCAGGGGGTGCTTTTAAAGAGAGTCACTCCTTGGTGAGCTGGAGCGATACCCCAGCTGCGCCCACGCGATGGGAGCAGGATGACGACCCCAGCAGCCCTACCTGCCGCTGCTCCCCGTCCCGCCGAACACCCGCTTCCCCGAGTCAGGACGGGTCCTGGGTGGTGGGTGTCCCTCTGTGGGTGTCAGGCTGAGCCGGTCATCGGTGGCGGTGGCAAGGCCACGCTGGCTGGTGGCTCCGTAGCAGTGCCCGGGGTGCCCACCGGACTCGTCGCCCGCTGGCTCCCCACCCCGCTTTTATGGCCACGGAGTCTCCTCCTGCAGCGGGGCCCGGCTGCGTTCAGCGCCGCGGAGCCAATCGGGGCGAGGGAAGCTGTGAATAATCAGCCCCGCAGCATCCTCGCCACCTCCCGAGCAGGCTCTCCCGCCGTGCCGGGGCCTCCCTGCAGCCCCCTGGCCACCCTGGGGACCGGGGTGCACATCCCGCCGCTGCACCATCACCGACTGCATCCCTCGGGAACCCCCGACAGCTGCGGTCCGCGGGGACAAAATGCTTGCCCCAAACACGGGAGGTGGCAGCGCACTAGGATGGGGTCCATATCCCCCCCAGCTGCGTGCCGGAGGAGTTTGGCTGCTGGGGGTGTGAATGTCCCCTGGGCACCAAATTCAAATCCTGCTCAAGAAGGAAGGGGGGGGGGGTGTGTGGTGAAGCCCCGACCCCCCCACCCCGCTCCCCAGGCTGGGGAGAGGCACCGTCCTCGTGCCGATGCCGGGGAGATCAATGAGCAAGAGGGTCTTCACACCCCAGGAAAGGCTGGTCCCCCCCCCAACCCACCCAGCCTGGCTGCGGTTGGGCAGCAAAGCCCTCGCAGGGAAACCCCCCCACCTCCACACCGAAGGGGCTCGGATCCATCAGACTTCCCCCCCCTACCCTCTCCCCGTCCCCCCTCCTCCTTGAGGACAAACTTAAAGAGCTGAGCCAAAGGGGCAGGGGAGCGGGGTGGGGGGGCAGAGACTCCCCCCACCCTCCCCATTCAGCCCTGAGTCCTGTTCACACATTTCCAAGCCCGATTTGGGGGTGAAAGGGTGCAGCGCTGGGAAATGCCAGCGCACCCCCCCCCGAGCCCACGCACCACCGTCCCCCTGCACCGTGTCCCAACAGAGGTGCGGGGCTGGGGGGGTCCGGGGCACAGACCCCTCGGGGTCAGGCCAGCCTGTCCCATCCCCTGCAGCCCCGGTGGGTGACAGCGCATCCCACACGCTGCCGGCAGCGCAGCCCGTCCTCTCGTCTTGAAGACGGAGCTATTTTTATCGGAGCTCAAGAGGGATGTTTCCCAGCAACCTGCCTTTCTCCCCGGCTCGAACACCAGCTGCCGGACCCGGTGCCCCCCGCTCAGCCCTCCCAGTGCCGGCGAGGGGCACGGGGGCCATTGGCATGGCCGGGACCCTCCACGGGGCACCCAGCAGACGCAACAGGGCAAGCAGGGCAGCCTGTGCCAGCTGCCTGTGGTCCCCCGTCCCCAAGGTTGGTGGCCGCCTCCACTAGCACCCACATTTGGGGTGCCAGGCTCTGCTCCCCGGAAAGCTCGTGGGACCCCACGGCTTTTGCTCGGAGGTGGATTTTGGCTCACCTGGGCTGGGGCTGCACGGGCACGGAGGGACTGAGGGAGCGGGGCTGAGGAGAGGGCAGGGCATCCTGCATCTCCCCAGGGCCAACGAAGGAGATGTCTCCTGCGGGACCCATCCAGGAGGCAGCAGTGCTGTGGCAAGGGGGGACGGAGGCTCAGGCCCCGTGGGGGCACAGGCAGAGGACAGCCATGGCCCCCCCTCACTGCGGTGTGCTGGGCTGTGCAGGCACAGAACAAAGCCGAGGAGAACAAAACGAAGCTGCAAACCACCACAGATGCTGCAGGCATCCCCTGGGCAGGTTTAACCCTTGCTGCCGGCACCAGCAGTCCTGTGGGCACCTCAGACTCAGTGGGGAGGAGCATTTCTTACACCAAAACCATTCTTTCTATCAAATAGCCCTCCCAAACCCTGAAGTCCATCCCTAAAGCCCGACCTCCCTGGTTCAACCTGCTGTCATGCAGGCAAATGGCTCCGTCCAGGAGCCGTGACATGTCTCCAGGTGAGAGCAACGGCATCGCCCCAAAGGCCGGTGCCTGCCCGGGGGACACGGGGCACCGAGAGGAGTGGGGTGGCCAAGGCTGTCGTCAGCTCCCCACCCCAAAAGCAGACCTGCTTGCAGCACCCCCCTGGAGCCCAACGGCCCGGGGTGCAGCTGCCTCCCCGTGCAGGGTAATTGCACCGGAGGGAGATGTGCTTCTGGAGACAGAACAAACCCCACAGGCACAGAGAAAAAAAGTCGTTTGTAATAAGGTTCCTTCCTCGGGGCTGATTCTTTTTGCTCTGGGAGGGAGGTCGAGATACTCCTGTCCCTGGAGCAGAGTCGTCTTATTTTCAATATGTGCCACAGATGTGCTGAGCCAGGTGAGAAGGTCATCCTGGGGCTGGTCACAGTCCAAGCAGGCACGGGGGGGGGGGGGGGGGGGGTGACAGCGTCCCCCCCGGGAGAGGAGCTGGGAGCGAGCCCACCCACCAGCAACTTTAATTAATATTCATCTGCCGTTTCCTAATGGGAAACTGTCTCTGAGTCACACTGACATTTCCCTGGGACAATGGTAATTAAGCACCTGGGTAAGAGAAATGTGCAGTAATAGAAAAGTTAAGTTTTCTTAACTACATAAGTGAAAAGCAGGTTTGGCGAGGAGGGGAACGAGCGTGCGTACCAGGCTCCCGCGAAAGCAAGTGGGAGTTAATGGCAGATAACGTCACCCGCGACAGTGGCACAGCTCTGCCCTGACGCCCCCAGCCCGGACACGGCACCTCCGGCTCTGCTGCCATGAGGGTGTCCCGCTCCCTGTCCTGAGATGGGGATAAGTTGTCCCCACAGGCAGGACGAGCTCTGCCGGCCACCTGGGCTGTCCTCAAGCAGTGGGACCGTAACTCAGTGCTGCCAGCGGGAGCATCCCATGTTAAGGCAGTTACTCCTCTGTGGTTCCTCCAGCACCATCAGCTTTACCCTATTCAGTGGGACAGGGCTTTTTCAGAAAATCCTAAAATACTCAGTCTCCCACCCGGCCCTAAAGTGACACCACGCTGCTGCGGGCAGGGCAGGAGGTGGCTTTTTCGCAGGCAGATGTGGGCATGGGGCAGAGAGAGCTGCCTGCAGCTGCTGGCCTGAGGGTTGAGGGATGCGCTGGATCCATTTCATGGGTCATGAGTGACCCCGACAGCTCCGTGGGGAGAATTTGGGGGGGGTTAAGCTCAGGGGTCCACTCCCAACCACCCGCAGGAGCCGTGCAACCTCTGATTGACCATGATAGCACTGGAGTGAACCTCCGGTGGCTGAATCCACACGATCTGGAAGCAGATGCCAGGCGGGCAGCGCGGAGCACGGGGAGGTCACTGCTGTGGGGGATGCGGCAGTGGGCACAACAGCAGCGTGGGACCGGGAGCCGATTCAGCCCCTGTCTGCGTGACACAGAGGTGGATCACCGTGCAGCCCAGGCAGGCACACGTGCGGGCACTCGGTGACCTCCCTGCGTGGGCAGGAGCACAAGTGGCTACTCGACACCTGTAGAAAAAGCAAAGCCCATGTAAACACAGCAAGTCACGCTGCTGCCATTGTCCCTGCTGCCGGCACACGCCACACCAGGCTGCCGAGTGGCACTGGGAGCATGGGGCTGCGGCATGGCCCCCTCATCCCCCGGCCCAGGAGGTGAAGTGGCTCCATTTAAAAGCAAATCGAGTTCATACTACTTACAGGAGCTGCAGCCCGCACCGCGTCGCCGTGCTGCTGAGGGTCAGCCCCGCTGTGGGAGCCATCACCCGCCCCACACGCTGGGCCCTGGGTGCTGGTGGCTCCGGGGGTCTCAATCCCGTCCTGGGGGAGGGGACACCAGCATGATGCAGCCCGGAGCTGCTGTGGGCTGCGTGATCGGAAAGGCACATGCCTCAGAAATGAGTCAAGAAACCAGTAATTTTTCAAGCTCTTCTGAAAACTGGCTCTGCAGGCGCTTTCCTTGACCGTCGGCAGAGTGCCTGCCACAAACGTCACCCGTGCAGGGGGCAGGAAAACGCAGGGAGAAGCGGCTGGAAAAAAACCTATTATGGGGTTTTATCACCATTCTCCCCCCTCCCAGCCAACAGGGAGCCATATGGCAGCGTGTGGAGCCCCAAAACACCGGGGCCACCAGCTGCCCACCCCCAGCAGCACCAGGCCCCGGCAGCCCAGTGCCAGGATTAGCCCCCCCCCCCCCACCGCCCAGGGTGGACGGATGCTCGTGAAGTCCCCAGCCGGGGGGTCGAAGAGTAGTTTGGGGACAGTGTGTGGGACAGGGACGCCTGCGTGGGGACACAGCCACACCACCTGCAGGATAGATGCGGCCAAACCAGCCCCACGGGGAGCCAGGACCCAAATCACAGGGGACACGGCCATCCTGGGGGGACATACCGCAGCCCCCGGGGGCTCCCACCCGGCCCCCGTCGCCCCTCAGGATCCCGACACACAGCAGTCGCGGTGCCCCACGTTTGGTGACCCATTTCCCATCCCACGGGCGACCCCCCCCGGGATCTCAGCAACTTTCCTGGGAACTTCCAGCTGGAACCCCCCGGTGAGACCCGGGGGCGGGGGGTGTCGCAGCGTCCCCGGCAGAGTGAGTGCAGCGCCCGGGATGGACCCCCGAACGCCGCCGGTGCTCTCAAACCGCCCCCGAGCCCCGAGGCCCGCACCCCCCCTTCCCGGTGCGGCTGCGCAGCCCCGGTGCACCGACCCCCTGGCACGGCACAGCCGCCGCCAAGGCACCGGCTGCCTTCTCCCGTTGCACGGCCCCCGGGGCACCACCCCCCGCCGGTGCACCGACCGTCCCGGTGCGGTGGGGTGGTGAGGGGGTGGGGGTGGGGCGGATCATCCCCGCCGTTACATAAGGGGTTACGTCAGGGCGCGCGGCCCCGCTCTTATCCCGCCCCGCCCGTTCACGCCGCCGCCGCCGCGCAGCGCCCGGTCCGGAGCCCCCGCCTCCACCGCGCCCCAGGTGAGCGCCGTGAGCCGGGACCGCGCCGCGCCGCCTCCGCTAAGCCGTGACGTGTCCGGCGGAGAGGGGACGGGTCAGACCGGGCCCAGCCGGGGCGGCGGCGGCACATCGCGGCCGCCCGGATGACCGCCCTGTTTACACCGGGGCGGCGCGTACCACGCCGTCGGCGGGGGGGAGGGGGGGCGTGGGGGCCAGCCGCCGCGCTGACACCCACCCCCCCCACCGCGCTGAGGCGCCCCGGCGGCACGGCTCCCCGGCTACCGGGTAGGAGCTGAGAGAACCGAACCGCCGCCTCATCCACCCGCCCCGCCGCTGGGGGGAGGCCGGCGCCCGCCGCGGCGCCCTCTGCCTTCCCCCCTCCACCCCCCCGCTACCTTCGTGGTTCATCCCGCCCCGCCGTGATTGGCCGAACGCTTAAAGGGGCAGGCAGGGCGCGCTTTTCCGCCCTCCGACGCGGCGGCGCGTGCCCCCTCGCCCGCGCGGCGCTCCCCGGCTCCGCGCTCCGCGGGGCGGGCGGGGGGGGGGGGCGGCGGGCGGCGGCGGCGGCGGCGGGCGCCATGGAGCCGGCGGACGGCGGCCGCCGCGGGACACAAAGGGCGACGCGGCGGCGGGCGGCGCGGCGGGGCCCTATGGTGGCGGCGGGGCCCGGCCCGGTTATCGGTGGTGGTGGTGGTAGCGACGGCGACGGGGCTCCGCGGTACAGCCTGCTGGCCGAGATCGGCCGCGGGGCCTACGGCGTGGTGTACGAGGCGGTGTCGGGCCGTAGCGGCGCCCGCTTGGCGGTGAAACGGATTCGTTGCGACGCCCCCGAGAACGTAGAGCTGGCGCTGGCGGAGTTCTGGGCCCTGACCAGCCTCCGGCGGCAGCACCCCAATGTGGTGCGCTTCGAGGAGTGCGTCCTGCAGCGGCACGGCCTGGGGCAGCGCATGAGCCACGGCAACAAGCGCAGCCAGCTCTACCTGCGCCTCGTCGAGACCTCCCTCAAAGGTACCCGGCACCCCCCCCCCCTCCCCGGGCCACCCCCCCCAGCGTCATCCTCCCTTGATGCCCCTCACCCCCAGGGGCCTCCTGCCCGCCCCGATATCGTTCCCCCCCCAGGAGGACCCTGGGTCTGACACACACACACACACCCCCCGCTGTCATTGATGTTCCCATACCAGGTAACCTCTGGGATATACCCCTGGTGCTGCCTGCCTTCCCCCAGGGCACCCCCACCCTGGGCAACCCCCTTGACCCTCCCCCAGCATCACCCCATTGTTCAAATCCCTCCTTGGCATCACCTGCCCTCAGAGGAGCACTCAATGTCCCCCCCCTACCTCTCACAACACTCCTCCCTCCATCTTAACTCACCACTTTTTGCAGTTTAACCATCTCTGGGCTCCCCCCACTGCACCCCTGGTTGTTCCAGTCTCCTCTGTCACCCCTGCCAGCCCTGGGGTCCCTCTGCACTGCAGTGGTACCTGCCCCAGGCGTGCTCCCTGCTGCTCCCATCACCCTCCTTGTCCTGTCCCTGCAGGGCTCTCCCACAGCGTCCCTCTGCTGCCCCAGCACCCCTCTTTGCTGCCACCCACTCCAAGCACCCTCCAGGGATCCCTGCACAGTATCACCGGGCCTGGGCCCTGTGTGTCCCCTCCACTCTCTCCCCTTCCTCTGTGTGCTGCTCCCAGGGACACCCTTCCCCTCCCCGTGGGGTCCCTCCCTGCGTCCTGCACCTCTGCAGCACCCCAGCCCTGTGCCCCTCCTCTTGAGGGACCCCATTGTCACCTGCAGGCTCAGACCCAGCCCTGGGGAGCATCCCTGTGTGCTGCCTGCAGCCCTCCCCTGCACCCCTCTGCCAGCACTTTCCTCCTCCATTATACCCCCCCGGGGGCTCCCTCTGTTACCCTGACCTGTGCCACAGCCCATGCATGTCCCTTGGGGAGTTTCACCTGTCTTTGCCCTGGTCACGCCAAGGGGACATCTCTGCCTGATGCAGTCCCATCTCTTCTGAGCAGCCCAAGGCTGCAGCCTGTTACAGTGCCCTGCCTGTTTGCTCGAGGTCTTACAGCTTTGGGACCGTTCTTTGTGCTCTCCTGTCCCTGTGTTGCCCCCTCCCCCCCCAGTGCTGGCTCTATGGGGATAGCCCTGGAGGCACCAGTGCCTGTAGCCTGGGGTGACACCCCCTTCTTCCCCTGGGGTCCCTCAGCAGCATCATGGAGCTGTCAGGGGTCACCTTCTTCTGCCACAGTCAATGACTGTGATGGTGACATCTCCAAAATGCTCCCTCCCTCCCTCTGCTCTCTTGGCCGCTTGTCAGACCCAGCTCTGCCAATGTGCAGTGAAGATGTGGAAAAATACCAGAGCCCTGTATCCTCGATGCCCCCGTGCCCCCCAGCCTGCCGCAGCCAGAGCCAGCTCACCCCAACCCCTCCCTTCCCCTGACCTGTGTGCCAGGACTCCCCAGCTCTCCTTGGGGAGCTCAGTCTCCCCATTCTCCCCCAGTGGAGGAGGCAGCCTCCAAAGCCTGTGCCGGGCACGGACTTCACACAAGGCTGCCGAAACCTGAGCAAACCTCTGGCTCTCAGATTGCCCCTGTCCCCTCTGCACTCCTGAGGGGACATGTCCAGACCTGATCCTGCTCTCCCTTCAGACTCCACACACAACCATCCAAGGGAGCCTCCCCAAGAAGGGCAGTGTCCTAATTTCTGTATAGCCTGGGTGCTTCCTTCGTGTGCTCTCGTGGGCATGATTCCCTGGGAGAGGAGCCAGCTCTTCCCTTCGGGTGCGTGTCCAGCCGTAGCAAGTCAAGCTTTCTGGCAGATATGGGGGTTTCCTGCCCTGCCCTTTGTCATCTTACACACCCCAAGAAGAGGTGGCACGGCCTGGGGAAAGCTCTTGGGTAGCTATAGGTGCGCTCTGTCTCTAGGTGGGGAGAGAGCTCCCCGACTTCCCTGCCGTGGGGAGGGCTTTGCTTGCCCCAGTCCTGCTGCAGCCCTCTGAAGAGGGGAGCAGAGTTGGGCTTTTCATCCTGAGGCCGAAGAGCAGCAGTTTCACTCCTCAAACCAGTGTGCATTCTCCCCTCCATCCACCTTCCCCCTGACTGCTCTCTGGGCTGTGTTGTGCTGGCCACAGGCTCGGGCAGAGGCTGTGCTCGCTGCCTTCCCAAGCTTTGGGTCTGATAAGGCACTGATAAATTTTTTCGAAACAAAAGCTAGAGCTACATGAGCCTCCCAGGTCCGCTGGCTCTCCTTCCCTGTCTGCAGTGCATGGAGCCACTGGGCTTGTTGCTCCAGCCGAGGTAGCCAGCACGTAGCTGTGCTGCCGTGCCATTCTGCACGACCGCAGCTGGGCTATTTACGGGGCTGCACAGATGCTGTGCCAACGCGCCGGGGCTCAGGGCACGGGGGGCGGATTAGTCGGAGACTTTCTGAATTGGGAGCACAACTGTCGGGATACTGGGTGATGTCGGGTCTCAGCTACAGTGCGGAGCCTGAACCTTCATCATTTTAATGAGATGTGGAATAATAAATTTAAGGGCAGAGTATAAAAAGGAAGCTGAAAGCCCAGCGCTGAGCCTGGAAGAGAGGCATGTACTTGAGCAATGTGCCTGATGCCCCGATACACGGACACCTTTGGGGCTTGTGCACAGCCACGTGCCCCTCTTGTTGTTCCTAACCCACAGCAGAGATAGAGCTGCCTTAAGTGAACCTGTATAGGGTGCCGCTTCCTAGCGTGTCACCCGTGGGGCCACTGATTCGCTACCGGTGCTCAACCACGCTCGGAGGCTGTCCATGGGTGTTACCATCAGTCCAAGCACCCGGGCTTCATGCTGCTGGTTCTCATATCTCTGGCACAGCCTCTTTGCACAGAGGGAGTCGGAGGTTACACGTGGCAGTGGGATGCTGGTTCTGCTGTCATTAGATTTTTTTTTTTTTTTTTTTTTTCCCCCCCCAGTGATGGTAAGCAAATTAGCAAACTGTTAATGAGCTCCCAGGATAGGTGATGGGAGAGCTGCTGGAGGTTCAGAGAGGTTAGCGTGTGCCGTCCTGTGTTTGGGCAGGGAGCACATGGGGATGCTCGCTTCCTGATGGAGAACAGGTCTGGCCTGTCATCTGCATCTCTTCAGCTCTTGGCTGCTTGACTTCAGTTTGCGAACATCTCATCTTTAGGAAGCGGCTTGCCAGCTCTTTATGTTTAAAGCTGTTTGTTTTGAAGGCAGGAAGATGATTTAACAACTAAAACACTTTCAGATTATAGAAAGAAAATGAGGAAATATTACTCTTGGCTTAAGCCTCTCCTAGCAGCACTCCACCCAAAGCGAGGTGCGTGGTGCGAGCAGCTACCGCTGGCTCAGCGGTGTCTTCCCTGTGCCTGCTGACATCCAGGGGCCAATTTTTAAATTGGAGGCTTCATTATGCTAAAATCAAACCTTGGCTTGCTGGTGCCAGCAGGTCCTTGCTGCTGACAAGCCGGTGTTTGAGCCGATTCCCTGTGGGAAGGGGGCTGTCGGCAGCGCTGCCGTGTGAATGCTCTCGCCCTCCCACCTGCGTGCCCTGGCTTGGTGCTTCAGGCCACGTGTGGGCACGGGGTGCTGCTGTGGTCCCTGACATGGTGCAGTTCCTGGCTGAGAAAAGCCAAACCCTCCTACTCCCCGTGTCGGGGCTGCATGGATGCTGAGGGGACCGGGAAGGCAAAGCCCTGTGCCCCGCTGCGCTGGGGTTTAGCAATCCAAAGTGGCAGCGGTGGTGTGAGCTGGGGCTGTCCTGGCTGTGCAAAGGTCTCTGCTCCCGGGACGAGTGGGCTCTGCTTCCGTTTCCGTGCTGTCACACTAGTCGCACCAAAGGCTGGCTCGCACCAGAGAAGCTGCTTTTCCTCCTTGATGTTTCGATCTCCAGAGCCAAGCTGTCCTGCTCCCAGTTGGCCTTTGGGCTCACATGCTGAGTCCCCCTTCGGCGCTTCAGGTGTCTCATTTGGCCCCTCAAAGTGCACCCAGTGCCCCATGTCTCCATCCTGTTCACGGTCTCTCCCATCCCCCAGACCTAACCTTCATCTTCTGCTGAGGGCAGGGAGGTGCAGCCAAATCTTTCTGTTGTGCAGACTTTCATTTCCATAGCAGTAGCCATGGATACAGACTGTTTGTGCAAATAACCAATATTCCCACCCACACCGATTACTGGCCATCGCAGGCACAGGCGCCGGGCAGCCCAGGGCTTGGTGTCCATGGCAGTCGTTGGCTTTACCTGCTGCTGGAAGTTTGCTTTCCCAGATGCTCTCTAGGGCTTTGCTACAACAAAACCCAACTTTGTTAAATGGGTGGAGTTATTTAACTGCTTTCAAAACACTTGGATTCGTCTGTGTGACTTGTTAACTGTGGCAGAAGTGAGTGGTGTCCTCCAGCTTCTCCTTTATGGTGCTTGAAGGTTAAAAAAAAAAACCCCAAAAACTAGTTTCTAGAGCAAAACGATGCCCTGGTTGTGTGTGCAGGCTCTGCCTGTCACCTGGGTGCTCTGTGCAGGTGATTTGCATCCCGCATGCAGGATGCAGCAGGTTTTGCATCCTGGCATCAGCTAACAGGGCTGGGTCTGCTGCCGGCGCTCACCAGGGCATCTTGGCGTCGCGTCGCCAAGGATCCTATCGCTGTTAGCTGATACGATGCTGTTGCATTTCTGCACGTGTCTGGTTTTATGCGCAAGAGAGCGATATGCCTTGGCAGGGGGGTTGTGGAGTAAAACCTAGATGCAATGAATTGGACCTGAGATGCTCTGAGCTTGAAGAGCTCAATGAGATGTCTGGTGAAGGAGGAAGCTGTTAGGAGCATAATATTAAGTAGCAGCACTAACGAGCGAGGCAACAGTTATATTCATAAGTGTCGCTGAGATTGCACTTAAACGTTTCCTACTTGGGCCTCCAATTTCTTCTCTTTAAAGACTTGTTGGCACTTAAGGAAAGCTGTATGAAGTGGCAGAGCTCCCCTAGCACAAACACAACACTTAAACGCACAAATTTTAGCCTAAGAGGAGTCAGCATGCTGCAAAGCAGCGACACTGGTGTGACTGCTATTAGCAAGGCTGCACTGGCACAGCGTTAAGGGGTGTGATTTACTCCCCGCTTGCAGTTCTACTAGTAAAGCGTAAGGTATAAGCCAGACTTTGCATCCTGCGGCAGAGCTCAGGTGGGAGAGCTGGCATTCATGTAGAACTGTTTGGTTTGTTTTTTTTTCCACGTAGACTTGCTGCTAATTGTGCTTATAGTGTCTGCTGCTTTGGCTTTCAGAGCCTGGGGAGAATTGTCTGACGGTAGCGCAGGAAAATAACCCTCCACTTCCAAGTTCCCTGCAAGCACCCAAGAAGATGTCTGCTCGGTCTCACTCGCAACGCCTGCACTTTGCTGCCAGCAGGTCCCTGAGCGGGCTCCCAGGCACTGGGCTCAGATAAACGTGGTGCTGGTGTGTGACACTCAACAGGATCCTAAAGCACTTGAAGCCACAGCAGTGCCAGCATCACTGCTGGTACCCCATGGTGCGATGGGTCCCGGTCACATTCTTAAGGCCTTTACTGTCCGCATAAACCATACCCCTTCTTTGCCCGTGCTGAGTTAGTGTGGACATTCTGTAACGTGTCTGAAAAACCCACTCTTTCTTTTGTCCTTTTTGGTTAGGTGAGAGGATCCTGGGCTACGCGGAGGAGCCTTGCTATCTCTGGTTCGTCATGGAGTTCTGTGAGGGGGGAGACCTCAACCAGTATGTGCTCTCACGAAGACCCGACCCAGCGACAAACAAGAGCTTCATGCTGCAGCTGACCAGCGCCATTGCCTTCCTGCACAAGAACCATATTGTCCACCGGGACCTGAAACCAGACAACATCCTGATAACCGAGAAGTCTGGCACCCCGGTTCTCAAGGTGGCCGACTTCGGGCTGAGTAAAGTCTGCGCGGGCCTGACTGCTCGGGGCAAGGAGGGTGCGCATGAGAACAAAAATGTGAATGTGAACAAGTACTGGCTGTCTTCGGCTTGCGGCTCCGATTTCTACATGGCGCCCGAAGTCTGGGAGGGACACTACACCGCCAAGGCTGACATCTTCGCCCTCGGCATCATCATCTGGGCCATGATTGAGAGGATAACTTTCATCGACGCGGAGACCAAGAAGGAGCTGCTGGGGACCTACATCAAACAGGGGACTGAGATTGTGCCTGTTGGGGAAGCGCTGCTAGAAAACCCAAAGATGGAGCTGCACATCCCTCAGAAACGCAGGACTTCCATGTCTGAGGGGATCAAGCAGCTCTTGAAAGACATGTTGGCTGCTAACCCACAGGATCGACCTGATGCCTTTGAGCTTGAAACCAGAATGGACCAGGTTACATGTGCTGCTTAAATTCAGGGCAGGGCACTGCTGTGCTTTACCGCTGGTAAGTGATCTGCAGTTTTTGTATTATTCTGCCTGCTGTACCAGCCTGATAACGCA
This sequence comes from Vanellus vanellus, assembly GCF_965231255.1. NCBI lineage: Eukaryota > Metazoa > Chordata > Aves > Charadriiformes > Charadriidae > Vanellus > Vanellus vanellus. The sequence goes on from NC_138920.1 coordinate 13,993,385, forward strand.
CTTTGTAATGACACAAAGGAGTCTTTTATGTTCCCAGAGCTATTTCTATAGTGATTCATCAGAACACTGCTTCGTAATTTTTATTTTTGCAGTAGACTAGGTGGAAAAAAAAGTAGAGGTGGGAAACAGAATTAGCAGCTGCAGGTCCTGCTGCTGCCCAAAGCCCCAGCAGAACTGGCAGGGCTGGGCAGGAGCCCTGCTCCTCCGAGGTCCTGGCCAGTGGCTGAGACAGGCTGGTGCATGGTGGAGAGACCCACGAGCACCCTCTGACATCAGCTTTGGGTCTGTCCGTCTCTCCTCTGACATCAGCTTTGGGTCTGTCCGTCTCTCCCAGGGGCAGGGAAGGAGCTGCCAGTTCTGCCTCCTCTGCTGCATGGGGTAATGTCTGTGGTCGGTGCTGAGAGCGCCTCGCTGTCTAGCACAGTCCCCTTCCCCTCTGAGACTCAGGCGGGACACCTCGGGGCTCGCTGAGCGGGCACCGCGTGGAGTGGCAGGTCCGTCTCAGCGCAGACAAAGCTGTTTCCTTTGCTTTCACCTACAAGGCACGTGGGTCCGTCTCGTTTCGTTTCCTTGCTAAAGGCAGGACTTCCCTTTGGTGTGAACTGCAGTTTCCCAAACCCAGTAGGACGCTTTGGTCTCCAGCATCTGAGGTTTTAGACCCGTGTCTGCTCAGGAAGGAAGCTTACAAAAACAGTTGTGCTCAGACTGAGCTCAGCTCAAGCAGAGTCCCCTCCCTTCTCCCCCCAGCTTGGTTCCTAAATACTCTCAAGCTCAGAGGTCCCAGTTCTGCGGCCTGGGTGGTCACACGTGGTCTGGAAGAACCCCCAGGGACATTGGGTAGTTTGTGGTGTCATTAACCAGTGACACCGAAGGACTGGGAGGCGTTGCCTGCATGGCAAAGCTGTCTGTAAACAGGAGCTGTTACTAAGGTTTCTCTGGGCCAAACACTTCAATGAAACTGAAAAATTACAGATTACGAGGGGTGAGGCTGATGTCTTCCCAGCCCAGGTTCTTTCTCAAGCTCCTGCAGCACTGCCTGACCGGGGCTGGTCACAGGAGACCTCTGAACGCCTGTCATGGTCAGGCGCTGGCATTGCAGCCCTTCCCTCACCCCGAAGCAGGCAGACCCTGCTGGACCAGAGCAGACCACAGGTACAAGAGAGCAGAGGGGGATGAACCGGCTGCTCTTAACTGGCAAACACCCGGCCGTGAGCCCTGCAGCCGACGGCTGCGTGCCTGGCCCTCTCCCCAGCGCCACCTCCAGCACCAGGGTGGTGGGGAAGGTGGGGGGCAGGTTTTGCTTTAAAAAAAAAAAAAAAAACAAAACTTAATTGCTGCCCACCTGAGTGTTCCCGAGCTTACATAAAGCGATGTGCTGCCCATCCCCTCCCTGCGTGTGCGCCCAGGTAAGCTTTGCACTGTTTGCAGAGAAATAGGGATACAGGAATGGAAAGGCCCATGGGGTAGGTCTAGTTCTGTCACTGCTTGTTTGTCCAAACTGGTCCACAAACCGTCCCCTCCGCACCCCAGCACAAAATATTTAACGCCCTTAAGATTTCCAGCGCAAGTAATTGATGCGACTGCTTCCGCCTGGGGCTGGGGCTCGTTACTGGTCCCAGTGCAAATGTGGGCTGGGGATTAGGGTGGGGGAGTGAATCTGCAGAAATGTGAGCCTTAAGATGGGTGTGATAAAATCCTGGGGCAAAAGCAGGGCACCCCACCTCCTGCCCCGGGGCGAGGTGTGGGTCCCCTCTGGCTGTTGGGAGCAGCTCTGCAGCGGGTCGGTGGGTCAGGTCGGGGTTTGCGGCCGCCATCTGCCATCGCTCTGTGCTGACACGATGCTGCTGCGTTATGCAACCCGTGCCCTCCGGGGAAAATTCATCCTGCGCAGATCTGCAGAATAGTACATGCAGGGATAACAAACACCGAGGGGACAGTCCTACCCCGGGGCTGTTTGCTTAAAACCCAGCTGCCTTCTGCAAATCCCCCCACCTCCATCCGTGGATGGAGCCAGCCGTGAGTCTGCACCGATCGGCTCCGTCCGTGACACAGCTGCAGCGGAGATGGATGCTCTTGTATAACGCAGCCTGGCATACATAGCGTGGCTGCTTGGCCCAGATAGGAGCCCGGCGCAGGCCATATGTTTGCTGCAAATCCCGAGCATTGCGCTGTGCAGCGGGGGAGCATTCCTCTGGCTTGTTTATGGGCCGGCAGAATATTTGGTGTGCTTTCCTATAGGGTTTTTTTTCTAATGCGTTGTGCATTTGTGCATTCAAATCAGCCTGCCTCTGGCTGTTAGTAAATGCAGACCTTAAATCGGAAACCGGCTTGAGAAGCTTAAAATGGGATTTAGAGCAGGGCCTGAATCTGAATTCTGCTCTCAGGTAATTTACGTTGACCGAGAAACTCGCGTAACCTCTTCCAACTTAATTGTGGCACTGGCACGTAACTTACAGGGCTGCTGGGTCATGCAGTGGGTTCCTCTTCCCCAGGACAGCTTCAGGCCCTGCTCAGCCTTGGTTCATGTCATAACCTGGAAGACTGTAACCCTCCCTGACCCAGGCAAGCAGATTTTTGCTTATTCTTTGGTATGCCACTGACCTCTTCTGATTTTGCTTCATGTCCCAGCAGCTCTGCCTTTAGTTCCGCTACAGATGCTGCACCCACCTGCCAGTTGGCAGCCTTCATGCTCTGTTACCCTTCTAAAATGTAGACATTAAATGTCAGTTCTCAGCCAGGAAAGTATTTCTGGCTTGGTTTCTGCTGGACACCAGGGTGTCTGGGGTGGAGACAAGCCTGCTTCTCTCCACACTCCCCTGCCCAGTGCTGCTGGTGGTCCCGGGGCGGTAGGTCCAGCAGAGGTGGGCAGCGTTTCCCTGGGCAAAACGAAGGTCTTCTCTTATTTGAATGCTGTGCTTCCCCACCTTCTACAGCAGGAGTTATCTAAAGCCGGAGATTGCTGTTCCCAAAAGCATGCCTTTTGGGCAGAGGACAAAAGCCTTTCTAGTACAATTTGGGAGTGGCTGGACTGTGCTGGGTACCTGCTGATCGCCTCTTGTTTGCCATGTGATAACCCAGCCCTGTGATTGCACCGCATGCTGAGGGGTATTTCACCCCTCCTTGTCAGGTCCAGGAGGTTGGGTTCGCTCTGCCCTCTCCTCCTTTCCTGCAACCTGAACATCTTTTTCTTTGCGTCTCTCCTCCTTTCCTGCAACCTGAACATCTTTTTCTTTGCGTGTCTTGTAGCTGCCCTCCGAGTTCCCCACGGCAGGCGAGGGGCCTCCGGTGGACCCCGCCTCAGTGGGACCCTCTAACGCTGGGGGTTTGCACGGTGTGGATTGAGCACTTCTTAGACAAGTCGTGAAGGAGCGAGGTCCAGCCAGAGCACGTGGCTGTTTGCAGCTCGCTGGAGTGGCACCAGTGCTCTTGGCTGCAGAAACAAGGGGGTTACAAGGGGAGCAAGCGGCAGCATCACCCACCACCTACAGATTTACATTTAAGAAACTTTGCCGCTTTAATTCACTTAGGACACCAAACTGCAGTGGTTGTGTTCGGTGTAGAAGGCAGCTTGTTCTGGTAGTGCATGTTCCGTGATATTTTCACTGTGTATAAAGCAGCAGGTCTGATTTTGGGGTGGATGCTGGAGGTGAATGGCAGGAGTCTGTGTGTGCGGTGCGGTGCAGAATGCAGCATCTCGGGGGCTCTGACAGCCAAGGCCAGCCTGGTTCACTCCAGCGCTCCTCATCTGTCACCGCTTTTGATCATTCCAGTTTCAGCTGGAAGTAACTGTTTGCATTTCCATTGTTCTCCTCTTTGCGTTTTCAAATTGCAATGGCAGCTGATGCTGAACAAACTCATCTGATTTCCCTGTGTGATGGTGTCTATCCCCGGCGAGAGCTCGCTGGTGCTGTGCCTCCTCCTGAGCACCGCTAATAAACTGCTGTCCTACGGGATTTCAGAGCTGGAGGGCAGGGGTCGGACACGCATCAGCGGTGTCTGTGATGGTGAGCTGTCAGCAAGCAGGGCTGTTGCATCGAGTTAGGTCTTGTCTGTTAGTAGCACTCAACTCAAACTTTATCGTGCGGTGAAAGTGCCGTGACCCGGCTGGCCAGGAACAGGTGAGCAAGTCAAGGAAAAGGGTAGCGGTTTTATTTCTGAATGTTGGGTTTGACTTCAGACTGGTTTCAGTGTGGTTTGTGACTCTTGGCATGGTCAAAACAAGCCACGGGACAGTAAAAGCAAGATTGGTTCCTCTTCTCAGCCATAGTGGCGGGTGCAGCATCACAGGGCCACCCCACGGAGTGGTGACATCTTTCTGGGTGGCGGTGATTCTACCTGGAAGAGAAGCAGGACCCTGAGGATGAACTGGATCCCGTCACCTCTGGCCAGATGTGTTAGCGTTTTCATTTGCTCAGCATCACCCTCCTGTCCTGGGGGAGGCCACTGTAGCTGGATTTAAGGGACCTCCCAAGGAGTGCGTCACAAGTATACGTATAGGGCATGAAGAAGAACTCAGGAGATAAAGCAGGCTCTCAGCCCCCTTCCCTTGTACCCTGTGTTCCCACGCAGCGGTAGATAATGTGATTAACACGAGAAGGTGCTGGGTTATCTCTCCTGCCCCTGCGCCAGGTCCTCTGCTACCACCCAGACCTCATTGCCACCTCCCATCTCTGCCGTGACCCACGCATTAATGTCATCTTCCTCAGGTGCTGGATGAGGACTCCATGGGCTGCTGGTTCATATCCTGCTGATGCCGAACGAACATTCGAGCTGATTAAAACTATAAGTGGCATCAGTGGAGGGATTAAAAGCTCTTGAACAAGCCCCTGAAACAACGTGCGTCAATGGAGTGAGCTCTCCTGTCTCAGAGCTGTGAGCTCGGGGCCGTTCGAGCAAGCGCCTGCCCTGAAAATGCTCCTACTCCAGGGAAGCACAAACAGAAACGCTGCCCTACTTGCTAATGAAGCTGCATCACAGGAGAAATCTTCCAGAAAATTCCTTGCGCGATTGCCCCTGACCTGATGTCCGGGTGCCTCTCGCAATTCTTGCCTTCTCAAGCTGAAAGGCTTTTTTTTTTTTCCTCTCTGATTGCAGCCCGCAAAGACGACATCTTCCTGTTAACCTCTCCTGAAAAGCAGCATGCCCATGGCCGCGGCCTCTGCTCTGAGCAGCAGAGGCCAGAGACAGCCTCTTCCTTTAGAAATGTGTTCCTCAGGCACGGATTTCTTTAACGAGATTTCCTAGGGCTAAGGGATTTAAGTAATTTGCTGGGCAGTGGCAGTTTTTCTTCAGCAGGTCTCTCCTGCTGCTCCATCGCTGTCGCTCGGTGTCTCCGCAGGGCCCCTTGCCTATTCCAGTGGGAGAGGATGTGGCTGTACCCCCCCAGTGTGGACCTGCCCCTGCTGAAGGGGGGAGCTAAATCCACTCCCCCAATTATTTTTTTTTCCATGTAACTGTCTGACCTCAGAGCTCAAGTTTGGGGGAAAAAAAATGAACTGCTGTTAACTCCTGGAAAATTCCCACCCGTGCGTAGCACGAGGGGTGATGAAGTGGGGCAGGGTCCTCCCCTTGGCTTGAAGGTTTGTGTGTGTTTCAGTGACTTCCAGCCCTGCGCCCCGCGGCAGGAGGAGCCAGTGGGCAGAGCTGACAGCCGTGGGGAGACCCCCAGGTCTTCATCAGGCGGGTGGGTCCCAGCTTTCAATGAACCATCACCGTCGTTTCCCAGCACAACCCCTGGCCTCAGCTCTGCTGGTCCCTCCCCTGAAGGCTGTGACATCCTGAATGATGAATTTCCAGTTCCCATCTCGTGCACATGTGCTGTTCCTGTGCTGGGACCAGCCCTGCTGCTGGATGGGGTGTCCACAGGGAATTTGCTGGGTTGCAAACAAACTGGGAGGAAACTGCTGGTGGCTTATGTGCAGAGTTGAGCGTTTCTGCATCCCTGAGTGAGGACAGGAGGTGCGGTGCCAGGGCTGTGGAGGGATCTGTGCCGCGTCCTTGGTGCTTCAGTGGCCGTGGGGGATGCTGTATGTTGGGGCTTTGGCTAGAGCAGGGACCGGTGCAGCAAAGATCTGCCTGTTCTTCCCTGAAATCCCTGGCACTGAGCATCCTCATCTCAAGTGCAGGATGTGGCGTGGCCGTGCTGCCAACCCGTCCTGCTCTGCTTTCAGTTGCACCGAAATGGATTTTAACTGCCTCTTGGCAGAGCCACTTGAGAAGTCTGAGCTGCTGCTGACGCACAGGGCGCGAGCGGTGCAGGGCGTCCTCGGTGTCACAGCTTGTTCCACCTTTCCTGGTGGAGGACCAGGAGCCAGCGCGCACGAGCGCATCACGTGGACCCTCAAGGCCGGGCTGTGCTGCGGTAACGCTCATCCTTGTTCCAGTCAGGCTGTCACTGCAGCGAGCCCTGCGGGATGGGGCAGTTATGGGCATGCGGGGCGATGCTTAACCCCCAGCCGACCCATCCCAGCTCAGCCCACGCACTGGGGCAGCTGGAAGCATACTGACCTTGGCAGCAGGCTTTGTGCGGGGCTGTCTGAATCACTGCGGAGAAAGAAACAACTGTAACCTGAGTCCGGACCCACAGCGCCTGGATCGGTAACAAAAGCACTGCGAAGTGGAGAGATGCGGCAACGCTCATCTCTGACTAACTGGAACCAGTGGGAAGGCTGTGGGATGGGGTGCCCTCTCCGCAGCGGTGTCCTCCAGCCCTTCCATCCAGCAGCCGGATGACTCCAGCACCAGTCTGGTTACTGTTGCACCTTCCTCCGGGTGCAGTTGTTCGTAAGCATTGCTGTTTGCAGTCATCGTTTGGGGCCGTGTAATGAGAAGGCGTGCACTCGTCTCGAGTTCTCTCAGACCCTCGAATGATGCTTTACTTAAGGCTTGGCAATGAAAGGAGAGGTGCAGCAAGCACACGGAACCAGCCATCCTGCTTGCTTTACCTCCCTGCAGTCTGGGTTGGGTGGCAGCGGGAGGGTTGGCAGGACGTTGTCTCAATGTAGTGACTGGGACAAAACCACGGACATACCTGACTTCTCTTTCTCCTTGTTTTTCTTTCAGGTTTATTTACCAGGGACCCATAATCTCCATTATTTCCGTGCAACGAGGGAAGGCAAAGATAAGGGAAGATGATGATGCAGAAGATCCCTGGTCTGCAGGATCTCTGGCAATGTGAAATCTTTGGGTGTTAGTTTGTTTTGTTGGGAAGAGGTGTTCTGGCGGTGCGGGAGGGGGCTGCAGGGGTCTGTAGAAGAGCACAAGCTGGCAGCCGTCACGCTCACAAGACTTTTGAACAAGATCCGGAGAGCAGAGCTGCCCTTGCCCAGTGCTCCCTGTGTCTCCTGTGCTGCTGTTTGACTCAAATGTTTCTAGAGAAGATCTGGTTCCGTAAGGAGGTGGGAATTGGCAGCCCGGCAGTGTGGTGTGCTGCCAGACACCAGCTCTGAGTCTGGCTGGGCACAACTTTGGGTATAAAGCTATTGCTTTTGCCTAGGGGAAATGGGAGCAAAATGATTGCTGGGTTTGCACCGGGAGTGCAGTGCTTTAGAAACAGTGAGTCTCTTGGACCACATGTTGCAAGCAGCTCAATAATTTCATAGCCAGGCAGCTTCTGAATCGGTGGATGCTGCCCAGGCTGTGAGCAGTTGACATTAGGATAGAGTAGTGTAAACAAGCCGGAAAGCCATTCAGCAAGGCAGGTCTGCGGCTGACGGGCAGACCTTCATTCTCCCCGTGCTGAATTTCACTAGTGACGTTTGTCACAGTCTTTCTATACTGGGGGGGCCCATAGGTACATTTTCAGGTGGACGTTGTCTGTGTACAAAAGAAACAGAAAGCAGTCCACTACTCTGAACCATTTAATGCCAAACTTCAGTTGTTAGGAACAATACTTGGGAGAGGAGGAGGTTTGGCCTAAATGGCTCCCAGGCTGGATTCTAGCCTCCTGCGAAACACTTTTCCCTGCTAGATAACTATCTTCAGGAAGCAAAAGGCAATGCTGCTGTTTAAGTTTGGTTACAGTACAGCTCAGGTAAGGAGATTGGAACCTCAGGCTGAGCAGGTAATACTCTATTTCCTTGCCTATATTTAGAGCAACACTAATATTCCAGGCTGACCCCGTGTTGATGGTCTTTAGACTTTGCTCACTGTAAATGCAATGTAAAGCACCAACTCTTCTCCACCCTGCAGGTTCTCAACCAACTAAAACATTTCTCGTCAGGCTAAATCACCCGGCAGTGCTCTGGGGAGCGGGCTGGTCTGACCCAGCATCGCTCACGAGCTGCCCACGTGCTCAGCCCTTACCGCAGCCGGGGCCACGGGCCGAGGAGGCTCCCTCCGACCTCCTTGTCCCCGGCTGTGGGAACTGCTCCTTGCCTGTGCGCAGGCTGCAGCTTTCCTGGGTCGTCACTGACACATCAGGGTCCTCAACCGGCAGCACCTCCTTGTATCTCTCTACTTGGTGTACTTTGCTGACCTGATGGGAATGAATGGAAACGCAGGAGATTCAGGTGGGCTAAGGCAGAGCTAAAGCAGGGAAAGGAGGAGGGAGGGTTTTCTTTGTTCTCTTCCATCTATTCCAGGGCACGCAGCTAAGGCTGTTGCTGCGGGAAGGCCAAGTCCCTCTTGGGAGGACGATGCCGGGAGGCTCCAGACATCTGTCTGTGACTTGTGAAGGTTCGGACAGCACAAATTCAGCGTCAAGCCCCTGTTCCCACGCTGCTTTTCTGTTTGTTCCTAGGGATGCTCCTGTGGGCTGTGGCCAGCCGCAGCCAGACCGTGACTGTACCGACTCCTTCCAGGCTGGTTACTGGGGTTTGAGCAGTTTGGGGTTGGTTAGCAGGCGCTGTGCTGGGCCCTGGCCGCAGAGCACTCCCCAGGGCTTTGAACAGCGCTTTGGCTGCTCTTGTTTCTCTCTAACTAGCAGCAGATCCCTGCAGCGGCCGTGGCGAGGAGCTGCAGGCGGGTTTCTCCCCCAGCCCCCGGGGAGGGCTCGCAGAGCCCTGCATCCCGCAGGAGGCACGGGAGCCGAACCCGGTAGTTCACGAGTACAGTGTTAGTGCCCTGATCACTGGACCACCCTTCTTCCACCTGACAGAGCCTTTGCTCCTGACTGTTATAACTGTTTTAAACTAACCCTGGCTTGAACGCGTGCGGTATGAGGGCTTTACCCTCCCAGCCCTGCTCATGTGGCTTTCCCTGCTGGAAGGGGACCCTCGCCGGGTGTTACATCCCAGTTGAAGGGAACTTCCTAGCAGGAGGTTTCCATGTGTGGAAACCAAGCCTGAAATGCAGGATGCGGAGGTGGAAGGTGGTGAGCGGGTCGCTCACCAGGACCGTTGCTTCCAGCCAGCTGCCAGCACCCTGCTCCTCTCTGGGGACGGGGGGAGCCTGGCAGGCAGCGGCCAGGCAAGCCCTGGGAGGGTCGACCCTCTTGGTTCGCCGCTGTTTCAGGCCATCTTCAAACCACACGTCTCCACCTCAGCTTTTGCATTGCAGATATGTTTTTAAAGCAGCTTGATGTTAGTGAGCTAGACCGTAGTGCCTTACTTAGGATTTAGCAAACACTTCCGAGGACGAGTCCTAGGGCTGCTAGCCTTTGGCCACTGTGGATGTTCCCCTGATTAGTTTGTCCTTTTAAGAGCAATTTCTCCCTGATTATTTTGCTGCTGTTTGTGCTCGGCTCCCCAGACTATATGGGAACCTGCCTTGTGTTTACAGCTCCCAGCATCTCTCCTCCCAGTTACTTTGGCCCAGACCAGCACTCCCTCTAGAACAAGGTGGGAACAGCTCAAACCTGTGGGATGGAGGATGTTTAGGCTTTTTCTTCCCAGGTGGGTCTGTTTGGCCTCTCCTGCCTGGCTCCTGCGGGCTGACCTTCTCCCTCTACCCTAGATGTTTTTGGCATTAGGATGCACTGCTGGGAAAACTCAAGCTTAAGAAAGCAGCACCGAGCCTGCAGCCCATTGCCCAGCCCAGGGCCAGGCGGTCTCCATCTGTTCCTGGCCACAGTGAAGCTGAGCATCTGGGTGCTGGGAGGAAGGGGGGGGGGTGTTGGGGTCTGGTCAGCATGGGGGGAGCGAAGCACCCTCTCATGAAACCCTGCTGCCCTCTGAGCTTGTGGTGGGGGGCACAGGCGGTGCCCGTTCCAGGGGAGTGATTGTATGAAACTGTTTACTTCTGACTATGCTGTTTACAAGAGGGATGTGGGGTGGGGTGGGGGGGTGGGGGGGAACAAGCCAAGCCTCAGGAGGATTGGGAAACGTGTTATCTGCACCAGCCTGCAGCAAGGCTGTCACTGCCAGCATCGTGCCGGTGTCAACGGGGGTCTCTTGGCCAGCTTTGGTCCTTGGGGAGGAGAGAGCGGAGGTGGCTCTAGCCTAGAGGGGTTAGATTAGCTCCCCCTTGTCCCCTTGCTGCTGTGTTTGAGGTTCAGCGGTGCTAGTGACAGATAAGAGTTACCCCTGTGCTCTTCCTTTACTCCTCAGGACCCAGCTCCTTCACATATCAGAGGCTCCCAGAGCCTTTCTGGAGCAATAAGACTTAAAACAAGCATTGCCATCGTTGTGGAAATCCTCCGTTGTGTGCATTGTATGTCTCCTCCGTATGCAGTACCGAGTCTGGGTTTAAGCCTGCCAAAGGGTCGTGGGGCAACTGCTTCAGGGCACAAACTGGGATATGTTTCCCTGTGCTTTCTGCAGGTCATGAGAGCAGGGAAACGCATTGCTGCTTTCCTTCGTTACCCCGGGTGTGCGCTGCCCCAGCCCCCCCCTACAGCTGCCTGGGGCGAGGGGGGGCTCCTGGTCCCCTTTCAGGGATGCTGCCGCAGGACAGGCGTGCGGTGCTCAGCCCTGCGCCGGTTCGGCTGCGTTGCAGGAGCGGGCTGTGTGCTTTACCCCTGACTTCTCGCAGCCTCCCATCCCATCAGCCAGGCTGCGGAGGTCCGATGCTCAGCAGAGGGGCGGCATCTGGAACGTAGAGCCCCCGGCTCCCTCGGCAGCAGTGGGATGCAGCCGATGCTCGTGCTGCTGCCTCCCTCGCCGGGGCACTGCTGGGAAACCATCGCTGGTGGTGGGGAGAGCTGCGCCGGTGGCTTCTCTGCTGCTCAGCTGATTACTGGGCATGTCCCAGCGTGTGGCCCTTCATGTCCAAAAGCATTTCACGCTTGAGAGCAGGGTGTCGGGGTGGTGGGCGCAGCTGGAAGGAAAGTGCAGGGAGCTGCTCTCTTCCAGCCGCAAGGTGCCAAGTCATGTTTCTCCATAGTCTGCCCAAGTGCTTTTAGCTCTGAGAGTGGTGTCCAACCTGCTGGAGGAGCTCGCAGGGGCCACACAGGAGTGCTTGGTGTCCCCGTTCTGGCGCCTGCCCCCACCCCAGCAGTTGCCCAGCCCACCCTGGGCCTTCAGCTCGCTCATCCAGCAGAACCCAGCAGCTTTGCAGAAGCGAGCCCCTTCCTGGCTGCCCCGGGGAGGGGCCGGGGCCGCGGCTGGGCTGGGGGAGCCCCAGGATGGGGGGATCCCTGTCCCAACCCTGCTCTGGGCTCCCCCCTGCTCCCCGCAGCCCCCGTGCTGAGCTGGCAAGAGCAGAAGGCTTAAACCCAGACTCCAAACTAAAGATAATGATATTAGTAAATGAATTGTATTTTTCTTTTTTTTTTTCTTTTTTTTTTTTTTTGCACAGAAGCTGGTAATCTAGGACCTATGTGTGAACAAGTTTATATAAATATTTTTTGTACTTGGTTTACTTGGGTTGGTATGAGATGTTCTATTTAAGTTCTTTGAACACTGTGGATACCCTGATGTGTATGAGTGGCAGAGGCTTTGTAAATTAAGGGACGTTTGTGTGAATAAAGCTATTTGATGGGGTTGAAAAGCCACACACAACTTGAAACACAAGCCTTGCGTGTTTGTCCTCAGCCGTGCTGCCGGCAGCGGGTTTGTAAGGAAGGGGAGTCCCCGAGCAGCAGTGGGCAACCCCGGGCCCTGAAGCAGTCCTGGCTCCATCCCCGAGGGCAGATCCAGCTAAGCCCGGGCTGGACTAGCCAGCCTGACCCCGGCTGGGGGCACTAAACCAAGGCACGGTGGCCAGTGCCAAGCAGAAACGTGGCTGCCTGGCACGCGGCGCCCGCAGCCCTTTATCCTTGCCCCGGATTAGGATTAGCCCCGTTCTCGCTGCAGACACCAAGTAGGCCACGGCGATTAGCGGGGCAGACAGGCTCGGCCTCTGCCCCCACGCTGTCCGCAGAAACACCTCCATGTCCTTCCCCCCTCGCCGGCAGCCCTGAGGTTCGGGAGCCAAAGAGGGCAAGCAGCATCTCGCCTGGCTGGCCACCCGCTCCAGAGGTGGCTGCAAACCCAGTAAGGAAAATGCCCCGCAGAATTGTCGTTTTAGTAGCCACAAAGTTTTCTCCCTTTGCACAGATCCTCTGCCCCAAATCCCAGATGCACAGACCAAACCCAAGCCGGTCACAGCAGCCAGGAGCCCCTGTAGCCCTGTTTCTAGCCGGGACCCCCAGTGCCAGGGATGACATCCACCATGGGAAAAGCGCAGCGAGGCTGAGCCACATCCCACAGTGACGAGTTTTCCTTTGGGCAGGGGCCGGCAGCCAGCGATTTCCCGGGTGTTGAGCAGCGTGGGGCCACGTGGAGCCGATGTGGGGCACGGGATGTCCCTGCACATGGGACCATGCACTGCTGCTCGCCAGCCCTTGCGTAATGGCCTCGAAGCCTCGCACTGGGACGTGCTTGGTGGCCAGTCCTCCCCTCCTACCCTCCCCATCCCCCCCCGCAGCCCCAGCATGGCCGGCTGCGTGGCTGCGGGCTCCCCCCGCGTGGCTATCAGCATTGTGCTCCCTAATCGCTGCCGACAGTGACACAAAATGGATGCTTTCAGCCCAGCGGGGCTGCAGTGGGGCGGGTTGGCCCCGGCCAGAGCGATGCCGCGGGGCCAGAGCTGCCCTGCTCGCCAGCAGGCAAGCAAGGGGGGGGCCAAGCCACGTTTCCCATGGCCCCCCAGCTTCCAGCTGGGTTATCCCGGGGCCGAGGGGCATTGACTGCATGGCACCCACTGCGAGGGCAACCCCCGGTGCTCAGACATCCCCCCCTCCCCGGTCCTGCCCAGAGCATCCTGCCTGCAGGCAGGGAAGGGGCCACGTCGACTCCGCAGCGTGTGTGGGACAAGCACCGAGACTGTCGCTGTCCTGGTGACAAGTACAGCTGCTGAGAGCAGCTGTGCCACACGGCTGCCACCGCGTTGTCACCGGCTCGGTGCTCACTGGGCGAGTGGGGCGGCGGGGGGGGACCCTGCCACCGGGTCTGGGTCCGGATCCTGGCATCCTGCTGGAGGAGGGAGAGGAGGTGATGCAGCAGAGGAAAGGTTTGTTGGGAGATGCACACATCGACCTTGCCTAGAGAGACGCTGTGGAATCCCGCTGCCCTGGATGCTGCTTGCTCTCTCCCACCACATGCAGTGACCCCCAAACTCCCCAGGACAAAGGCTGCTGCACCTCCAAAGAGGCTCCTTTTTCTCCCATGACTTCCCTGTGTTTTAGGGTCCACCAGTGACAAGTGCCAACCTCCAGGTTCATGGCATCGTGCACTCGTCTGTGACCAGACACGTAACGTGCTCCATGCACTCCCACAGCCCCCGCCCCCCCCCAGCTCTTGTTAACTCAGTCCCTGCAAATGTGATGAAGATGAAATCACAGAATCACAGATTGGTTTGGGTTGGAAGGGACATTGACAATCACCTAGTCCAACCCCCCCTGCCCTGGGCAGGGCCACCTCCCACCAGCCCAGGTTGCTCCAAGCCCCGTCCAACCCGGCCTTGAACACCTCCAGGGATGGGGCAGCCACAGCTTCTCGGGGCACCCTGCGCCAGGAGCTCACCACTCTCAAAGTGAAGAATTTCTTCCTGATATCTAAATCTCCCCTCTTCCAGTTTGAAGCCATTCCCCCTCATCCTATCACTCCATGCCCTTATGAAAAGTCCCTCTCCAGCTCTCCTGGAGCCCCTTTAGGCACTGGAAGGGGCTCTAAGGTCTCCCCGGAGCCTTTTCTTCTCCAGGCTGAACAGCCCAACTCTCTCAGCCTGTCCTCACAGCAGAGGGGCTCCAGCCCCTGAGCATCTTTGTGGTCTCCTCTGGACCCGCTCCAACAGGTCCATGTCCTTCTTATTTTGAGGGCCCCAGAACTGGACGCAGTACTCCAGACGGGGTCTCACCAGAGCAGAGAAATCCAGCAGGAGTTTGGGGTGGGAGCCCGGGTCAGCTCACGTGTGTGCCACGGCGCTGCAGGCACGAAGCCGGTAAGGGCAGGTGACCGCACGGCACAGCCGACAGCTGAAAAGCTTTTAACATCATTAACAGAGAGAGGTTGGTGTCAGTCACCAGGAGAAATGTTTCACTCCGGATTTGCTCTCTGGAGACCTGCAATTTCGTATGCTAAGAGGGCTGCCAAGCGCCACGAAGACGCTTCAATTACTTGATAGCTGACAAAAGCACCCCAGCGCCAGCCGTCCCCTGCCCTGCCGCCCCTCGGGGACCAGCAGAGGGCACGTGCTGGGGCAGAGCGGCACGTGGCAAAGGCCACCGCCGGGCAGCAGGGCAAGGAGGGGACAGGGGAGGAAAGCCACGGCAGCCACCAGGGCCACGAGGCCATAGGCAGTCCCGGGTGCTGCCTGGGCAAGCACCAACCTCACCCCGGAGGGATTTAATGTCAGAGGACCGTGGTGAGATGCTGCCACCAGCTCCGCTCCCCCTCTCCCTCCCCCTGCTTCCACCCGTGTAGGAACATTTTCAAGAGCTTCCTCTCCACAGAGGCTCTGGCGCTGCGTTTTACAGCTCGAGCACTAAGTCTTTCAGTGCAAAACATAACTCCATATATCTTTTAAGATCTCTTGAGCTCCTCAAGCGGCAGCCACTTAAGCAGTCCTCGTCGGACCACTAAGAGACACTGGCTGCTCGAGCTGGTAGGAGTGCAAGGCCCGCTTTATTGGTACAGGGCATTCATCTGCCTCATCTCCACGTTGATGAACAGCTCTGTCTTACCCGTGTCAGGCTCCAGCAAAGCAGAGGCTGAACAGCTAAAGCTGCCGTAAGCCCACACACTCCACTCGGGCGAGAGATGACTCAGACGAGGCTCTGCGTGCGGGTGGAGGTGACGATGAAACTCGAGGCTACGCAAGCCAGCACGCTGGTGAGCGGGGGCTCTGCCCTCCCCGCCGGCCGCCGTGCTGCGGGGCAGGAGGGTGGACCCTCCTCACCCTCTTGTCCCCCTGTTCCTTCGCTGGACAGTCAAGGGGGTCTTCGGCACAGGAACAGCCCAGTCCCGATGCTCCACCACACCACTGATAAGGCCATGGATGGCATCAAGCTGTCACACGTTTTGTCCCACTGCACACAGCATCCCAACAGCTCTACCGTGCCGGCTCGGACAGGAGCAGTGCAGCCCCCAGTGTTTGTAGGACGGCCATGCCCACCCTGTCCTTCCTCCTGTGGAAACCCCAGGTGGCCCCAGGGATGGATGGAGGGAGCAACATCGCCCAAACCACCTCCTGATTCCATCCAAGACTTCAGAAAAGGAAGACGGCCAAGTCAGAAAGCCAAATATATATTTTTTTTTTTTTTGCCTGCTGTCTGCCTCGAAACGCACGCTTGTGGTGCTGCGCAGGGCGCAGGGCTCGGGGCGCCCACCCCGGTCGCGCTGCACCGCCTCTCCCCGCAGCGGGGACCGCACGTGGCAGAGGCAGCAGCTTCGCCCGCAGCCGCTTCGGGTCAGACTCGGTTCCACAAACAAAAGCCGCTTCTCGTCTCCAGCTCGTTTCCTCCGGCAGAGTTAATGGCCTGCGCTCCTCTGTGGACCCCGCACTTGCGAAGGCGCGCTGGGAGGCAAGCAGCAAGGGAGAGAATTAAGACCTTATTTCCTCTGCCAGAGATAAGATCTTTAAACAAGCTTCTCAGCCAAGAACTTTAATTTATATTATTTTTTTTTTTCACAGGTTTTGCAAGGGAATCTTGTTCTCTAGAATCGCGTCCGCCTCCAACCCCACTTACAGCTGCCAAAGCCTGCGCTTCCCCCGGGAGCAGCCTGCGAGCGGCGGAGATGGATGAGCTGACACGGGCACGACTCCCCCCTTGCTGCCCCGCCGCCGGAGCCCCGGGGCTGTCAGTATTCCCAGAGCAGCCCCCACGGATCCGCCGCACGGACCACGGCCATGCAGTGCCGCAGCCCCCTGCCCCAGCGTCCGGGCTGGATGAGGCCCCCGGGGGGAGCATCCCTGCGATGCACCGCTCCGAGCTCCAACTCCGCTCCCTCTGCGTGGATCTATCTCCGCAGTCGCGCCGGGTTTAACCCGGGAAGGGACAGCATCCGTGGTCTTGCAAAAGGTGCTCGTTTCCCCCTCTGAAAAGACCTCTGAAAACCAGTGAGGGGCACCAAACCGGGTGTGCAGGGTTTACCTCCCCTCTCCCACAAAGCCAAGGATGTTATCTTACCACGGGCCTCAATTCTTCCTCGTAACACAGAAATGCCCCGCTACCGCCCCTTTCTTTGGGAACACAGACAAATGTCCCCAGAGCCTTCAACGGCAAGAAATAAACGCCCCAGCCTTGCTCACGCCCTGGGGGTTTGCAGCCCTCCCTTGCTTGGAGGCTGCTGTGGGAACCAACGCTTTGGGCTAATTTATCCGGCACGTTGGCACTGCAGATTAATGCGCCGGCCCTGGGAGATGGCGGGGAGCTCGAGCCAGCCAGGCGATAAATCACAGGACGCTCTGCCCGCTGGTGCTAAAGGTGCTGGTCACCACGTTCCCAGCGGGCCGAATGCTCAAGCCTTGGAGCTGCTTTCGTGTCCCGTGCCCCGGGGAGGGGGGACACCCGGCTCTGCGGGATCACCGTGGCCGGACGTCAGCCTGACTGTGCTCCCCGCCACCCGCAGCCCCGAGCGGGGACTGCCCGCAGGTGACAACCAGGGGATGAGGCTCAGCAGGTTTCCCACTTTCCATCTTGGCTCTCTGTCCCACATCCAAGCAAACGTGACCCTCCTTGGGAAGCTTTCCTGGAAAAGGGGGCATGGACGCTCGCTAACCGGAGGAGCCTGCCAGCAAGGGCTGTCTCGTGGGATCTGGGACACGCCGGCCTGCCTTGAACTTGTGCTCAAGGACATGTGTCCTGCAAAGCGCAGCACAGCACAAGGATATCCGAACGGGCTTTTGATGAGCTTCCAGCAAGATGAATGAGCTTCTGTGACCCTCCTCCATCTTCCTGAGCTAGATGATCAGTAAACCAACCCCTGCGGTAGCCTACAGCTCAGACGAGCTCTCACCTCTCGCATCCCACACACGTGTCTGGGTACTCAGATTAATGTCACCGCTGGAGAAGGGAGGGACTGTCCGCCCTGGGACTGTCCACCCTAGGACTCCCCTTCCCTGCTGGAGATCTGTCCGGGCTGCCCGACCATCAAACACTCAGCTGGGGAGGAAAGGAGAGGTAACAGAGGAAGGCTCCCTTTCCCGAGGAATCCCGAGCACTCAGCCCTGCACGTAGCAGATCTCAGCGCTGGGCACAGACCGGGGAAGACTTTTGCCCCAAAGCAGCCTCCAAACCCATTCACTTCTCAGCTCGCTGCAGGCAAACAGCTCCCCCGAACTCCAGCGGGTCCGGGCTGTGGGGCTCCCTCCCAGGGTACCATTGGTGGGTGTAATGAGCTGGAGATAATTGCTGCCTCGGGGACGCAATTAACTCCTTCCTTGCCTGGTCCAGCTGGGGCTTTTGCATCCCAGAAGAGCAGTTCCCCCCACCCGGTTCCTTAGAAAACTTACATCCCTTTTCCTTCTCAAAGTGAGCCTTCTGAATCACAGCCTGACGAGCAAAGTGAGTTCACTGATGTGTGGCGATGATTTAGGTTTGGGATATATCTGGAACGTGTGATTTATTTCAGTTATATGAAGCACCGCTGAAACCCGGAGCAAGCAGTGAGTGAATCACTCACACCCCCTTGATAATGGGGTCTGAAGCGGCTCGGCGCAGCCAGCTGATGGGCTCTGAAAGTCCCACTCCCATGGGGCCAGGCAAACACGACGAGATATGGGTACCATCCGGGCATGCAGGGACACTGGAAACCCTGGAGGAGGTGGTGATGTCGGGAGACTTTAATGACAGCGCTGCTGCCAGCAACAGCCGTGGCGACACAACCCCGAGCAGAAAAAGGCACAGAGTGAACAGCCCTCTGTCCCCGGGACAGGGATCACCTTGAACCAGCCCAAAGAGCCCAAACCCGACCCCCACCTCCACACACGAGGTCCCATCTGGAAGCAGCAGAGGAAGAACCAGGCGCGAAGTCCAGCCTCCTCCCTGGCCGGGCGGTGCTCTCCTTTGCAGCAAATTGCTGTTTCAGAAATGCAGTAGACGTGAAATGTGAAGAGAGAAATTGCCAGCGACTTTTAATTTGGGTTCTGCCAATTTCTCTGTTCCAGATATTGATTTTCCATAAAGATGAATCCCCGCTCCCAGCTCTCTCTGACAGGCACTATCTGGGTGTTTCACTTATCCCGAGAGTGGAAATATATGTTTTATTAAGTGTCAGAGCTCACTAATGAGAAGAGGGAGGAAAATCAATTGTCTGCTTATATCTTGATCTCAAAGACAGGACTAACAAGTTCTTTATTTTGATGCTGTGGGCAGGAGGACGGGGCAGAATGACAAACGTGACAGACAACGGCTGTCAGCTCTGCTATACAGACAGCTCAGCTGATGGGGGGGGGAAGGGGGTATATGGTGTTTGAATGCTTCAAACGCATCTGCGTCTGTATGAATTCAAAGACATTCATAGAGTGCTATAAAATCCTATAGCTGAATTGATCCCTGACGCAAAGCTACTGAAAACAGTAACATTTCAGCTGCAGACTAAGCAGGTTTATGCTCGTATTCCTAAAATCACAACTGCAGCTTGGCCAGCTGTCCTGGACAGGGCAGCTGAAGACATCCCATTTTTCCACGCTAAACTCGGGACGCAGGTTAGCGTTTAGGACAATGAGAAGTACAAGCAAGCCCAGCGCAAAAGCCTCTGCACGACTCCAGCAATAAACCTCGTGTCAAACTTGCACCGTGCCGGGCTCGCAGAAAGTGTTCGGGTGACATCGGAACCCTGCCAAAATGAGGAGCAACGCTTGCTTAGCGCAGGACTTGGCCTTTGCTGCGCTGAGAAGCTCAGCCACCGCGCTCAGCTCAGCTGTGCGATACTTCCACCTTCTACCTCCACCTTTTCCAGGTCAGTTCTGGGGCACGGGAACACCCTGACCTCCCCAGCTCGAAGGCGGACATGCTGTCCACCGGGAGCTAGTAAATACAAAGACACCATCAACGTCTTCAGAAATCATGGGGTGGGAGGGTGCCAAGGGAAACGGAGACAAAGTGCAAGCTTTGCTTTAAGCTCCTCCCCGGGCATCTGGCACAGCCCACGGCTGGAACAGGAGGTGAGGTCCGCTGGACCTCCACAGGACTCTTCTAACGGCCGTAAGCCCTCAGACCACCAAGGCGGAGGGAAAAGGACGGGTCCCGATCCCGGCACACGCAGCCCGAATGGCAGATTGGGATCCACGACAGGAGCGTGAACATTACTTTCCTGCAGCAACTCGGCATTATTACCAAACACCCGTCTGTGCCCGCCCTCCCCGCCGAGCAAGGCTCTATCAGCCTTCTTTCACTCATATTTGTTATCGTGTCTGTCAGAGAATCGCACCTGACAATTGTATAGTTAATCTCTTGGCAGCTGTGAAATGAAACGGTAAGCTCCGGCTGCCTCGAGAAGATGCATTGATTTCTTAAAATGACAGATCGCCTCCTCCCTTGATGTTCAAGCAGAAGCTCAGGGCTGACGTTACGGATCTTGCCTATCATTCAATTAAAAAAGCTTAGCAGAGACGCACCAGCTAAGCGTGCAAGACCGCATTAAGGCTAAGCCCTGACCCAAAGATTTAATCACAGGGAGTATGAAGGCACCTTCAGCTGCAGGACGCCCCTCCGGTTCGCTGACGAACACACCGGCCGTGGTGTCGAGACTGCCACTGCGAACCAGACGAACCAGTCTCCTCTGGCCAATAAAACAGGGGACCGGCCAGCCGGGTCCCGCGGCAAAGCAGAGCAGGAAAATCCCTTCCTACCCAAAAGGAAGTTTGCCACACTTAAAGGAGCAGTTTATATCCTATTTCAACGCATCTCTTTAATAGGGAGTTATGTGTTTAAGTTCAGAAAACGCCTGGCACTTTGTGAACCAGCCCCCGTCTCACCGTGGAGAGCAGAGCACTGGAGTGTGTCCGGCCTCAGAGGTAAAGACTGCAAAGTTCACCCTCAAAAAGTGAAAACACCCCCACCCCACAGCATGCCATAAAGCCCAGCACATCCCATTAGTGTCCCAGAGCCGCCTACGCTTTCCTGGGCAAATATTACCATCTGCACAGCAGCAAAGAGCCACGCTGAAGTCTGTCTGTGGGTACCCTGGATCCGCCCCACGCTGCTCCCAGGCAGAGCCGCAGTGGGATGCGGATGCCGATGTCCTAACGCTGGGGAATCCAGGGCAGGGTCCTTCACAATCCTCCCCCCAGAAATGCTACAAACAGTGCCGTTGTTCGGAGCAGTCGGGGCTGCGAGGACTCACCAGCCCCAGAGGCAGAGGTGTACCTACACCGGGCGACCCGCAACCCCGGCGAGGCGCCTGCGGTGCGAGGAATGGGACTGCCGCATGCCGGCACGGCGCTTCGCCGCGGCCACCTCGCAGGGTGCCCCTGGCACGACCTTCAGGCTCGCCAGGATGGAGCTGGCTTTTCCGCTCAGCGCTGCGCTCACTACGCCTTGCGCTGAGGCAGCATTTACCATTTTCTGGCTGTTCTGCCTTAGCGACTTCGTTGCGGTCTGCGGGGACCCTTGGCTCGAGGCCGTGTCCCCGCAGTTCACCGCTGAGGTCGGGGCTCTGCAGAGAGAACAGAGCTTTGAAACGGTGAAGCAGCTCAGTTAGGCTCCGTGGCCTCGGAGCCAGCGCTCATAAACCACCGACGCCACTGCCTCTCCGCGGCACGTTCTGCTGGAGGAGCAACGGGAACGTCTCGCACAGGGAAGCAAAGCCTTGGAAATCATATTTCGGATGCCCCAATGATCACAAAGCCCACAGTCCTCAGCACACGGTCCTTTCGTCCACTTAGCGACCCCCCCAGCCCCATCGCGAGAGCAAAGGCACAAGATGGGAGTGAAACAAAAGGCGCCTGTTAAGGGGGAAGCACAGAGCTCAGTCCCTCTGCCCTTCTCCTCCCTGCCCTCCGCTGGGATGGGGAACAGCCCGGGCGCAGCCCCGGGCCGCGGGACGGAGCCTTCTCACACCGGGAAGAGCAGGACGCGCAGCCGGAGGGTGGCACCGACCCCTCGCCCCGCGCCGGGAGGTGCATCACGCCGTGGTTACCGCAGCCGGGCATTGTGTGCTGGCGCGCTGGGAGCGACCTGCGCTGCCAGCATAAAAACAGACTCCGCCAATTAAGCAGGCGGAGGGCAGCGTGGCCACACTCCTCTCCCCACGCGCGCGGCCATCTCCTCTCGGGGCCGGCCTGGTGTCACCGAAGCCGCAGGGACACAAGGTGCCACCTCTCCCCAGGGATCCGGAGGGCGAAGTGGGTTGCGGCTGAGATTTACAGCAGGGAAGGTACAAGTGATTTTGGGGCCCACAGTCCCCATGACAACCAGGGGTATGTCCCACCCCAAACCACCGCCGCTAAGAGCAAGAAAAGCGTCACGGTGAAAAGCGGTGGGTGCCGGGGGCTCGGCCCCACCAGCCGGGGCACGGCTGGGTGGTGGAACCCGATGGCAGGGAGAGAGAACAGCACCCATGTCCGCCCAAGGACCATGGCTCTGGCTCCCATGGGTGCCCCCGTCCACCCCCTCCCAACCCTGGGGGGAGCCCAGGGCCACACAGCCCCCCCCGGGGCTCGGGCGACTGCAGCCTCCCAGGCTGGAAATATAGAGATGCTACTGGGAAAACAGCCCTTTCTGAGGGGGAGGAAAAAAAAAAAAAGGGGATGTAAAAAGGGAAAATGAGCACAATCACAGCGCTGCCTGTGGGCAGACAGCTCCAGCGAGCCGAATCCTGCTGAAAGTCTGGTCTGGTGGGAGGTGTCCCTGCCCGGGGCAGGGGGTTGGAACTCGATGATCTTCAAAGGTTCCTTCCAACATAACCCATTCAATGATTCTCTGAAAGCAGAGTAACGGAACCCGGCGCGGTGCTGTCCCTGTTGGACTCCATACGGGGATACCAGGAACCGGCACGGCTTTGGTGTAGGGTTTGGGGTTTTTTTGTGGAAACAAACAAACAAAAAAAAAAGCGAAAAGGAAATAGAGCTTGTTTTTTCAAGTTGACAGCTCTCTCGGAAAAAAAAAAGTTGCTGTGAATGCGTGAATTAGTATAAATTGTAGTGCAGCCAGGGGCCAGACGTCTGAAAGGTTTACAAACACTTGGAATTCCTACGAGGGAGTGTTATTAGTCCTGTTATGTATTTAGGGAAAATGAGGCTAAGAAAAGTTGCTTTGTCAACTAGACATCACTATGTCGCTTCCACAAGACATGCAAGAGTTAAAATATCCTAGTTAGGTACTACAAGAACTTAAATAATTTTATCCATAAAATTACACAGAGCGAGGAAAGTCACCTGTTGTTAGACTGCGTCATCGCAGTCTGACGGGGGCCACAAAAGAATCCCGCTTTCAGGATTCCGTATTTCTTTCTTTTTCAAATCAAGGACGTTCAGCTTGTGAAAGCCACGTTCTCTACGCCACGCTGGGTTCTCATCACAGTATCGCCGACACCACAGACACAGGCATTTATTTAGCTAATTTCCGTCAAGCGCAACGGAGAAACGCCTTCCGTCCTGGCTGAGCGGGCACCACCGAGCAGGGCACGGCTTTGTCGGTGAATGAAGCAGCCAAGACTAAGACAGAGCGGATACGGCGTTGCGAAGGACCACTACCTAAACACCGTCTTACCAGCAAACCGTTACTTGTCCGCAGGTGCTTTACTTGCGTTTCAGTCTCTTACCACACATTGTTTATTGACTAACGGAGCTCCACGAGAACGTGAGTAGATATCACGGTCTGAGGTGATGATGTAAACTAAAACCAAAGAAAGGGAAAGCAGTGCATCACCGGAAATGCTGTCAGGTTACAACCGCCGATGCGCTGTTGAAGGTAGCGGTGCAAGGAAAACCGCCCGCGGCCCTCAGAAAGGCCTCGTGAGGCGGCACTCAGCGCATCGCGTGGCTGTGCCCGCTGCATCGCAGCTCGCTCGGGGGCAGAGGGTTAACTCGAATCACCAAGGTGATTATGTAGCTGTAGGAATTGGCTTAGAAGATGGGTCTCAAACCTCAACAGCCTGGCAGCTTACAAAGAGAGAAAAATAGACATCTCCAGAGATGTAGAAGAATGGAAAGAAATTGCTTACAGGAGTACAAAAGGCATCTAATTAGAACGAAACAGAAGATAATAAGGTAGGGAGACATTTTGGCAGAGTATATCAGAGAATAATTCCTGACAGTGAATCTATTAAGCAGAGGTAGAACCTCTCAAGGGGGACTAGCAGGAGAGCAGTTGGTTGGAATATATATAAAAGTAAGACTATACAAAAACGTTAGAAAACATACAACTAGAAAGGAAAATTCCTCTGGAACTACACCTAACAGTTCTTTCCCATCTATAAATTTATACGCTCAGCTTTGTCATTAAGAGAGAAGAGTCACAGCCATGACTATACTCCCTCACAGCTGCTCTTCCTTTGGCTGTTAATGCTGTTATTGCCGCTTTCTTACGCAGTAACTGAGCTTTGGAATCATGGCTGCAACTTTGAACAAATCTGAAACCAGTTCGGAGAGTACTGCGCGCGGCGGCGAAGACGACACCGGCAGCCAGGAGCAGTACTTGGAAAGGAGAAACCTTGTTCTGCAGTTCCTGCACTCCGACCTGAGCCTCCCCAACCTCCAGCACCACCAGAACAAAACTGAGCTTCTAAAGAAGTGTTACTTTTACTTAGAGATTGAACCCAAACAGGTGAACGTGAGAGACCAGAACCACGCCACGCATTCCACCGACACCTTGCAACTAATAGACCACTTCCAATTGGAGAGGATGAAGAAGGTGGGAAAAACCCAGACCGAAATCCAGCTGTTCCTTTTAACTGAGCTGTTAGAACAGCTGGAACGAGGCCGGGAGGAGCTGAGCCGTTACGTAGAGACCTGCGACACGGTAACTTTCCTCTCCAGCTGGGACCTGATTGTGCAGAGAATGTCCAAGCTCTCCAAGTCTATGAAAAATCTCCTTTCCTTGCAAGTGCCAGGAAAGCTCTATGTCAAGCACCGTTTGGTGTCACATGCAGGTCTTAGAGGTTCTGGGCTCTCCAACATTCGTCTTTCTCTCTCTACAAAGAGACCACTGATTTTTGATCGAAAAGAATCATTTGCACACAAGGACTGGGCCAAGCTCAAGTGGTTTACCGAAAATCAAGAGTCACACCTCGAAGAATATGAACTGCACGTTAAGTCAGTGACGAGTGGGAGTCAGACAGAACCGAGACGCAGTAGGCAGCAAGTGACCTCCGACACATGTGTAGTTCAGAACCTGAAGCCTGGCACATTGTACGAGTTCACAATTGGAAGACCACACACTCAAACATTTGTCTTCGCCAAATGGCACGACCGCATCACACTGAAGACAAAAGAATAACGCTGTTGGAGGCGCGGCCGGCAGCCCCTAGGCACCAGAAGGATGAGGTGGCACACAAGAACGTGTTTCTCATTTGGTCCATTTGAAAAAGATGAATGAAGAGAATTAAAGGTAAACCTTGTTTTTAAACATTTTGCGTAAACCTGAACTCATTCTGTTCTCAACAATTTTACACGCGCCTTCCCCAAACCTTCCCAGGTTAACAGTAACTTCTCACACAAAATAACATCCTTCGGCAGCATTTGAGACTCAACACTCACTTCCCACTGCCAGAACTCATAGGTGGGAGCAGCTAGAAGCAGACAGTCTTGCAGGACACCTTGGATGCAAAGCTCAGGAGATAGCAGCATCTCCATCATCCACTGCTCTCCACCCACCAAAAGATGCCCAGTGCCAACTTCTTGCAATGATATTGTTTTGGTTTTTTTACCCCAAGTTATTTTTTTCCCCACATCCTTCCTCCAAAACACCTGAACTGAACCCTAAGCTCTTTAAATCACTCACCCTAACTTACGTCCACCTCTGGTTCCTCTCACCCTCTACACCCTGTGCCTTATAGGTACACCTAAGCACGATTCATGCTCACCCCTCTACAGTGCATGAAAAGATCACTCTGATTAAAAAACAAAAACAAAAAAGCAACAAAAACAACAACAAAAAACCCCCAACCCCCCACAACAAACAGGTACGGGTAATACATCCGCACGATCAATACGTAGAAAACAATCTTTTCTGCCATGTAGCGCAGTCAATGCTCATTTTCTTTTTTACCATTTTGGTTCAGCCCAAATATAGCTGTCCCCATACAGAGTCTACTCAAACCACCACATAAACAGACCTTTTAGTAATAAAATTTATTATTTAAATAAATTCAAATCATTTGTACAATTATGGCTTAAATATCAAAAAAGGAATGTTGAGGTTCATCCTTATAAACGGTAGAAGCGGGTAGAAATATTTGTATCCAAAACATCATTTGAGGTTTGCTGCAAGTCACAGACATACAAAAGATAAAAACCCGCCACATTTAAAGTCCCTTAATTTACACTTCATGACACTTAACATTTCATTTCTATTTATAAAAAAAAAAAAAAAACAAACCACAACAATTTATTGCAGTAAATTGATGGTCCTACACAGATCTGCCCAAATCCCCAAAAACAGTCCGGTGGGCTTCTCCTTTGCCAGCTGGAGCCAAGGAGAGGTTTCCTAGTTCTGGAGGTCTGTCATTTGAGTGCCAGCCCCAGCAGGACGCAGGGCGACGGCCGCAACCGCAGGGACCGTCACGGGCTGGCGCCTGGCACGACGCTTGCTGCCCGCGCAGGTTCCCGTCGCTCACCTTGGGCTCCAGCTCGAGCTACTGCTGAGAACAACAAGATGAACCGACATTTGCGTCCCGCAACAACGTTCTTTTGTCCGTGAGCTGTGGAAAACCCAGAGTCTGTGACCAGACAGATACTCTGCGCACCACAGAATGATGGAATCGTTTTGGTTGGAAGAGATCTTGAAGATCGTCAAGTCCAACCGTTAACCCAATGCTGCCAAGTTACCACTGAACCATGTCCATCAGCACCACGTCTACACGTCTCTTAAATACCTCCAGGGATGGTGACTCCACCACTGCACTGGACAGCCTGTTCCAATGCTCGACAACCCTTTTGGTGAAGAATATTTCCTAATATCCATCCTAATAAACCTCCACTTGGCGCAACTTGAGGCTTTTTCCTCTTGTCCTATCGCCTGTTACTTGGGAGAAGAGACCAACACCATGCTGCCAGTGGTTTCCTACTGGAATTACCAAAGATTTGGTGATTTTGGTTTTTGTAAGTATTTTAAGAATATGTGCTTAAACATAAAATCCTTTCAAAAGTAAATTCAAAGCTCTGTGTGCAAATGAAACCAGACTACTTTGAACGTTTTCTCTCTTAATTTCTATGATTCCCTCTAACCATGAGCACGAGGACAAGAACACAATATTCAGCTGGCACTAACTGTCTATAAAAAGTTTGATTAATTGCACTTTCTGCTATCCCTGACTATTGCAGCTGCATGACCAACTCTACAGGCACCTGCTCACCGCCCGAGTCCACCCAGCAGCAGTAACAGCCAGGCTGGTCTGGGGCAGCGTTTTCTGAAAACCAGTTACAAAATGCATCTTCAGAGGAAAAAAAAAAAATATATATTGTCTTGCAACACAGAGGTGACCAAACATAGCGTTTCAGCCTAAGCTTTACTCTCCAAGGAGTAGCAGTAAACATTTTTTCCCCACTGAGGGCAAAGGGAGATGCTTTGTGATGCGTCTTTCTCGGTCTATACAACAAACACATGGCCAAACCCCACACAAGAGTATTGGACTAAGCCACTACACTTGGGGCGAGTCTCCTCATGAATGAAATAACCAGCGAAAAAAAAACATGGGAAAGACTCTTCACTCGCATTAGATCATGAAAACGAGACCTACTGGTTCTAAAGGGACCACGGTGACTTTGTTAGAATGATGCTGGCACCGTGCTAAAGTATTTATCCCAACAGCTCCAGCATCTTTTGCAATTCTCCGCGGCATCTTGGAGATACATGATTGCAGTTCTGTAGGCCACAAAATGATTCCCATACAAGCTTATTTTGGAACTGCAATAATATTTGCAAAATCAGGCTGGCGCAGAATCTTTTTAAGATCCCAGCCGGGATGACTTCAAAGAGGAACAAAGAACTTTACATCTTACCAGCTTTTATCAAGCATCTTTAGAACCAGCAGGAGGTACTTCCTACGGGGTTCTGTCCCTTATGGAATCGCCAGCCATATGCCCGTTATTACGCTTCAGTAAGACAAGAGCAAGCTTGGGTGGTCTTCAGTGTACAGATTAAACCCACCAAATGCAGAAGTGCAGGAAGGTACTTTAAAATAAGGAAGAGAAGAACAAAATTTCTCCATTCTCAAGTCTAACACAGAGTCATGAGAAGAAACACAGCGTTAAATAAGGACTTTTCCAGACACAACGCTTTCTTATTGCACATTCCTCCACACTGGAAAGAGCCAGGCTGCATTTTCAGTGGCAAACACGGGACAAAAGTCACCCATGCCATAGCGCTGTGAAGTCACGAGGACCCCTCAACTCGTGTGTCCCGGCACAGTATATACTTGTTGCTAAAGCCACCGTGATGGCATCTTGGCTCCATCCCACGTGAACATTTAGAGACAGCCAAGCGTGTGGTCTTGGGGAGAGCCGAGGCAGGCACTTCATACATTCAGAATTGAAACGAGATAAAAGACACCCTCCCGCAAAACTACCGTGCTTCAAAAAGCAGCTCCATGATTCACCACTTCCCCGCTACACATCTGTATCAGCCATAGGCTACCGGGCGAAAGCAGCCTTCTCTAGTGAATCACAGCTTCCAGTTCACAGCAGTTTGGCTACTTAAAATAATAAAAAAAATACATTATACACATATATGCTGTGGTACATGTATCAAATTTCCCTCACCGCTCTTAAAAACTCAGGCTGTAAGACTGTGAAACAAATTCACAGTGAAAAGTTAATAAATTAGAAGCAGCTTTAAAAAAATATGGAGTAGGAAACGGGGGCTCTTACAGGAGGAGGTTTCAAATAAAACTCAGAACAGTTTAAAATATGCTTACAATTTCCAATGTTTCCTGGTAGGAGGGGTCCTCGCTTTTCATTTACTTTATACGGGTGAGGACAACCCCCTTGGTACAAAGAATAAGGAAATCTATTTACAAAATCAACTTGGCCTTAGTTCTGTGATATTTACACTCTCAGAGAACAGCATTTGGGCTAGACGAAGAGCGATACATGGTTCTCTCTTTGCTTTCTTCCTTCACTTAAAAAAACCGAAACAACAACAACAACAAAAATTGGTTATCTGCTTTGAGAAATAAGAAGTCTTAAAAATTCCCTGGCCTTGCTTTTAAAATGAGTGGTAGTACTCAGAAGCTTTGGTCCTCTATGGCAAATCGCAGCGTGCCGCACGGCTCGGTCGCGTGCGGTCATTCCACCCTCAATGAATGGATTAAGTATTTGGTCCCCAAAACGCAGCTGCACCGGCAGATAGGATGGGGGCTCCGCTGAGCATCTTACAGTTAAAAAAATAGTATCATCAATAAAGTCATCCACCTGCCCATCCATTTCCAGTGCTTTTTGGTTTGCTAGAGCTGAAAGTTCCTGTCCACGGTTCCACTGATTAAAATAAAAAAACCAAACCCCAAGATGCCAAAGCGCACACTGAAGCTGAGCTGTCACTGTGCAGGGGAAGATCCTGGCTCCATGGGTCGTTAAATAATTAAAAGGTTTTGTCCTTCCCAAGGCACACGTAATGCAGTTCAGGTAGAGAGGGACGAGCTCGTCGAGGTACAACCCATCCTCACCGGTGGAAGGCTGAAGTCTTCCTGATGAGAATCCCCTGGGCTGCAGTGCAGCAGTTGTGCTGTCTGTAATGCTGAAGCAGTCTCCTCCACAAAGGGTTGCACTCCAGGAGGTACCGGTTCCCTGTTGGCACAGGGACGGGGACAGCAGGTTAGTGGCCAGAAGAGGTTTGGGTGACACCATCACAGACTGGTCCGGGAAGCTTTTGTCTAAGATTTCTAGCCTAAGGGTGCTGGATAACTCGCAGGGACGTTTCCTTCAGGCAGAGCTCTGCGAAATCCCCACTGCCTTTACACTGCTGTCTTATCTGCGAGCAGCTTCCCCACGCCTCGCCTCGCAGCCTAAGTCTGGGTGATTCGGAGGAAAATAAGCAGCCAAATTCTATTAGGAGAGAGCTCTAGCATGCAAGTGATGGAAACAATGTGGTCCGAATCAGAGGGTGAGAAAAACTGATTATATGTGCTCTACACGAGCCACAAACGATCTCTGCTTTGTGCAGGTTGCCCACATAGCCCAGTTTCAAAACCACAGACAGCCTAAGGGCAGAAGAATAAAGCAAGGCCATCAGTCGTACTAGTTGGGATCTCCACCCCTTCATCCAAGCATCCTGTTCCCCTGCAGGCCTGTGCACGCTCCCAGCAGACCCACCTACAATGCAGAGTCCTTCCTGAGCTCGAGTGATGCCGACATTGACCTGGTTTGGGTCGGTAACAAACCCCAGGTACTTCTTCTGCCAGCTCTTTGTGGGCTTCCTATCAATCTCCGATCGGGGGCAGGAGCGTACCGTCGACAGGATCACGTATCTCCACTCACTTCCTAGAAAGCAGAATTGAAACAGATTTTTTTTTTTTTTTTAGAAGGAAGCATCTGGCTTCCTTCCTCCATCCCACAAGACACGCATTTCTCCACAGCAAGACCCAAAAAACTGCAGCCACCGTTTGGGTTTCTCTAGCTTTGGAGGCCATGGGACCCCTGGTCGTTGCTCTCCAAAGAGTATGTGCTCCGGCAGTTCTTTAACACCCCCTTCAGACGTCATCCACCTTCCTATCTTCATCAGTCTCACCCTGCCTGGCCACTCCAGGGCTTTCCGAAGGATTTATTAAGACTGACAAATCACCCAGAAATCTGGCCCAGGGATGGTCCCTCCATGGCTGAAATGACCCTGGTGTAGAATTTGCTTCAAGACTGTCTCCATGATAAGTTCCTCCAGTTCTCAGGAAGGCAGGAGAGAACAGAACCAACCCTCCCCTCTCCTGCCAGCCTCACCTTGACTCTTCATGATGGTGCAGACGGTCACCCCACGGATGCCCTCTTTCAGGAGGCTCTTGCTGATCTCGGACACCTGGGCGTTGTAGGGGCTCAGGATGGCGATGCTCTCCGGCCGGATGGTGCCATCTAGTGTCAGCTGCTTCGCTAGCCTCACCTGGGGAGACCAGGGTCCTGCTCACCTGGGAGTGGTGGCCAGAGGGAACCAGCCCTCCAGCACCCTGTCCCCAGGGCAGCGATGGTGCCCGGCCGTGCTGCTCCCCCTGCTCTGGGTCACGCTTCCCTACGGCTGCCTCTGGCCGGGGGCATCGGGGAACGCTCCAGACCCGAGAAGACGCCAGGCAGATACTGCGCCCCACTGATCTTTGTCCTGTCTCATGACTCATCACCCCTCCACGATCCTCGGAGTCGCCCAGCACAACACCCTCCCCTTTTGTATCTCCAGCCATTCCCCAGGACCCTCCTCACCGCCTGCTGCACTTCTTCCAGGTTAGCTTTGGAGTTCTCATTTCCTTCCTCGGTAGAAATCATGAGGCTCTGCTCCTTCCCCTCCACGTGCCCAAAGACGATAGGGCAGCAGCCGTTATCTTTGTGGTAGAAGACACTGGGATTACGGAGAAGCTGAGGGCACGTTCTCAGTCGCATATCATAAAACTCCTTGGACGGGAAGTCGCAAATGCCTTTGTGCTGGCAGAGAAAAGGGGAGAAACTGAGGTGAACAAAACCCCAGGAACTTCTCAACCCGCGGCACCTTTTTGGGCAGGCTTCCCTTGCAACGCCACCGTGCTGTAGCTGGCACCGGGCGAGTACATTATTTATTACTCTAGGAAGGGAAAGCACTAATGGAGAATATTCGTTTCCCGGTGGCTTGAGGCAAGCCCTGACAGCAGCATTTGCTGTGATAGAGAAAAGACAATCCACTCGAGGGCCTCACCATGCGGTACTGCGTATCCAGCATCCACGCCTGATCGCGGTAGCGCTCAAAGAGAGACGTCTCCATGCCAAGACTCTTGCAGAAGTCATTGTTCACCACGGGCCGCAGCTGTTTGTGATCCCCAAGCAAAACAACCTGGAATGAAAAGCGGAGACCTCAGCTATGAGGGTGGTGACCCTGGTGAAGGCGATCAGCTCCTGGAAAGGCTATTTGCACACAGACGTTTGTTGCTCCTTATTTATGTTATGGTTACAGTGACCTCAATCAAGGACCACGTTGGGCCTTATATAAAGATTCTGACTCGGATAACGGGGAGCCTAGTTCTCGAGAAAGACATCACGTAGTAAGTCTGCTGAGATCTGCTCTATGCTTCTTGTCACGTTACTACTTTGTACTTGGGTCAGCACATTTTTTGGTGGCGGTGATACCCACCCTGTAAGGGAAGCATCAAAAATCCAGCCACAGCACCACTTGGTTTCTCTTGCAGAAAGCCAAGAGCAAGTTTAGAGGAGACAGTATGTTTGAAAACAAGGAGCTCAGCTGATACACGCAGCAGAGAGGCGAGCAGATGCAATAGTTCTCCACCACAGCTTTCAGGCCTACAGCAGGTCTCACGACTCCGCTTTATGTGATAAGAACAGATAATGCACAGCTCATGCATCTAGTGAGAATACTGACCATAGAATGGTTTAGGTTGGAAGGGACATTGACGATCATCTAGTTCCAACCCCCCTGCCACGGGCAGGGCCACCTCCCCCCAGCCCAGGTTGCTCCAAGCCCCATCCAACCTGGCCTTGAACACCTCCAGGGATGGGGCAGCCACAGCTTCTCTGGGCAACCTGTGCCAGGGGCTCACCACCCTCACAGGGAAAAATTTCTTCCTAATATTTAATCTAAATCTCCCCTCTTCCAGTTTGAAGCCATTCTCCCTCGTCCTATCACTCCATGCCCTTGTGAAAAGTCCCTCCCCAGCTCTCCTGGAGCCCCTTTGGGCACTGGAAGGGGCTCTAAGGTCTCCCCAGAGCCGTCTCTTTTCCAGGCTGAACAACCCCAACTCTCTCAGCCCTATGTACTGCATATACCTCTCTGTGCCTCCAGATTTTAATTATAGTTGGTAGAGTTATACCTCAAAGGAAACAACTCCCTGAAGGCTGAAACATTGATGCACCATCATAGATACTACCAAGAACAACCTTAAAACCTGGTAAAACTTGGAAGAGCAGCACGGTAAGGGGTGAAAGACATGCAGAGGTTCAAGAGCCCTGAGCAGCTGTCCTAGAGACACGTCTTCGGAAGGGACTTACCTTCTCAGCATGGCGGTAGCTGACCAAGGGGATGAGGGTCTCGGGCTCCGTGGACATGGCACACTCATCGATGATTATCTGCTTGACATTGAGCTGCTCCAGGCAGGTGGCAGAGGCGGCGGAGCATGTGCACAGGATGACATCGTGGGCTGCCAGTTCATGTGCACGAGCAGTCGACAACTGATTTTTGTACCTGTTGGTCGATGCAGAAGAGACCCGGTTATGCATAAGGGAAAGAGCTCCAGGTTCCTCACGCAGGAACCAGGCAGAGGCTATACTTTCCCAAATGATTATGGCTTCACCTCCCTCCCCAGGACGAGCTGGTGTCCCAGAAAAGGGCTTTGGACGGACACTGTAGGAAATGCACTTTGTCCTGAACTCAACAGGGCAGGGGCTGGGGGTGGAGGATGCAAATGTCACACACACATAATATGACTTTTGGTTCAGAGGGACAATAGCACCAGAGCAGAAGCGATGCTGATGCTCTGCACTGTACCACTAACCCCGAGCTAATCACTTTTTATCGTCATTCCACACACACAGCTTATTAATCCATCTCGATGTTTTCACCCAGTCCCTCGCCTTGCATGAGCCGGGCCAAATCCGCTGACTTTCACGCAGTCTACAAGTTTCTGTCAGCTGAGACCTAACAAGTGTAGCCCAAACTTCTCGCAGGGGAAGGAGATCGCTGCACCGCGCTCCTTCAGGCAGCGCTTCAGAGGCGGCACACGGCCAGAGTCAGCCATCTCCCACCAGGGTCTCTTTCTACTCACTTCCTCGTTTCTTCTTCTGTTATCTGCTCTCCTTTCTTCATCCGAGCGTCAAAGTTACAGATCTCCTGCCATAAAGGGTTGGGCGGCCGCCGGATGCGATGGTGCAGGATTATTTCACTGAAAGAAAAGAGTCAATATATAAATATTTTCCCCCAGACAGACCCAAGTGATCTCTTCTACAGGGAAGCATACCACATCTCTCTATGCAGAGAAACTCCGTTAGCTATAGAAGGCACAGCCAGACCGTTCCAGCTTTACAGACGTAACGCTTGGCTCACCCTCGAGGACACAAAATACAACCCCCGTTCTTTAGCAGGAATGAAGTCAGAGACACTTTGAGCTGTCCAAGAGAGAGATGAAAACATCCAGGGTGTTTTCAGCAACCTGGGTTTCCTGGCTGGGCGCGACATTAGACTATACACCTTCACTTGAAAAAATTCAGTACAAAGCAGGTTAATAGTGCTGCTCCACAGTAGCAGAGCGGAAACCGCATTTGCTCTGGCTTGTTCAGCTTTACCGCTGCAGAAAACATCACTCCCCAGCCCTCTCGGTGCCCGCGGGGTCACGCAGTCCTACCTGAGCTCATGCTTTGGTTTTGCATCCCGCAAGGCTTTGCGGTAGAGGTGCCGGTTGCTCCCCGGGTACGGGAATTCCATCGTTTCAATGGCCTCACCGTACACCCTCAGTGGTTTCAGGTTCTTCATCTTCAACAGCATCTCTGGGGAAGGAGAACGGGTCTGCTCAGACAGCACCAGGCACCGGCGATGCTGAGAAAGCTCTTGGCCTGTGAGGTACCCAGAGTTTGCCGTGCACTCGCCTCTTCTCCCCACCCCTCGCTCATCAACCACACCTTCACCGGTCCTCGCCCTGCAGCGAGGGGTCTTCTGTAAGGACCAGCCCCGCTTTCTGCCCCTCCTGCTCACAGCCACGCGTTCTCCCTTCCCACCAGTAGGAGCCACTTCAGGGGCTTAAAACCGATAGTTACCAGCAACAACATCAACAGACTTGTTGGATGGGCCGCAGTACAAGATGCACTTTCTCCCCTTGGGCTTTTCTTCTTCAGAGGATAGTGTTTGCTCCTTCTCGACGCTCTCCTCGTTCAGCTTATGGAACCAGTAGACAATGTGAGTTCCAACAACCGTTTTCCCTGTGCCTAGAAAAAACAAGGAGGTTGCCGAGAACACTTTAACCGTGACACCCATGCTCTAGATCAGCGTCCGGATGATCAGCCATGAAATAAAATCAAAAACTGAGGGGACTGCCTTGAACAACTGTGGGTGAAACCAACCCATGCTACCGTCTCCTGTCTCACCAAGGGTCCTACAGACATAACAAAGTAGGCATGTACTCGTGCCGTCCCCCCAACCTTACCTGGTGGGCCTTGGATGAGCGTGAAGGATTTTCTCAGAGCCATTAGGATAGCCTGGGTCTGACTCTGGTTAAGCTTCCTGCGGCTGCCAGGGAGATCAAAGGATTTTTGCTGCAGGATTTTGGACGTTGTCACTGTTACGGCAAAGAGTCAAGAAAACAAGTTTAAAGAAGGTTACTGAAGACAGCGCAGAAGGGATTCGACAGGAGGATGCGGTAGGAACCGAACAATCGTGGCCCATTTACAAGACCACCTAAAAGTAATCCTGGTCCTGCGCCAGGATGTTCTGCCCATGAGCCTTCTCTGTGGGTCCTGGGGATTAAAACATCCCCCGTGCCCCTCTCCAGCAGGGCATCCCATATTACCTTCACTCCGCCAGGCTAGCGGCTCCTCTCCTTCCCTCCCCTTGGCAGGAGAACCTCCCGGTCTGGGAGCGTAACCCCTATGGCAACGACCCACAGAAGCTGCCAGGGCACCTGCCTGGCCAGAAGTTAGTAGCCACAAAGTAAGAAAGGTGAATACTTGCACCTACCTTTTTTAGGAGGTTCATGACCAAGGGCGATGCTTTTAGCAAGCTCGGAGGCATGCTTGAGCTTCCAAATTGCCTTTTCTTTCCGTCTGACAGAAGGGAAAAATAAGAATGAATGGAATGTAGCTTAAAATAGCGAAAAATTGTAATACAGCTTTGTACATCTGCCTTGTTTATTCTTTCTCTCTGCTTTAGTGTTGCATTAAATCCATGAAGAACTTAAACCAAAACAACTCTTATTCTGCTCTTTTGTGTCTGGGACTATTTCTCAACTGAGATGTTGAGAGCAAGAAGCACAACTTCTGTCCCAACTCCATTTTATTGCAGCCCACCCCATTTTATTGGATTAGCTTCCAATTTTTTCCTAAAATTCGCAACACAAAAGGAAGCACGTTCTGCCCCGAAAAAGCTGCAGCAGTCATGGGTGCGTAGCAGGCCATGCTGTGTACAACGAAGGGCAAACTAGACATCAGCTCCGCTTTAAACAAGAGCGGATCTTGCTTCACAGCAACAACCAAGGGGAATGATTGGGAAATCAGGGAGCACTTCTGCTAAGCAAACCCCGATCCAGTGCTTCACACCACCTCTTATGACATGTATTGCAGCAATCCGGTAACGTAAGAGGCAGATGCCCGGGGAACTTTCAGCACGGCACCTTTCCCTATCTCCCCATTCGCAAGGTCAACCAGAAGAGCAAGAGGCCGTCTGGGGAACAGATCTGAGAAACACTGCCACCCCCACCAAACATCACCAGCCCGACAGCACGGCCAGTCGGAGCTGGGTAAGGACAGATCAGGGGATCAGCCGCACCAGCGAGCAAAGCCCGGTTGGGTGCAGTAAGGGAGTCCCGTGGGAAGCCATTGCTCTGCATGGACAGGTTGACCAGAGCACGACCGCTAAGCACACTTACACATCTGGCAGCATCTTTGGTATGAGCTCCACCGTGAACCTGGCAGAGGCCTGTGAGATTTCCACGGGGATGTTCTCCATAGACATATAGTGGATGTAAAAGTTCATAGTCTGCTGATTACTCCTGTCTGGCTTCTCATCGTCGCTGAACTCTTCGGTGACGCCGTGAGCCACCCAGGTGTAGGTATCTGGATCGACTGAAAGTTTGCTTTCTGACCTGCCCTTGTTAAGAAAAGTGAGATTCTGGAGGCTGTGGCTAAGGCATTCCTCATCGCTGTGAAGGCTCCCAAGCTTCAGCCCACCTAAGCGAATGCACAAGTAACAGTGGTTGAAGTCCACTTCAATGGAGCATTCCTCCAAAAAATTTTTATTTAGGACGAAAGTCCCTTGCAGCTGTCCTTTGCTTGTCCTTTGCTTTGCCCAGGTTATTTTGACATCATGGAGGACAATCGAGTCGTTTTCAGCCACCGCACACGAAGCAGACTCCATGGCGCTCATCGGCATCCACACCTTGTAATACTCCGCTGGATGCTTGTACTTGTCTTTGGACGGCAGGGTGGCGTAGGCAGAGAAGCAGTCAATGGGCTTTTCCGTGTGCTGCAGGCAGACGTCGAAACCCGGCGTCACGCACCACAGCTGCACGAAGGGCACCAGGAAGCCCCGGCAGACGTCCGTGGTGAGCTGGAACTGCAGCGCGTCGCCGGCACTCAGCTCCAAGGAGAGCTCCACGTAGTGCGAGCACTGGCTCTTCCTCACCCAGCCCATGTGCCGCTGGTACAGCTCCTTGCTCTTCCGAAGGAGGGAGGCCGCGGTCTCAAACTCCTCGTTCCTGATGGCGGCGAGCACCTCTTGCCAAGTCTGGGTGCTGAAGAAGGTGACGCTGAGGTCACGGAGACGTCCTTCGCGCAGGCCGTGCTCCTTCATCGTCTCCACAGAGTACACCCTCCTCTTCCACGTCAGCCTGATGCTGCTCCGCTCCTGGATGAACGTGGGCTGCTCTATCAGCTGAAGAGACCTGTAGTTAATTATATGGGGATCCGGGAGACTCTCTTTGTTCAGTGGAAACAGGGCTTTAAAATACTTTTTCATCCCCTCAATATCCACTACGAAGGCGATCTTCTGCAGGACTTGGCCCTTCAGGTGGGTGGCCATCTGCAGGCAGCGGGCTCTCTTCTCGTACGCCACCGCCTGGGAATTCTTCCTATTGAAGTCATGACAGAGAAACTCAATGTCGTCTGAAGAATAGACGATGGGCTTCTTGCGGAGCACGGAATGAAGGTGCCGCTGGACCACAACATCCACATACCGGCGGATGGGAGAGGAAGCCCAGGTGTACGAGTCAACGTGCAGGGAGTAATGGCCCGCTTTCGACTGGACAGTGGAGTTGGAGCGACTGAAATAGGAGCGGCTGAGCAGCCTCCTGAACTCCAGGGCCACAGGGGCCAGCTTCGGGTGGATGTCATCAGTAACGATAAGGTCTAGCATCTTGTGGAAGTCACGGACGTTAGCAGCTGACTGCAGGTGCTCCCAGATGGGGGCCAGGAGACTGAACACCACATTTTTAGAGGAGTCTTGGCCAGGAGGTGCCTCTCCCAGGTGGTGAGAGAGATGGATGGACAAAGGAAGGATGTGGCTGTACTTGTTTTTCATGAGTAATAACTGTTGGGGGCTTGGCTCGCACTGACACCGGAGAGGAGTGACATTTCTGGTGTCCTCCTCATTGGTGAGGAACTCGGCCGCAAAACTGTTGAACATGATCATTAGCTCCTCTATCATCTGATGGGACCCCCTGTTACCCGGGGAGCTTTCCTCATCCATCCGGTCGTAGAAACAGTCCTCCTGCAGCCGAAACTTCCGATGGATCCTGGAGAAGTGATAAGCCACAGCTACGCAGTCCTCCACGGTATCAAAATGAAGGGCCTCTGTCCCTCCCCTGTAGTGGTCCTTAATGCAAAGCTCTGCCTCTTCATAGGACAGCTGCCTGTCCGAGCGGATGACAGAGATGGTGAAGACTCCCTTTAACATCTCACCAGTCTTCTTATGTACGGTGACAAACAAGGAGATCACCCGACGATCTTTCTGTGGCAGGAGGCTGCAGACATCTTGGCTAATGTGCGGTGGGAACATGCACAGAGGCTCCTGGTTGGGAGCGTAGTAGGTGACACCCCGCTTCTTTGCTTCCAGGTCCAAGGCACTGCCTTTGGGAATGATGCCAGCCACGTCTGCAATGTGGATCCCAATCTCATAGTGATGCCCAAGATCCCTAACGCTCACGGCGTCGTCCAAATCCCTGGCCCCTTGGGGGTCAACAGTGAAGGTGAGGTAACTCCGACAGTCCTTCAGCTTTTCCTTGGTGAGGTTTAGTTTGCTGCTGGAGGCGTATTTGGCCGATTCCTTAGTGACAGCAGCTGGGTATTTCTTCTCCAAACCATACTCCAAGTCGAGGATCTTCAAGCCTTCTTCCAAAGTCAATGCTGCATGCAAAATCTCCGTTATTATCCCCAAAGGGTAGTAAAACCCTTCCCGCCAGGAGATAACCTGGACGCAGAAGAACTGGCATCTTCTCGTCTCCTGGCTGATCTTCTCGCAGCTGACCACTCTGTACTTCCCATTGACAAGCCGGCGGATGGGAATGACGTTGGGTTTCTCTTTCAGCCCCGGGACGAATATTTTGGTGACAGTGCGGTCGATGGGTATCATCACCCGGGGATCAAATTCATCCATCATGCAGATGAAGGTCCTTTCTCTCTCCCCACGCTTTAAGATGCCCACCACCTTCCCCTGAGGGCGGTGGCTGCCGCTATCAGCTGTGCTGCTCTGCAGGATTTCCACCAGCACCTCGTCCCCAGTGAAGGCCGTCCCACAGTGAACTCTGCCTTTGATCTGAATGGTCATTGCAGGAGAGTCGTTGAGGGTGAAGGCAGAAGCTCTGTCAAACCCTTCTTTGATCAGCTCGCATCTCTTATACATTTTGGGGTGCATGTGCAGATACTCCTGCATCATCTGAGAAGAGAAGCTGACGTATTCCTGCCTGTCTTCCCACAGGTTTGAAGCCTCGGTCTTCACGTTCAGCAGCCCTTCTTCGGACACCGTCACCAGCACGTTCTTGCTCTCATCTAAGAGCTCCTGGAGGATGGGGTCGTCAGGATTCATGCTCTCGGCCTCAGAGCTGCAGGAATCCGTGTCGCTGTCCTCCTCCTCCCCCTCCAGGCTCCTCCTGCTCCAGATCTCCTTGTCGCACGCAGCCTGTTTGATCTGGGCCATTGTCAGGTTCTCTGGGAAGATGCTCCCCTTCTCGATGCACTGCTGGATGAAGCGCTTCCACACCTTGCTGCACTGGCCATGGGAGCACAAGGCCACGGCATCCCCCACCGCAATAACCAGCGACTGAGCCCGGGTCATGATGGTGTTGAGCACTCTGGCTTCGTTGAAGAACTCCAGGTGGTGGGAGGCTGAAACGCGCAGGCTCTCGCTGGTGTGGACTGTGCTGATGATGATGACCCGGAACTCCCGCCCTGCACCGGAGGGGACAAGGGAGAAGTCACTCACAGGAACCCAACGGGGAAGACCCTGTCTGGCTGCCACCCGGCGCCCTGCCCGTCTACGCTGTGTTACATGGCCATGGGCTGATGGAACCTCGCTGGGCTGAGTCACGGGAGTCGCCTGACGTGAATAAAGCAGCTCTTGGGGATCGCGAAGGCATGAACCAGGATGGACAGACACCATGAGGCCACCACCACCCACGCCCCAGGGAGCGAAGGGCAGCGTGGAGATGGGAGAAAGGCAGACAACCAGACCAGTGCCACCACGAGCGCCCGTGGAGCAGCCCTGCGTGCTCAGTGCCACCGGCAGCCCACGCCAGCCACTCCTTGCAAACATGGATAGTTTTCTGTGAATCCTAAATTCCTGGGGCAACTGAGGGCCTTGCAGGAATGAGAGCAGTGACCATTCGCAAGAATCCCTCTCCCCTCAAGGACAGCTCTGCCGATCGCACGACAAAGGACAAACAGCGAGAGGCACCCTGGTGATTTCAGAGCTGGGAAGAGACTGCGAAGAAAGGGTGTGGAGATCAGAAACAGACCCCAGGGGTCAGTTATTCTCACCACGAGGAGTCTCAGTTGCACAATAAAAAAAAAAAAAAAATAAAAACATGGATGAGTCATAAACTAAGTCCTTGAGGTTAAAACCAGCCCCATCCCTCTCTCATCATCCAGTGCAGCAGACTCCTCCTTTAGTGAGCTGTTCTGTGATTTTTTTTTTTGCTGCGACTGGTACCCACAGGCCATCCTGGTTTCAATTCCCTTCTATTACTAGCCTCCCCCACTGGTATTTGGGGCTTCCACATGATTCACACATGCTCAAGCCCCCGGGATCGCACTTACAGGGTTTTCACCTTCCTACAAAGCAACATCCATAGATTTGAAACGAGTTGATAGTTGGGTGCAGATTTAATTCAGTGTGAAATCTTATTCACTAAGGAAAGGACAAAAATCAAAGAGTTACCAACCAGAAGGGGATGGAAATCAGCCAAAGGGTTTCCAGGCACTCCCTCCTAACCAGCACTAGATGGGCTGTGGCCGCTGGCTGCAGCGGTGGCAGAGCCACAGGGAAGGGCAGGGGAGCTCTGCCTAACTGCACCGCACGCACCCTCCCAGAGAGGTATTCTGCCATGAGATCGGCCAGTATGTTGCATTTTAGCAAGGAGGACAACGTTAAGATGCGGGAAAGACCTCTGCTAACGACCCAGTGTCTCCTCCCCCTGCCCACTGCATAGTGGCTGTAGCTGCTATAGACTCTCCTGTCCACCAACATGGCTGCAAAAGCTCTCCATAGAACACAAAAGGCCTCAAAACAGAACCAGGAATGGCCAACTAGTGCACAAAACACAAACCTGGCAAGTTCTCATAGTTTTCTACCACCACATCTTGTAGCTGCTTTTTCCTCAGCTCTTGTCTTATTGCAGAAACCTGGTAAGAAAGAAAGAGGCACAACTGAGGAGGTGGTCAAGTCGCCATCAAGTCGGCATTTAAAAGACATGTAGATGTAGCGATGAGGGACATGGTTTAGTGGTAACTTGGCAGTGCCGGGTTAATGGTTGGACTCGATGATCTTAAAGGTCTACTTCCAACCAAAACAATTCTATGATTCAGTTCAGAAACGCCCCCCGCCCAACACCAAGGCCCCTCACCCTTCTCAGCTGCAGGTTCCCCAAGAAAGTTACTCAACAGCAGCCACCCATCCTGGGCTGACTTCAGCCAGTGCTCCCAGTCTGCCCTATAGTTAACCTGCCTAAAGAATGCTGAAAGACATCTTTGACTAAACTACCCCACCATGAGGCATCTCTGCTCCGACCACCCACAATATACTACTCAAACGGAGGGCACCTCAAAAAAACACTGGTGGCATGCAAGACTCCGGGTTCCCTATTTTTACTAGCACAAGAGACAGGTTTATCATAAATAGAGTCCAGCATTTATTAGGGAGTGTTTAGAGAGCGGTCAGCAGTGCATGCACAGCCCCCTCAGGTGGGGAACACGTGGTTCTCCTACATACCTGCATCCCATGGGAGACCACACAGATCCTCTTCAGATCTCGGACACCCCACTCATCCGGCCACCTCTGATGTATCTCCTTCACTTTCTCAATCACTTGTATTATCTCGGAGGCGTTGTGCCAAGAAATCATGGACATATCCCTTTCAGCCACGCCAGACACATAGCAGAAGACGAGCGGGTAGATTTCGGGATGGGGTGGGATGTTCCCACTGGCTTGGATGGCATTGCCTTTGCCAACGTAGAAGTGCTTGGACACAAACTCAATTATGCCTGCGGTGGAACGATAATTCTCATTGAAGATAATCCTGCTCTTTGTGGCCACTTCGTGCCTCTCTTTCTGGTAAAACTGAAAGAGTCGGTTTAACAGGGTGTGATCGGCAGATTGTCCATCCCCAACAGAGAACAACTTTGGGGTTATCTGCATGTGGTCCCCAGCGAGGACAATCCGTGTCTCAAAAGTGGCGTAGGAGAGCGGAACCAGAGCTTCGCACTCCAGCATCTGAGCAGCCTCGTCGATCATGATGTGGGTGAAGTAGCCTGGGGCAACCTTCAAGTTCTTGGATAACATGGAGGTGGTAATGATGACGTGGTGCCTGTCGATCTCCGCCCGCGTGGGGTGCCGGAAGGAGTGCTGGTCTGGTGAGAGGCAGCAGTACATCTGAGTGATGGGGTCCGTCAGGTTGACGGGACGGTCAGTAGATATAATCCTCAAGGGAACAGCCCAGGGATGCCCGCTGGTCACGTAGTTATGGAAATACTCCCGGATGTAGATGTCAGCAGCACTGCAAAAGGGGAAACCATCAAGGAATTGCAAGTGCTATGGCCAAACGCCGTGACCATCATGCCAGTGCGCTATCTGATCATTCACCAACATGCACCCAAACTCTCCCCCAGCTTTGGCTGACAATGCGCTCGTCACAGGATATACTCACACATGCACAAAGAAGCTGGTGGTTACGCAGCCACCAATTCCAAAAGCCTATTTTGAGAGTGTGGTTTAAAATAGGAGTTGATACTCGAGACTAGGGCATCTCTCCATGCTCACATGGAGAAACGCAATGTGCCCAACCGGATCTGTGGGGCTGTTGCTCTCCAGGACCAAGTCACACAGACGTCTCCTCTGACAGCTAACCAACCCCAGCCCGGGCAGGTGACACAAGATCCGCAGAAGAAGCTTCAGTGCAAGCAGACTGCCTGAGCCCGGCTAAGATTAGCAGTCACCCATCTATTATACATTAAAAACCAAGGCAGTAACAGCCTGCAGGATCGGACGTGGACACTCTTTTCAGCGTAACTGCTCTAATTTTAACACCCTTGGCCTGTTTTCTCTGAAGGCAGATTCAGTGGCAGTCAGACCAGATCTGCATTCCCTCTTCCCCAAACTCTCCCTGGAAAAGTCACAAAATTGGCATGCGCGCAGAGCACAAGAGTTTTCAAGGGCAAGTACAGCACAATA
This sequence comes from Vanellus vanellus, assembly GCF_965231255.1. Classification (NCBI taxonomy): domain Eukaryota; kingdom Metazoa; phylum Chordata; class Aves; order Charadriiformes; family Charadriidae; genus Vanellus; species Vanellus vanellus. The sequence goes on from NC_138920.1 coordinate 14,036,604, forward strand.
TTATCCCAGCAAGGTCAGGCAATGGCTTTCTACTTCTTCCAGTAGACAGTAAAGGTTAGAAAGAACTAACCGTCTCCCCAGCCCCATCCCCGTTTTATAATGAGGCAGGAATATTCTGCCTTTTCCACAAGGACTTCCACCCGTGCCGGGCTTCTTCCTAGCAAGAAGTGCGCAAGCAGTTTAGGACATATTAAATAAATATGAATTTATTTCGACACGTAATTGAAACGCACACTAAGAAAAGGGCAGCTCAGCTCTGCCGCATATGCATTCCCTCCCACCGCGCCAGGCAAGCGTGGATGACCTTGCTTGGACCCAGCCCACACCTCTGGTGCCCTCTTCCCCCACACCCCACTAACCTGTTAGTGTGAGTGCAGATCAGCACGCGCGTGTTGGGCTGCCTGAGGATCTCCATGGTGGCCATGGCCAAGGTGAACGTCTTCCCTGTGCCAAAGGGCCCGTAAATGAGAAGAGGTGGGACCTGCCGGCTGCTGATTGCCTGGCCCGTGATGAAGGAGATGGCTAGTTTCTGCTTGCTATTCCCTTTCTGTGGTGACCGAAGAGAGTAGGGAACAGAGCAACTGGCGACATCTGGTAGGACCAGCTTCTCATCCAACAGGCGGTCCACAGCCTGGTGCCACTGCCGGAACAGCAGCTGGTCGATTTGGAACTGGATCTCCACCTTGTGGGAGGTGTTTGGCTTGAAGTTCAGCTCTGAGCAGCACCTCTTTGGTATCTGTAGCCAGATGGTCTTCTCCGTGATGGCTTTATGCTCCACACTAACCTCGTAAACCCGATTGTCTACAGGTGGGTCAAGTGCCAGGAAAGCAGTGGGCACAGACCTGCTCAGCAGATACCCCTCATCTGTGTCCGGCGAGAGGTTATAAGGAGTAGGCACTTCAGCAAACAGCTCACCGGAGAGGGCAAACTTCATCCCCATGGAGAGGCTTTGCAGCATGGGGGTCAGCGAGATGAGGACCCGCAGGTTGAGTCTGGAAGGAGGAAACACCCGAATGAACAGCAGAGAACCCACCCATCAGTTCATCGGCAACCGCCCTCCCCGCCGCAAAGGGGGGATTGTCTCCTACACCCAGAGAGGGGCTGCTGGCCCCCTGAGCCCACAGAGACAGAAACTGTGCTTCTAGCTAATCCACGGCCGCAGGACAAGACCCAGCCCTTCCCTTCCTATCACTACCCAGCAAGCCATCTTTCTTGGCAGCTTTCCATTCTTCTGGGAAGGCGCCCCAGGACCCAACCCAGCAGGGACAGTGACAGCAGCAGCACGGCCCCAAGGGTTAGCAATGGGCCCACGGTCCACAGCGAGGAAGAACCCCCCTCTGGATCCACACCTGGCACTTACTTGGCAATCAGAGCTTGTTCGGCTTCTTCCTCGCGGAAGAGGAAGCTGTGCATCCTCTCACGATAGTTGAGACGGGTGATGGGAATGGTTGCACCACCCTCACGTTGGTAGTCCAGTGCAAGAGCAGGAGGTTTGTACTTGGCCAGCAGATCCATATCTTCACCGGTCCTTGGCACGCTGGGAATGATGATGCGGTTACCTCTATCCCATCGCACGAAGTTGACGGGGCGACTGCTCTCCCTGCTGCCGGGGACGTGCTGGGGGGTGTCCCGCCGGCCCACCTTCACCTTGATCTTCTGCATGAGGACGGGGCGTCTGCCGAAGTCGAATACCACCCACTGCTCGAAGACGCCCAGTGCGCAGCACTCCATGCAGACCTCCACCAGCGCAGCGGGTGGGGAGGAAGGCAGGGTGGCCACGTGCTCCCCCCGAATGTAGTGGAGGCCCCGAGAAAGCCCATCCCCCGAGAGGTAGAAGTTGACTCCAGGTTCCCGCTTCAGTAGCGCCACGTGCTGCAGAGGCATCTGCCGGTTGAGAAGAAGACAGGGACACGGTGAGGGCAGCCCACGGGAAGAGTCCAGTGGCTGGTGAGGTCCTCCCAGCAGCATTTCCTACCAAAAGCTGCTGCAGGAACCAAATGCTATGCCGGACCGACGGAGCACTTGAAATTCTCCTTAAAGGAGCTTATTCCTCGTGCAATCCCACGGCAATTATTTTAGGGTCTTAAAGAACCTCAAGTTGCAGTTTGATAGCAATTGAGCCAGTCTGCTGTAAATGGGAAGTCTCCTGGGTTAGAGGGGACAATCAGACCCGGCCTCTTGGCCCCAGCACCCACAAAATCCTGGGCAGGAAAGCAGCTGAATCTTGTTATTTGTGATGATACGTGGGAGGTGCTGAGGGCAGCCGGGTTTGCCCCGGCCCCACCGCACAGGACGAGACAGGAGACACGGTGGCTGCACCCCCCACGCACAGCCCCAGCTCAGGAACCACCTGAGCCTGAGCTGCTCCCAAATACCCAACGCACATCCTCATTTGGACATTCCAAAATCCCTAGCCTTCTGCCCCTTCCAGAAATAATAATTAAAAACAACTCAAACAAACAAAAAACCCCAAGGGACAAGGGCTGTGCACAGCGGCAGGCGCTGCCAGCGGCTCACCACCTCCCACTGCGCAGAGCTGGCCTTACCTGGGAGTAGACCCTGAACTTCCACCGGTATTTCATCCTCCTGTCCTCCGACTGGACGTGGAGAGGCTGCTCACACACAACTCTGACCCCCTCCACGTGCTCGGCCATCTGTGAGGGAGACACGAGAGGAACGGGACTGAAGGCAACACCCCGGGGACACACCGCAGAGCCATCTTCATCCTTTGCCTTTAACCCTACGTCCTCCCGAGAGGGGACCGCCAGAAAATCCTCATGCTCGGTCCTCACCCCCCGCTGCTCAGTGTCCCCACGCAGCAGCCGTGGGAAACGAAAGGGCCCCCCCGGCACAGCAGCGTGGTTGGGAACCCCGAGCAGGCTCTCGGGTCACGGACTCGAAAGGGGTAAAGGAAGGGGGACGCAACACCCCTTTCTGCAGCACCATTAGAAAGACGAGCGGTGGCCCCCGTTCCCAAGCTCTGACACAAGAGGCTTCTCGTGATGCACCAACCTCCGGCAGCCCAACGCGCTCCCACCCTGCCGCCCGCGACTCACAATCAACACCTCGTTGGAGCACGTCCGATACTCGGCAACGAGCCGGTCCTGGTAGGACAAAAGCCCTTCCTTCAGCGCTTGCTTCTTTTTCTTCACGGCAACCTTCACCCTCTGGATCCACTCCTGCAGCTCCTCGGTGGAATGAGCCTTGGTGCAGCTGTTGCCCATTTCGCACACCTCCACTCTGTCGGGAGAGAGGTGGCCCGCGGTGGCGTGGGGGTCCGCAGGGAGGCGGCGGCTGCCTGCTGCCCCCACCCTCCCCCCGCCGCGCCGGGTGGACGCCTTACCTGCTACACAGCGAGAACTTGGTCAGCCCGAGCGGCGGCGCGCGGTGGACCCACTGGACAGAGGTGTCGGCCGAGAGCATCTGCGCGTGCTCAACAGAGGAGCAGTGGCTCTCGAAGCTCTCCTGCGAGCTGAAGGTCACCAGGCAGAGCCGGCAGTAGAAGTGCACCGGCGCGGGCGCCGCCGGCTCGCCGTTGGTCATGCAGGTCCCGGCGGCCGGCAGCAGGTCGGAGCGAACCAAGCTGCGCTCCCTCTCGGCCTCCCAGACGGCCATCTCCACGTCGCTGTGCGCGTACTGGCAGCGCTGGGGGCTGTGCTTGCAGGGCTGACCCCTGGAGACGAACCTGCAGTAGCTGAGGGTCGGCATGAACTCGGGGCAGGGCCGGATGGCGGTGTACTGCTGCTTCCTCCGGCTGTCCGACACCACGTGCACCAGGAGGGGGTCCCAGGTCCGGTGGGACTCGCAGAGCCGCCCCTGGCCGCCCGCCGAGATGCGCTGGGGGCAGCCGTAGAAGCAACGCTTGCAGATCTCCTGGAACCGCCCCCCGAATTCGCTGGCAATCTCGCCGGCGGCGCTGGCCGCGGGGTGGGGGGCGGCAGCGAGGCGACCCCCCAGCTGCGCCTGCAGCACCGCCGCCTTCAGCCGGCTCCGCTCCAGCTGCTGCTCCCTCTCGAAGTTCCAGACCATGGCCTCCTCCGGGCTCCAGGCGAAGGTGCACTGGCTCTTGTGCTTGCTGCAGCCCAGCCCCGCCACGTAGTACCTGCAGACGGCGTAGCGCGCCGGGTTGGGGAAGCCGGGCCGCCTGGACACCTTCCTCCAGGCCGTGCTCCGGCGGCTGCGGCAGCGGGCCAGCAGGATCTCGTACATGCACTTGTGCTCCACCTCTCGCAGCTGGTAGGTGATCTCGTTCTCCTTCACGCTGCACTTGGAGCAGACCAGGCACAGCTCCAGCTGCTGCTGGAGGCTGCCCAGCGGCACCGCCGGGCCGTTGGCCGTCGGCATCTTTGGCGATGGCTTGAGCGGAGCAAAATTAACGGCGGGAAGTTCCTACAAGGTGATGCCCGGGGGAGGAGGCGCCATGGAGCAGCTGTGTCCTAGCTCGCTACGTACCTGCCGGCCATTGGTGCAAGTTCACAAAGCCTGACAAAGAAACGAGGAAGAAGCGACTTAGCAGGAAACATCAGCCCTGGCCGGGCACGCACCGAAGCACCGGCACAGCCCGATTCCGCTCGCCACCAAGCAGCCGGGAACCTCCACAGGTGCCCAAACCCACCGGACACCCTCGCCCTTCGGCACCCAAGCGCCCACTCACACACCAGCCCAGGTCCCAGGGGACCGCATCCAGCGGGGACCAGGCTGCTGAGCAGTGGGGGCTCCCGGCAGGGCTCAGCGCGGTCCCTGGCGTGCCACAGCCTGCACACCACCAGCACGTACCGCCCAAAGCAGGAGAGCCGGCTGTGGCAGAGGCTGCCGCGGAGGTCCCGGTGCAGTCCCCACAGCTGCCACCGACCCCCTCCCGGACCGTGGCCGGACGATTCGACTTCCTCTTCCCGCTGCCGGCGCCTCCCCCACCTCGGTTCGCTCCTGCCAACTTTCTCTTTCTTTTTCCTGCTCTCTCCCCTGGGTCTGGCCGGGCAGCCCCACGGCCGCCCCACGCCTAGCGGGAGACATCCAGCTCCAACCCCCCCAGCCCATCACCCTCCCACCCCCCTCCGTAGCATGAAAGATTAATTGGAATTAATTAACAACGCAACCGCCCTCTTTGCTCCTCGGATACAGCACCCAAGGACTGGGAGACGGGCATGCTGGAAGAGGGACCTGCCGGCATCTCCTCCAGCCGACAGCTCGGTAAACATCTGGCTTGGGAGAGCTCCGGCGGCGGTGCGGAAGGTGATTCACGGTTCCCTGCCCTCCCCGGCCACCGGCTCCGGCATTTGCCAGCAGTTTCCCGGGTAACCAGGGGCCAGGAGCATCCCTGGGAATGATGCTGCAGGGGTTTGGCGGCTGGGCCCCGCGGCTCGGGGCGGAGGGAGCACGCCGGGCAGGGTGCGCTGCCAAGCGAAGCCACCGGCCTCGTGCCGAGCATCCGCCTTGGGCTCCCGACCCGCCGCCACGCCGGACCAGCTCTCTGGCGATACAGGGGAAGAGCGGTATTTACGGCTGCGATCCGGCAGACAACGGAGCAGGGAGGGGCAAACTTTGCGCTGCTTCTCCAGAAATACTTTTCACTTTTAATTAAGATTCCTTTCCCCACCCCTGGGATAAATGGGGTGCCGGGGGAGGTGGGCAGGGGGTGCTGGAGCTGTTGCTCCGGCTGAAGCTCCAGGCAGCAAACACGGAGCTGGGACTGCAGGGGGGGAAGCAGCCGGAGCATCACCCACCCTCCCAGCTCACCGTTAGCGAGCTCCTTCCATCCCATCCCAGTGCCACAGCACCCACCCGCTGCCGAGATAGGAAGAAATCACCTAACCCTACTTCTCTACCGTGCGTGAGGTTGGACACGCGCTCGGTGGATAAACACCAGCCCTGTTTATCTCTCAAGGTCTGGCAGCGAGCCTGGCACTGGGCAGAAATGCTAGTTTCTGTTTCGGTAAGCCGCGATACTCGGTGGCGGAGTCTCACGGCGGCGGTGGCTCTTCCTCCACCGCGATTTGGGTCACCGTGCCACACCATCAGCTCTCCACACCCACAGCTGAACCACCCCAACTCACCTCCGTGCCTTCGTTTCCAAACTTTTACTCGCAGCACTCCCGTGCAGGCTGGCAGCCCGCCAAGCGTGAGCTTACGGTAGGATCGGCAGCTCTGCCCGGTCTCGTACCCATAAATTGCCCAAACCTACAGGGTGGTCCCAGCACCACCCTGGTCCTGCTCAGGCAGCATCACCCGCATGCTGCGTCCTGCGGGTACCCAGGCCCAAAGCCCCAGCAGAGCTGCTGGATGCAAACGCAGCACAAGTGCAAAGGAAGAGCATCCCCAAGCCGGAGCGGGACTGGGGCCGGCAGAGCGCCAGGGTATCCCCATCCTCCTCCGACTGTAACAAGGTCACAGTCATTGGAAGAAAACTGTTTGTCCAGCCCAGACACTGCACAGGGGTCAAGAACTTTCTTTGCTCTGGTTCTACCACTAAAAAAAACCCCAAAGTTGGGGCCACAGCAGAGGTTTGGGTGCTGCCCGATTGCTGACTGATACAGAGAAAATGCTTTGCACCGAAATGAAATAACTTGGGAAACAATAAAAATATAGGAGAGCACCTATAAAAAGACAGGAGGGGGGATGGGATGCTGTCCCCTGTCCCCGCGCAGCGCTGGCATGGGGCTGCAGACCCTGCGCCCAGGGGCTGCTGCCGCCGAACCCCCCCCAGGGTCATTAACAAACCCCCCGGCAGCTGGGAACCGCCGGAGACACGCTCCCGGGGACCCTGTGCCGGGCCGCAGGAGGGGAAACCCCTGCACATTTTAAGGGGGCCAAATATCCCTCCTGTGCCAGCCTGGGGAGACTGTTTGCCCTCGTCCAAAGCGCGATGCTAAGAGGGAGCGTTCCCGCTCAAGCTTTCCCCGGGAGGTCGGGAATCGGCTGGAGCTAAGCCGGACCCCAGAGCAGAGGGATGGACGCCGGGTTGCCGCAGGCTGAGCTCGCTGCGGTAACTCCGCGCAGGGTCCGGCAGCGGGCAGGGCAGGGGCAGATGCAGCAGAGAGGGGCCAGTGGGGCCAGGCTGCTGCCGGACCACGGCCAGCAGGAACGCCTGGAGAGGGACCCGAGGTCACGCTCAGCCTCCAGGAGCCTTTCAGCTCCTTTGAAGCCGGTGGGGGTGAGCAGCACGCTGCCGGCAGAACCGGGGCTTATTTCGGGGCTAACATCTGCGGCTTTGGGAACGCTTCGGTTTCCCTCCGATAGCGGCTTCACTTTCCTTCCTCTGGAAGTCTCCTCCTTAGGATGAGCCCTCCTGGGAAATGCACTCACGTTCAGGATTTGTGCAACATCTGTGCAATGCTGTCACTGGTGAAAACTCCAAAATACCTCTGTAATACACACGAGAGAGGATGAAATCTGATCGCTGGAAGTCAGCTCCATGGAGAGGGAACCGAGCTCTCTGGTCCCGGCATATCAACAGAGGAGGACGTGGTCCCAGAGAAGACGTGGTCCTGCAGCAGCGATGCCACCGACCTGCTCCGTTAAACGCTTTAAGAACTACCCATAAGGACTGTACAGGGCAGCCGGGCTGTTACTGGTATTCACATCTCGGCAGGGCATCCCAGGCTGAAAAAGCTAAGAGGGAATATTCCACCTTTAAAGGGTCAATTCCCTTGCTGTTTATTTTTTTAAGAAAGCCTTTGATTTTGAGCAAGCTGCCAGAACATGCTCTGGGTCTGGAGGTGGGAGGGAAGAGGAAGGGGAAGTGCAAACCCCTCTTAAAGCCTCCGCGTAGCACCAGCGCTGAAGCCAAATTAAAGCCTTTTTCTCTCTACAACCAACTTATAACAGGAAAAAAAGGAAAAAGCTACGGGAGCTTTTGCAATCCAAGCCTGGGCGGAAGAAAGATACAGGGCACGAGGAAGCCTGGGGAGGTGCACCATAAGATAGCCGCCTTAACGATAATAAAACTCCAATGGCAACAGGGCAAAATCCAAGTGCCCCAAGGAAGGTGGGAGCTGGTCGAGAGCAGTATTTACCAGCAAGCCACAGACCATGATTTGCAAGCTGAATTTTGTACATTTTAAGAACAACAACCTTCTTTACAGTGCTCCTGAAAAGCCCAGCCTGGCGTTTAAAGCCACTTGCATCCCACTTACGGGTGAAACGAGTCACTCTGGCAGACAGAGAGACTCATTTATTGTACGCCCAGCTCCGCACCCGCTCACGGAGGCTCACAGCCCCATCGGGGTGAGTATCTGCCTCTCCCCCAATAGCACATACCCTCACCAGACACCGACATGGACACATGCACCCACTGCCCAGCACTGCTTCAGCCTCGCTGCAAACCAAATCAAACCAAACCAAACCAAACCAAACCACACCACACCACTGCCTCGCTAACGGCATTTCCTCCACGCTCCGGAAGACGCTTTGGGTCAGGGCTGGGCCATGCTATGTCCGAGCATCATCCCCCGGCAGGCGCCTTGCAGGGCTGCGCTGACGCCAGGGATAATCACATTTCCCTGGAAATCATGAGTTGAAGCATGCCCGCGGCAGAGAAACACTCATTGCACCTCCGCAGCTGAGTCCTACCGCTCCGCACCCCTCTGCCATCCCGGCCCACCGAGAGGAAGGTGGCCTTTTTGTCAGGTCCTGCCTCGATTAATTATTGACAGGAGATTAGGCAAAACGCTACGCCAGAGTGAGCCAAGTGCCCCTCGATCAGAGCAAGTGACGTGGATCAGAGTGCCGGGACAGCTCTCTGCGGGGATGGGGACAGGCCAACAGCACACCCAGGGGACTGCGCACATCAGGGGACCGTGGTCCCACACCCCAGTTATTGGTCCCGGCCAAGCACTGGACGTGGGCACCCGGGGAGTTTTTCCTCTCGGCTGCGAGTGCTCAGAGCAGTGGCGCGAGACCAGCACAGCATCATCCCCCAGCACCCTGCGAGCAGGCAGTGCGGCTGAGCTGAATGGAAGGGTTTGGTACCGGTGGAAGAGGAGCTGCACCACGGATGCTGCCCCGTGCCACCCCGTCGCCCGCAGTCACCCTCCCGGCTGCACCGAAACCACGACCCCTCCGACATTTCCCTCCTGGGCAAAACCAGCCTCAGAAGTTCCTGGGGCCCCTCCTTTCCTCAGCCTTTTTCAACGTGACAGTTCACTCCACGTCCTGCCCGGAGAACGCTGGCACAGTCCCGCCAGCGCGGCTGTGGCAAAGTGACAGCCACAACACCGCTGCCCGAGCGGGTGGGCAGACATGAACCCCCTCGGCTTGTGCACAGCCCCCCCAAGGCACCTGCACCCCCGAGGTATTGCATTTGCTTTATCCAACTATAAAAAGTTCCCCGGGAGCTCCCAGACGGCATTCCCGAAGCTCAGGAGCCGGGAAGGGAGAGCTGCTGGGAATTGTTCTCTGGAGGCAGCACGGCGCATCCCTGCCAGCCCGGCTGCTCCCTGCCCTCCAGCAGCACCCCAAAAACCTGCATCCTACCCCCTGCTGCCCTCCTCCTCTCCCGAAGGGGCTCCAGCACGGGCAGGGATGCTGCGAGCCGGGGCGAAGCGGGATGCGCACCCCGCACCCTGCAGCACCCCAAAGCCCGCTGCAGGGCTACCGGCAGCCCCCCGAGCCCCGCAGCACCCCCTCTCCCCCTGCAGCCCCCCCCGGCCCTGCAGCCCCCCGCGCTGCTCTCACCGCCGCCGCGGCCGGTTGGGGGGGACGACCCGGTGACTCGTCGCCACCGCCGCCGGTTTCGTTTCTGGGGCCTCCCCGCATTCAAACCGGGGCCGGACTTCGCGGAAATTGCATCACGGCGGCCCCGCCCCGCCCCGCCCCACCGGCACCCGGGGGGGGAACCGGCACCGGGCGGCAGCGGGGCGGGAGGGGGCGGCAGCGGTGCCCGCACCCCCGCAGCGAACAGGAGGGATGCGCCCACCCTGGGGTACCACCTTCCCACACCGGTCCTGCCTCCCCCCCGCATCCCGGGACGAGTCCCGTCCCCCCCCCCCCTTCGTCCCCGGTCCTGCCCGCCTCCCCGCAGCCCCCCAGCGCGGAGGGGCCGCTCCCGGGGCCGCCGCTCACCCGCGGAGGGTCGGGGCTCTCCTCCCGCGCTCAGGTCCGGCTCCCGGCAGCGGCGGTACCGGGTACCGGCAATAATAAAGCGGATATAAAGCGGCACGGAGGTACCACCGGTCGCCAGCCCGGCCAGTCCCGCCGCACCACCGGTCGCCAGCCCGGCCAGCCCCGCCGCCAGCCCCGGAGCCCGACGGCCTCCGCTTAAAACGGGTTTCCGGGGAGGCGGGGGAGGGACGGGACGGGACCGAAAGCGCCGATTTCGTTTCTGCTCATCAGCATCACTTTCGTTTTCCGTTCCTTTCCCTGCCTGACGAGGTGAACGCCGCTGCAGAAAGTTCAACCTCGAGCCAAAAATACCCAAACAAACCAAACCTCAAAAAAACCCACCCAATCCCAAATCCACCCCCCCAGCAGCGAGTGCGCTCCGAGGCGAGCAGAGACGCGTTTGCATCGGGCGGCAGCACCCCCACCCTGGGTGGCGAGAGCCCGCACCCCACTTTGCGGGCACATGCCACCCCACCAGAACCAGCGCCCGCGGCTCAGCCCCCGGCATGTGGGGGGGTCCTCAGCCCCCCAGCGCTGCCACTGCCCAGCTGGCTGAGCTGGACCCACAGCAGCCCAGTGGCTGCATCCTCCCCCACCGCGCTGTTCGGTGCTGCTGAAAATTTGAGAGTGGTACACACAGATAACAGCCCTGCAGCCCGAGACCCCCCCCCCAAAACCACACGCATTCAAGCAAAAGGCCCAGGAGCTTCCTCTCACTGCCCCCCCCCAAATTCCCCATCCCCCTCCAGCCCTACAGCACAGCACAGGGGCTGCGACAGCGCATCGTCTCGCCATCCCGGACACGAGGCTTCAGAAAACGCCGACCTAGAGAACGGATGTGCTCGATGCAGCCGGGCTCCAGCCTTCCCACCTAATAAAATTATCTTTATGCCAATGGGCAGCTGCAAGCCCTGGAAAGCAACCGGGCAAAACCTACCACACCTCCGAACTACGAGGGACTGTGAAAGATTGCAGGCACCGGAGGCAAAGTTTCCCTGCGAGCAGCGGTGGTGTTAAATCCCTCTGTCGAAGGACGGGCGCATCACGTTGGGTGACGCCGCGCAGGGGCCCTGACACAAAGCCAGCATCAGCGAGGGAAGCGAAAGCTCACCCTCGAAACAAGCAGGAGGAGGAAATGCCGAAGGGCCGAGAGCCACTGAAGAGCCGAGAGCCAGCCCACGGGGCACGCCGGCGGGGGGAACAGGGGAGGAAGGAGGGGCAGGGACCCATTCCTGACACATTTGTCAACACCGAAGGAAGGAGGAAGAGGAAAGATGTTTTTTTTACTTCCCAGCTTTGTGCAGTTGCACCCATCGGGTGCTGCGGGGGGAGTCCCCACCCCAGACAGCACCGCAGGGAGCCCCGAGGGAAAGATGCTTTCACACTGGGGAGGGATGTGGTGCCGCACAGTCCTGTGGGCGCTGGAGGGACCCCACCAGAGCAGTGGGTGGCTGTGGGAACCAGCCATCCCTGGGCAGCAAACGCGCCTGCTCCATGCACCAGAGCACCGTGGCCGCGACGGCTGCCTGCGGCAGGGCCACGGCTGCAGGGCTGCACGCTGCTCCGCTCTGCCTTTTGTCGGCGAGGAGCAAGGGGGCAGCTCAGCCTCGCAGGAGGAGCTGAGCCCCCGCTTGGCTTTCCTGCCTGGGAAGGAGCCTTTTGGCCTTTTCCGTGCAGCTGAAAGGTTTGTTTCGAAAAAATTTATCAGTCGGGGCAGCGCAGGGGCCCCATCCCTGTGCAGGAAAGGAGGGGCCCCTTCCCCTGCGAAGATGCAGCCCCAGAGCCAAGCGAGGCCAAAGAGCTCGGGAAGGCACCAGCTCTGGTCCCCAGCCCCGGCACGGAGTGAGCGCAGGCACCGGGACATGGAACAGCCACGGAGTGTGTTGCCTGTGTGCAGAAATCATCCCCTCCACAGCAGTGACTCTAAACCACAGCAGACGCCTCTGTAGGAGCCCAGCCATCGGCAGACAGCAGTAAGAAACAGCAACAAAATACCCTCCAACAACTTCCCCCCCCTCCCCAGGATGCCAGAGCCAGGACGGACAGTGCCAAGGAGCCGCTTCGGCACTGGGGCTCCGCTCTGATTTTACAGGTTGGGTATTTGGAGGTTTCACTCTGATTTTACAGGTGGGATATTTGCCCTCGAGCTCCAGCTCCAGAAGCCCAGAGCAAAGAGCTTTCACTATCTTAGATAAAGCTTCTGGCCCCGCTGGGCATGCGTAAAAAGGGGATAGAAACAGAGAACAAAACCCAGGGGAGCAGCCGGGCTCTGCTGTTACTTAATCTCTGGCCGGCAGCGAGGAAGAAGCCTCTGCCCGAGCCGGGCAGCTGCAGCCAGAGCAGGGAGGAGGCAAAGCTGCGTCACCGCATCAACAGCGTCAGGGTGGGGAAGAGCCGAAGGCCAGGATTTGCCGATTTTAGAACAAACACACACCCAGCTGAAAGCCCTGAGTTTCAGTTTCCACTCCTGCAGTGACAGGACCGACAGCCACAGAGGGGTTTCCCCATGAAGCCATCACTGCTGCCATCGGGGGGGGGGGGGTGGGGGGCTCAGCTGTACCCCCCTCCCCCCCCCAGCCCTGGGCACGCTGCGTTGGTGCACTGCACAACTGCCCGAGGACGAGCTGGGATGCGGGAGGGCCTCCTGTGAAGATGCTTGAGCATCCCCTGCCCCAGTACCACCGCTAAACCAGTCCAGAGGAACTGGTGGTGATTTCCTGCAGCCTCCTGCTCCCTGGCAGCCTGCAGGCAGCAGCGCAGGCAGCAGCGCAGGCAGGACCATGGCACAGCTCTGCTTGCAATGCTGCCGGTTTGATGCCTGGGCAGCAGGAGCCTCGGCGGGTCTCTCCCAAATGCTGCAGGCTGCTCCCACAGGCGCCTGGAGCAGAAAATGCAAGTGGCTGTGCCTCTCCATCACTGCACAATCCGGAGAAAAACAGGGATTTGGCATGAGTCAGCCGCAGCCCTTATGTAATTTGTCTCTGGATGCGAGTCCTCCACACCCGGCTGTGAGCAGAGCAGCCCTGGGCTCCCCACGGGAGGAACGGGGAGCACAGCTGAGCACCCAAGGGGGCCCCGGGAAGGCAGCTGCCGGCAGTGCCAGGCTGGCAAAGCAGGCACCGGTGGGCACGTGGGAGCCCCATCCCTGCTGCAGGGACCCCAGGCTCACGTGGTGGGTTGACCCACTGGGATTCACCCCGATGCGCCGGTTGTGGGGTGCACCATACCCGCCGCCGCCCTGGGAGCACACCCGGGCTCCGCGGCAGCACTCAGCCGTCAGAGCAGCGGCACCGGCGAGGGCAGTGCTCCCCAACACGGAGCCCCTGATCCCGGTGCTGCTGTCAGCGCCGCGGGGAGATCCTGCCTCCGATCTGCAGGTGGGACGTGCTCCCACAAGCGATGCTTTACCACCACTGCTGAAACCAGGGTGGAAGAACCAGGAGACAAGCAAACCACGTGCACCACGGGACTTTCCCCCTGGCCAGGGTGCCCCTCTCCGAGCCCCAACGGCCGCATCCTCGCTGCATCCAGCCCAAGGCCAGTTATCCACATGCTGACTGCTACTCTGTTTACAGCTTACTGTAGGTGACTTCCCTTTACTCTTCCTTCTCAAGCCTCAGCCCCAGCCCTACCACGAGTTACCACCGGCCCTCCGAGGATCCAGCTGCCCTTCTGCAGAGCGGGGAAGCACCGCGGCACGCTCAGCTCAGGGGTGGCACATCCCCCCCCCCCGAGAGCAGAGCACACCTCTGAGGCATCCCAGAGCATCACAGCCGGTCCCTCTGTGGAGACCGGGCTGCACCTCCAGCACCTCCCTGCCTGGCTGCCCCGAAAGCTGCTGCAAAGGGAGGGGAGGATTGCACCAGCCAAAATCTGTCTGCTGAGCTTTCGTTGCTTGTATTGCTGTTCACATCCCTAGGAAGCATTGCCTTGCAGGGCAAAGTACACCCACACTGGGAATACTTTGCCAGCGAAGCAATCGATAGTCTCCGGGGCTTGTAAAGGCACGCAGAGCCGGGGAAGAGCTGCTGCCCACTGCCAGCTCTGCCCTGGCAGTCCCTACCCACTGCCATGTCCCCAGCACTGCTCACACCAACGTGGAGATGCCACAAACCCTGCCTCCCCCCACACTCGGATGCCACCTCTCAGACACTCTTAAAGAGGAGGAGGCCCCTCCAGCCGTCCCCCATCAAACCAGCCATCCCCTCTCAACCCGCAGCCCCCGGATAACCTGGATGGGTTTGTCCAAAGCAGAGATGGCTGGTGCAGGGCGCTCAGCCCACAGCTCTCGAGGGCTGGGCAAAGGCATCAACGCTTTCCAGCCACCGGCACTGCTAGGGGAAGGTGTCCCTGTGGTCACGGAGGGACCTTCAGTCACCGTTGCAGCACGGGAGCAGAGGGCTCTGGGCTGGAAGCACAGCCTTGGGTCCAAATCAGCAACGCTGCTCACACTGGAGAGGCAAGAAGAGGTTCACGGTGTTCACAACCCTTTATATTTCCTTGGTCTGACATAGTAATGCCGTCCCAAGTACAAAGACAGGCAAGGAAGAATTGACTGCGATATCTTAATGGCAGGCAGCTCGGGAGGGAAAAGCCTCTGATTAGTCACAGCTCCTCCTAATCAGCTGTGGCCCCGGGGTTCAGGCTCAGCTGAAACAAAACAGAATCTAATGCCTTAGAGGAATAAATCAGTTTTACTCTTGATTGTGTATCATAACTCTTCTAGATACAGCTCAAGGAGTTGGCTGCTATCAGTGCTGGGTGCAGCCGGGTCCGCCCCCACCGTGCCATGGACGACCAGACTTTGGAGCTCACCAGTGCCGTGCACACCCTGCCCACGCCAGGGACGCCCCGGGGTGGCCCGGCTTGGCTCAGCTTCATAACTGCCAGGTGCTTTTCTAAATTAAAACTTGTACTTTGCAGGCAGGATGTTATGGCCAGCACAGCAGTGGGTGCCTGGTGCCGAGTTTGCTGCTGGTATCGGAGATGGAGATGGCATCAAATGCCACAAGCAAAGCCCAGGCGTTTGGGGACAGCCCTGCCACCCCGCCGCTCTCCCTGCTCCGTTTCAGGATGCGGATTTCAGTATACGCACAGCTACAGAGGTTTTTCTCAGGACGATGCTGCATCCACCCGTGTTCAAATCCCCGGCAAAGGGTGGAAGAGTAAAACAACACAAAGTGATCTGAGTGTCCCTGAACAAAAGCAGATGTGGAGTCCATAAAAAAAAACAACTTTTAAAAAGACACCTAAACTACCTCCAAAAAGACACCGCTGCTCACAGCATTTACTGTGACTTGGGGGACGCACAGGCTGGACCGGTGAGCATCTGGGGGCTCTCCCACCCACCCGGTGGGCATGCAGGCAGGATGGACAGACATCCCTCTCCTGTTTCGCCCACCTCATCCCAGCATCTTTTCAAACTCAAGAAGCCTTTTGAGGCAACTCTGCCTCCCCACACCCACCGCTTTCAAAGCAAAATGCTCCCTCCACAACATCCCTCCCCCCTCCTGATGGCCATGTCCATCTCAGCAGGGTTGGACTGAAAACAAAACTCATTAGACAGAAAAATTGCCAAAAAACCCTGAAAATATCAAATTGCTGAAGCTACGGCACACCCTGCCATCGAGAAAGGACGCGGGAACCTTCACCCAACCATGGAGGCACGGAGAGGAGCCCCCTTGCAGCCTCCTCCCCATCCTCCAGGAGCACGGCAGGGCCGGGGGACACGGGAGCACCCAGCACTGCTGAGCCATGTCCTCGCCCACCCACCCGTGACCACGGCTGGATCGGCTGCAGAGCAGGCATCGCAGCAGAGCAAAAATCCCCAGCCCCACACTCCTCCCCACCTCCGTCCCCATGGAAGGGCCAGCCTGGCCACGCTGTCCCCCTCCCCAGGGCAAGGAATGAGTTAATATTGTTTTTAACCAGGAAAAAGTAAGTGATAGTCAAAGCCAGCCAGCCTGGCAGAAGAGGCGGAATTAGCCAATACGGGGTTGATTTAATGGCTGTGACACACAGAACTAGAGGTTTCCGAACAGTGACCCTGCGGCTAACAAAGGGGGACTCTGAGAAATGAGCTCTGCCTCCATGCAGACACACGGCATCGATCCGTCTGCTACCACGGGAAAGAACCGAGCGTCCACTTCAAGCAGAGCTGCAGCGCAGCCACCCCCGGGCTTCATCTCTAGGCTCTTTCCCCGGAGCAGCGCACGCACACGAGGTCTCTGCTCCATCCCCTGCTCCCAACACTGCCTCCGGAGAGCGCTGGGACACGCCGGCATGGCCACGGCTCCTAACGGCCAGGGCAGACCTGTCCCGCAGCCAGGATGGAAGATCTTCTGCATGACTGCTGCTCTCATCCAGCCTGGTCTCGACCCAGCGTGCAGGGTGGCACCAACCTTTCCAGTTCCTGAAATTAAAAGCATCATCTACGAAGTAAAGAAAATAAATCCTTCTATTGCATGAACATGTTTGGGATAAAGACGCTCCCACTCAGAGGCAGCACTGAAATCACTCAAACTCACGTCCAGCAGGGTCCGCGCCAGCGCCAGGAGGTTTCTCTTTCTCCCTCCAAAAGGAGAATCGTCCTCTCCTAATGCAAAACTCTGTTCTTGTCTGCCTTTAACAAACCCTCAGGGGTTTTCCTCAAGTTTCACTCCTCCCAGTGTTTTACCAGATCAGCACCCCCAAACACAGCACATCCAGACAAACAAAACACCCCCTTATCTCCCCTGTAGTTGTTAAACCCCCAAACGCAGCAGTGCATCCCAACCCAGACCCTCCTTAAACGCGCAGGATACGGTCAGAGTGTGTCACAACGTGCCCACCATCCTCAAGGGTTTGGAGTATCTTTGCACGTGTGCAGACAGCAACATGCGTACAATACACATATGTGTGCATTTATACTTAAATTAAAGCGCAAAGTGTGTTCCTGTGCCAACCCAGCCCCACTTTGCAACCCCGGCTGTCACAACCAGATGCAGAAATACAGTAAACCAGTAGCGCTCTTTCAAAAAAAAAAAAATTTATTAGCTCATTAAAGTGACCTGTCGCCGCTGCTGCTGCCAGATCAAGTTTGTTGGAACCCCAACACTTCAAGCACCCGACTCCTTCCAGCCAGAGACAGTGTGACCATCGCTGCAGTTGCACGGCGCGTGTCTGCCCTACAACAGGAGCACGGAGACGCGCAGCGAGTTGAATGGTTGAAGGAGTACTGTGGAGGTCAGCCACCCTGTTACAGAACGGCTGCTCGAACCTGGTGGGGAGGGAACGGCAGCACCCGGCTCCCATGGGATGAGGCACCAGCGAGATGCTGGGGACCGGCCTGATCCTGCGCCAGCATCACACCTCATTAATAACTGCAAGCTCCTGGGAGTGCTGCCATTCAACTCATCTCTCTGCACAGTCAACAGTACATCTCTGCCTCACAACCAAAGGGCTTTGCTTAAAAAAAATCCCAAACAACGGAATTTTTTTTTTTTTTTTTTTTTTTGAGAAAACTAGAAAGAGACACTAAATCCTCAGAAGTTGCAGCTCTTCCCCACCCCTCTGGATTTCTCTCTCCCCACTCCCCCCAGCAGACCTGGACAACTCACCTGACATGAGAGCCCTCGCTTGTTTCCACCACCCAAAGCCAGCATCACGCGCAGAAGCCAACCTCCTGGGGCTTGTGCCCGCGTCACCATGCAGAGCCTCTCCCCAATTTTGATGACCGCACGCATCCCATGGACAACCTGCTCTCAGCATCCCTGATCACTCCCCAGAGCCCCCCGGGGACAGGGAGCAGGCGGCTCCCTGACACCTCCCATCAGTTCACACCAGACCCCTCGGCAGCCGGATCGGTGCCTGCTCAGCGCTTCACCTGCTTGTCCTTTCGCTACCGCCTTCTCCCTGCCCTGCACCCTGCTCCTGCCTGCTCCTCTAGCGGATGCTGCTCCAGCTACGCCTGCAGATGAGGCAGAGCTGATGACCTAGAACAGAGTAACTATTCCAAGAGAACGGGTGAGGAAAGCTTTATAAAAAAAAAAACCCACAAACTTTTTTTTTTTCCTTCTCCTCCAAACAGGTCAGAGCATTTTTGCCTTTCGCATCTCTGGGCATCTTTCTGCCCCCTCTTTCCCTCTGACCTGAACCTCCTCATTACCGAGGTGAGCTGCTCTGAGTCTCGTTAACCTGTGCCCCTCGTTACACTGCTCCTCATCCCCCAGCGCAGCCAGAGAAAAAGGCAGTTCCACCCAGAGCGGCACGGCCAGCGTCCCTCCAGGCAAGTCCCCCTTTCACTTCTGCTCTGCCTCATCGGCCACTGCGGTCACCTCGATGGCAGCGGTGGCGTGTTCATCCCCGGTGGCCTCGGTGGCACCAGACGGGACAGTCACGACTGTGCTCCCACCAGGAGCCATTTGTGTCACGTTCTGGATGGTTGTGCCGAGTCCTGGCAGCGTCAGCAGCTGGAAGGGGCTCACCACCTTCACAACCGTGCTGCCGTCCTGGACCGCAGCTGTGCTCAGCACCGTCAGGTTGGAAGCGTCCGGGTGGATCTCCACCGTACCGGGAAAGGTGGAGCCGGCGGAGGCCAGTACCGTGTACCCTCCCAGCAGCGGGGAGGCCGGGGAGCTGGCGGCGGGAGGCTGGGACGAGCCTTTTCCCAGCATCGAGGGCGGGAGGGCTGAGACCACTTTGCCGAGAGGGAGGTTGGCAAGCTGGGAGACGGGCATGCCGGGGGTGACTGCGAGCTGTGCTGGCTGGGACAGGACTTGGGAGGTGATGGCAGCTGGTCCGGAGGTGGCCCTGGTCAGCCTGGGACGCTTTAAAGGCGTGGGGACGGAGACAGGCGTGAGGGTCATCAGGACGTTGTTGAGGTGCTGCGATTTGTGCTTCAGCTCCTTTGCTCGCTTGCGGTGCTCGTCACACTGCTGCTCCAGAGCTGGAGAGAGAAGAGGGTTGGCTCAGCCTGGACCCCGGACAAGCTTCCCAGGGAACACAGCAATGCCTGGAGCAGCAACAGCCAATCCCACCATGGCTGGTTTAGCATATACCAGCTTTAACCCAAACCCCACTTTCTCACACAGAAAGAAAACATGCTGGCAGTGATGGGAAGTGCCGGAGCACCGGCGTGTCCTGGGGACATACCTGCCAAATCCCGTGTGTACTGCTCCCTCGAGCGATCCATCTGACACTTGTGGCTGGCCAGGACCTTCTTGACCAGATCCAGCATACCAAAGTTCTGAACTACGTTGTTGAGTAAAACAGCATCTTAAAAACAAGACACAGATCTTTGAGGAAGCAAAAATTCCCTACGCAAAGTATTTATAGCTTGCTAAAAAGCCATATGACAGCAAACACGTTCAGCTGAGACGGCCAAAATCTGGGGGGGAGGGGTAACACAAGAACACAAGAGGCTGGGGAAGAGAAGACAACAGAAATCATGAGAAAGTGCAAGAGGTCACTAGCGTATAAACAGTCCTCTGCTTCTTAGCAGGGGTGATAAGAAATCTGCTGGCCCAATAGCTGGTTGCTGCATCATTATTTGATGGCCTAAATTCCACCTCAGTTCCTGAGCCAAGCATTTGTCCAGACCTAGAGCCAGCAGATGGGAAGCCCCAGGAACAGTGCATTGGAGAACTGAGGCCACCTGATGTATCCCTGAGCACAGCCCCAGGAGCCTGCCTGGGGAGCAGCCAGAAATGAGATTTACTTATGAGGAACTATGTCCCTGTAGTGCCATCCAGATATCACTAAGGAGGAAAAAAAAAATAACCCACAAGCCCGTCTTCTGAGCTGCCTCCAAGCACCCATGCCCAGGTCCTTACCACTGAGCTGCAGAGGGGGATCCTGCGCTCGCTGCTGCAAGCCCTTCATGGTCTCTACCAGCTCCTGGTGGAACTCATGGATTACTTCTTCCAGGAGACCCGTGTCCTTCAGGCCTCGCCAGAAAGCAAATGCGTCATCTGGAGAAAGAGAAAACAAGTGAGAACCTCAAAATCCTTGAAGGGGGTTTTAACAGTGATCTGCTCTGGATTCCCCTTCTGGCCCCTACAAGGGGAAAGTCCTGCGAGGCTGCAGGTACAGCGTGCTAGGGCAAAGCCCAGCCAGAGCGTGTACCCGAAGGAGGAGCAGCTGAAAAAGAACATGCTTTCCCCATCCTCTGTCACACATAAACAGGACACTGATGCTACAGAAAAGCCCATTGCTCAGAGCAACCAGAGGAGCAAGAATGATTTTATGACCCCTCTGATTTTTATTCCCCCCCACCCCCCACCCCCACCCCCACCCCCAGAGCCACACAATTTCATCCCAGGATGATGCTGCAGTCAGGCCGCACACAGGCAGGATATACCACAGCGCTATGTGCTGGTCAGCAGTAAATGAATAACCTCAGCGGAGGCTGCTCCGGCCAGAAGGGAGCTCCTCATCCCTGCTGTTTCCTTCCTTCTCTATATCTCCATCCTCTGCCCAGGATGTGCTGAGCCCAACAGGATCCCAAGCCATACCTCCGATGCTGGTGCTCCAATCACTGGCATCCTCGCACGTTTCTATGGTAATTGTAGCCGGGGATCCGTTCACTGCAACCAATAGCAAAAAAAAAAGAAAAGAAAAAAAAACCCAAGTCCTGATTTTTCTCTGTATTTTTCATGGGCTGTTTCTGAGGGAAGCACTCCCTTGCTGCATTTCTGCAACTTCTCTTTTATTGCATAGGGCCATTTTTATCTGAACGTAGCTCTCAAAGCTGAACACAGAGACGCCCAAGCAGGTGGTGAAGCCGCACACGGTTGCTGTGCCAGCAGGGCTTATTTTTCCACATTGGAGTGCAATACCCCAGGGATGACTTCTGCAACCCTTGCACAAGAACACATGCCCAAGAGCAGCATTTCCCTCCTGTTCTCCCCCCGCATACACACTAGCACAGCTCAGGGCAAAAGTCACACAGATGTAGAGTCCGATTTTTTTGGCAATCCTTTTTTGCCCAGCTTACAGTTTGCAGGACTGGGATGTCTGAAGGGTTTCTAACGCCTCCAAGGGGAGAGCATCCCACACACACGCACTGAGCAGGGATGAAGCGAGGCTCCCTCTCTCCAGCTCTGCTGAATCTCAGTGGTTTTGTTACCATAGAGCCAGGGAACCTACATCATTCGAGCCGTGCATAGGAGCGGGATGAATGGGAATCTGGCCAGAGACCTGTGGTGCTGCGTGGAGCGTTCGTAATGCTCAGCCGCTGCCATTAAATCCAATTACTCTGCAGCCTTCAGGGCTCTGGTTATTCCAGCGCAGCCCAGCAGCGAGGGAAGCATCTCCCCGTTAGTGAGCTGATGTCCATGTTGAACGAGGGCTCAGGACAGGCTGCACTGTGCATTGGCATCCCCACCACACCACCGGGCCGTGGTGCCGAAGGTGCCCCACACAGCCGGACAAGGGGCTCTCCCTGGCCTTGCTCTGCTCCCACAGACACCATCAGGAGCTCGGGGGGTGGGGGGCTGTTCTCAATTGTCAGAAGCAAAAGGAGTTAAAAAACTATAGAAGTACTTAGAAATTAGAAAGTTTTCCAGTAAAACAGTTGCCTGTAATTATAGGTCAAATAAAGTTTAGGGCTACAGCTATGTAGCCACAACATCATTTAAAACCAGTTTTATGAACTACATACATGAGTGCAAATAAAAAAAAAAAAAAAAAAAAAAGTCGGTTGTATCCCCTAGTTCTCTTTAATCTTTCATCAGACAAACCCCATAATAATTCAGCCAGGGAGCCTTAAATGAAAACCCCTAAATTATTCTGGAAGAAGTCAGGTTAGAGCTGGGAGGAGGAGGGACTCCCACCCTGGCACCCTGCACAGCAGGAGAAGCCGGGCTGATCCCTTCCTCCCAGGATGAGCCCTGCGGACACAGTACCCGACTGGCAGCAAGGACAGAAGGGAACTTCATCGAGCAACGACTACTGCTTTCCTACAGATTAACTGCAGTCTTCTGCTTCAGCTACACAGTTTGGGGTAAGGCAGGAGGCCAGAAGGGCAGCTCTTTGGGTCATGCATGTTACAGAGCAACTAAGTGAGTTATTGTGTCACTGCTGAGATGCTCTAACAATGACTCTGCCTATGCCTAACTCTGCTATAGGGCATCCTGCAACGAAGCAAGGAGAGAAAGCAGAGGATAAAACAATCCGCAGAGCCAAAAAGAGAGACAACCGTAAGGGGTGTTGGTTACGCGGCATTTGTTGTGCTTTAATGGTTCAAAGGCCCTGTGTTGGGTGCAAGGAATGGCTGGACGTACCATCCGCAGAAGCTGGAGTTAGAGGGATGTACTCCGTCGATGTCTGGCTGGTCAAGGACACCCTGGCTCCGGTCAGGTCGATTTTGGTGCTCCGGCAGGTGTTGGAACAGACCTTCGTGTGCTGGTAGAAATCCAGCTCTCCTGAGTCCATGATCTTCCTGCAAGACAGGGAGCAAGCACAGGGACAAGCACGTCAGCGAGACCAGAGAGTTCCGAGACGCAGCTCCTGGCAGCCTTCACCCCCAAACTTCTCGAAGTCCCAGATGAAAAGCAAAAGCCAGGAGAGCAGGCAGAGGCAACAGTCTGAGTTTCCCTAGACAAGTTCCCATGTCCTGATCTTAGAGGCAGCATTAAGAGTTAATTAAAACAGCATCCACAGTCTGCTCTGTACTGGCCACATGCAAAAGTCCAACAACCCCACAATACTCCAGCAGTGGTAAAGCCTTTCAGGAGGCTGGGACAGAAAGGAAAAAGCCCATCCTGCTGTAGCTGTGGCAAAGGACTGGAGCAGATTCAGTTTCTGACCACTTCCCTGCCACATCCCCCTTCCTCCTGTGGGATGGAGGTGAAGCAGGACTTCAGCCCTCTGAAAAGGTTCCTCTCAAAAACAACCCAGAGAGGATGAATTTCCTTAGTCCAAGAAAGAAAGTCCTTTTCTTCACCACCGGAGCACTCAACTTGGGCTGAGAGGCTCAAGACACATGAGCTTTTCCTAAGGATATGTCCCTGCAAAAACAAACATACCTTGAGATGCATCGGGACAAACCACAATGCTCTCAGCACATTTTCTGCTGGCAAGAAACCTCCAAGGAAAACATACCATTTTGAGCCCAAACACTGCCGCTCCCATAACAGCAGTGAAGCGGAGACAACTTTTCCCTGTCACCCCAGGCCACGCTCCCATGCAGCAGTTTTATCCCTGCCCTGTGATGCTGAACAGGGTCCTCCTCCCTGGGGTCTCCTGACCTGCTCTGAGGATATCCCCCGCCTTTGTAGGAGCAACACACACCTACCCCAACCATGCCCACACGTCCACAGGGCTACCCACAGCAGAGGCAGAGCCACCCTGTCCTGCTGCTCTCCCACCTCCCAACAGCAGAGCAATGCTTGGCCTCCAGACAAGCTGGTTTCAGAGCTGGTCCCACCTCTCTGAGCAAGTTCTTCTGCATGGGGGTCTGCAGTTTTAACTAGGAACCCTTACTGGGACTGACGAACTCCTGGTTTGTTGAGGATGAAGGAGAAGGTCTTAGTCTGGTCCCACCAGCACCTTCCCCCTGTGCACCCCTGCAGCTTCCAGCACAAGGGTGAGCTGAAGTCTCAGCTCAGGGTGAGATGGCAGGAAGCCTCTTCTTTCCCTTTTGACTCTACGCCTCAAATAGAGATGGGCATAACCCTATTTGTAAACTAAAACGAGGCCTCTCAGCTTGAGCAAAGGGAGTTGCAACATTGGTATATGTGATCTTCCCAGTCTAAACACGCTGTCTCCAAAGCATTTGCTGCCCAACAACAACCTGAGCTCCCATGGGCTGCTGGGCTTGCCTTCACACATTCCTCGTGAAGTTGTTTTTTTTTTTCCTTGAAAGACCTGCCTTGCCAAAGCATAAGCCTATTACGCAAAAATCTAAGTGGAGCAAAAGCTGCTTAGAAGGAATATGGGAGACGCCTGCATTGAAGAATACAGGCAAAGGCAATGTGAAAAGAGTACAAAACCACTGACAATTCCTGGGGAAAGAGGTGATGCTTTTTTATCCTGCCTACAGGCAGAGACAGATTTTAATTAAATCAGTCTCAGGATGGCATTCAAGACGACCATAGAAGAATTAAATTGCTGTAGTTAAGACTGGAGAAGAGAAATGCTTGCATAAATACGCTTTAAATAAGTCCTTGGAAAAAGAGTGACGCAAAACAGACATGCTGCAATGGGAGCATTAGCTGATGACCAGACTGACTTCCATTTGGTAGGTCACAGCAAGAACCCACAGATAGCATGGCCCAACCACCAGTGGCCATTAAAATTTTCAATGACCTTATGCCAGCTGGGAACTCAGTGTGGTTCAAGTCTTAAAAAGACCAGGGAAGCATTTCTTGCTTCAAATTATTCCCTAGGGACAAGGATAAAGCCGTTGGATAGACCATACTTGGGGCCAGGCTGTTAAGACAAACATTGAGTGGTGCATTTGCTTTCTCAGCAGCAGAACAACCATGTCAAACTCTGTCCCACCCCACCATTATCCCCCAGAAAGAAGTCTCCACTGTTACTCCGCAGACACAGAGAGACTAACCGGAGCATGATCCCGTTCATGCGTATCGCCCGCTTCCAATCCTTCAGGGTCGACTTGCCCGCCAAGTGGACAAACTCCTTGGGACTGATTAGGTGATCGTCAAACTGCAAGAGGCAGAAGTGCAACATCAGTGTGACAAGCCATAAAATAACAAACCTGTGCCCCGCGAGCATAATTCAGCAGCAAAGCCACGTTGCCTGGATGGCATTTCCCAGTGCCCAGCAGTGGAGGTGCATCACAGCTTCAACGTGCTGTTTAAATAATAGCACCAAAACAGATGGCTGACACATATTTCTCCACCCTAGAGAACATTGACCAGGTTAAAAAAAATTTAAAGCCAAACATTGCTTTCGTGGTTGGTTAACAGCTGCTCAAAGCCAAGGTTTTGGGGTGTGTACAGCACAGAGGAGTTTGCAGAATGCCCAGCCCAGGCAGGATGGCCAGGAACACCACCTGCAGCTTCTGCAAAGTACCATTAACAGCAGTGAGCTGCAGGCACTCCCGTTAACGAGCAGACTCGCACGAGCCAGGCTGCCCGTGGCCACATTTGGGTCCAGGGCCACATTATGCCCTGCGTGAGCGAGGGAAGGAGAAGCCCATTTGGTCTTTGACCTCCTGTTACCGAGCCCAACCATCGATATCAGTGAAACCTCTGGCCTCTCTCACAGCACACACCCATTTCTACCGAAAACCAGCTTTAGGCAGTTGGCATACACTATATCAGCCAACTCTTCCCCCTTCTTTTATTGCCTTACACACCCAGCTGTGCCTGAACCCACATGCTGAGCTACAAGCAACCTGCAGAATCAGGCAGCCCTCTAAAAAGCTGCTTTACAGCACACCTCACAAAGGATTTCCCAAGTCCAGGGCACCTCTTTTCAATGCCCATGTTGACCAACATCAAGCTCACTCACCATTACTGCATGAGAAACTGCTTCCTTGAACAAGTACATGGGCTTCGGTGCAAAGAAAGGACTGATTTTAGGCAGCAGCAGCATTATCTGCAGCAGTACCTGTCTTCTGCCTCGGGGATGGAAAAGACCATCTCTCCTACAAAGGGTAAGGACCATCCTTTGGAAATCCCTCTTGCAACAGAGCCCAGAGGAGACACTCCCTCAGCGTGGTATTGTTTGCATACAAATGCCAGTGATGGCTTATGATAACGTCACTCACAGTATGTTCCTGAATTCATGCAAATTTTAACCACGAGTTATTCAGGACACAGTAGAAGCTTTTCAGTAGGTCCCCTACCAATAAACTTCTCAAAAAATTCTCAACTTTCAAACTGAGCAGGCACTGGAAGCGCCCAAATTTCTCAAACTCTCCAATAATGCAGCTAAATTGAAGCAGCATCTCTTCAGCCAGGACCGCTCAACTTGGCCGAGAAGACAAATATCAGGTACCACAGTACCAAGAAGTTTCCTCCTATCCCACCACAACATGGTTTTGATGCAAAGCAGCTTATCAAAGCTTATCAAAACCAGGACAAGCCAGGTAAGCGTGCAATGTGGGCACAGGAAGGCATGAGTCCAGCATCAGGGCCTTTTATTCTCACCTGCACGCACTTCACGTTGATCCCAGGGCACACAAACTTTCTCCAGATGAGGTTGGCTTTGCTGTCCCCACAAGTGATGGGGTAGACAATCTCTGCCTCCAAATTGTCCTCATCTTCAGCCATCTTCACTTCTCACAGAGAACAGAGGAAGGGACAGATCAAAAAGAAACATGAGTCGCAGCCCCCGATGCACCACCCTGAGGCACACATACAGTGATAAAGCACTTCAGAAGCTCAGGAGTAAAAAAAAAAAAAAAAAAAAAACACCACAACCAAGCAAAAAAAAATTTAGACGATGCACAGTGAGGTGTGTTGGGCTTTGTGGCCACCACTGGTTTGCACTTTGCTACCAAAGCATCCAACCACCCAAACTTCTCAGGCAAAACAGTGCAGGCAGATTTATACGGATCTGGCTGCAGCTGAGTGTGTGAAATCGAGAAGTCAGTGGTCAAGGCTTAAAAAAATTCAATTCTTGATAACAATGAAAGGAATTATGTTGTTCAGGTAATTATACATTCACCTTTGGGTTTAGAGCAGAACTGGTTTTAAGGCAGCTCCAGCCCAGCTGGTTACAGTCTTTGCTCACTAAATTCATTTTTACTTGTAACCCAAGCCTGTGAGTTTGCTGCAAAACTGACGTCCCCATCACAAGCTGCAAGGGCAGGAGCCAGCGATGGCCAGACGCAGGGTCCCATTCTGCACCAGGAGAGGGCAGCAGCAGCCCAGCCAGCAGCCACCAGCTCCCTTCCAGTCACCTAGGCCCAGCAGCTCGCTGGGCGTCCCTGGATGCTGGGGAAGAGCATCCCTGGAACCCCCAGGAGAGCATCCCCGGATGCTGGGGACAGCATCCCCAGGGCCAGCCGGCAACTCTGCACAGCAGTGCCTGGACCTTCTAGGCTGGCACCAGCGCAGGTTTGTGCCACAGTGGGGTGGTGGAGCTGGCACAGCTCAACCGAGGGGCTACAGCACGGGCTGAACCTACCTAGAACCGCTTCCTTCAGATGCGTGGAGGCTGTAAAGGCAGCAGCAGCTGCAGCAGCTGCATTTTCGGTTTCCAGTGTGTCTTCGTTTATGTCACCGCTGGTAAAAGAGGCAGAGAGGCAGAGTTAAACCATGCGGATGTGCCACCCCCACGCCCAATGCCCCATGGAGATATTGCTTCAAAAGTCACTCTGACTACATTTTCCCACAAGGGCTAAGAGTCAGCTCTGGTTTTGCGAGGCTCAGCTCCATTTTTCCGCACAGAGATGAAGAACCCCCCAGCACGCAGGCAGGCCTGCTGCCAGCAGCCCAGCCAGCTCTGCCTCGCCTCCCGTTTAATCCCATCCCCATGGAGCTGCCTCCAGCACAGCCTGTGCTGGGGAGCTGGCGTGGAGGGATGCTGTCAGCACAGCCCCTTGCTCAGAAGTCACTGCCAGCCTCTGGCAGCTTTGCCTGAGAAGATTTCCCCAGGAAAAACATGTGTGAAACATGCGGCTGCTGTCTGGGTGATGGACTGGCTGAATCCCCCGGTACACGGGGATGCTCCCAGGAGCAGGACCTCAAGTAGCCACAAACAGGCTATAAAGGAGTTTGACAAACCTTAACAGCAGATCCATGCGCAGAGATAAAATAACATGAGCTATAGACCCTCACGATCCAATCTCTGAGCCTCTTACAACTCAGTATACCCATAATATTAAGTAATAGCTGGCTACCCAGCTGCTTTCATCCTCCCCACCCCGGAGTTTTCTGGCTTCACTTGGTGCTTCACTGATACAGCTGGTCCTGCACAGCATCCGCAGCCTCACTGTTCGGCCATTCCAGCTTTCACTGCGGCATACAGAGCCCCAAGCCCCTCTAACAAGCTTTGGTGCATGCTCAGACAGGAAAGGCATTTAGGGTTGTGATCCAGGACATGCTCCTCGCCCAGGAGGGTCCCACGCAAGGGAGGAAGCCTGCGCTGGTACCCTTGCAGATCCAACCTGTGCATCACAGCCAGCTCTCGGCATGGACCATTCCTAATGGGTTTTAAGATGTGCGTTTGGTTTTGGTATTAACAATCATAGAATTGTAGAATCGCAGAACGGTGATAGGGACCTTGAAGACCATTGTGTTCCAACCCCCCTGCCACGGGCAGGGACACCTCCCCCCAGCCCAGGTTGCTCAAAGCCCCATCCAACCTGGCCTTGAACACCTCCAGGGATGGGGCAGTCACAGCTCCTCTGGGCAACCTGGGCCAGTGCCTCATCACCCTCAAAGTGAAAGATTTCTTCCCAATAGCTAATCTAAATCTCCCCTCTTTCAGTTTGAAGCCATTCCCCCTTGACCTATCGCTACATGCCCCTGTAAAAAGTCCTTCACCAGCTCTCCTGTAGCCCCTTTAGGTACTAGAAAGCCACAATAAGGTCTCCTTGGAGCCTTCTCCAGAGTGCATAACCCCCAACTCTCTCAGCCTGTCTTCATAGGAGAGGAGCTCCGGCCCTCTGGTCATCTTTGTGACCTCCTCTGGACCCACTCCAACAGGTCCATGTTTCTCCTATGTTGGGGGCTCCAGAGGTGGACACAGTACTCCAGGTGAAGTCTCACCAGAGTAGAGTAGAGGGGCAGCAGGGGGGGAAAAACACTTAACTTTTCACATACTTCAGCATATAAACATCCTAAGGAAGACTGTAAGGAGAACTTGAATTCTACCCCGGTTTGGTACCACAGGTGAATTAAAAGAATGGTTCTAGTGACTTGCTGGTAGCCACATTTCCCACCCGCGGTGCCATGGGGACAAGCAAATTCAAGAGCAACTGGTTTTTCCATCCTGGCCTCCTAACACACAGCTCCGGGGTGGAACTGCAGCTTCAAAGCATCCCTCCCCTTGCCAGCCGCAAGGCAAGTACCTGGTGGGGAGCAGCACTGAGATAAGGGAACCAGCGTGGGCGGCAGCTCAGCCTCACCAGGTGAGTAACTCGGGCGATGCAGCTTCAGAGAAGCGAGAGCAGCAAAGCAGCCCCAGTTGTGGGAGAAAGGCACAGCGAAATGGGAATGTCATGTTGCCTCTGCAGCTCGCAGTGACCAACAACCCAGACCGCTGGGAGGGAAAGGTGATGGATAATGCAAAAGGACTTGACAAGGTAAACTCGGAGCTAACGCATTTGCACACAGGTATTACCGAAGTGGTAGTTCGACATGAGAAAAATGGAAGAATTGTAACATGTTTTTTCTTCAGTTTGCTGCTTGGTTCTTGCATTTCTCTAGATGCATTTGGAGAAAAGCCAGCAACACCACTCAGCAGGGCACCAGGGCTGCAAGAGGCAGCAGCCACATCCCGACATGCAAAGCCCAGTGCTCCACAGCCCTGACTCTGATCTGTCTCCACCCGCCACCAGACCCAAACCCTCCAACTGACTTGTCAAAAAGAAACACCCCAGCAGAAAGTCAGCACCTGAAACACAGCTTCCTCCAGGACTCCGTTGCATTTGCACTGCTCCAAAAAATGGCTGAAAGGCATTACTGGATTGGGAGAAATAACCCAGCCCACATCTCAAACCCCATCTTCCTGAGAAAAACAAACCAACCAACTTCAACAGCTTGTATGAAAAATTCAAGCAACAAGTTTGTGTCTGCCACGGAGATGTAACTGGAGGGGAAGAGAAAACCACAAGAAAAGGTTGAGTTTCTCCACACAGCTCCCCTCATCCCATTCCAGAGGATGAGAGTGTGGCAAATGGAGGAGAAAACTCAAACACCTTTCGAGCCCCAGCGGTGCATCCCACCAAGCCGGTCCTGCCTTTGCTGGTTGCCATGACAAAGCCGGGGGAGGATGGCTCTCATCTTCCTCCCTGGGAGGATCCATAAACCAGATGGGAGGAAGAGAAGAAAGTGCATGCTGATAAAGCAGCGGGCTTGCGTCTCCTTTCTCCTCCGCTCCTGCCTTGCCTGGAAACTTCAGAGAGAAAAAAAGCCTCCACCAGAAACCCGCGCTGGGGATGCTGATCAGAAATAGAAGCACCTCATCAGAGCATCAAGTACAGATCCCTCCCCGTGGCAGATGAAAGAGAAAAGCTTCTTTCTGATTATTACTATTTTCCCATTTCCCTCTGCCTTTTCCAGTCAATCTTAAAAACACAGGAACTAATTAGCTCTTAACCATTGGTTGTATATTTTTTTTTTTTAAATAGCAAAACCATACCCAAAGGAGCACTAGAAAAAAAGGCATCAACCCCCAAGCTGAATCTGGCCGTGACCCCAGCCTCGTGGTTTCTAAGTGTCACACAAGACGAGTTCAAAGCCGGCTTCCCGCGCAGCAGTGACTGAGCCAAAGCTGAGGAATCCCAGCCCGTGCTCGCAGTTGCTTTTCTTATGCCAGCTGGGACTGCAAAAGGAAAACAGAGGGAAAGGGAGCCAGCGCCACCATGGCGTCTCCCCAGGAGGAGTGGAGCCTGGCAGAGGCAACCATCCAAGGCTACAGAGAGACCGCGGGCAGCTCGCGCCCCACCGCTCTGCTCAGCGAGGGGAGTCCCAGCAGCCAGCGCAGTAGGAGTCAGGCGGGTTTTGCTCCATGAGCCTGAGATCCACATCCTTCACATCGACCTGCTGCTGTCCCAGAGAACATGGGAGCAAGGAGCCTGTCCACTAGCCCTTCTCCAGAGAGCTGCAGGAAAAACCCTCTGGGAATCTCTTA
Source organism: Vanellus vanellus (assembly GCF_965231255.1). NCBI lineage: Eukaryota > Metazoa > Chordata > Aves > Charadriiformes > Charadriidae > Vanellus > Vanellus vanellus. The sequence goes on from NC_138920.1 coordinate 14,067,456, forward strand.
ATGCCTGCTGAGGTATGCTCTGCTTGTAGCTGCAACTAAATAAAAATCATCCTCTCTCCGCTGTGTAGAGCTGTCCTGCTCCTGACCAACCAGGGGACTCTGGGATGGGATGAGAAAAAGTTTCCAAAGTAAAATAGGAGGGGAAGTAAGAGCAAAAGGAAACCACACCAATTGAGCCAGCCTCTGCCACGATCCATGTTCCTGGACAACATTGCACTGTCGCACATGGGTCTGCAAAGGCTCAGAGCCACATTAAAACCAGAAACCATTCTGATCCAAGAAGAGCCACATCCCAAGTTTCACATCTGGCTGCTTCCCCACCGAGGGAGCTAAGGAAGTCACTGTGGGCCAGAGATCAAGAGGAGCAGAGCTTTTCTTCCCCACCATCACCCGCTCTTTTGGGAATGGAAAAGGCTCTCAGAAGCATTTGCAGACCCGGGATACAGAGAAGGAGCAGGGCAGCTCCTGCCCATGGCATCCCCGTTGCCTGCCCCAGCGCTGACAGCTCTCACCCCTGCCTATTCCCTACGAGGATTTCATCTGTTACTGAGTTTTATATGAGTTACAGCAGAACAAGGGGAATGGCGCCCGTGCTGTAATGTAAAAGCTGTGCCCTGCTGCCCTGCCCTGAGCCACGAGGAACTGACATAGAAAGAACAGGGCATATTTGAGAAAAGGAGACAAATGTCTCCTTTTTGTGGAGAGCAATAAACAGCTGCTCACTACACACTTATTTCAAGTTCAGGGACTTCTGGATCACACAAACCTGTCTGGATTCAGCTCCAGGTGTGAACTTGGACTTTCTGCCCACCGAAACAGCAAAGCACTAAAATGTCTCTGGGCACCGTCCCATGAAAGACTGCAGGGAAATAAAGCAAAGAGCCCATCGCTACATGGGCCTTCAAGGTACCAACCAGGCCCTTTGCCCACGGAAGCAAAGACTCAACCAACCTGCAGCTGAACAGACCAGACTGAACAAACAGCAGCCCTAGATCTGAAATGCCAACAAGAAAGGCAGAAATTGGGCAAAGCAGCAGGACTTAAAAAAAAAAAAAAAAAACAAACAGATATATTCACTCTGTTTTTTTGCGTCTCCATCCAACACTGCATGGTTTCAAGGCCACCTCTCTCACTCACAGTATCACAGTATGCTAGGGATTGGAAGGGACCTCAAAAGATCATCTAGTCCAATCCCCCTGTCGGAGCAGGAACACCTAGATGAGGTTGCACAGGAAGGCGTCCAGGTGAGTTTTGAATGTCTCCAGAGAAGGAGACTCCACAACCTCCCTGGGCAGCCTGTTCCAGTGCTCTGTCACCCTCACTGAGAAGAAGTTTCTTCTCAAATTTAAGTGGAACCTCTTGTGTTCCAGCTTGAATCCATACCCCTTGTCCTATCAATACTCCTATTGCCAGCAGCAGCAGTGGTGGTTCCTGCAGAGCTCTGCTGAAAAAACACAGCCCCAAACCCTGCTGTGGGAAGAGGAACGCTGCTGCACCGCACTCACCACGCTGCAGACGGAGACCCATCTCGTGGAGGTACGTGTCTTAGTGAAGCAATCATGAAATACATGAAATAAATAGCAGAAAAACAGTGACTTAGCTAATGGTGTCCTGTTCCAACTGGACTTGTGTCCATTGCAATATCCACTCAGAAAAGATGTTTTGGTTCAGTTTTTAGGGTTTTTGTTCTTTTTTTTTTTTTAAAGACATTTTCCCCCATTCATCCAAAACAAACTGTTGCATTACTTTTGATTCTGGGTAACATCAGCTTAAAACCACCAGTCGAAACTCAGCTTTAACAAAAAAAGTGGAGCCTCCTCTGCTCTGTAAGCTCGGAGCTGCAGAGCCCAACCCTGCATATGGTCCCAGGGGGGTCAGTGAGGACCTAACGAGGAACCAGAGATTGCCCAGGCATTGCTGAGGTCCTCACTGTAAGAACTGATGCGGGATTATGTGGTAGGTGATTAAATACACCCAGCCCAGCTGACTGTGACCACGGGTGGGAGATTCTCCAGCACGTCACCTCGGTGTACACCAACCCTGCCTCTTACCCATGCTGGGCCAGGTTGGTGGTGACCAGCACTGTCTTCACCTCCTCCATGCCGCCTCCATCCACCGCGCCATCAGGCGTCGTCACCACCACCACCTCTTCCATGTGAACGCTGACATCTGGAGTCGCCATCACGAGGCAGGAGCGGGCAGCGATGGGCAGCCAGGCAGGAGAGCCCTCGGTCACCAGCTGCCTGTGGAGAAACGAGGGGAAGCACCGTGTCAAAAGGTCTCTCTGATAAAATTGGTCACGGAAAGACCATTGGTGCAGTGGGAACAAGGGGAGAGGGGGCTGCAGGGACTCCGGGCTCCTAAGGAGAAGGGGATGAGCAAATCCCCAACGGGTCCATCCCAGGAGGAGGGATGAGGGGAGGCTGGTAACCCAACACAGGCTCTGCAGGTTGGGGGAGGGTGATGGGCGTGGGAAGAGGCAAGAGGTGGGGAGGGACCGGGGGACGGGTGGTGAGGGGCAGTGTGGAAGAGGGTGGGAAGCAAAAAAATGGTCCTAGCATTCACCAAAAGCTCTACGAAGATACTCGGTTTGAAGGTACGTTTCCAAATCTATTTTGAACTATCTCAGCAAGATTTCACACTGCTGGAGGAGCTCATCACTGTCTCCTCCACAGCAGAAACAGGGACTCTCCCCTCCTCCAAAGTCACACACACACACACAAAAAATCAAATTAAAAAAGCATTTCAAGCCTGCAGAAACAAAGTGACATCTGAAAACTATTTCAAAATGTCCGCTTCTAATAAATCAGCAATAGATTTAAGACAGCACTTAAAACCAACTCCAGCACCCACTGCTGCAAAGCCACTATTCCATATGCAAGAAGAAACCTGGGAAAAACCCCAACGCTAGTTAACTGCGGGCACCGGGAGCCGCGCATCTTAACGGTCTCACAGTTGTGCCACATCCCCCGGCTGCTCCAGCCTCCGTACCCAGAGCACAACGTAACTCACTGGGGAAAGCCTCAGTGCCCCCGGGGACACTGTCGCCCACCTCTCCTGCCAGCTCAGGCCCACTTTCCCAGGGATTTTAGTAACTGTAGAATTAAAAGCAGTTTTAAGCCATTTAAACAATAGGAGAGGAGAGGTCAGAAAGGGAAATAAATATCCTTTACCAACACATGTGTACACATGCATCAACATCCTCCAAACACCCCTGTTATCGTTAATGTTACAAGGACACTGTGATCAAACTAACATACACTATTTAGAGCCAGAAAAACGTTTGCAAATCAGCTTCTGATGAGATCTTCAGCCCTGTCCCATGAGGGAACCAGGTCCACACTTCCCCCTACCACCAAACAGCCCTCACTTGCATGCTAACGCCCAGGTGCTGAGAAGCAGGTGACCACAAAGCATCTCCTATACTACCTACAGCACCAGCACAGTCTACACAGACACGTAAGGGTATGGTTGTGGGAGCACTGCCCTTGCCAAGCTCTGGCTGTTCAAGCTCAGACTCCTCTGGAGCCCTCAGAGCACGGTGGAGGAGCCGCTCAACCACGCTGGGCATCCCCAGAGCCATGCACTGACCCGATGTGTCTGACCTAACTCTGCAATGCCATTCACGCCCTGCAGAAACACCTGCCTGACCCACACGCACCCCGCAAGGTGATCCATGGAGCCCATGGGGTTCACCACAGCTGAAGGTGGACGGGTCCCGGCAACACAGCCCAGTGGGAAGTCACCAACAGACTCCATTTAGTTTTTGCAGCAGGAAGGAACAAAGCGAGGGCGGCCGGACCGAGGTCAAGGTGGGAGAAATGGGAGGGTTTGCTACAAACCCAAGCTTTAGCGCTTGCAGAACTGGGCAAGGGTGCAGCACGCTGACCGCACATTGTTCCCTGTCCTCGTCCCCCTCGTTCCTCCACCGGGATGGCAGCTCCCTGCGGCACCCACTGCCTTTTATCGGGATAAAAACCTGCTGGGTGCTGCGCGTCGGCGACTGACGATGCAACACATAATGCAGACGCTCAGCTGCGTTCAGTTTAACCACTGCGATATTATTGAGTTTTTGCCACTCTCTCCCTACACCTGCCTTCTGTTTTGGGGTAAAACTCCTCTTGTAACATTAGTGATACCCACGGTAGCCCCTGCCCCGGTGCCCGGTTTCAGGATGCTACGAACATCCCACCCAGCTTGACGGAGCGCTGGCTGCACGGGAAAGCTTCAGCTCTATGAGCGGGTGTTGCTCAGATATCTTCGGGCAGGAACCAACGTGGGATGGGGAAAAACTGGGCTGAAAACACAAGAAATCATCAGCAGTGGGGTGCAGAGAGGTGGCTGGAGGGGGATGGGGGCTGGCAGGGAACATTTCCCCCCCCCCGTCTCTACCCGGGCTTGGTGCACCCGTGCGGGTCCCTCGGGTGGCACTGAGCAAACTTCAGCGGCTGCAGGAAAGATTGGGGGGGGGGGGGGGAATACCATCGCACCACTGGGAGAGGAGGGATTTTGGGGGTGCGCTGTCAGTGGAGGAGGGCAGAGAGCACCGGGGGGGGACGGGACAGGGGGGACAGGACTGCATGGGGGGGTGCACTGGGGCAGCGAGCGAGGGGGGTGCACAGAGGGTGCGCGGGGGGGGGGTGGGGGGTGAAGGAGATGGGGTGCATAGGGAGGGGGCTTCACCCGGCGTGCGGAAGGGGTGCACAGGGGGCAGGGTGGGATGCACCGGGTGGAATGGGGGGGCGGAAGGTGGACGCCACGGAGAGGGGCAGAGAGGCTGCATGGCGGGGGGGGGGGGGGGGGGGCACGGGGGGATGCTGCCCGGAAAAGGGGGTTCACGGGGGCGGGGGGGGTTGCACGGCGCCGGTGCGGGGGGGGGGAGGACGGCGACACAGCCCGCCGTGCCCCGCGTGGCGCCGCGCGGGGGGTTCTCCACCCTCCTCCCCTTCCCCGCGCGCTCCCGCCGGCGGCGCCGGGCGCGAGGCCGGCGGGAGGGAGGGAAGGGGGGGGGGGCGCGTGGGCGCGCTCACGCTGGCAGCGTCGGGCGCGCGGGAGGGAGGGAGGAGGAGGAGGTGGAGGAGGAGGAGGAGGAGGAGAAGGGGGGGGTGAGGGGGGGGCGCGGGGCGGGCGGGCGGCCGGGCGGGCGCTGCCGCCGTCTCCTGCCGCTGCCGTAACGTCCTGACGCTCCGCAGGGACCCGCCGGCCGGACGGCGCGTGCGGAGGCCCCCGCGGCGCGGCGGGCCGGGCCAGGCCGGGCCGGGCCCTGCGCTTACCTCAGGACCGGGGGTCCCGCTGCCCCGGCTCCAGCTCCGGCGGCGGGCGCTGCGGCTAGGCGGGCGGTGGGTGCGGGGAGGGAAGGGAGGGAAGGGAAGGGAGGCAGGGTGGTGGTGGTGGTGAAGGGGGGGGGGTGGGGTAGGGGTTGGGGGGGAGGGGGGGGGGAGCGGGGCTCCGCCGCGCGCGGCTCTCGGCCCCCCGCGCAGGCGCAGGGCCGGGCCCGGCTCGCGGGACTTATTTGGCGGCGCGCGGCGGCCCGAGCTGCCTGGGAAATAGGTGCCGGGGACGGCGCAGTGCGCCTGCGCGCAGCCGGCGGGTGGAAGGGGCGGGGGGGGGGGGGCGAGAGCGCGGCGCGCGCTGATCGGGGTTTTCCGCGAGTGGAGCGGACGAACGCCTCCGTGGGGACCCTCTGTGTCCCCACCCGGGTCCTGCGTGTCCCCGTGTCTACTGCGTGTGTGTCCCCCCGGGTCCTGTATTCCCCCGTTGTCCTTCCACCACCACCCCCCCGCCGGATCCCTGCGTGTCCCCCCCCCCCCGGTTCCTGCTTCCCCCCCCGTGTCTCCTGCGTGTCCGTCCCCCCCCGTCGGATCCCTGCGTGTCCCCTCGTGTCTCCTGCGTTTCTCCCCACCCCGGATCCCTGCATGGCCCCCTTATCGCCCCGCCCCCACGGATTCCTGCGTGTGCCCCCCCTGGGGTCCTGCGTGCCCCCCATGTCTCCTGCGTGTCGTGTCGTCCCGTCCCTTTCCCCCCCCCCCCCCCCCCCCCGCATCCCGGCGTGTCCCCCGTTGCCCCCTGCGTGTCGTGTGTCGTCGTCCCCCCCCGGATCCCTGCATGCCTCCGTTGTCCCCTCCCCGCGTCCCGCATGCCCCCCTTGTCCACCCTGCGGGTCCCTGCATGTCCCCTATGTCTCCTGCGTGTGTGCCCCCCCTGGGCTCTGCATACCTCCTTTGTCTCCTCCGTGTCCCCCCTCCCCCAGGATCCTGCATGCCCGCCTTGTCCCCCCTCTGAGGTCCTGGATGCCCCCCGTGTCTTCTGCATGTCCTCTGCCCCGACTGGCTCTTGCGTGTGTGTCCCCCTCCAGCTCCCCACATGCGTTCCAGGGTTCGTGCATACCTTCCGTCACGCGTTGCCCCCCCGGAGCTGTGTGTGCAGCCAGTGTGTGCCCGGGGCTCCTGCGTGGCCCCCCAGCCCAGGGCATGGCTGCACTAGAGATGTGGGTCCCCCCCCTGCCCCCCCCCTTGAGCCAAGTGCCACGGGGGTGCTGGGTGTGTATTTCTCACCTCCCAGCCCACGGGTGGGGGTGCACGGACGGGAGGTGGGTGTCTGCTCTTTGGGGGTGCAGGGCCATGCTTGTGCAGGTGTTTGACGGGGAGCCGGGGGACTTTCTGTACCTGCCTTTGCCCTCGGGGCACAGTGCGTACCGGTCACCTGCAGCATTTTGGGGTGTCCCGCACACAGCTGGAGGGGTTTGTGCTCGGTGGCGAGCATGTGCCGCCTCCTTTTCAGAGGACGCTCGGGCCCAAGCGAGCAGCCAGGCAGGGCTGGAGGCTGCCAGGTTTCAGAGGAGGCATCAAAGTGTCATTGGTGACCTTCCAGCCTCTCCCTCCCCGTGCTGGGCTGGCCCCAAGGGAGAGCTTCAGGCATCTGCTTTCCAAGACGTGTTTCACTGTTATGGTGTGAAGAACGTGCACCAAATTATTGTCGTTTAGATAATTATTCTATCACCTGATGACCCCTCCCCACCTGGGAAGGGGAATCAAGAAAAAACAAGGAAACCCTTGGGTTGAAATATGAACCAATTTAATAGAGTAAGACTAAATAGTTAACGTTGATAATACTAAAGAACCACTGTTGGAACGTTGATAATACTAAAGAACCACTGTTGGTCCCAATATGAATATAAAATATACGGGGATTATACTCAGCCCATTCTATCTGTTGGAAGCTGTGCACTCCCCGCAGGGGACAGCCGACGTTGGACACTGCCGGCACTGCAGCTTCGGGGGGAAGGGGAGGGCTCGGGGGTCCGGCACCAGGGCAAGAAGTTCTCAGGTCACAGCCATCAAGGGAGAGAGAGAAACGCCTCAGCAAACTTCCTAATTTATGTTGAATGTGATGTTCATGGTATGACATAACCCTGTTGCCCAGCTTGGGTCAAGTGCCCGTCTCGCTCCTCCTCATCCCCGCACCTGGCGAGCTCCAAAACACTGAGACCTTGAAACCCGCATCCCATAGCTGGCCGTAAAGTAAATATTTTCACAAATTCAGACACCAGAGTCTCGTCAAAATGCAATTTTCCCTACCATTAGAAGAGACCTTGCCGAAAAGTAAAACTACAGAAAGAGAAATCAACCCCGTGTCGCTCAAACCAGGACCTTCGCTGCTGTTGACGGTGCACTCTGCAGCCCTGCGAGAGCGCCGCGGCGCTGCTCTGCCTCCGATTCAAACGGCCTAATAAAAACCTAAAAGAGATAAAGGAGTTTTCCGAGGACTCTTTTACTGTGCTTATCAGCAATGAATTATAAAAGAGGAGATAGAAAAGCGTGTTTTGCACCTGGAGGAGAAAGTAGCTGTGGCTGTGCAGGTGTTTGGATTCGGTGGCAGTTTTTCACACAGCGCTCTGCGGGTTTGCCCCGTTACGGTGGTCACCTCCTTCCTACCCAAGGTGTCTGCAAGCCCACCCTGAGCTTTGCAAACTCTTTGGTGGGTGTCCTGCGCAAAGGCTGTTGTCCCTGGAAGGAGGGGGACCCCCCAAGGGGCGGGGAGGGGGGGGGTTGCGTACTTGGGCACCGTGGAACGCGCCAGTGCTGCTGTTTGGACCGGGATCAGGGATTTTCTGCCCAAGAGCCGTCCCCGAGCGGCTGCGCCCGAGACAGGCTGCTGCGCATCAGCCGTAAATACCGTGCTGCAATTCTGCTCTCCAGGCTTTCCCCCGGCCACCTCAAGCTCTCACAGGTTTGGGTGTAATTTCTGCCATTTCTGGGCTTACCCTGGGAGCTGTGCCTGTCAGGGTGTGACCAGCGCGCTGTGATTTTTCGGGGAGGACTTTTCGCGCGATCTTACCGCATGGCGCTTTCTCTGCAAGCGGGTGGTTAACACGTTCTGAAAAAGGAAGAGCCACACCAGAGGCTCGAAAAGTTGCGAATCCCTCTTCGAAACGTTCTCGATGTGTTTTAGTTCTGTCGGCTTTGCGCAGCGACTGGGCGAGTGGCTTTTTCTGCCTTACGTTCGGGTGGTGTGGCCGGCCCATCGCATGCCTGTTCGGTCTGGTTAGCGGTATTTTTCACATGAATTTCTGCCTGATAGATATGTAGTGGTTTATTTAATGCTTATTTTTTCCCAAGCCTCTTCCTTTTCTTTTTCCATCCCCCCCCATCCAAACCAACCTTGCCCGATAAACAGCTGCCAGCTCTTATTTCCCCCATGTTCCTTTTTCCTCTCCAGTTCACCCAAGTGCATACTCATTAAAGTGATATTTCACGAGGAATTTTATTTCTTTTTCTTTTCCAAGATAACCAACGGCAACCAGCAATGCTAATTCACCCGCTAGAAATGGTGACGCCCTTTTCCATGCAAGCCTGGCTGTATTTCTGCCAGCGGCTCCCTGGGGAGCTGCCGTGCCAGCTGTGTCCTCGGCATCTAAGTGGGGCTGGACGGGGCAGATAAAAAGGTCCCTCTGCCACCGTAACCGGGTGTCTCCAGCGCCCAATGGCAGAGGCGTTACGGAGGTGGTGAGAAGGCGGCAAACCCACGGCAACGCTGCCCTGCTCCAGTTTTCCCAGCAGCTGGTGGCCTCTTGGAAAGCGAAACCTCGCTTTTGCTGTCAGACGCTGGGAAACGGGAACCTCCCCGGGCTCCTCCCCGGCACCCAGGGCCGGGAGGGATTCGCCTCCTGGCACCTTATCTGCCCGCTGCTCCCCGGTCTGCGCCTTTATCAGCTGGCGGGCTCCTCGCAGCTTTACTGCCCGGGAGGTTGCTGAGAAAGACCAGCTTGTTATTTTTCAAACTTTTATCAAATTACTCTGCAAAATGTGAGGGGTTTTCTCCCTTTTGCCTGCCCAGATGCGCTTTTGCATTTACCTGGCCAGAGTCGCTCTTCTCTTCTCTTCCCTTCCCCTCGCTCAGACGTGGCTCGAGCACTTTGGAGGGGGCCTTCCAAAGATATTTTGCTTTGTCGGCCTGGTTTTGATCTGGGAAGAAGTATGTTGGTGGGTGACACAATCTGGTCCAAGACTTTATTGTGCCCCACAGGGCCGCAGGCGTGGGCAGAGGCTGGAGGGCGGTGGGAGCCTCTGCGATGCCCGCCTGCCCCTCCTGCCCGCCCTCTCCCTAACGCATCCCGTTCCTCTTGCAATTTTCTCCTTCGTATCACAAGAGGTTGAAGGATCTGACTTGAATTAACCAGTTAGAGGGCGACCATGCTTGGCCTCTCTCGTACATCTTGAATTTTGTGGCACCGAGGCACTGTGACTATCTTCCCAAGACAAATGCGGAGGCTTACTTTACTACAGCCACTTCTTTTACGAGCCTGGGTTAGTGGTCTCTAGCAAATCTCGGAAGAAAAGTGAGCAACCCTGCATTTGCCATTAGGTCGTTATCGCTAAAATCAGGAAGGTCACGCTGCAGAAATAGAATTCCTGTTTGTGCGGGCGGCAGCGTCCTGCGCGCAACACATGGGAAGAGCGTCGGGCACAGGCGGCTCAGCCGCCGCCGTGATGGCCCCAGCACCGCCCTCCCCGCTCTTACAGAAGGACCGCTCCGGGAATTACAATGTCCCACCTTCTGCCTTCCCCTCGGTTTAGCTCCTCGTACCCCAAGGCGGGGGATCCTTTCCACAGCAGCTGGGGGAGCAGCCAGGCCCCTTCCCCTCGGGTGTCCCCGTGGATTACAAACCTCCCTGTTTTCAGCTGCAGCTTTTGGGGGCATTTTGGGGTATCCGGCCCCCGGGATGTGATTTTGAGCGTTGGCCGTGCAATGTCTCCCGGGTTAAGGTCTCCTCTCCTTGGGAACCGCAGCCCCACTTCCCCCCCCCGACCGTGTCCAGCCCAGGGGGAAGGCTGAATTGTTTCTCAGGAAAAGCTCGTTAAGCGAGCACTGGATTTCTTTTAAAAAAGAAGCTCACGTGTTTTCCAGAACTGGATTTATTGTATTTGTAATTGTCTTACGGTTTTTCGACTTTGCATGCCCTCACCTTGCCTGCTGCAAGGGATGTCAGCAGTACCCTCATTCAAGCATTTTATTATTTTTTCCCTCTGAGAACGGCGATAAACTGTGAATCTCTGCATCTTTTATGCTGGGTGCAAAGTGCTTATTTAGCATACAGATGCTTAAAGTCTATTTTGTTAAATTTTTAGATCAATTTTCCATTTAATGCATTTTATTGGTATTCTCACAATACAAAGAGAAGCCTCAGAACTAAAACAATCCATTTATGGAGAGAGACGGACACATATGGTTTCATACCAAGTTTATTTCTTTTTTTTTTCCTTTTTTTTTTTTTTTTTTTTTTCCTCATAATCACTTCTTTTGCACAACAACAACCTCAAGTTGACAATGAAATGCACGCGGTAGACCGAAGGGAACCGGACAAGGCTCTGTTAGCGATGGAAAGTCCTTCCGCGACACCGCTCCAGCTGCCCCCAGCCCCGGCTGCCCGCCCGGCACGAGCAAAGGTGGCCCACGCTGCGGTGGGAGGAGTGAATCCTGCCCGGGAGGGCAGCCGGGGCACTGAGCCCTGGGGTTACGGCTCAGCCCCGTGGCCACAGAGTCACCTTCCAAGCCTCTGCCTGCAGCCCTGGGCCAGTTTATCCCTCCCGGGGTGGACAGCTGCGTCCCACGACTCCGTATTTTGGTACTTTCCATTTTCAGAGCACTTTAGAGACACGGATGCGCTGGCTCTCCCGCGGTCCCCGTGGGGTAGGGAGCGTCGGTGTCCCCTTTGCATGGGAATGGGGAAACTGAGGCACAGGGGATGTCGGGGCTGGGAGGCCCGGCTGCCCCCTGCGCTTGGGTCCCACCATCCCAGCGGTGGGCGGGGGCGGCTGCATCCCTGCACCCCGGGGACCACGGAGCACCCAAACGTAGGTGTTGGCCAGTGCCCCTCTTCTGCTTTACTTAAAGACAACTGACTACAAAGGTGGAGTTTATTGGTCTTACTATGTCATCTCGTCCCTAGCATGGATAGTAAGAAATCTCTAGCACCGTAAACAGCCATTCCCTGACTCATTTCAAGTGGTATAGGAGTGTACGTGCATATATCGTTTCCACGTATGCATTTCTGTGCGCGTGTGCACAGCCACCGCGAGGGAAGAAAGTAATGCAGCGGGACGGGATTAAACGAATCCCATGAGAAAGGCTTTGCAGAGCCGGGGCCAGAGAGTCACGCCGGGCTAAGCAAAAGCAAGCAAGCTGAAGTTTACACGTTAAAAGAGGCAGCAATACCGACCTACCCCCGAGGTAGGATGCATGCAATCGTGAGCTGCCGCCGTCCCTGGAAGGTCAACTCAAAGGTAACCCCACATCTGGGTTAGAGCAAGATTTTTTAATGAGTTAAAAAATAATAAGATAAGGAATAGGCTCAGTCCAGAAGCAGTCTGAGGGGCCAGCATCCTTGAAAGCACCCATCTACGCACAGAACTGAGGGATAACGTGAGCGCAGACCTTTAATTTGGGATATGAGGCCAGTCGTCCCAGCTCTCGGGCAGCTTCTCTCATCGCCCGGCTGCCAGTGCCAGCTGGGAACTCATTTAGCTCAAATTTTTTTTTTTTTTGCTCAAATCAGAGGCCCTTCTCCGTGACAGCTCTTTGAAAGGTCTCTGCATGCGTGTAATAAATTGCCGCCATCTCGTCTTTCCTCCCTCACACAACTGCAAACGGTCGTGGTGCGGGCAGGGATGCTGCCGGCTGCCTCGAGGATGCTCTCCCTCCCAGGCACAAAGGCGCGTGGTCGTATGCTGCTGCAAAAATGGGGCTGCCAACCGTCGTTACAAAGCTCGATTAATACACATCTACAGGAATCAATGGAGAACCTCAAGCCCCGCCAGAAGGAAGGTGGCCCCGGGAATTGGGGGGTTGCATGCCATGTCCATGACTGCGGTATGTGGGAACGGTCTGGGAATGAGGGAGGCTGGGATGGTAAGGATGTTAATGGGGATACTTAATTAGTCTCAATTGAGGCATGAAGTACGCTGCTGCACACAACCATTAGCAACGCTGGGAGATGGAAAGGCATGAAATAACCGCGATCCCGGACTGTGGCGCGTGCTGCCGGTCACGACCTGGCACCACGTGAGCTACCGGCACCAGCAGCACTGTCCCCATGGGTTTGGAGCGGCGCGGCGGGTGGGTGGACACCCCTCGTTTGGCCGAAACCACGGGAGTTGGGGCACGCAGCCACAGCAATCACACATTTCCCTGATAGCGTCCAGTGGCACCGGACAAATGTCAAGCTCCCCAACATCCCTACTACATTCATCTGCACCGGGGAAACATTGCTCCGCTACACCGACAGCATCTGGCCCCACGGATGAGCTTGTTTCCTTGGCCCCACGTGTCGCAGCAGCAGTAACAGAGCCGGTCCCCTGACGTTACCGATGCAAAATTCTCCCTGCACATCCCCCCTCCTCCGACACGGGAGCTTACCCTGCACTGACACGTTTTCCAGCCGCATCCACTGTCCCTCACAGCACTGACCCGACGGAGGTGAGAAAAATGAGTTTCCCGGTGCTCACACCTGCATGAGCACCATGTGCCGGGCCGCTCTCCTGGGCATTTCCCATGGGATTTTTTCTTGCCAGACAAAGCTATTGCAAGAATAAGTCCTCACCTGAGCTCCAGGCTGGCCGCCAGGGAGGGGGAGGAGAGCGGGCACAGGGCAGCACAAAGGACCGAGATGGAGGATCCAGGCAGGAACCGAATCCAGAGACTCAGTAGCTGTTTGGGGAGGACGGCTCTAACCAGCACGACCTGCCACCAACCGCTCCTTCCTCAGCACACGCCAAACCTCACGGCCCCTCCGGCTTCCCCCGGGGCTGCAGGGAACAGCCTGGACCCCCTCACACAAGGAGGTTCGGGTTAACACTAAATTAGATGTACCGGAATTGGAGCATCGCCTCTATTCCACCTCTCAGCCCTTCCTTCTCCTCCCAGCACGAGGAGCAGCCCGTTCCCGCTCTCACCGCCCTGCCCGCAGGACTCGGCTGCCTCCAGCTCCCGACTCCGTGATTTTCCAGCTGCTCTCTGGTCCGGCATCCCACCCCGCTGGCACCCTGCCTTCACCCAGCCCAGCCTCCAACTCCTTCTGAGCCCCAAGGAAGGAGTGAAAAATGGTCGTTTCTCTTGTTTTAAACTCCTGCTCATGAGTACAACATTTCTGATAATAATCATAATAATAATAATCATAATAATCATAGTACTAAAAACAGTATTTACAACAAGCTCCAGGTCAGAATTACACACCAAGCAAACACTCAGCACCACAGAGAGTAGGACAGGGTTAATATCTCGCAGATACCTTCTCAGATCCCACCAACGCGGGACACAGACATTTGACAGTTTCAACCATTTCTTACACACAAACATTTCGTTTAAATTACTTTTAAATTATTTTTTTTTTAAACTTTTTAAAATTTCTCGTCACTATATGAATGAGGTGATGCTGGCGGTGATGCCGCGCTCTACACAGATGCTTATCTAAGACAGCTGCTACTATAAACTGATCGTTAGCTACTGTTAAGAAATTCAACCCTCAGTTTCCTTCCTCTTAGCCCCAAATCTTATTTTTTTCATCACTGGGCAGCGCTGGGGCTTTCTAACGGTCCTGTCCTCTCCCCCTGCCTGGGCAGAGGGGTTTGGGAGTAAGGTAGCCCTTCCTTTTAGGAGCAGAGTGTCCCCTAACGTCAAACCACCGCCATGGAGGGATCTCTCCCGAATCCTGCTGGGACTTCTGGGGAGATTAGCAGAGAGCCCCGGGATTTGACCTCCAGCAGCTGCTGCTCTTTGGCTTTCCGTGGGGTTTCTGCGACTGCCTGATGCTCACCCCAGGCCGTAGTCAATTCTTTACCTAATTAAAGCACAGGGCAGGCAGAAAACTTCAGCTTCTGAGAAGACTCAGTGACAATTTCTTTTTCGGAGGGGAGGAAAGGCAAGGGCATCGTTATTCCTCGTGCAAACCCCTCATCTGCTCTCGCTCCTCATCGCTGCCCGGCACGACCGTGCAGAGCCCAGTCCCCGGGAGCCGCGGGCTGGGCTGTGCCCGTGCCCACGTCTGCACCCCCTGAACGCTTACATTAAATTATTCCCCGAGGATCCTGCAAAGGCCACCGCAGGAGTCCCTCACCCCACCCACAGAATGGCTCTTCGGAGGCACAGCGCGCAAAGGACACCAATTACTAACAATGGAACATCGCAGTGCCTTGGATGCCCCTTTGGTTTATTCTGGGGTCTGAGAGGGCAGCTGGGACGGAAGGGCCATCGCGAGGCGGAGGGGAGCGCTGCACTGGTGTAAATACCACCCAGGCACTCTGCGCCCTGTCCCCAAAACACCGCACCAGTCTGTTAAAAAAATAACAACCCGGTAATCTCTAAGCTCTGGACAGAGGGGAGTTCTCATTACCTTCTGCTTCAAACGAAAGCAGCTTCCACCATCTCCTCTGCAAAACCTGCCGCAGGACCGTGCTCCTGCAGGGCTGAGCCCCCAGCACCGCGTCCCACGAGGCCCCGCGTGCCCGCAGGTGGCCATTCCCTGCTCTTCAGATGCAACATTTCCACTTAGTTTTTCAAGGCAGAGGTGGATGGAGCCGGGGCAAGGCGAGCAGGTCTGTGCGGATCTCAGCGGGAGGGTGGCAGCCCCTCGCAGTGCACGGTGGCTGCTTGGACCTTGGCTACCTCCATAAGATGTGACTCTAGAAGATTAGGAAGTCCGTGGGCTTTGCCAGTCACCTATTTAGATCAGACACGACTGCCACGCTTGCATGTTCTCTGCTCATCCCTACCTCCATCAAGAGACAATTTTTTTTCTTAAAAACAGGCCTTGAAAAGCTAAAGATAAAGGAATGGGCATGGGGACATCTCTTCACCCTTACTGTGGAATTGCTCCCCCCTTAGCTCCCCCTCATCCAAAGCCCCAGGGACCGGGTACCGGGTACCAGGCGGGCAGCCGGCGTGTCCTGCCTCCCAGGGTGCTGCCTACGAGCCAGAGCTCCGGGGCTCATCTGGCGACCTCTGGTCTCGGGGTCTGCCCTGTAATGGCACCAAAGAGCCTCATCCATCTTTGGAAAGAGGGAAGGATGGTTATTCTGTTCACTAAAAGGCTATTTCACAACCGTGCAGCGTCTCTATTGGATTTGCTTTCTTACTGGAGTGAAACCTCATGCTTTGGGAGCGCTGGAGAGCCTGCAGACCAAGTGTCCTCTCCCAGGGCTCCCGTGGAGCCAGGGATGCAATCACCGGCTGCGGTTCACCCGGATTGCTCGGCCAAGGCCTCTCGGTCCCCGCTCTGCCGGGGAGAGGGCAGCTCAGTCTGTGGGCTCCTCCAGCCCGTGGCCAACCAGGGCACCAGGCGGTGCCTGCCTTGATGGGGACCTTCTGTGATGTGGCACCCAGCACCGAGCTCTCACCTACTTCCAATTGGGCTATCAAAGAATCATCCAAAGATGAGGACTCCGGGTCACTGCCTGCCTGGGCTGGCTCCAGACACAGCCACGAGACGGGGGGTCTGCACGCCACGACTCCTGAGCCATCCCATCCCTCTCTTTCCTCTCTCCTACCACTGGCAAACACGGGGCTGTTCCCTCTTCCACTTCACACACAGAAATTATCACTTACTTCCCATTATTCTGAAACTGATACTTGGCTCAGAGCAAACACCAAGAGGAGTAAAAGCCCTGGATAAGAAATCCGTATCTCTGTGACACTGCTGGTTGAATTTATTAATATCTTAATCTTTTTTTACATCAGTTTAAGAAATATTCTTTTTTTAAAAAAGGACAAAACCCTCCAAAGAAGCTGTTTGATTGACTGATCAATTCTCTATTTCATGTGAACTAGCTGCTATTCTGCTTAGAGATCCCAATGATCTGTGAATCCCCACAAGTACTGACGATTAAGGATGCAGAGATAGAGAAGCGTGTAGCTGGGGGACGAACACCGGGGGAGGGGGGGATGGAGAACCGAATGTTGCATCTAGACAAACAAAATAAAATGTGTCGGTTGGTTGATTGGTTGGTTTGTTAACAGGAATCAGGTGCTAGATGTGTAGAAAAGCCCTTTATCCAGAGATCTCCTCCCGCTGTTCCTTGTTCCTGCGAACTTCAGCCGCATGCAGTTCCTGCAAAGACGGGAGAGATGACACCAGGCTAACACTTTCTGCTCTTTTAATCTCTATCTTCCTTCTCTCCTGCATGCAGGATTTGCATCAGCAAAATAAAGAAAAAGAGACAGGTTTCCCATCCAACGTACCCCAAGGACAGTGGGTTACGCCTGCAAGGAGTGAAGCATCTCATCTGCGGGAGCCTGGAGGTGATGAGAGCCTACAGCGAATGCGTTCACAGCTCCCCTCGTCTGCAAAGCCCTCTGGCCCCTGGATGTGGGGTGGGCCCGATCCTGTGCCTTTGAACTTGCACTGATCAAGATGGGCCAGATGGTATTTTTTCTACTGACCTTGAAGCACACATCCCCCCCTCCTTGTACTGCTCCGGAACAGAGCTGCTTCCCACCAGCAACGAAACGCCCGCTCCCCTGTGCCCCTCGCTCTGGGACGACCCCGCAGGGACCAGATCCCAAACCCCGCCATGGGCATCAGCACCCAGCCCTCTCCCGGGGCATCGCACTCGCCTTCTCGCGGAGCCGCTCCCTCAAGGCGGCGAGATGTGCTTCGCGGATCTCCCTGCTCAGCTCCATCTTGTAGTTGAGCTTCTCCTCGGCCAGGCGGCTGAAGTTGTTGTTCTCCTCCAGCGCCTTGTGCAGCACCTCCCGCTCGTGTTCCCGCTTCTCCGCCAGCTGCTTCAGCACCTGCGCCTCCTGGGTCTGCCGAGGCAAGGCGTCAGGAGAGGTGTAAGGCAACCAAAGAGGCTCTTGTAGCCTTAAGCACTCCAGAGAGGCTTCCTGACCTCTGCTCAAAAGCCTCTGCTCAAAAGTCCTCTGCCACCCCCCTCCATCCCATAACGCTCTTGCTTGGAAGATGCGTTGACACCTTTTTCCTGCTATGAGGCAATGTCTGCTAGGTCCAGTGCTCCGGGCGGGCGGGCAATGCAATGCTGCCCCCACCGGCTCAGCAAAACCGAGGTGACATGGATCAGAGTCCCCTCGCCGAGTGTCACCTCACTCTTTGAATTATTTCAGCTCGCTTTCCTCTTACCCACCAACATTCATAACATTTAGACTTCAGTTTAATTTTCCGGTTTTCTCCTTTTCAATAGTTTTCACCAGAAGACATTTTATACAGCACTCTCAATTAAATGTGGCATGGTCAGCTGTTAGGAACCCAAGGCTGCATTTAGGTTTGAAGTTTGTCGGGTGTGTGACCAACTGCGACGTCTCCTGCAGAATCAGCTGGCAAGAACTGCCCCCCCCTCCCCCACCAGGTCACAGGCAGAGGACCGAGAGGACCCCATACTGCGTGGTTTTAAGAACAGGATGATGAAGATGACGATCAAGTCCAATTCCCTGCCTAAACCAGGCTGCAAAACCTCACTCCATGACTCCCATGTCTCACCTGACAATTTATAGTGGAATATGATAAGCCATTTTAGATTGCTCTTGCTAAGCCAGTTTTAGGGTTTGGTGCAGTTAGTACCTGTCACAGCAAAGTCACTGCTTCTACAGGACATCTCATTACCTTCCTTCTCTCTTCTGCAGCCTCCAGCCTCCTCTGCAGCTCCTCCAGGGAGAGGTCCTTCTTCTTGGGGGGGGAGGAAAGGATCGGGCTCTCAGGAGATAAATCTGAAGGGGACTTCAGGATCACCTCAAAGCTCTGACCTGATGCCCTCTTATCCAGCTGCTTCACCTCCATATCTTTGGGGAGAAAAAAAACAGGGGCTCTGTGGACCTGTGGCGTTCAGGATAGCGTTCACCTAAGGGCACTGAGCTCTTCACACAGGAATTAGGGTGTTCCCATGTCCTGACCTGGGTCATTTTGTTCTATTCCCACATCCTGACCTGGGTCATTTTGTTCTGTCTCCAAAGTTTCCCAATTAGTGATCAGCTTCACCCCCCTCCAAGTGAATGCAAC
The DNA here is from genome assembly GCF_965231255.1 of Vanellus vanellus. Classification (NCBI taxonomy): domain Eukaryota; kingdom Metazoa; phylum Chordata; class Aves; order Charadriiformes; family Charadriidae; genus Vanellus; species Vanellus vanellus. Next base: position 14,085,958 of record NC_138920.1, read on the forward strand.
TAATTTAAATCCACAGCCTAATTGCAGAAAGGCCATATCGCTGTTAACATCTTGTATGTCACCCCAGTACGAAGCAGACAGCCTCTGCAAGCAGTTTCTTTCTGGGAAAATGTGGGTGACGTTAATAAAATAAACCGTTAAAGGAGACTAAACAGAAAGACCCCAGGCTGAGATATGGATGGCTGCTCCGGGATGGGACAGCCCAGCATGCTGATGAGCTCCCACGTTGCCTGCAGGAGCATCACGAGATCATCAGGAGCAGCTTACGTACCTCCATACTGGTAGATGGTATTAGGATGGGGCTGGGTGTGGAAACAGGAGCAGATGAGGGAGAGCAGAGACAGCTCCTTCATTTTCTCCTTGTAGGCTGAAAAATATGAAATAGCAATGAGAAGAGAGTCTAATGGCAATGGCAGATCTTTTTCATGGAGAAAGGAAGCAAGTAGACACAAAGAAACCCATTTGCAGCTACCGGACTCTATGGAGGCTTTTCCAGGCTGCCATAGGTTGCCAAAAGGTCCCCAAGGAGCACCTGTTCAAGAGCACACTAAATGATCTTCTCATGTAGCAAATATCAGGGGAAGGCACGGTAGGAAATTGCCACATCTAGAGGTATAAGTTTCTGTGAAGGATTTTCCCTCCAAAGGAGCTGTAAAGCTGCAGCCCATGTAGTTAATCATAGAACCATAGAATGGTTTAGGTTGGAAAGGACCTTGAAGATCATCAAGTTCCAACCCCCCTGCCACAGGCGGGGACACCTCCCACTGGACCAGGTTGCCCAAGGCCACATCCAGCCTGGCCTTGAACACCTCCAGGGATGGGGCCTCAACAACCTCTCTGGGCAACCTGTGCCAGTGCCTTCCCACCCTCAAAGTGAAAAACTTCTTCCTAATGTTTAATCTGAACCTGTCCTCTTCCAGCTTAAAGCCATTCCTCCTCGTTCTATCGCTACATGCCCGAGTAAAAAGTCCTTCCCCAGCTACTTCCCCCAGCTTCCCCAGCTTAATGATGCCGGGACAGCTGCCCAGACCCTTTCTCCATTCCACTTCCAGGCTCAGAGGTAAAATGATCCCCATCAACACCTGGAAACAGCAGTTCCTGATATTTCACAATTCAGCATTTCTGACATCAGGGTGAAGAGGCAAGATGCAGTTAGCTATGTGGAGAACAAACGGGCATTTGAGTGAAGAAATGGCTCAGGGGTGCTGCTAACAGGGAGAAGTGCTGTAACTCAGCTTCCCGAGGTACCTCCTTCCCTGCAGAAGCAGACAAGGGAGGGGGTACGTGGATTCTGTCACCACTTTTGTCCACGTTGGCAGAGGTTGATACTGGTCTGCAATCACAGTAACTGTTGTTCCCTGCAAAGGACAGGGAAATACACAATCCCTTTGAGCTCTGCTGCTGCGAACCCTCCAGTTTGCTCAACATTCCTGTGACTGGAGGACACATTGCAGCATCCCCAGTGATCACAAGCGCACAAGGTGCTGCCTGAATGGCAGCAGCACCCACAGCTTGCAGTGGGTCTGTTTCCGGGGCAATCTTCACCTGTATTTTTGGAGTTTAGCACATTTAAGAAAGCGAACACTTGACAAAGAACCTCAGAATAGAAGGCCCTGAAAACAGAGAGGTGCTCTGCCAGGCTATCAAGTTCTTTATCACATCAGTGTAACCCACACAGCATCGCTGCTATGTCACAGGTCAGCAGCTGATGGCTCAGTGGTGGGTGCTGCTGTCTCACAGATGCCTTGAGGCTCTGCACTGGACTGGCGGGCTCAGGGGACACCCTGGCACATGGGGACAGAGCCCTCATGGCTGCGTGTCCTACCAAACCTGCCCTGAGCCTCTTTGCGCCATCCTTCCTCCTGCCTCCACCACAAGGCACAGGCATTCTGATGTCCTGCCTTGGCTCTGCCTCCTGATGGCCCACGTGTCCTTGTGTTGGTTTGTCCCTTCCTTACTGAGCTCCTGTTTCAGCCTCCACCCAGAGGTGGACCTGCAAGCTGGCTGCCAATGCCCTTTATAGCAAGAGTCTCCACTGGGCCAGGAAAGGGAAATCCCCAAAACTTTGTGATATGAAAAGGTATTAGAGTCAGAACAATTTTTGAGGGGGAAAAATAAAAAAGAAAAAATAAGTCATGCTGTGTACCATATGCCCTCAGGAACACCTTTCAGATCTTCTCTCCTGCCTTCCCACAGCTACTCAGGTGGGAAAACAGTGGTTTCATATGTCTACTTCTTACTTGCACTTATTTTTCCTCCTGGGTACAGAACTTCATCCTAATTAACGCCCTCCTTTTGCTAACTGACAGTCCCTGAAGCTCAGATCTTTATTGAATATTTTCCACTTTGCTCCACATTCTGATTTCCATACCCTGTGCAGTCCTGCTGTTAAATGTAAACCAAATAGGAACAGTTTACATCAGCAGTGCTTGCCACAGAGCAGGACATCTTTGATTTTGTTCTTAATAAAAAAAAAAAAGTCTTTGGAAAGCCTCTGAGAGTGCTGTGTTGTGGTAGAAGTCGTGGCATAGAGCAGCAGTAAGTGAATGTATCTCATAGTGTTCTGCCAGGAGCCCAGAGGAGGGTCCTCTGGACTAAATGAGAGACATCATCATTTAATAGAAACAAACCATGCACCGAGGTTGTTGCTCTACCATAATGTCCGGTCCTGGGTGAAACCAAGACATTAAGCAGATGTGCCACATCCCCAGCCCACTAGTTTAATTGTCTTCTAGCACTTGTTACAGAGCACAGCACTTTGTATTTCACTATTTGAACTTCAGTACGTCTCCCCAGTGCTGGCTTCACGGTCCTCTGTGCCAATGAATGTGTGCCGCAGTCCCTGCCTTTCAGGAGGTCTCTTGGAGTGATTTCGCAGCTGCCTCCATTCCATCGGGATCTTCCCTGTCCCGCTTTCCCTTCTGCAGAGCAAACTGACCATCCCTCTCTGTCAATTAAAATGAAAAGGAGCGAGAGGACAAAAGGACACCGCTTCATTGAGCTGCGGCAGGGCTTTAATGAGCTATGGAAGTGCTGTGCGTCCTTCTCCCGGCGCTGAAGCCTGCAGCTGCACCCCGGCGCCAGCCATCAGATGCAATTAGCAGCATGCGGGCACACGGGTCGGGGAAGCGGGGCCGAGAGCTGCCGGGGCCCCGGAGACCGGGGGTGGGGGAAGATCCCGAAGAGCCCCGACCATCCGGCCAGCCCTCGCTGCCGGGCAAACCCGCTCCAGCCTCCCCGCTGCTGGGAGGGCTGGGGGGGCGGTGGGGACTGGGGGTCAGGGAGGAAGGAGCAGGAACAGCGGCAGCGGACCGAGACATCCCCGGCCGGTACCGGGGAGGGTCCGCTCGGCTTCGGCTCCCCCCGGCCCCGGAGCTGTCCGTTCAGCACCACCGCCCCCGGGACCACCCGCCGGCCTGGGAGCTGTCCGTTCAGAACCACCGCCGGGGAGCCCCCAAGCAGCCCCAAGGCCGGGGGCTTCGGCGTGAAGAGAGGGAAGGACCGACCCCTGAAGGAATCCCTCCTGATCCACGCCCCCAGGAAGAAATGGACCCCTGAACACCCCACCTCCCTCACTCCCTGCCTCTGCTCCAAAGCCAGCGGTTACACCTGTGGGACACAGAAGCATTCACAGTGATGCTGCCATCCTCATGCACTTTTGATCTGACACATTCATTGATGAACAAGAGGCGGTATGTCTGTCCAAAACACTGTTAATAGGCTAAAATCATCGAATCATAGAATGGTTAGAGTTGGAAGGGACCTTAATGATCACCTAGTTCCAACCCCCCTGCCATGGGCAGGGACACCATCCACCAGACAAGGTTGCTCAAAGCCCCATCCAACCTGGTATTGAACACTTCCTGGGATGGGGCATCCACAACTTCCCTGGGCAACCTGTGCCAGTGTCTCACCACACTCACAGCCAAGAATTTCTTCCTAATATCTAATCTAAATCTACCAGAAAAGGCATCCTGTGAGGAGTGGTAGATCCTCTGATTCAGTAAATAAAAGTAAGAAACTTATCCTCTGGGTCACTATTTAGGAGACTCTGACAATGAAGATCAAACCCAAGATCTCCTGAAGCAAGACTACGTCTCAGTCACAGCTGCATCAGAAAGGGCACGCTTAAAACTCTCAGGGGTAAAAGATCAGCATTGCAAACCTCAGCACTAAAATTTACTTCAGAAGTATCTGCACTCACATTTGCCAATAGAGATAAGGTTTTGAGGACATATTTATGCCAGTGGACAAAATCCTTAAACCAAGATAAGATAGCTGGCTGGCCAGAGTATGACATGACTAACAAGGCCCTTCCAGGAAAGACTGTATGTCTTCCAGTGCACAAATGTACATTTTTTAAGAACAATTAGACAGGAAATGCTGAACTTTTCATTTAAGCATCTAATTGCATTTTTTACTTCTGCTAAGTTAGTAAAAATAAATTCAGCTTACACTGAGCAAATACTGCATATGTGTATAAATGAGCAAGGCTTGCTGACCCAGTTCCTCAGGGACTTTATGTCAAAGCATCGCTTTGGTCTCAGAAGTGCAACAAAAGCTTTGTCTCACTGACGGGTAGAGGATTAGGACAGGCTGCTCACTCAGATCTGAATTACTGATATTTTAGGTTTCTTTTTAGGCAAACACTGCAATAGAAGGACCAGTAGCAAGTTTATTCACTCTGGTATGGTCGTAACACTCCACTGCTTTCATATTAGAATTGAGGCAAAACATTGCAAATAACTGAGTTGTTTAAATTAAGAAGTGAATAAACTGTAGAAATTATAGAAAATATATCAGAGTGCCATCCTGTAAAATAGGCTAAACTTGCATCTTGTTAGCTTCATAGGACCCTGGGTAGTGATTTACCTACAATTCTATCTAAAAAGGTGCAGTTTGTTCCTCATTATTTCTGAATATTTATGCCCTGTAATCAGCACAGTCTGATCCTGCTCTGCGTATATTCCACTGCACACTCCATGCAACAATTAATCTTTATTAAAATGTTTCACCTAACTTTTCTCTGCACTGTATATACTTCATAGGCAAAATTACTTTCTCCCTGTTGCAAGGATGAGGAGGCAGATGTGGTTTGGGCCAGACTGGCCACTGAGACGAACGACAGATGCTCTCTCCAACGAGAACGACACCTCTCTCTCCAAGCTCACCCGGGCCTTCACCAAGCCACCGAGAGGGTCAGGGTGCTCTCAGCTGGTTTCTCTCTAGCGAATCTTCCTGTGCTCCCTCTAGTGCCGTACAGCACAAACTGCATTTCCATATCCCTGCTGCTTTGAATGAGCACTATATACGGCATTTATCCGTGTCAAGTGTTTATCTCCCAAGTCAACCCCCGGAGACACTATCCAGCTGCTCCCCAGCAGCTGCGGTGCAGGAGATGAAGGAACAACTGGGGATGGGTGCGGTGCGCAAGCAACGGGAACCATCTTCCCACCGGCGATGTGCCTGGACAGTGGGGCTCACCACCTATTATTCATTAAAAAGTTCTGTTCTCTGCTTCTTAACCAGATAAAATTAAACTGTAGACTGAGCAGCCTGTCTTTTTGCTCAGAATTTAATGACATCCAGTGAAACAGAGTGAGGCCATTTAGGCACAACATTGATACAGACTCATTCATAACGAACCAGAGGCACAGCAAGACTAATTTATGTGAATTCAGGCAAATTAAATGGATGAGACTGGATGTGCTATGTCTGATAGCAAGGTCAAAGGAAGGTTATTACAAGAAAATAATTTGGTTTGCAAAGATAACTTTGGAGAAGTAAAAATTGCTTCCATAAAGACTATTACATCATGAGAAAATGAGAACAGTCCAGTTATCGATGTGGCCATAGCACAAACAGAAGGTAGAGAAGCTAGAGAGACAGGGAACCAAGTCCTTCAGCACAAAGACTGCAATGCCACATACACAACAAAGGCAACCATAGTCCTCGATAAGCCTTGAGAGTGCAACAGACTCTAGATATTCTCACCTGCTATGAATCCGAGCATAAAAATAACAGCCAGACCTTCACTTCATTCTAACTCAGTTCCATCTTATTGCTCCCCAAGTTCCAAAAACAGGTCAGCAGGAGAGCTCACACAACCAGAAAATACCAGCTTTTTTTTTTTTTTCCTCACATCAGCGGTTGTACCCCACACTGGCACCATACACCATCTCAGCTGCTCACTGTGAGATTTGAGGCCCAGAAGTTACTGTGGGCTCATGTGGAATCATCCATGAGAACAGGCAGATGCGAGAGTTGCTCTGCCTGCTGTCGGACATCTGCTTAACTATCACCCAGGAACGGCTTCCAGTCACCCATCTCCTTCCCCCGTAGGTTTCATTTGCAGCTCATGAATGCCACATCAACCCGTGTTATGCACAGCCAATGGATTAGCAAATCACTCAAGCTGTAGCGCTGGAACATGTGGGCTGCCCTCAGGAAAATAACCAGGGAAATCTCCTCTTCTATGGGTTCAGCAAGAGAGAAGGGCACAAGCTGTGCAGCACAGACCCGGTGGCCTGGGTTGGGTGGGTGATTGATTGTCAGGAAGGAGAGAAGCATGGCCTGGGTTGCTTGATAAAGCAGAGGAAGGAGCCAAATGGAGGCAGCTGTCCCAGAGTGTTTGTGGATTGGGGGCAAACATAGGTTCAGACGGTCAGGTTTGGATGAGACAAAGAGCTACAAAGGAGCTGGGGACTGGATAAGGCAGCAGCTCATGAGACAGTCAAGGCAGGAGTCCAATGCCATGGTGTGTCAGGTACAGACATGCTGTGTGACCACAGACAGTCATTTGGTCTCATTGGATCTCGGTTTCCTTTGCAGTAACTGAGGATTATTATGCTCGCCCATTATACAGTGGCATTATTTGTATATAAGAGAATATAAGATTCTCTAGTACAGCACTAAACAGGTAGAGGTACCTTGAAAGAATAAAAGGATTGTTTGGAAATATGCTGAGCAGCTCTTCACTAGTTGGGGTGTGCCAAAGTGCACATGCACACTGTCTTTCATTGCCCTCTAGCTCTTTTGTATTTCTAAATCACAGGAAAAAATTTGACCATGGGTTTAACTCTCCCCTGGATAGGAGATTTTTTTTTTTTTAAAACATAAGCTTATACCTGGGTGAATAAAGCCCATGTCAGTAGGACAACTGGGAGGGATTAGCCAGGCATGTTGTTTCCAGTTCATTTAGGGGTATAGAAGTTTTAGTGAGCTTCAGTTCCCTCCAAGAATTATCACCAAGAATCATCAGCACCGCTCACCCTAGGAAAGCTTGAAGTTGCAATCCATCCTGCTGCCCGCACTGCTCTCACAAAGGCCTTATCTGCAGCCTTCCAGTTGCTACATCAGACCACTAAATCTCAGCTTTTCCTTTGCAGAAGGAGAATGTGTTTATCTGATAAAACAATGCGTTCACCAGATCTGAACCAACATTGACAGGCTCCAAGAAAGGGCTCTTTTGAGGTATCTAAGGGGTCCTCACAGAGTCTACATGGTGCTATTAAAGAAGATATGATTTATATTTTAGAAAGAACAAATATTTTCCAAGGATGTAGATCACTTGTGTGGATACAGTGGTAAAAAAAAAAAATATAAAAAATGCCTACAATAGATTCTTTTGGCCATAAAACTGAAGTCCGAATAGAAGTACCATAAATTTCTAAGGGCATATAGACTTCATCAACATCTGAAGAAAAAGAAAATAGTGATTTCTTGAGAAGACAGAGAGATGGAGAGCTTGATAGAAAAGACTCTGATTCTCCAGCATGGGCAGTAGAAGTGCCGGGACAGGGCAATATCATATGGTGTCCACCAAGACCATCCAGAAAAGGGATTAAGGGGATAACCCAGACCTACATAAAGCCACACAACTCTCACATTTCAGTGCAGGAGGGGAAAACCTCGGGATCCGTCAAGGCACATTTACCATGCCCAGCTGTGAGGCCAGGAATGACAAACCGGTGTTTCCTCTTGGCTCCACCTTCTCGGAGACGCTAACGTCTGAGAAAAGCCCATGAGGCTGTCACCTTACTGCATCATTTTATAATCTTGTGTCTCTTATTCAACCCACACGCCTCCAAATGGTGGGGGCGGTCATATAGCCCTGCAGAATCCAGCCAGACACCCCTTCCGTGGTGTACAAAAGCACAAGGCTTGGTGCAGATGCTGCGGGGAGGAGGTGTGAGGGCTCTGTCCCCGCAAGGTCTGCCCGGCGGCAGGGCCAGCACCGCAGCTGAGCCTGCACTGAGCATGTGCCGCCACGTCCTCTGCTCCAGCACCAAAAACCAACCACCACGGCCAGGAGAAAATGCCTGAGGTGGCAGGGAGAAGAGAGAGAGGACTGCTGGGCTGGGGGAAGCAAACCCCGTTTCTTTTCATCCCAGGGATTTGTTTGTTTAAACAAACCCAAGAAAATCTTCCCAAGGGGGATAAGCCCCCGGGCATCAGCTGCAGACAGTCACAGCTGCTCTCCCTTCAGCACGGGGCTGCTTTTGCTGCGGATAAAGGAGAAAATAATGAAGAAAGCAAACAAGACTCTCTCCTTAATTTAAGAATTTTCTTGCCTTTTTCTCCTGCCGTTCCAGGCTATTCCCCATTCCTGCTGTAAGTGCTATAGGCATCGGGGAGCTGCTCCCCGCACCCGCAGCTGGGCGAGGCTCAGCCCCGCTCCCTTCGTCGGCAAACATTTCCCTATTCTCTTTCCTCCCGCCACAGCACTGGTTTCCCACGACTTTCTACTCCTTGAAATTGTTTCTCTCCTTGATCTGAGCCACAAGGAAGCACAGTTTCTCGGAAGCACACGCTTCTTCATGATCTTAAGTCTCCTTTGGCAGTAAAACCGCACCTTCGGGAAGACAAAATATGCCATCGGCATGTGGGCGGGTTGGGAGGGCGAGAATGCACCAAATGGAAAATGCACGTTATGCCGACGCATGTTTCATCCGCCACCTCGTCCATCTCAAGTTCGATGCAACCTTGGTTTAGATGGCTGGTAAAGCCCGAGCCGTCCCTCCCACCCCCACTCTGCAAACGAGGTCCAATCCTGTTCCGTAGGAGCGGAAGGCAGATGGGTGGGACCTCCCGAGCGTGCACTGCCGCACACGTTCATTGAGACAGGAATACTCGCAGAAAAATATACAATAGCTGGAGATTTTCTATCAGGGTCACATTTTTACAACGCTGCTTTACCGTATTTAGTTGCATCCAAAGCCCAGTTGGGCTCAGCTGCACTCTTATGCACCCCCCCACCCCACCCCCCACCTCTCTGTCCTCTCCCCTGCATCTACTGCTCTTTTAAAAGGAGAAAGGAATAGAAAACGCCCAGCAGGAGACAGGGGAAAGGCCAGTGAAAGACACAAGAAGCCTTGCTTGGTCTGCTTCTGGCTGGTTCCCTGCCTGGGGCGGAGGCGGGGGGGGGGAGGGGGGGGCACAAAGCACTGCTCGCTTTTCCTTTTTGTCTGCTGTTCCTGTTCAGCCCTACATCCTCCAGGATTTACCTTCCCCCACCCCAGCCCTTCTTTATGCACTGCAGAATTCAGAGACATTTCAAGAGAAAACTTGTTTGGGTTTTTTTTCCTTTTTTTTTTTTTTTTTTTTCAAAGAAAAAGACCCTCTAAACCCACCCACTGTTCATTGTACCACTTCAGGCTTTTCTTCTCCTTCACCCACGTTCCCAGTTTCAGCCATTTGAATCCCTTCTCCCCAGTTAAAAGGGGCGAGACGCATCTTTAGGAAACAGCTGGACCGAAGCAGCCCAGCATCCCGAGGGCAGGCTGCCATCCTGCAGCCAAACCCGACGCCGGCGGCAGGTTCCTGGGCAGCCGCGCTGCCATTCCCGTTATTGCTGCAGGAGGGAGGAAGGGCTTTCCCTTGCAGCATCTGATTTCACCCAACGCCATCAGAGGACCGCTCCCCTGTAGCATCTTCTAACGAAGAAACGCGAGCTGCGGAAGAAATCTAGGCATGGGAAGCCCGGAGAACAGAGAGAAACCCATCCAGGTTATTCTGGTTGGGTTTGGGGGATTTTCTAGGGCATTACTGTCAGTCTCTTGCCTGCGTCTTTCTTTCCGTTACCCATTTAGGCAATACACGATTTTCACAAAACAAAATGTTATTGCTGATTTCTCTGCATCCAGCTACACAGGGTGCAAATTTTTCTTGGGGGGGGCGGGAGGGGGGGGAAGCTGTGTCACGTTGCAAAAATAATAATTAATTGGCATGCAGCAGCATCTTCTTATGGCACAACGTAATGCCAGCAATATTGTAATTTTGCAAGTTTATCACAGGTGTATTCATATTAAAATAAAAAGCCCACCTGCTATCTTGCCTCAGAGGGGTGTGTGTGTGTATGGGGGAGGAAGGGGAACAATGCTGCCATACCAGCTGCCTCCTCAGCAGAGAACTCCCCCGAAACCCACAGAAAAAAAAAAAAGAAAAAAAAAAAACAACCTCAGAATAACGATTAAAAAAAAAATAATAATAAAAACTGATGGCTCTATAAGCGGGTTGACGCCAAGCCCTCCCCCCCCCCCCCTTCCCAAAGAAGATGTCTGTCCTACCTGAGACGGTGCTGGCCATGCTGCTGCGGCGGGAGCGGAGCGGAGCGGGTGCTGCAGGAGCAGGAGCGGGTGCTGCGGCGGTGCTGCAATGCTGCGGGGAGGGAGGACTGACTCAGCTGGAGGGGGCTGCAGCCATCCGCGGCGGGGAGAGGCTGGAGAGCCCAGAGAAAAGGAAGGGGTGGAAAGAAAAAGAAGGGTCACTAGTTCAGAATATTAATTAGCGTATCAGGCCTCCTTTCCTGGGTGGCTTTGACGGCAGATCCCTCCCAGGCAAGTCTGCCTGCCAGAAACACAGACCCACCGCGGGGGTGGGGGGGTGGGGGGGGTGGGGGGGAGGGCGAGGAGACACACCCAGCCGGGCTCCGGCAAAAAAAGATGATTTTTCCTCCTCTTCCTCCCTTTCTTGTCTGCTCTAGACGGGCTAAACGGCTTTTTCCCTTGCTGAAAGCAGAAATAAGCAAATTCATTGATTTTTATGTGTTTGTTTTTTGTTGTTTTTTTTTTGTTTGGTTTGGTTTGGTTTGTTTTTTTTTTTAATACCATCGGTTGGAAGGCTGTGCCCACCCACAGGGCCAGGTCTGGGGTCTGGCTGAGCCAGGCTGGGGTGTAAAACCCAAACCCCAAACCTTACAGCAGCTTTAGGTGAACAGGGAAGGGCGGAGGGAACCCAGACAGGCTCAGCATTTTTAGGTGTGTTTTTTCTGCATCAGCACTGGAGCAAAAAAGGGGCTGCAGTTTTGGTGGTGGGGGGAAACTGCTGTGAAAGTAGAGGAGGAAGAGCCAAATGGAGCCTTCTGAATTCAATGGGACTTCTCTGGGTTTCTCCCCACTCCTCCCCAGGCATCAGGACCTCTTTTCTTTTCCTTTTCTGTTTATCATTTCTATCATTTCCATTTGTGGCTGTTGCTAGGGGCCGATGCATCTGTGCTTGTAGACTATCACACACCCGTTAGGGACCAAGGAGCCGTCCCCAGTCCCTATCGCCAGCGGCGCCCGTCCCACCATGGCCGCACAAACCCCACCTCGGTGCCTGCGGTTGCGATCGCATGTGGTTCCATGCGATCCTCCCGGCCTCCGGCCCCCTCGTGCCAGACGTTCTCCCGCCAGCTGCACATCCCCTCCGGCTGAAAACACCCCAAATCTCCCAGCACGCTGCAATGCAGACACTCCCAGACAATTCCAGCAGCTGCAGGGAACTACAGGGTGTTCCAGTAGGTGCCGGCGCTCTGGCTTGGCCGGGGGCAGAAGCCACGGGCAGTGCTTAGTAAATTCAGTTAAAAAGACAGAGATTTCCCTTTTTTCCTATTCCCTCCCCCAGTCTTCAAGTGTCCTATTCCTTCAACACTATACGCAAAAAGAAAAAAAAAATTATCGAAAATAAGTCTAATTCAGAATAATATTAACACTAGCCACAAATTTTCAATGTGTGTTTGGAACAGGAGCTTTTTTTATTACCATTAACCGCTCCCCGTTCTATCCAAGGCTTGTTTTGTAGTGGCAACTCCCTCTTCTTTCTCCTTGGGTGGAATCTCTAAGACTTTATAGATTATCTTGAAGGCAGCGGGCAGATTTGTGTATGTTTCAAAAGCACACTCCCCATTAACAGATGAAGGCCGCTATCCCAGGCACGTGAATGCTGGAATAATTTCCCCTCTCTATTCAGGATGAGCTCTGGCTTTGACTATCTACCGGACCTGAGAGGGTCCATCTACCTCTTGCAAAACTCTGGAGCTTCTGGGTGTAAATCCGGTATGCATTCTTTTTTTTTTTTTTTTTTTTTTAAGAAAAAGGTACAGAATGCTTTCAAGGTGTCAGCGTGTGTCCCAGTGGAATACATGGTATGAGAAATGGGGAGCAAACTGGATTTATGTGGCTATGCCACACATCATACACTGTAGCTTCAATATTGGTCACACTTTCTAGATAACCTGTCGTATAGATAATACAACTAATTCGGGATCCATCTGTAACACTGGGAGATATTTCTTCCTTATTTTACAGGTAACTATCTTCTCAACTTCTCCCTGATTTTCACTAGGGAGCATCTGAAGGCCCTGGGTATTTTTTTCAAGGTGGGGATTAGGGAAAATTGGTGAGCGTTTGGTTAAAATGCCCCGTGCCTTCATCCTACATGACCGGGCAGGCTATCAGGAAACAATAGATTTTCATGGAGAATCAGCAAAGTTGGTTTTGTAGCATGCACTTCTTTCACTATCATCTCATTACAAATATTTTCAACATTTTTAACAATTAAATATTTCTAGATGTTTTTCAATGTAGGAACGGCTTCTTCCAATAACTCGTACTTCCAACAATGCTGAAAACAAAAGAAAAATTGCAAAACTGACAGAAAAGATTCTCTCTTCAGCTCATCCCAACACAGGGACCCATAACAATCCTCGTGTTTTGTTCCAGGGAACATTCACCTCTGGCATTTCGCGGAGGAAGATTTGCAAGTTGCGGTCATTACCAAAAGGGTCACAAGCCCAGCACATTTTATTGTTGTTATTTGTGGCTGCAAACCTGGCAGAAGCACGGCTTGCGACAAGAAATATTTGGGGAACAATTTTATCTCGTGACTAATGAAATAACATTGAAGGATGAAAATCATCCGGTCTAAAAGGAAGAGCACGGACTGCGCTACGGGAGGCTGTAACTCCCAGTACCCGGGAAATAGCATCGGCGTGAGACCTCCCAGTGCCATTTGCAGTCTCAAGCTGGGAGAAGCTGCCTTAGTTGGCAATACATAAATAAATAAATAATAATAAAATAATAATAATTCCACATAGGGCAGCAGTCAACCCCCTGAAAATGTAAAATAATACAAAAGAAAGGAGAAAAAGAATCAAGGGAGAGAAACCAGTGACGGCATCATCAGCAGTAACTCAAGAAAACGTTTCCCTGAAGGCACGAGAAACAAGAGGGTTATTCTGATGTTTCCTCTTCATCACGTGCGCTTGGGAAATGAGGCCCCGTTGTACAAAGGATCTGGAAGAAGAGGAAGAGTCGCAGAAAGGTGTGAATTCAGCTCACCCTGGGGTCTGCTCAGCGACAGCGGGTATTGCGTTGCACGCACAGTTAGCCGCGCCAAGCTAGGCGGCTGAGCAACTACACATGGGAGAGAGGAGCAAATTTTGAACCCGTGAGGCTGTGAACTCTGCTCTAATGATTTCCTTCTGGCCTCCACCACATCACTAATCTCACCTGCTTCGGTTTCTTCATCTGTAAAATGGGTGTTTACTCACCTTCCTAGTAACAGAATGATTGCGATTAAAATTGGAGTGTCAAAGAAGAAAGCAGTTTTATTTCCCAACAGTAAAGAGAGAGAAAAGCTCTGGATTATCTGGATTCAAAGGATTCAAATAATTTTGTGGTCAAACAAAAGTTTTAGACTGTTGCTATGGCAACCACCACATCTCCCCAGAAAGACAATGAACGGCAATTTAATTCTCTCCCATCTGAAAGGGGAAAAATAACCTTCATGTGAAGCACGGGAGTTTCGTGGGTGTTCGTTGCGGCTCTTCAAACTCTTTTGTCCCATTCCTCAAGATTTTTACTTTTCTGGGAATAGAACCCTGTCTAGGTGGTCTCTGAACAAAAATGACGATTATCCACTTTGTATTTCTGCACCAGACATGCGTTCTGCTTGACGGGTTCTCTGCAGTTCGGTTCAGCCACTCACACCCACTCCCTCACAGAATTTAAGGATCATCTTTTTCAAGGTTTTTCTTTTGTACATTTTTTTTTTCCCTCAAAGGCACTACTTCACACGAAAAATGGTTCGTTCAAGATCTTTACCGTCCACTAATGAGCAAGCAGTGGAGACACCCCGGTTCCTGCTGTCTGGGTAGGATGTAGAGGCCGTTATGGGTGTAGGGACTGGCCTTCCATATAATCTTCTGTGCTGCTCTGACAAATTTTTTAAACCTCTCCTCTTCTCCCTCTCCCAACTCTTGTCTTATAAGAACTCAGGGTTCATTCTAGGGAGCCAAACACCAGAATGACAATCCAGCTGTAAGACCAACACCTTTATTTATCACATCTGTATCCCAACATAAACAGACGTTCTAGCTTCAGCGAACCTTCACAATTCTTTTGCCACCTTAATAAGAACTAAATTTTTCTCTTCAAACTTACAAAATTTTGTTTCCTCTGTTCCCAGTTTTTAGAAGAAACTGGCATAGCAATGCTGAAGACAGACTTGCCAAACACTGGCACTGCAGCCTTGGTCACATAAGGTAAATGGTGCAGAGCAACAACCCTCCAGAAGAATAAAGAGCGCTCAGCCAGTGCTGACTCATGTTTGCTGCTGGACACCGGCACATCTGCTGACTCATACTCCTTTTTGGGTTTGTTAACCTTCCGGCTCCTCTCTCTCAGAAGGTAACACTGCTTCAATCAACATCACTTCAGTAACAGTTAAAATAATCTGATTTGATACACTATTGATATTATTCTTCAATGTAGGAAAGATATATTTACAGGAAATAATAATGGCACAGTATTCCATATACTTAGGAGGAGTTTTAAACCTTTATTCTCCATTATAAATACCTTATCCCACACTCTCATTTTACAATCTTTACAAAGTCATTTCTTTTGCAGCTTAATCTTGCGCAGCTGGTATCAAGTTAAAGAGTTCACAGTCAGGAACATGAGCAAAATCAGTTGTTACATTTTGTGTGAAGCGCCATGAAGATCTGAAGGAGTAACTCACTGCTCTCTAGCCCATCGGCTACAATTAAAGACAGTTTACAATCCAGGCAAGGCCAGCTCAAGGAGTTTAAAGGCTGGCAACCAAAACAGCAACGCCTGTAAGTTCCCCTAACCAATGCCTGGAAGACGCAGAATGTACCAGAAGTTTGAGAACAGATTACATAATATACACAAGTTTAAGGTCTGTTCCTTTTAAGTTATTTTTCTTTATATATCAGAACACTTCTACATACAAACAAGCTATGCAGCTTGCTAGGAATAAGTTACAATAAACCAGGTCACGTCCTGTTCTGCATCTAGCCAGTAACCACCCAACAGCATGAGATGCAGCAATAAAGTACAGAGACACATGTAAAATATTTTCTTCCTACCTTCTTCCTCATATAACTGCATAATAATATGGTTTTGTAAATTTTGGGGATCCAGGTAAACCATGCCTAACCGTGTATTAACACACTCGAGTCTTACAACCAAGTAAAGCATCAACCCAGAGCAGTTCAGAATTCACTACAATCACACACATGTGGAACCAACCCTCAGCCTGAGCAACTGAAATGCCGACGCAGCCATTCCTGGCCATATGCGTGGAATACAGACAGGGAACTGAAGGCTGAAAGAATCATGCTGAAGCAAAGCAGGGAACAAAGGAGCTGCACATTCACCCCTAACAAAAGATACCCGTCAGAATTCATCAGTGTTCTCAATGCAGAAGCTACAACGCTCGACAGAATGACACAGAAACCCTTATATCTTAAATGCTGAGCGTTTCAACAAAGAATCCTGTAATATTCTGCTTTCTTCTATATGCAGTACCACTGAATGGTGACAGACAGGCAGCACAAAGCAGAACAACGAGCCGGAGAGAAAATCTGGTCGAGGGCATCGCTTATCACATGGCTCCCCTGGGTCGCTAATGGAAGAAAAGGGGAGAAACGCCAGTCCCCGAGCAGCCGCCACCCCAGAGTGCTCACACCCCCCACGGGACCCGAGCAGGGCTGCGAGGCTTTAGAAATGCAGCTGCTTTGCCACTTTTAGCAACCAAATGGCCAATCTTCTGTCTCTTCGGGGCCAAACCTCGGCCTCCGCCCCGGGCACTGCTGGGGAAGCATCTGGGAGACCCTCCAGCTGAACACCCGGGGTCTGACGGGGGGGGGGGGCCCTCCTCAGGCCCGGGTCCCACTTTCCTCCAGGCCCGGCAGGATCCGAGCCCCACCGGACTTGGTCCCCTTCTGCCCGCGGCCCCTTGGGCCTCCACAGCAGCTCGCAGGAAACAGCACCAGACCCCCCCAGCCCCGCTCGCATCCCCGCCATCCAGGCGAGAAGGTCCCACTCCCCCCACCGCCACGGCCGGGCCCGCCGGCAGCCACCTCCCCGCCCCGTTCCCCGGGCAACGCCGCAGCTCTCGCGAGAGCTCCCGGCGGAAGTTACGCACCGCGCGTGAGGGAAGGAGGCGGCACGTGATACAGGCGCGGGGATTCCGAACGGGAGGTGAGGGGCGGCCGTCGTTGCTGCGCTGCTCGTGTTACTATGGCAACCGCCTCCATGGGCCAGGGGTCCCGGGAAGTCGGGCCGGAGCGGCGCGGGGGGGCGCCGGGAAAGAGGGTCGGGCCACACCAGAGCGGGCGGGAGGTCCTGGGCCGGCGGGCCGGGCCCTGCGTGCCCCTGAGCCTCCTGCCCGGGCTGCCCTGCGGGTCCGCTGGGAACGTCCCGTCCCGACATATGAGGCGAAAACCGGGTCTTTCGGTATTTCGTCGTGGAAACGAACCTGCCCCGATTCCGGTTGGTCGCTCTACGCGATACCGGCGGTGCAGCCCCCTCCCGGCGTGGGCGGCAGGGTAAACCGCGGGCCTGCGCTTCCTTGCAGGTACTTGACGGGAAACATGCCCAAGGTAACGCTGAACGGCATCACGGTGGATTTCCCCTTCCAACCCTACGAGTGCCAGGAAGCCTACATGGCCAAGGTGCTGGAGTGTCTGCAGAAGGTGAGTGCCTCTTGCCCCTGCGGCGTTTCAGTTCATTTACTGTTTTGTTTCTAACCATAATAAAGGACTTCTCTAAAAAGAGATTGTCACAATTCGAGTTTACTTTTTGTTGTCTGTATGCCGCCTTTTCCAAATCCTCTCTGACCTTGTTTTACTTGCACTTTTATTTACTGTATAGTCATTAAAATCCCAGCAATGCGTCGGTGGCAGTCAGTAGAAATGGAGATAGGGTGCTTCTGCTTAACGAGAAAAAGATGAAAAACTGAACAACTTTTCCTTGCGTTGTGCAGTCTGCCCTTAAATATCCGGTTTGGTTTTGTGTGATTAGTCCTTGGACTATTAGTGTAATTAATCATTTTGTCACGATAAGATAATCTTACAGAATGAATCTCAAATAAGAAAATGGTTTATACAGTAGTTATCAGGACTTGGTTAACAGATCTCTGTGGTCCTTGTTCTAAGAGATCGAACAAGCTTATTGTGGAAGCTTTGGTTTTCCACGTGGCTCAGCATTCCTCCATGTCATGGGCAATGGCTTGGTTCCTGCTTGGTACCTTGTTTTAAAGTAGAAGTGCTGTAAGCCTGTTACTTATAAATCCCTTTCATGCACTTGAACATGAGTTGTCACAGCAGTGCAAGCCCAGCTGCTAGTTTTTCTGCAACTTGTAGTATTGTTACGCACTTTAAAACTGTGACATCCAGTAGGACTGTTTAAAAGTGCTTGCAAATTTTTCTGCCTAAACTATGATGTGGGATATAGTCTTAATTCTAAAGGAAACTGGCAGTCTGTAATCTAAGAGTCACTTTCTGGGTTTTTTTTTGGTTTTGTTTTTGTTTTTTTTTTCAATAACTTCTAATATTTTCAGGTATGTTATGCTGAAATGCGATGCATTCTAGTTGCTCTAAGAGTGGAGAATTCCTAAATAAAAGATAATATCTGGCTCTGGGTTTTAGATTGAGCCTTACTAAGTCGATTAGAGTCCTACAGGTCGTGCATTTATAACAATTTTCTGTGAGGTACATGTGTGTTTCTGTCGTATGATAGAGTTTACCATGTAGTGATTGTTTTTTTACTGAGGAAATGCAGTACTGCACAAAGACCTATTCTAGTTGAATCTCCAAATTGCTCATTTTTTCCCTTTTTATTTTATTGCTCTTCAATAAAGAAGGTAAATGGCATTTTGGAGAGCCCTACAGGCACGGGAAAGACCCTCTGCCTGCTGTGTTCCACTCTGGCTTGGCGGGAACACTTTAAAGATACTATCTCAGCCCGCAAAATTGCACAGCGTATGAATGGAGTGGAACTCTTTCCTGAGAGACCCATGTCATCCTGGGGCAATGCTGCCACAGATGCTGATATCCCAAGTAAGTACTCTGATTTTTATACTCAGTAGAGGCGATACCAGAATGTTAATGAACACTTGCTTTTATCTATCTTTTGTAGTAAGTGTGTAATTATAAAACTCATGGCGCCATTGTTTAGCAGCCGAAGCACAGTTTCACCATTTCATAGATTTTTTAAAGGTGTTTCACATATTTTTAATTTTTCTTAGAACATTAGACACTCATTTTTGTGAGTGTGAATAGTTAGATGACAAAATTTCTTGCTGTCTCTACAAGGCAAACTGTTACCATGGTACCAGCTGGGAAAGGAGGCTAATAATATCTCTAGTTCTTCTTTCCATGCTAATAATATTTTTCTGCCTTTTTTCTCCTCTATTTCACAGCTTATTACACTGACATTCCTAAAATAATTTATGCCTCCAGAACTCACTCACAACTTACGCAGGTCATTAACGAATTAAAGAACACAGTCTACAGGTAAATATGATTTAGAATAATGTTCCTATTCAAAGAAAAGGTGGAGAAACCTGTCTGATTTAGTTATTGTTTGAATTTTTATGGATGAATATATAAAACAAAAGGGTATCTATGAAATGTAGTTCTCTTCATGTGCGTGTATAGAACCTGAATTTCTTTGTTGTTGGGTTTGGGTTCTTTTTTCATACTTTAGAGCTGCTCTTATCTCCTTTGATCATGGAGTTTCCTGAATTTGGTCTGGTTTTGGTTCTTTACTTCACGCATTTGCTTCTAAAATTACCCTTTTTTTTTTTTTTCTTTTTCTTTTTTTTTTTTTCCTGAAGCATTTCTTTAAGGCAGTGGGAAGCTGTTACAAAGTTGAATTCTTTTGGCTGATGTAAATCTCTGAAGAACTCTGTGGTTTTTGCTATAGCAATGTCTGTCACAGTTTTCAGCTGTTGTCATGCCAGTGTGTTAACTGGGCTCTTTGGAAGGGCAGTAGCCATGTTTGTATGTTTCTTGTAAAGATAGGGCCTTGTAATAAGGAAAAAAAAAAAGTATTGTGAATGTTTGTAATGCATTAGTTCTTGTTGCAACCTTACTCTAAAATCACAGCCAGCTTGGAACAGCTTCTCATAGACGACAGGCCCCAGCTTATTCGGCCAAACTGTCATAACAGAGCCCAGATTTTACAGTGCATGATGTAAGCTGCTACTCATTACCTCCTGCTGTAAACTGTTGCTTATTACCACCCACTGCTAGCAGGAGAAATGCAATACCATAGAGTGGAATATATATATAGCTGTTACAAACAGATTAACTTACTGTTTCTGATTCTGACCCTTATTTTGGGCTCATCTGGTTTTCCTGAATCTTTCGCTCTTTATATATATTATAGCCAACCTAGGCACGTACAACTGTGTTCTCCTTCCTTGCCTTTTTTTTTTTTTTTATATCAGTTTTGTGTATTCTGTTTGAACAGGCCGAAGATATGTGTTTTGGGTTCCAGAGAGCAGCTTTGCATCAATCCTGAAGTGAAACGACAGGAGAGCAACCACATGCAGGTGAGAACAGAGCCTTGACAGCCCGCACAGTGAGAACAGGGAGCTTTTTTGCTTTGGTGTGTGGTGTGTCAGAGTTAAGAAACTCTGACATTGTCTAACTGCTGGAGGCTGTAGGGAAAGATAGTAGTTCTAAATGCATTTAGAGGAACTTTTCAGTTTCTAGTTTTGTGAGTTTAATTCTGAGTCTCTGGTAGGATTTTCCATCCAGAAAACGATGTTATTGTCTGGAACGTGAGAGTTAATAGTTTGCAGTTTACTTTCTGATCTGCCACTTAAGTGTTGTTCAAGAGCAGCAATAATTTCAAAATAGTGCTTCAGTGATTGATTTAGCTGTTATTTTCACAAGTCATATCAAAGATTACTGTTTTGAAAAGTATTAGTGGCAAAATATAACAAAGTTTCCTCAGAGCAGCTGAGTGTTCTGTGCCACATAAAAAAACATAACTTTTAAGGTGGAGAGGGACACAAGATTTTAAAACTGAAGAAGAACTGTGATTAGCATTTATTCATCAGCTGGTGTTACAGAAAACTAATAGCTCGTCACCCCTTAACACGCTTTTCAGTGCTTGACAAGCTATGCTACTCTTGGCTAAAATATACTGTATTTTACAGATCTACATGTGCCGAATGAAAGTGATGGCTCGTGCTTGTCATTTCTATAACAATGTGGAAGGTGAGTTTGGCTGTGGCAGTAAAACCCTGTCTTTTGGAGAGGGAGGGGTTTGCTAGGCAGGTAAAGAAGTTTGGAAGAGTTAGAGTCTGCCTGTGCATGCGCGTGCGTGGGTGTGTTTTGCTCTGTGTTAGTGTCTTTCAAGAATGAAATGTTAGGAAGTGGATGAGCGTGATGATCAGGGTAACAACAAATCCTTGTGTGATACCTTTACCTGAGCTTGTGGTTGTAATGTAATTTTTCACAGAAAAAAGCACAGAGAAAGAACTGATTGAATCAATCATGGATATCGAGGACTTGGTTAAAAATGGAAACAAGCACAGGTGAATGATCCCCTCTTACCTTCCTGCCCCTTAAATAGTGAAATAAGTGAAAACTCTTTCTCTGCTCATTTTTATTAGTACCTTGGTATGGAACTTGACATACACTAAAGTAGCAGAGCAATGATGAGAGCACAGTGGAGTGGCTAAATATGTTGCAGAGACAGTTTCCAACAAAATTGTGTGTACACTAAAGCCTTAGCTTCTGTTACTGCAGTTTTCATCATGCAGCAATTTATTTCAATCCTTACTTGTGTAAAGACTGAATCGGATCAGAGTCAGGCTTACCGATATTTATTTCTCGCTTGAGCAGAGGCTGCCAATATCATCTGAGGTGACAAATGATATTGCAGTTTTGTTTCAGATCTAAGAGGGTGAGGTGACTGATTTGTTGAACTAAAATAGTCTAGTGCAGCATTTACTTCCAGCCTAAAGGGGTGAAATGATAATGCAGTAATGAATGCCACTCTTTCCCCTTTAATTTCTTTTTTCTTTGATTTGTTGAACTGCATAGCTAAGTGTTTTCTATACTTCTTTTTACTTGTGTGAATAAAGCTAACCATCTGCCCTAAAATAAAATATGCCAGTTTCAACTGCTTAAGAAGTTGATTAGGAACCCTTGAGGGTATGAAACATAATACATGAATGCACTCTTAATATTTCTGCAAGTACTGCTTTATAGTTTGTGCTACTTTTTTTTTTCGAACAGAGCTTGTCCTTATTATCTCTCTCGAAGCCTGAAGCAGCAAGCAGATATTATTTTTATGCCTTACAACTATTTACTAGACTCAAAGGTAACACATATCTTTTCTGTTAAATGCAATTGTTCTTCTATTTATCTTATATTGGCTTTTAGTGGATAAGCTGTGAAGAACTGATGAATAGCAAGAGAATGCATTGTGTGGTATATTTCAAAACTCATCATAACCCAGTTCAAATTCAGAACTCCTTTTGTGTTTTCTCTGTGAAGTTCTTTCCCACAGTTGAAGTATTTTCTTTCCTCTTTTTTTGTTTGAGGTCTTGCTATTTTTATAGAATTAGCTTTGCAGAAAGTGATGCCCTTGTTGTTTGGTGATATTCACCTCCTGAATACAAATCTTCAGTCGCACACTATGCAGTATTTTTGTAAGCATTCTAATAAATTTTTGTTTCTGGAGCCAACTGTGTGATTTCTAGAATAAGGAAAATTTTTCAGTAGCGATTGGATATCTCTCTTGGAAATAATCTCTGGCTTTGTTAAAAAAAAAAAAAAAAAAAAAAAAAAAGCTGTTGCGATAAGTTGTTTCATGGATAGAAAATGAAACCTTTGAAAACTGTTGAGGAAACAAAAACCAAAACTGCTGATATCTTCATGCAACTTGAATGTCTTCATGAATTATAGTAACAGCCAGATTACATTCCACTGGTACAAATGGCAAAAAGACCAAATATAAATTAAATATAAATGTAATATAAATTAAAAAATAAAACAAAATACATTTTAAAAAATCTCTGACCACCTTAAGCATTGTGAAATTAAGTTATGTGATCTGGTACTGTTGGGGGTGTTTTTTACTTCTTGCAAAGATGACACAAGCATAAATTTGCAAAAACGGGGCGAATTCTCCTTGCTTGACACCCCACTCCTCCCAGATCCCTATCTGAAAAAATAGTGACTGAAATTCATTCTGATTAGACTTGTGTGTCCTAGTATGGTACAACTGTTGGTTTTTTTTTTCGTCTTTATTGCAATGTAAATTGTAACCTCCATGTAAACTTTTACATGATGCATTTTATCACCTGCATTTCCAGAGGAAACAATTCTGTGGTTTATAGTTTATATTAGTTAGCCACTTGTGGTTTTCTTAAAAAAAAAAAAAGTATTCAATCAAATCTGTATTCCTCTGTAACTTTTTTGTCCATTCCCTCATTCTCCTCTTCATTTTTTAGAGCCGGAGAGCACACAACTTAGACCTGAAAGGGACTGTGGTAATACTTGATGAAGCTCACAATGTGGTAAGTTTTTTCTGGTCTGTTGCCATTTTGCAAACTTCACCCAAATTGAAAACAGACCTGTGCCCTATTACAAACAGTCTGTTAAATCTGTACTTAGCTATTTCAGTTGTTAATATTCATTATAATGAATATTTATTGTTTCCGTGACAGTTAAAGCTTTGTAGTTTAATTAATGGTCCTTTGATGCTACTGTGATTTTCTACAAGGTGATAGTTTCTTCCTGAAGGGTGCATCTCCAAATTTATGAGGATGCTCATTTTCTTGTTTGGAGGTTTCTTGTCCAGGATGTAAGAATCCAGGAAAGATCCATTCTTGAAGCTCATCTGCATTGGCTGTCCAAGTGCAGTAGATGGCAAATGTGACTCTTGTAATATTTCCAAGACTTCACTCATAGAGGGGAAAAAAAGAAAAAAGAAAAAAAAAAAAAAGTGCTACATTATGCTTATTATTGCTTACAAGTATCTAAAGGGTGGGTTGGAGGAGGATGGAGCCAGGCTCTTTTCAGTGGTTCCCAGTGACAGGACGAGGGGCAACGGGCACAAGTTGGAACATAGCAAGTTCCGTTCAAATACAACCTCTTTATGGTGAGGGTGCCAGAGCACTGGCACAGGCTGCCCAGGGAGGGGGTGGAGTCCCCTTCTCTGGAGATTTTCAAGACCCGCCTGGATGCAGTCCTGAGTAATGTGCTCTGGGCAGTCCTGCTGTGGCAGGGGAGTTGGGCTGGATGATCTCTAGAGGTCCCTTCCAACTCTGAAAATTCTGTGATTCCATGAGATCTTCTTCTTTGTTGGCTTGAAACTGCAGCCTTTTGCCTAAATAAAGAAATGCAAAGCAACATTTGAAATATGTCCCTTTTTTTCTACCACATGAGCAGCCTCCCAGTGGAACTTCTGCTAAGCAGCTGCAACGTTTATTTGTTGATTGCACGTTCTTTCAGTAAACATGCCACCAGAGGGTGTGCTGTGTTTCACTAGAGATAGTTGCCAAGTTGCATCCACTATGTGCTCTTTTCATCAGAATATCTTTTTTCTGTTGAAAAATGGGTGGAAATCCAGTCACAGTTGTTTGGTGTTTTTTTTTTTTTTTTTTTTCCCCTGTATAGTGTTTTAAAAATATTAATTGATGCCTGCATGCAGGAATTAACTAGAACAGCTATTCTGTAACTACATGTTTTGCAATATTTCTCCCGTGGTACTGTCATTTCCAGGTTAATATGTGGAAACTTAGTAATTACTCTGAAGTAAAATGGACTTCTTCCTGATTAGGTTGTTTGCACATGCAGCTTGTTCAACATTTTTTTCTTTATAACTTATTTCTTCATAGCTATTGCAGTCAAATTTTTGTGTAGGCTAGTCCTTACTATTTTTCTTAATTCCTCAGGGAAAATGATCCTTTTTGTGAAGGAAAAAATGTGTAACAAAACAATATGTGACTTATTTTTCAAGGTCATAGAGAGTTTTGTCAAACTTAGCAGTTTGGTGAGTGGCGAAACCATTACTACTTTTTTTTTTTTTTTAATAGAAAGCTAGTATGTTTCCTTCCTTCTCTATAATAATATTTGCTCTGGCATACATTTGGCCCAAATTTTACATATGAATAATATGCATTTTACTGCTTGTTTTTCATGGCTCCCTTTCCCTTTTTTTCTCTATGCCCCCTTGTCTGAATGCAAGATCATGAGAGGCAAGGACCGTGTCTTCATGTGAGTGAATATAGGGATACGAGTATTTCCTACGAGTGTGAGAGGGACTGAGAAGTAGCTCTTTCAAAGGACAAACTGATTCTCCAACTGAAAAAATTGCTACTTGAACAGTTTGTCATTGGACAGCAAGCTACTAGGCAACTGTGTGGCAGAAATAAAAGAATGTCAGGAAAAGTCTATTAGCAACACTAAGAACACAGAGGAGGTGACACTTATTAGAAACACAAGGGATCTTAATGATGACAGTGATTTGCTACTAGATGGGATTGGTAGAATGTTAATAATGCGGAAGGGGCAAAATCTGTTCTACACTTCAGAAAAAAGGATGCCTACTAGTAGTCAAAGTGTTAAGGTGCTTATGAAATGTCCTTTGGCCTGAGCTGGAGATCAGAAATGAAATCAAGTCTGGTCATCTAGTCTTTATCATCTCTGAAATTGCCTGAGCAAATAGCGCGCTGAGCAGTCCAAGTAATGCTTCCATTCCTTATATTTTAGGAGAAGTTGTGTGAGGAGTCATCTTCTTTTGACTTGACACCCTATGATTTGGCTTCTGCAATGGATGCTCTAAATGTCGTACTGGAAGAACAAGCCAAAGTAGTTCAACAGAATGAAATAAATGCTGAATTCAATATGGAGTTGGCCAGTTCAGGTGTGTTGACAACCACAAACCACTTTTTTACTGGGATTATAGGGTGCCACTACGCAAGAACTGGAAAATAACTTTTTCTAACGGTTTCTGGAAAATTTAGTCTCATTCATAGATACATTATTGTTAATTAGTAATCGCTGTTAGACAAACATGAGAAGATTTGGCCAAACCAATGTGACAGGAGGGGTCATGAAACAGATTTGGCCAAACCAATGTGACAGGAGGGGTCATGAAACAGAATAGTGATGGGAGTACTGATGTCTTTCCATGTACACAGTTCTAGCATTCATATGCATGATTTCTGAAAAGCCACAAAGAAATAGGCATGAAACAGACATGAAACATCCTCTTTGAAATCTTTCCTTTCTTCAACAGGACTGAACATGGAACTTGAAGATATAGCAAAGATAAAGAGTAAGGTTATTTTTTGTTTTGTCAAAAATTGTTATTGAGACAGTTTCAAACGGTCAACAACTATAAATCAGGTTCATGTAGTGTTTCTGTAGACATTGCTCATAACTGAGAAATTCATGGAGGTTTAAGTTGTCTCTTTTTTTTTCAGAGAATTTGGTGGGATATTTAGTTACAGGGTTTTTTTGAAAACAAAACAAACAATAGTTACAGGGTTTTTTGGGGAAAAAAAAACACAACCAAAACAAACAAACAAAACCAACCAAACAAACAAAAAACGAAAAAAAAAACCAACCAAAACAAAAGGGAGATTTGGCAGATGAATACATTGCTTCCTTCTTTGCTAGAAGTTCCCTTGTTTTCTAATCAGTGTGCTGGAATTGTTTTAGTTGCATCATTCTGCTTTAAGAACATGATGCTACATAAAGTTAATAGCAAGACCTTGAGTTGTCTCAAGCTTTTT
Organism: Vanellus vanellus; assembly: GCF_965231255.1. Lineage (NCBI taxonomy): Eukaryota > Metazoa > Chordata > Aves > Charadriiformes > Charadriidae > Vanellus > Vanellus vanellus. Next base: position 14,112,298 of record NC_138920.1, read on the forward strand.
TATTTTTTTTACAATGTATTCTCAAGAACAACTTTCCCCGTCTGTAGAGAAAGAGGTTAACATTTAGCTGACAACTTAAGCGTCATCTAAGAATTGAGGTCATAGAAGTTCTTAAAGGTGAATACGTATAATTGGAGATGATATCTAGGAAATTGGTTTTGATCTTTTTGATTTGTTGACAGAATCAAGAAAACAGCTAGGTTGCTGCCTTTGGTAACAGCCTTTATAATAAAGTACATTTGAAAAAGAGGTTTAGATGTGTCCCAGAAGTGAGTTTCTGGGAACCCTAACCTTTTTCCCCACTTGCTTCTCTTAAAGAAATTCTTCTTGAGCTAGAAAGTGCTATTGATGCAGTGGAGCTGCCACCGAATGGTAGTGGAGTCACCAAAGAGGGAAGGTAAATTTCTTCTCATTAATGTGTTTGCATGTTAAAAGTAGAGCAGATTCTAGACCCAGGTGAAACTGGGTCAGCTGTTAGGATTGGTAGAATCGTCTGGGTTGGAAGAGACCTTTAAGATCAGCGAGTCCAACCATCAACTTAGCACTGCCAAAACCACCACTAAGCCATGTCCCTCAGTACTGTGTCTACTCATCTTTTAAATACCTCTAGGGATGGCAATTTCACCACTTCCCTGGACAGCCTGTTCTAATGTTTGATCGCCCTTTTGGTGAAGAAATTTTTCCTAACATCGAATCTAAACCTCCCTTGGTGCAACTTGAGACCGTTTCCTCTTGTCCTATCACTTGCTAATTCACCTTGCTACAACTTCCTTTCAGGTAGTTGTAGAGAGTGATAAGGTCTCTCAGCCTCCTTTTCTCCAGGCTGAACAACCCTAGTTCCCTCAGCTACTCCTCATAAGACTTGTTCTCCAGACCCCTCACCAGCTTCATTGCCCTTCTCTGGACACGCTCCAGCACCTCAATGTCTTTCTTGTAGTGAGGGGCCCAAAATGGGACATAGTATTTGAGGCATGGCCTCACCAGTGCTGAGTACAGCAGGACAATCGCTTCCCTAGTCCTGCTGGCCACACTATTTTTAATACAAGCCAGGATGCTATTGGCCCTCTTGGCCACCTGGGCACACTACTGGCTCGTATTCAGCTGGCTGTTGATCAACACCCCCAGGTCCTTTTCTGCCAGGCAGCTTTCCAGCTGCTCTTCCCCAAGCCTGTAGTGCTGCATGGGGTTGGTGTTACCCAAGCACAGGACCTGGCACTTGGCCTTGTTGAACCTCATACCATTGGCCTCAGGCCATCAATCCAGCCTGTCCAGATCCCTCTGTAGAGCCATCCTACCCTCAATCAGATCAACACTCCCTCCCAACTTGGTGTCATCTGCAAACTTGCTGAGGGGGCACTCGATCCCCTTGTCCGGGTTGTTGGTAAAGATATTAAACAGAACCAACCCCAACACTGAGCCCTGGGGAACACCGCTTGTGACCGGCAGTAGTACCGTTCTAGTTTCTGGGAATAGTGTTTATTCAAGGTCTTGGGTTTCCTTAAATCCCCTTCTGTAGTAATCGTTATTTCTGGTGGAACTCCCTTTTAAAGTGTTTCAAGATTAGAAAATCCTATGCTGTGTGTATGCCCATTGGGTATTCTAAACTGGAAGGAGCTCCTCACTCCGCTTCTTTCAGTTTTGGGTTGTGATTTAAACAGAGGTACTAGTGCTGCAGTGATTTGGTTTGAGGTACCTCAGAGCTCTGCAAGTCTATTTCTAAGCTAACACCTATTTTATGTTGTAAAAATATCAGGGAAATTGCATGCAAATCTGTTTCTAAATTAATGCATGTTATATGTGGTAGATAAGTCATGGAAAATATGAAGGATGTGGTCAGTATGCTTTCTGTCATGTCAATATTGTCTGCTACCTTTATAACTAAATACTTATTTTTATTCCTGTAAATTTTTCTTTCTCATGGAGACAAGAACATGTTTTGCTACTAGGTGGTGGAATTGTTGTTGTTGTTGTTGTAAAAGAGTAACAGTAATTGTGTCCATGTGATTATTTACAGTGTTTACCCATTTGTGCTTTTTCTTTGTAAATTGCAGCTACATCTTTGATCTGTTCGCAGAGGCCCAAATAACATTCCAGACCAAATCCTTACTCTTGGAGTCGCTAGAGCAGATTTTACAGTTCCTTTCAGGCCGTAAGTTTAAAATTGTTAGTTGTTTCACTCAGACTTTTCTCTATAATGTAAGCAATTGGAAATTTGCACCATTTGGAGAGAGGAGGAGACAGGCTTCTTTATTTAGATTTAAATTATAAACTTTTTAAAAGCTAAAATCTGACCCTGACGACCTGTGTCTTTTTATTAAGACTTGCTGTGAGGTCCTCTGCTGGGAAACGTGTTTTATGTCTGTTCGTGCAACAGAACTACTTTTAGGAACTGCTTTGTGTCAAAACCTGAGTGTGTACCACGTATCATAGAATGGTTTAGGTTGGAAAGGACCTTGAAGATCATCAAGTTCCAACCCCCCTGCCATAGACAGGGTCACCTCCCACTAGACCAGGTTGCCCAAGGCCACGTCCAGCCTGGCCTTGAACACCTCCAGGGATGGGGCCTCAACAACCTCTCTGGGCAACCTGTGCCAGTGCCTTACCACCCTCAAAGTGAAAATTTCTTCCTAATGTTTAATCTAAACCTGCCCTCTTCCAGTTTAAAGCCATTCCCCCTCGTCCTATCACTACATGCCCTAGTAAAAAGTCCTTCCCCAGCTCTCCTGTAGGCCCTCTTTAGGTACTGGACGGCCACAATAAGATCTCCCTGGAGAGGTGCTCCAGCCCTCGAATCATCCTCATGGCTCTCCTCTGGACATGCTCCAGCAGGTCCATGTCCTTCTTATGTTGGGGACTCCAGAGCTGGATGCAGTACTCCAGGTGGGGTCTCACAAGAGTGGAGTAGAGGGGCAGAATCACCTCCTTTGACCTGCTGGCCACGCCATACTTCTTTTCATGCAGCCCAGGATATGGTTGGCCTTCTGGGCTGCGATGGCACATTGTCGGCTCATGTTGAGCTTCTCGTCAATCAGCACCCCCAGGTCCTTCTCCTCAGGGCTGCTCTCCAGCCATTCCCTGAGCTGGGATTGCCCCGACCCAGATGTAGGACCTTGCACTTGGCCGTGTTGAACTGCATGAGGTTGGCATGGGCCCACCTCTCCAGCCTCCTGAGCTGGAGGCAGCACTCCAGGTGGGTTCTCACCAGAGCAGTAGAATCTGCTCCCTCACCCTGTTGGCCATGCTGCTTTTGATGCAGTTGGCTTTCTGGGCTGCCAGTGCACATTGCCAGGTCATGTTGGGTTTCTCATCTACCAACACCCCCAAGTCTTTCTCCTCAGGGTTACTCTCAATCCATTCTCCGCCCAGCCTGTATTTGTGCTTGGGATTGCCCCAACCCAGATGTAGGACCTTGCACTTGGCCGTGTTGAACTGCATGAGGTTGGCATGGGCCCACCTCTCAAGCCTGTCAGGGTCCCTCTGGATGGCATCCCTCCCCTCCAGTGTGTCTACTTCGCCAAACAGCTTGGTATCATTGGCAAACTTGCGGAGGGTGCACTTGACCCCACTGTCCATGTCGCCGACAAAGATGTTGAACAGTACGGGTCCCAGTACTGACCCCTGAGGAATGCCAGTCGTCACTGCTCTCCACTTGGACATCGAGCTGTTGACCGCAACTCTTTGAGTGTGACCGTCCAGCCAGTTCTTTATCCCCCGAGTGGTCCATTTGTCGAATCCATGTATCTTCAATTTAGAGACCAGGATATCATGTAGGACAGTGTCAAATGCTTTGCACAGGTCCAGGTAGATGACATCAGATGATCTTCCCTTATCCACTGCCGCTGTAACCCCTTTGTAGAAGGCCACCAAATTTGTCAGGCATGACTTGCCCTTGGTGAAGCCATGCTGGCTGTCACCAATCACCTCCTTGTTTGCTGTGTGCCTCAGCAGTGTTTGCAGGAGGATCTGCTCCATGATCTTGCCAGGCACAGAGGTGAGACTGACTGGCCTGTAGTTCCCTGGGTGTTCCTTATTTCCCTTTTTGAAAATTGGCATTATGTTTCCCCTTTTCCAGTCGGCAGGAACCTCGCCAGACCGCCACGACTTCTCAAATATGATGGCTAGTGCCTTAGCGACTTCATCTGCCAGTTCCCTCAGGACTTGCGGATGTATCTCATCAGGTCCCATGGACTTGTGCACCTTCAGTTTCCTCAGGTGATCTCCCACTTGATCTTCACTTACAGTGGGCGGTTCTCCATTTTCCCAATCCTCACCTTTGCATTCTGCGTCATGGGCAGTGCGGCTGCAGTCCTTGGCAGTGAAGACTGAGGCAAAAAAGTCATTGAGTACCTCAGCTCTGTCTCTGTCCCGGGTAACTGGTTCTTGCATTTCCTTCTGGAGAGGGCCCACAGTTTCTCTAATCTTTCTTTTCTCGCTGACATACTTAAAGAAGGATTTTTTTATTTGTCTTGATGTCCCTGGCCAGATTTAGTTCTGTCTGGGCTTTAGCTTGTCTAACCCGATCCCTGGCTGCTTGAACGATTCCTCTGTATTCCTCCCAGGCTACCCACCCCTGTTTCCACTCCCTTTTTCCTTTTGGTCATGTCCAGGAGCTCCTTATTCATCCATGCAGGCCTCCTGGCTTTTCTGCCTGCCTTCCTCTTTGTAGGGATGCATCATATGTGTGTATGTACATGTGCATACGTAGAGGATTTTTGCACACAGCGCCCTTTTTCTCCAAACCCAGAAGAATTGTGGGGTGGAGTTTGTTGACATTTTGCTGATGGCACTTTTGGTGTCTTGAGTCCTCCCTGGTCATGGAATTATGAAACAGGAATATTGGGAGTCACGTAATGTGTTTGGTTTGTTGTGGTTTTTTTTTTTTTTTTTTTAGTCAATTTAGCAAGCTTCTATTCAACTGTCTATCAGCATTTTGTTCTTAATTTGCCCTTCTGCAAAGAAAAATCTCCAACTTCCACATGTGCTAAGAAAATAATTTAGTTAGTTCTTACTAGCAGACTCTTCAGTAAAAGCATTGAAGAGAGCAAGCTCGCTCCATGGAGACTGGAATATAAACTGTCTGTTCTGCAAGCGCATCCTTTGAGAACACATCTATCCTTCCTCTTTTCCCCCCCCAGCATCTTTCTCCTTTTAGGCTGTTTGCACTCGGGATTAATAGGTGCATCTGTTTATCGTTTCCCTGGTCAAATTCTCATAATCAATGCATTTCCTATGTTCTTGTCACTTGCTCTGTAGTTGCTGTTTTAAGCGTACTGGGATGTGATTGTAAAGGGCTAGTTATAGCTATAGCGAAGGTTAATTTTGTCTCTGCATAACGGGGCAGTCAGTTTTCTATTCTTTTTTTTTTTCACGAGACTAATATTAGTTATGTGAGCTTTTGAAAAAGTAACTAAACAGTTTAAGCATGCCTATCTTTGTCTTAATTATCTCCTTTCCAATTTTTTAATGAAGAAGAGCCTTAAGAAGTTTACGTAACTGTCTCAAGATGACAGCTTCCCAATGCATCTGAGATGTGAAACTTCCTTTGGAATGCCAGTTTTACATTTCTCCTTGCATCCTGAATAATGGTGATAAACTTGAAATAATTTATTTGTTTCAGATAATACTTTAAACCATTGTATTCACAGTGTTGTGCTGTTCAAGTAGCATATGGATATATATACAAACAGATGTAGATTTGTGTTGTGAAGGTAATCATGCGTTATTCTCTCTAGGTACTGGGATATTTGTCAATACATCTGGATTGCATAAGCTCTCAGATATTATCCAGGTAAATAATTAATGCTACTTCTATGTACGTCTGAAGGATAGAAGAGTTGGTTTAAAAAATGTGGAGAGACGTTGGATCTATTCTCTTCTTGACTGGATATACACTTGTGCATCGATGGAAGTCTATGGGTTTTTGAGGAGAAAGCTGCTGCCTGATGGGATGTTCTACTTTCATTTTTACCCAGGTTGTTCTTTTACAGTTTTGATGTCCCTTTTTGGACAAGCTCGATTTAAACTTGTCTGGTTTTAGCCTCCACCAGGTGGAGCTTGGTTATTGAGGTGTTTCTAGCAGCAATGTTCAGGAATGAGACCTTCTCATGAAATAACAGGACAGGCTAAGGAAAAAAAGCAAAAGATAATTCAACTGTATTCTTTTCATTGAGTTATTAAGTTAAGGGATCTGTAAAATAAAAATCTTTTTAGAGCCACGGGAACTGAATGTGGCACTTGTGGGTATCCATGTGGTGCTGTCAGTTCTCTCCCTGTTGTGCGCTTGCAAAACATTGATTATGAAAAACCTGGGCCCTGTAAAAATAGAAGGTACAGTGGATCAGTGGCCTGAAATTGAATTTCTAGCTTCCCTCTGAAGTTGACCCAAGCTCTAATATTGTTGGGTGATGCTCAAAAAGAGGGTAATGTTTGGACAGCTTAAAATTCAAACAAAATAACATCTTAGGTGTATTGTTACATTTTGGGAAATCTGGCGATGCTTGGAATAAAGTTCGCTATATTCCCAGAATCTGGTGATTTCAGAGCATCGTCCTGGCCTGAGTTACTGAGTGTCAGGTTGAATTAGACCTTTTCCTGATGGTGAAATAAGACCTTTATTTCCCAAATACTTGTGAGGTTTTTGGATCAAAAAGATCTCTTTCCCCCCATTTTTAGTAGGTGGGTGATAATAATGATGGCATTTTAATGTGTGTTACTTATTGCTTTTCTGTCTTGGTTCAATGATTTTTTTGTTGTTGTTCTATTAAAAATTGTAATTCAGCCGTTGATGCAAGAAATTCCATGACGTTAAAGTCTGTAGTGGCTGGCAATGGTCAGTCTCTTTGCAGTTCTCTGGTTTTGTTCTACTCACTGGTAGCCTGCTTAATAGATTAGCTGCCAGACTTCTTCCAAAATCCTTGGTGTCATAGATCTTTCTTCTGGAAAATGTGCTGCTTACAAGTGTAATCTATGTTTATAGGAAGCACAGGAGTGTCAATAAAGGTGAAAAATAACGGAAACACAGGCAGGAGGAGAGTAAAATCTATGTAAGAGCAAAAATGAGGAAGAACACAGCAATTTATCTAATCTGAAAAGTGAATTACTTCTGTGTCCAGCTCTGCATTTGGCAGCAGCAGATGAACTCTTTTTTCCTTCCACAATATTCTTGCTCATTTCCAGGACTCTTGTTAGAAGATTTGTAGTGAAATTATTTTCTGTCTGGGTATGGTACAAACTGTATACTTTAGTTTTCCCTTTTTGCTGAAGGATTGATAACATTCCTAATGCATTTCCCTTTACCTGAGATTATTACTGTGTATAGGTTTTAGTGTCCCTTTTAAGTAAACTAGGAGGCATTAAATCATCTAGATTTGAATTAGCCATGTTCTCTAAAAGCCCTATCCTGAGTCTTGGATTTTATTTATTTATTTTGAATGACATGGCTCAGGCCTATTTTGTCATATGTACCAAAATCTACTGACAGCATTCAGGTTGTCTTCCTGCTGATTGCTAGAAAATCTTACGAAGAGGATGTGCAAATTTTTCAGTATCATTGCTTTTCACCTCAGAATCTACTTGCTGTCTTAGCTTAATTGTGAATCCTCTTCTTTTAGAATTGGAATTTAATAGAAAAGGATAATATTGATAGTTTAAATTAATTTTCCTAAAAACATTATTAGATGCTTGTAGGAGAACAGTCAGCTCAAGTTAACATAGTAATTCCTTTAGATGATTCATTTTTCTTACTTGATAAGACTTTCTATGATTGCTTTGTCTCGTAGTAGTGTATGAAGTCATGTTCCACCAGTTCTGCTGGTTGAAAGCAGCGTACATGTCCAAAAGGACACCACAGAATAACACCCCGTGTAAAACTAAAAGTGAAGAAACCTATTCAAACTTTGCAGACCTGCATGATAAAGACAAATTTCTAGCTGTATTTTGAACGGTCCTGGCAGGTTTGTAATACTGAATTCATCGAATGTATGGATGTTTGTGAGGGTGTGTTTGCAGTGGCATACACAGTATTTCATTTTTATAGCAGTGGTTCAACAAAACCGATATGTATGTGCTGATAAAGTAGTAGCAATTTGTGCACACGGATACCAAAATGATTTCTACTGGAAGGTGAGTGTCACTGTTCTTCTGTGGGGAAGGTGAGGTATCCTTAGTTTAAATTAGTTTTCTAGGGTTTCAAAGCTGAGAGATGAGAAGATTCAGAAGTAGAAGCCGGGTCTCCTGATCCCAGTGACCAGGGCCCGCAGATGCGTGTGTGTTACAGGACTGGGGATAATTGTCTGTGTGTGCTCTGTTGGCCTGTGGATAGATGAAAGATGATTTGATTTGGAAGAGCAGTCTTTTGCTGAAAGCTAAGATCCCTTTTCTGCTGCTGCTGAGAACATGCACATGGACAGTTATTGAAAATCATCTGCCACGTGATAGTTTGTTATTCTGAGATATTTTTAAGTAGGACTAGGTCACAGAGTCTTTGCTGGTTGAACACAGTGCTTTCTTGCTACAGAGCCTTGTCTTCAAGACTTAATTTATAACCAGTTTGTTTTTATTAATAATATTTTTTTCCTCGTTTTTGATGAACAGTTACTGAAGTCTTTTTTGTACACCCTATATTTGGCCATTTTTCAGAAGTTAGTATTTCCAGGAATTGTGCTTTTTTTTTGTTTTGACTGGTGGAGAACATCTTTCTTGTTGCAACTAGCTGATATTATTATGAGCTTTAATAATTCCTTTTAAATGTCTGAAGAAATCTTGTTTAGAAAAATTAACAGAAGTTATAAATATTTGAGAACCACAGCTGTTTTCACTGAAGTTGTGCTGAATGCCATGTGTTTGCTCTTAGTCATAAGACATCACATACAGGAAAGGGGAAGAAGCATAACTCTGTGCAGAAGAGTTGATAGGAGCTTTTAATTTAATATACGAACAAGTAGATATGATTACAACTTTTTTTTTTTTTTTCTCCTAAGCAGAGTATTGTTAGTGTAGGGTACCATGGCTGAAATTTTAAACTAAAGGAATTGAAAAAGTTCTTACACTCAGTTGTGACTCTATGATCTGATGAATGTGTAGTGTATTTATGTTTATCCGCAGCCAGAAGTCATGAACAGTCTGAATAATAATATTGGCGTTTGTATAGTTTGAATATATTTAGATACCGGCTTGCATTTTTTGGAACAATAAGAAAGCCGTGTAGTTAGCAGAAATTGCCTGTAAAAAATGAATTTATTCAAGATTCCCTGTCTTTATTTAATAACAGGAGCAAGGAGATATATTTAAAGTTATCACAGCAGTAATTTTTGTGGAGATGCTTCTCAGTGCAAGGATATATTAGGGATTTTGCTGGAAACAGTTGTTAAATCTATTCATTTGTTTACATCCATTTTCCAGACAGTATTCAACATTGACCCTCCTGAAGGCACAACAAGTTCCGTGCCACATCAGGCAATATCTAAATATTATAAGGTATGGGATGCTTTTTGTTCTGCATTTTCCTTGCTGACGTTTAATGTCTGTGCTTAGTGTATCCAAGACTCAGAAGGATGCGGATGGTATAGCAAAAGATCATGTTGATTACAGGGAGGATATTTAAGTTCTTCAAAAAAAACCCCACCAACAACAAAAACCCAAAGAAACAAACCAAAAAAGCCACCAGAGGAACTGTAGTTAGTTTAGGTTCCAAGGAAAAAGAGGAGCTACACAGTAATTTTTAAAGAAACTCTAAAACAAAATTAGGAAAGTGCAGCCAGTGTGAATTATTGAAAACTTTGATATTGCGTGTTATGCAAGAATTGATGTGTTCTTCCAGTAATCTATTCTCTTGACTTTGGTTCAGTCTATTACCAAGCAGGTACAGTAGAGCCACTGAACCTCATCCTCCAAAGTCCTTATAATTCATTTCGTGTTTGGGACTTCCGGGCTGTGATGCTATAATGAGTTTTAGGAAGAGATCTTTTTTTAGATAAAAGATAACTTTCATATTAAGTTTAAGACTTGATACTAATTTTGTTGCCAAATGAAGCCAGTCTTTCTAACACAATAATATTTCTTTTTTAGTCTGTGTGTTTTATTCTGATGGACAATACCCAAATAATGGGCTGCTTTGTCTCTGCTCAGGGCAGCCCATGAAAAGCTGCTCCCATAAACTGACTCAAAATGGCTGGTTAAATGGCGATATACTTCTTTGCTCCTTGTTAGAAACATTATGAAAGACTAGAAACAAAATAGGAAAGACAGACAGGAAATAATATGACCTTACTAACACTATTATTTCATTAACTACGCTTAATAGGGGTTATTTTTTTTGAGTGATGAAGTGCAAGTTCATTTCTGTAACTACCTCTAGAAGTGTTTCTGTTATTTTCCTTCAGGTACATATTCATCTGGATAACAGTAATCAGAAGAAGAAACAAAGGACAGATCTCTGGAATTCATCATCTGCAAAAAAACAAGGTACAGGACTTGGTCTTGTGGAGGCTTATGCAAAAGTTCAACTGCTCCTTTCTGATTTAAATAAGAGAAAACAACTCAAGACGTCACAATTTGCATTACTTCAATTTGTGAACAGGGAGTCCTCTGGCACATTTAGGAATGTCATTGTGGGATTGTGAGTGAAACACCACCTATGTTATCTCAAATGTTAAAAATGACACTGAGGAATGAAGGGCTGAACCTAATAACTCAATGAGGGCACACTCCAGATCTGTCCATATGCAAAAAAAAAAATGTTTAAACCCAAATGGCATAGTATTATTCGTCACAGAGCTGGAAAGCTTTAAGTGCGTGATTAGTATGACTTGTTGCCATGGTCCAACTTAAAACCATCAGTAGATGTGGGATTGGGAAGGATTTTTTTTTCCTCTACTAAGTTAGCAGAGAACCAGTGGGTTTTGTTGTAGGGTTTTTTTTGGTCCTCTTCTTTAAGATTAAGAGAGTTGGAGCATTCTTGCCCCAGAGCTCTCTTTCTCTAGAACAGGGTAGGTTTTTAAGGCTTTGGGACTTCTAGTTTGAAGAATTCTGGGGTTGTTTGAGGGTGTTCCTTTGCAGTTTTATGTTTCCAAATACAGCTCCATTGTTGATGCAATGAGTCAAGGAGGTGCTTTTCACTTTTATAGTTACTTCTAAAGGGGAGATGACATGAGCAATCGCAGTATAAAATGTTCTTGTACCAGTGCTGCTTTGTGCACTGCTGGAATAGTTCTAGTGCAATTATTCCAGTGAAAGAAAATCATCTCTGTTACGGAATGGTTGCTTGTATCAGTGTAGAGAAAATCTTCAGACCAGCTCAAGAATGGGAAACTCTCCTTCAGGTTTATGAAATGTTCTATTACCCTCATATCAGCTATATTTTTCTGTATAACTGTGTTGTGTTAAACACAAAATTAGTGTTGCTAGTGCTGTAACTACCTTTTACAAGAAGGAGATTCGTGTATAGATATGATACTGAAAATGTTTGCTGAAGGTATTATGGTAGTAAATGCCATGAAAGTTATTAATCTCTGAAATTACTCCTATATCGTGGAGGAGTTATAATTGGTTGGCTCATTCTGAAACTCTATAGTGAAGATTCATGTGATGGGCCAGAGAAATAACGCTTGAGAATGGGAATTCTTAGCCAGAAAATGCCTGCCAGGTAGCAGCCTCAGGGCACTGTTACCTTGTCCGAGATGACTTTTTTTTGAGCAACTTCTGAAGTTCTTCAGGGCATGTTGTCACTTCTCGATAGTTTCACACTCAACTATACTTTTCAATCCTTCTTGTTCAACTGAGATTTCTCCCTCTTTTTGTCTCTCTCTTCCCACCTATTTTGTTCCTTATTCTCTGCAGAACTTAGTATCTGGAACTACCTCAATATAACCATGCTTCAAAACAATATATTTAGAAGAAAAGCCACTTGGTTTTTGAATCGAAGGCTTATCCTTAGGTTCGTATAAAGCAGCACTGAGCTTGGCTTTGTTGGACTTCAATATTCTTTCTTTCTGAAATTTTTATTTATTTCTTAATAAATACAGTTAGGTGGAAAACATTTTCTGATTAGAGAAGACAGAAGCATATCCCTTTAGCTAAGCCTTCTTAATAGGATACTCTCCAAGGATCTTTGCAAATACCTCGCCTTGTAACTATCTACTTAATTACTCAGTTAGTCACTCTTGAGAATGTAAGTATTTGTTTCACAGAAGTCGTTTTCTTAAGGACAAAAGCAACATTTTTCAAAGAATGAGTTTCCACGAATTTAGTGGGTTTGCCCATAATGTCCCCTTAAGTGTTTCCACAAAGTAAGCTTTGCTCTGTTTCTGAACAGAAGCGTGCTGTTTGGTCATCTGCAAATATTGCTCAATTGGAGTTGGAAGTTACAGGAATAATTCTAAGTAGATTTTGTTAAATATGTGCGCAGGAAAAGGCTAATAGAAACACTTCAGGTTTATTGCATAATTTGGAGGATTTATACACAAATTCAATACGAAGCCATCGCAGAGTTCTCCTGTGACTTACTAGACACATACTGATATATTTGCTTTTCAAATAAAAACAGTCTTTGCAAGTATCTATGCAACAGAGTAGCAATTTGTTGAGACTTGCACCATGTGTAAACCCAGCAGAGGCCAGACAAGACTGATCAAGTCTCCAGTTTCCTGTAGTGGTATAGCAGATTGTATAGAAATAATGCTAACCTTTTAAGAATAGCTGTTTTCAAAGGATTTTGTGGAAATTATTCACTCAAGTGTAATTCTCTGCAAACTGTAATTGGTGTGGAGAAGTGGATGGTTGATGAGATTACTGCCCTAGCTAGCTATTCTGTGCACAGGTGCCACTCACGAATGCAATCTCGAACTGTTACAGTTTTACATGAAGATGAAAACTCTTGGTTTGCTCTAAATCACCATGGTGTAAGCTATTAGCAAACCATTTCTCCATGGATTAGCTGTCCTCGTACCAGGGATGGAAAAAGCGGCTGCAGAGATCGACTTTGTGTGACATCCAACAGTTCCTGCTGGTGAACGGGACCTTTGAAATGGATTTAATATTGTTAACATAATTGCAGGACACAAGGCTAAAAATGTACTACAATGCCAGCTTCTCCAAGAACTGGGCAGCTGGTGCCTGGCAGTCATCCTGCAGGGTTACAGGGAAGTATATTTCAAACTAAGCATTGGTGAGGCGAACGGTGGTGATGTTCTCTTCTAGGCCATATCAGCACAGTTTGCTGTTATGCTGGAATTTCTTGGGCTCCTGACATAAATGACTTTGCTCTTGTCTGTAGGTACTTACTGGCCTGTCCATATACAGATCCTAACTGCAGTTGGCACCAATTCTTAGTGTGACTTAGTAAGATACAATATTTGCTAAATTTTGGGACGTGGTTCTACTAGAATCTGGCCATTGTATCGGTGGATTTGCCCAAATGAGATGGAAGGATAAAACCTTAGCTTAAAATGAATGTTCTCTTGTAATTCTAAGCAGTAAATGACTCACTGGGCACATATTATTGGGGATTTCCTGAAACCGTCAACTCCTTTTTGGAAATATCGTCTTTGAATGAAGCGTGAGCATTTAAAAGATATGCACATGATATGTGGCTGCTAGTGTTTTTTTTTTTTTTTTTTTAACTGAAACTAATGCAAAACAGAATCAGAAACAAACAAAAGCTAATGTTTTATTTGGCTGCTCTTGTTCTTGATGCAGATGATTGTTTCATTCCCTTGTTCCTTTGACTGTCTCTGAAAAGCTGTTGCTAAGTTTTCAGCAAGACCAGCAATGGTACAACTATAAGCTGAGAAATGACTAGTGTGATTTATCCGTGTTTCCTTATCCTTTCTGTTGATAATTTATAGTATGCCACCTTTTCAGTGTCACGCATATTGTATATCCGCATCCCACGAAAGATTTGAGCAGAAGTTGAAAGGTTTGGCAGTTGACTGTGGGGAAAAATTGAAAGTTTAGGTGAAAAGTTTATAGCCATTGGAAATTCCTGATGTAGAAGGGATTCTTCTCTTTTCAAGCAAGAGCATGGGTGGAGATATCTTTTTATTATTTTTTTTCCAGTAACTTTAATCGTTTGTCCTTCATCCCAGTATTCTGCAGTTCTACCTGCTTCCCTTTCCAATTGGAAATCCTTGGTGCCCTCTCAAGGCATATCAAGGATAAGAGGGTTATTAGGGGCAGTCAGCATGGCTTTTCCAAGGGGAAGTCGTGCTTGACCAACCTCATAGCCTTTTATGAGGAAATAACGAGGTGGATGGATGATGGCAGAGCGGTAGATGTGGTCTACCTTGACTTCAGTAAAGCATTTGACACGGTCTCCCACAGCATCCTCGTGGCTAAACTGAGGAAGTGTGGACTGGATGATCGGATAGTTAGGTGGACTGCGAACTGGCTGAAGGAAAGAAGCCAGAGAGTCGTAGTCAATGGGGCAGAGTCCAGTTGGAGGCCGGTAACCAGTGGAGTGCCTCAAGGGTCGGTACTGGGGCCCATATTATTCAATATATTCATCAATGATTTAGATGAGGGAATTGAGTGTACTATCAGCAAGTTTGCTGATGACACTAAGCTAGGAGGAGTGGCTGACACGCCAGAGGGCTGTGCTGCCATCCAGAGAGACTTGGACAGGCTGGAGATTTGGGCAGGGAATAACTTAATGAAATACAACAAGGGAAAGTGTAGGGTCCTACATCTGGGCAGAAACAACCCCAGGTTCCAGTATAGGATGGGGAGCTACCTGTTAGAGAGCAGTGTAGAGGAAAGGGACCTGGGGGTCCTGGTGGACAGCAGGATGACCATGAGCCAGCACTGTGCCCTTCTGGCCAAGAAGGCCAATGGCATCCTGGGCTGTATTAGAAGGGGGGTGGTTAGTAGATCGAGAGAGGTCCTCCTTCCCCTCTACTCTGCCCTGGTGAGACCGCATCTGGAATATTGTGTCCAGTTCTGGGCCCCTCAGTTCAAGAAGGACAGAGAGCTGCTGGAGAGAGTCCAGCGTAGGGCAACTAAGATGATTAAGGGAGTGGAGCATCTCCCTTATGAGGAAAGACTGAGGGAGCTGGGTCTCTTTAGTTTGGAGAAGAGGAGACTGAGGGGCGCTCTTATTAGCGTTTATAAATATATAAAGGGGGAATGTCATGAGGATGGAGCCAGGCTCTTCTCAGTAGCAACCAATGATAGGACAAGGGGTATGGATTCAAGCTGGAACACAAGAGGTTCCACTTAAATTTGAGAAGAAACTTCTTCTCAGTGAGGGTGACAGAGCACTGGAACAGGCTGCCCAGGGAGGTTGTGGAGTCTCCTTCTCTGGAGACATTCAAAACTCGCCTGGACGCCTTCCTGTGCAACCTCATCTAGGTGTTCCTGCTCCAACAGGGGGATTGGACTTGATGATATTTTGAGGTCCCTTCCAATCCCTAGCGTACTGTGATACTGTGATACCGTGATTGTCCTTGACAGCAGGAAGTGAATCAGTGGATGGAGGACTGAGTAGTTTTATCTGCCGACAAAAAGACCTGATGCTCTGTCTTTTCTGTAACCATCTTTTGATTAAAAGTATAATCTACCTAAGGTGTGAGGGAGCAATGACTTTTTAAACTATGTTTTGAACAGGCATAGTGATTAAATGTGGGAAGGACCTAAGCAGAATATACCATACATCTGAAATTTTCACTTCTGGCCATTTTACTTTCAGAAGTTCAGATGAATATGCTATCTGCTAGTCATATTCTAATTTTTCCACTTACAAACTTGCTTCTTAATGTCATCTCTTTATTTGATACAGGAAAGACCTTAAGCTACTGGTGTTTCAGCCCTGGATACAGCATGCACGAGCTTGTTCGACAGGGAGTCAGGACAATTATCCTTACTAGCGGGACTCTTTCCCCCCTCTCATCATTTACAATGGAAATGCAGATGTAAGTATCTGGATGTGTGAACGGTACCACTACTGAAAATGCACAATCTGCTCTCGTGATTTTAGGTTTTCTCTCAAGATTTTTGAGTGTTCTGGGTTGGTAGCCAGTAGGGAATCCTATAATGAGTATGACTGGGATCTTACTTTTGTGTTTCTTTAGCCCTTTTCCTGTTTGCTTGGAGAATCCTCATGTTATCGAAAAACACCAGCTCTGGGTTGGGATCATTCCTAAGGGACCTGATGGAGCTGTGCTTACTTCTACCTATGAAAGAAGGTAATGAACTTCCATGTGGAATTCTGCTTTGAAGTCTTGGGTTCTGACATTTTGGGTTCTGCTTACAGGAGGGTGCTACTGAAGTAAGTGGTTTCTGTAGTTGTTTTCTTGCATAAACACTGTGCTGAATAACAACACCCTTTAGCCACTGTTGAAAATGTAGAACTGGAGGGCTGGAAGGGATCAAACGTCAGGGCGCTGGGTGCACTAATAGTCCTTAATGGCCCTTACCAGGCTTAGCTGGGACTTCCACCCCCAGCCATCACCCAGGAGCTCCACTGAAGGTCTGGCATAGGCCTTCAGTCACTGCCTGAGCTGTAGAACTATCTGTCTCCAGCTCCATCATAACCACACCTGGCCGTGGACCTTGTTGATCTGACCCTGACCTACTGATTGACTTCCCATTTTGACCTCAGACCTGCCTGTCACTATGGGCCTGCCTCACCATCCCTGGACTGTGACGGTCCTTGCTGTCACTGCTCCTGATTTACTGACCTGGCTTGCGTTCCTGGCTTGACTTTGGACCTTCCCCATCACCGTGTCTTTGCCTGATGATCTGGATTTGTGACTGAGCCTGGGCTACTGCATCCGAGTCTTGCCTTGCTCTGTTGCTGCAGGTCTGGGCCAAGACCCCTGCCCCGCACGCCTTCATAGCATGCTTAGCTACCACCTCTCCGTCCCTTACAGAGCAGTCCACCCTCACTGGCATGGAGCCCCACACTAAATTTCTTTGCTGAAGGCTTACTTGATTTGAAACATGACTGGCCTTTGCAACAACTATTCTTCTATTTAAACCTTGTCACCGTGACCAGCCTCCCTTTTACCTCTGCGGTGCCTTCTTAAGGAAAATACACCCAAATATTTGTCAAACTTCTCATCATCATTCTTCTTGCTTTTCTCTGGTCTTACATCATTTTCCCTGTGTCTTTCTGTTTTTCAGAGTAGACAGTGTTTCTGCTGCAGCTTCTGCTGCCAGCATAATGTACTGCCAGCAAGGAAGGCTAAAACTTGATATTGCTCTATATTGACTTTCATTGTGCAATAGGATAGTCTTGTTGGCATCTCTGCATATAGTTTTAAAAGGCAATTTCATGCTTTGGTGCACATGGCAAAAGGTTCTGTGCTTGCCAGTTCTCTCAAGTCGCTAAAGAGTGGCATCACACTGGTGCTCATACTGTGTTTAGGGCTGTACTCCTTCTGTAGTATTTTGAAATGAGGATCAGTTCCTTGTGTATGATACATGTGTTCTTCTGTTTAACTGTATTCCTGTAGCATGCACATTTTTATGTGTTGGCCTCTGGCTGAGAATTTTGTAATTTAGCCTGCTGCAGGCCTGACTTACTGTTTTTTAGCAATACAGAAAAATAAATAGATCTTGATGAGCTTTCACTGAGGAAAAAAAAGGGGAAAATGCCAGATGTTCCTCAGAACTGCAAAGGGACTCAGCAATTGTAATTGATTTTTACAAAGAAGTAGTCTGGAAAACCCTCGGACTGTATTTTTCGTTTTCAGAAGCTTAGTGTGCCGTGTCAGTGTATCTCATTGAAGATACTGTCTTTCGAGGGAGGGAGGTTGGGGTTTCTCCCCCTAAGGCTTAGAACACCTCTTTTTTTATTGTTTGAAGGAAGGGAATTCACACTGTTTGCTGTGTTTTGACAACATCTGTGTGGTGATACAGGTGTTTGTAGGTCTTAAAAATAAATATGTTCTTTTTTTTTTTTTTTTTCCCCTACATATATAAGTTTCCTGGGAAAACAGTATGCAAAACTAGACAGCACTAAAAGGAAGGAAACATAAAGGCATGAGAGAACAGGTGACTTTTCACTCAGGGCTGGAAGAAACAGATGAATACTACTCATTATAGAGCAGTACTTTTTCAGTCAAAGCAAAAGCAATTTACTTGGCTTACGCCACAAGTAAATAATAACCATAGTAACCAAATTCACCCTTTTTGCCCCGCAGCCTTGCCGCACCCAATTCATCAATAATTATTTTAAATAGTTGTAACATTAGTCAGGCTTGGCAGCATCTGCAGACTTCTCTGGCAGAACTTTCTCCCTTAAATTGTTAGTATTAATCATAAAACTCGTGTGGCTGCCCATTTCCACTTGTTACGTTTTGATAATATCGAAGCTTAGATCATCCTCAGTGTTAATAATATGAATATATAATAGTACTATGTAGTCAAGGTATTACTAATTTTGTGTCATTGGTATGGGTGCTTGCCACAGGAAGGAGAGCAACTGGGAGTATGAATTTTAGATTTTAGATGAATGTCAGAGGAAGTCAGTATGTGTGAAAAACAGGAAAGGAAATACAATAATGTTACTTGATTTTTCTTCTTTGTAGGTTTTCAGAGGATTATTTATCTTCTCTGGGGAAAACAATTGGTAAGTGAAACGTGCGGATTTCAGAAATGGGTTGTTGCACGGGGTTTTTAGAGATCTCCTAGAAGGAGAAATACTAAAGAAGATGTAATAAGATCAAGAAAGGTAAAAGATTGCATTGCATATCTGAATGCTGTCTAGTTTTGTATGCTTCTGTTTGCTCAGGCAGCTGGCTAGTGTAATTGCATACAAAAATGAGTTGGAGTCCTTGGTTTAATATTTCTAAGTTAGTTCATTTTTATTGTCAGGTGTTTGTGTTTGGGACAAAACTGTGGTTCCTAAACACAATCAGAAAGTGGGGCAAACTAGAAAATCGGTGCACAGAGATGATGCAGCCAAGCATCATTCACAGAGCAGTTAAGGATTACAAGAAGTCAATGCAATTTCTTGTGATAATTTTAAAGACACCGTGTCAAGCATGCCTTAAGTCAGCATTTATTGTTTTGGTAATGTTTTACGAATATAATAGAACTACAAGATTTTAACACATGACAACAGAATAGAAGAAGAGCATTTGTGTAGCTTGACTGAGATACGGAATCACAGAATTTTCAGAGTTGGAAGGGACTTCTAGAGATCATCCAGTCCAACTCCCCTGCCAAAGCAGGACTGCCCAGAGCACATTACTCAGGACTGCATCCAGGCGGGTCTTGAAAATCTCCAGAGACGGGGACTCCACAACTCCCTGGGCAGCCTGTGCCAGTGCTCTGGCACCCGAACCGTAAAGAAGTTTTTCAGTGTATTTGAACGGAACTTCCTGTGTTCTAACTTGTGCCCATTACCCCTCATCCTGTTACTGGGAACCACTGAAAAGAACCTGGCTCCATCCTCCTTCAACCCACCCTTTAGATACTTGTACGCCATAATAAGGTCTCTCCTCAGCCTTCTCTTCTCCAGGCTAAAGAGTCCCAGCTCTCTCAGCCTTTCCTCATAAGGCAGATGCTCCAATCCCATAATCATCTTAGTTGCTCTTCGCTGGAGTCGCTCCAGCAGTTCCCTGTCGATTGAAAGGAATACAATTGAAAGGAATCTGTTAAATCTTGAAATGTTTGAAGGAAATAAAAGAGAGTGCTCTGAGATGTTCAGATTGACCTAAAAGGTGAAATTAAGGAAATGCTTTCACAAAATATCACATTAATGTTTTTTTTCAGTAAGGTGTGTGCTATTTGACCAGAGAAGTGTTAAAAGCAGTCCTGTGGGACCTCATCCATTGCTTTGTCCACTGCAGTCTAAACATTCAAAGAGTGGAGAAAATGATCTAAGAATAGATCCTACTGTTGTAAGGATAAATACGGCAGATGATGTTGTATCTCTTTGATCTTTAGTGCTTGGTGTAGCTCATAATACCTTTTATTCTGTTGACACTACACTTTAGAAAGCTAGTTAGGTACCTGTATTAAAGTTTGTGTCTTGATGACAAGATTATTGAAATTATTTTAAAAAATGAAACAACTTCTAATACACGAACATTCATGTCAAGAAAGCAGAAAAGGTGTCAGAAGGAACCCATGCTGTTAGTTTATTTTTACTCTGCAGTCTGTGTGCTCCATCCCAGGATGGAAACGCCCTCAGCTGTACACTTGCCTATGTCATTGCAGGTAACCTTGTGCGAGTTGTACCACATGGACTGTTGGTGTTCTTCCCATCATATCCTGTCATGGATAAGAGCCTGGAATATTGGAGGGTATGTTAATTGCTCTGTCTTTATTAGGTGGTTTGGTTACACACATCAGACAGCTTGTACTTACGCTGTCTAACCACGCTCATTAAAAAATTCTTTCTTAAGAAGCAAATTATAAAATCTGGAAAGTGAAAACTCAGGTGAGGCTACTTATATTTTGATGGCAATGCACTGAAATGCAGTGTTGTAGGAACCAAACCCCAAAGAATCTTAATACATTATGTCATCTAATCTGATTTCAGAGTTCATTTAATTTCACCAGACTTCTCTTTATTAAACTTCCAAATTGTAGTTGGTCTAAGTGTTTCAACTCTTAGGGGAAAAATCCCACGAGCATTTCTTTTTTGTTTTTCATTTGTAACTGTTGCAACTGTAACTTTTGTAACTGCTGTGCTCATGACTTGAGCATCCCTGGTGAGACTTGGTAGAACAATTCTTTTTTACATGCTCCTCTCCTTAAAAGTGAATGCTGGGAAAGAGGTGTCATACTGCGGAGTGGGTCCTTTGGAGATGGATGTCGGGAATTTGCAAGTTGGAAGGAAAAGAAATGGTTCTCCCATCTGCGCAATGTCTGAGTTGCACCAACTGCAAGGAATCACTGTTAGTGTTGTTAGGATTGCATGTTTCTTCTTTCATCTCTTCCTATGTTTGGCAAGAGAGGAACAGTCTGTGTTGGGGAAGTTTGTGGTGGCCACTCGAAGTCTGTGGTGACCATTCCTGAGTGTTTCCTTTCTTGTGGACACCACTTCTGCTATGTGCTTACTTTCACATGCCATTTCTGATATGTTCCTTATCTGTTTAACAGGAGCATGATTTTGCTAAAAGAATAGAAGAAGTGAAGCCAATGTTTGTGGAACCCAGGAACAAAGGAAGCTTTACAGAGGTTGATTATTTGCATTGCATACCTGTAACATTTTCAGAAACTGGTTTTATGTTTAAATACCTTCTCTAAGATGTGTTTGGGTGTGAACTTTATTCTAGGATAAAATTAAAACTCACTGAGACCTTCTTTGAATTATAGTACTATGCATCTTTCCTTTACTCTCTTGGCCAGTTGCGCGGGGTACGGTCTTCATTTGAAATCCAGTGATGTAACCGGCTAACATACATGTGTACTGAGTAATTGAGATGGTAGAAATCTGTCACTTCAGTAGTCAGCACCTTTTAAATGTTTTGCAGCACACTTCCTCCCAGCTTGTCATGCTTTGAGTGTTAAGGAACTGTGCAGCCTCATCTTGTTTATTTATAGCCACAGTTCTTAGTCTAAGTAATATCCTTGAATTGCTTTCCCGGTTTGCCTATTTTCCTCAAGGATCTGCAGAAATGTAGGACAGACCATGTTCTACCTTCTCATCAGAAGTATCTGATATTAATCTTTTATGCTTACCCAGATGTATTCTAGATTTCACAGTAATGTAAGGATTTTGCTAAGCAAATGGCTTCTGACATTCGCAATGAGTAACAGTAAAGAAAATTATACTAAGCCAAATTAATCACATTTTGGGTCTTAGTATACAAGTCAAATTTAGCTAATACTGGTTTCTATTTATAGGATAATACCATTCTTGCTCATGCTTAAACTGGTTTATCTTCTAGGTAATGGATGCGTACTATGATAAAGTTGTCTGTCCTAAATCCAATGGAGCTGCTTTTTTGGCAGTGTGTCGGGGGAAGGTAATGTAACTGAGAATTTGTTTCATCTGAGACCAGATTATATAGTTGTATCTTTGGTGAGAGGCTTGCCAAGCTTGTGAGAAGGGCTTTAACCTAGAGTTGCTGTGGGAGGGGTACCTCAATCCATCCCACTTCTACCAGTATGATGCCAGTGCCAGCAACAGGTGTCCAGAGCCTGGAAAAGGGTTGTGGGTCAACAGGAGAGCACCTGGAGTGCAGCACAAAGCAACATCAACCACTCCAGCCAGTAAGTCGGCTTCATCGGGCGCCCAACTTAAATGCCTCAATGCAAATGCACATAGCATGGGGGATAAACAGGAGGAGCCAGAGACATGCGCACGCCTGCAGGGCTGTGATCTTATTGGCATCATGAAAACGTGGTGGGATGGCTCTTATGACTGGAGTGTTGGACTGGAAGGATACAGGCTCTTTAGGAAGGACGAGGAGGGGGTATAGTCCTCTATGTCAATGACCAGCTGGAGTGCATGGAGCTCCGCCTGGGGATGGATGAGGAGCCAGCCTAGAGCTTATGGATCAGGATTAAAGGGAGGGCAGGGACAGGTGATGATACAGTGGGGGTCTGCTACAGGCCACCTGACCAGGAAGATCAAGCGGATGAGGCCCTCTATAGACAGATAGGAGCAACGTCACATTCACAGCCCTGGTCCTCATGGGGGACTTCAACCACCCCGCTGTCTGCTGGAGGGACAACACAACAGGGCATAAGTAATCTGGGAGGTTCCTGGAATGCATTGATGATAACTTCTTTCTCCAACTGATAGAGGAGCCAACAAGGAGAGGTGCTATGCTGGACCTTGTTTTCACTAGCAAGGAGGGACTGGTAGGGAATGTGAAGCTCAAAGGCAGCCTTGGCTGCAGCAACCACAAGATGATGGAGTTCAAGATCCTTAGAGTGGTGAGAAGGGTGCACAGTAAGCTCACTACCCTGGACTTCAGGAGGGTAGACTTTGGCGACTTCAGGAATCTGCTTGGCAGAGTACCATAGCATAAAGCCCTGGAGGGAAGAGTATCCCAAAAAAGCTGGTTAATATTCAGGATCACCTCCTCCGAGCTCAGGAGCAATGCATCCCAACAAAGAGGAAGTTGGGGAAAAATGCCAGGAGGCCTTCATGGATGAACAAGGAGCTCATGGACAAGCTCAAGGAAGAACCAGGGAACTACAGGCCAGTCAGTTTCACCTCTGCCTGGCAAGATCATGGAGCAGATCCTCCTGGAAACTATGCTAAGGCACATGGAAGATAAGGAGGTGATTGTTGACAGCCAACATGGTTTCACTAAAGGCGAATCATAGAATGGTTTAGGTTGGAAGGGACCTTGAAGATCATCAAGTTCCAACCCCCCTGCCATAGGCAGGGACACCTCCCACTAGACCAGGTTGCCCAAGGCCACGTCCAGCCTGGCCTTGAACACCTCCAGGGATGGGGCCTCAACAACCTCTCTGGGCAACCTGTTCCAGTGCCTTCCCACCCTCAAAGTGAAAATTTCTTCCTAATGTTTAATCTAAACCTGCCCTCTTCCAGTTTAAAGCCATTCCCCCTCATCCTATCGCTACGTGTCCTAGTAAAAAGTCCTTCCCCAGCTCTCCTGTAGGCCCCCTTTAGGTACTGGAAGGCCACAATAAAATCTCCCTGGAGCCTTCTCTTCTCCAGGCAATCGTACCTCACAAATTTGGTGGCCTTCTACTATGGTGTTACAGCATTGGTGGATAAAGGAAGAGCAATTGACATCATCTACCTGGACTGTCCCGCACAACATCCTTGTCTCTAAATTGGAGAGACGTGGATTTGACAGATGGATCACTTGGTGGATAAGGAACTGACTGGACAGTCACACTCAAAGAGTTGAGGTCTACGGCTCCATGTCTGAGTTGTGTTCCTCAGGGATCAGTACTGGGACCGATGCTGTTTGACATCTTTGTTGGCAACATGGACAGGAGGATTGAGTGCACACTCAGCAAGTTTGCCGACAACACCAAGCCGTATGGTGCAGTTGACATGCTGGTGGAAAGGGATACCATCCAGAGGGACCCTGACAGGCTTGAGAGGTGGGCCTATGCAAATCTGGTGAACTTCAACAAGGCCAAGTGCAAGGTCCTGCATGTGGCTCAGGGCAATCCCAAGCACAAATACAGGCTGGGCGGAGAATGGATTGAGAGTAACCCTGAGGAGAAAGACTTGGGGGTGTTGGTAGATGAGAAACCCAACATAACCTGGCAATGTGCACTGGCAGCCCAGAAAGCCAACTGCATCAAAAGCAGCATGGCCAACAGGGTGAGGGAGCGGATTCTACCCCTCTACTCTGCTCTGGTGAGAACCCACCTGGAGTGCTGCCTCCAGCTCTGGATCCCCCAGGATAAGAAGGACGTGGACCTGTTGGAGTGAGTCCTGAGGAGGCCACGAAGATGATCTGGGGGCTGGAGCCCCTCTGCTATGAGGACAGGCTGAGAGAGTTGGGGTTGTTCAGCCTGGCTCTTCTCCAGGCCGCTCCGTCCCTGGAGGTGTTCAAGGCCAGATAGCATGGGGCTTTGAGTGACCTGATCTAGTGGGAGGTGTCCCTGCTCATGGCAGGGGGGTTGGAACTAGATTATCTTTAAGGTTCCTTCCAACCCAAACCATTCTGTGAATTAAAAGAAACTTTTGTAATCAAACATGTTAGAACAACACTGCTGAAAACCAAAAATGTTGCTCAGCTTTAAGAATTTATATTAACTTCAGGTCCCCTGGGCACATTTGATGGCCTTTCATTTACATTTTCCAGTGCTGATAAATTGATTTATGGTATCGGTGGAAATATTTGCAAAATCATAAATTACTATTAGGGCCTTTTTGCTGCTGCTTACTGCCTACCAAGAGAAGATTCAACTTCTTTTGAACCTTTGGTCCCAGTCTCCAAAGTGTCTGTTGGATCAATGAAGAAAAGACATAGCTCTTTTTGGGTAGAACTCAAATGTTTGCCTTCCAACAATGGTGTATTCCCCTGAGATGAATAGCGACTGTGGAGATACCACGCTTTACAGTGACACGCAGTTGAAGGATAGATTCTTTAGTGTGTTGTAGTCACAGGGTCAATAGTAAGATTGCAAAATTGGAAATTGCTAAGAACCATGTTGTCAAAATCTGTAAAACTAGCTCGGTTCTCAGCAATCATCACTTCAAGGTTCCTTCCCAGGTTGTTGCTCAGCTTTTACATTGGTAGTAGATTCTAGCAAGTTTTTTGTGTTCTCTGTTCCCTGAAAGAAAACTAAAAAACCTGTTCTGTTTATAAAGAGGAGATTTGGTCCCTGTTACTCTAGTTCTTTTACTAGCTGTATCTAGGCTTTTAAAGTTAGAAGTGTCTTTAAAAGTTCACAGGAATTT
Organism: Vanellus vanellus; assembly: GCF_965231255.1. Lineage (NCBI taxonomy): Eukaryota > Metazoa > Chordata > Aves > Charadriiformes > Charadriidae > Vanellus > Vanellus vanellus. Next base: position 14,137,592 of record NC_138920.1, read on the forward strand.
TCTTTCCTGCTTTGGAAGATTGAAGGGCAAAGGTTGGGTGTTTTTATTAGGGTTTGGTTTTGGTGTTTTTTTTTGTTTTTTTTTTTTTTGTCTGAGGTTGGTCTTCTCATGCTCTCATTGGCCTGGGGAATTTCCCTTGTGCCCATGAGAAAATACCCATTAATACAACTTACGTGATTGCTAGCTCCCGATGGATTATAGTGCATGCTGTGATTGCTCTTAGTGGTAGTGCTGGCTTAAGTTGAGCAGAGTTGGTCATTGCACCCTTCCATCCCTGATGGTATATTTCATCACTGCTGCTTGCGTGGTGTGGTAAATGACACAGGAGAATGGATTCAGCTGAAAAACAAACCAAGTTGGTGGTTTTTTTTTTCCCTCTGAATTCTTTTTCAGTCTGTTCAACTGTGATTTTGTTCATTTCACAAAGTGATTTGCCAGCACAGCATGGGATGTGAGCGTGTACAGGGGGGATGAGCGACAAATACTTGAGCAGCACAGCTGGTGGTTATGACACTATGATTCTGAGCAGATTTCTGGTAGCTTTCCATTATTGCTTTGAAATTATTCTGCTCATTTTTAATGTCGGAGAAGGTTTTCTATGTTCTTATCATGTCTTGTTAACAATTCAGGGTATGGGAGGTTTAAACAGAGGCATTGACTGACATTTAAGACATCTTCTGAATACAACTGTTCTGCTTATCCGGGAATAAGACATATGCGTTAACGGTGTAGGCTGAGGTTATGCTTTGTCCAGGGCCTTCTAGAGGAAAAAGCCAAGTTTTGAGTCCTGGTAGTAAAAGCAAAAAAATCTAGTTGAAACTATTCATATGTATTCATAAACTGCACTTGGCTAGGGATTTAATTTAATGGAGGAAAAAAGACTGATAACTGCCAAATTGCTCTGAAATGTCACTTCAAATCTTGTTGATAATGGAAAACACTGTCTCTTCAGGCCAGTGAAGGCTTGGACTTTGCGGACATAAACGGACGAGGAGTCATCATTACTGGGCTTCCGTTTCCTCCTCGTATGGAGCCCAGAGTCGTTTTAAAGATGCAGTTCCTGGATGAAATGAGAAGAAGTGGTGCAGGTGCACAGGTAATACTGGGTGACTTCTCACTGTTGACTCTTTGCGGTTCGTGTCATTGTTTCTCCCTCTTGTCTCTGTGGATTTTGGCCTTTGTTATCCTCCCAGCCTCAGGGGACCTTGAATATCAAAAAGTCAAACGTCCTTGGGAATTTGTCATGAGAAGTCACCATTTTTTTTTAATAGCGTTAAGGGTTCAAAATTCTGTCTCCAGTGACATGGTCTCAATCAAATATAGGCCCAAAAATGGTACAATTAAAGTTTCAGTCAAAATCTTTGTATGTGTGTTATCCCTGATTTCTGAGGGAATTATTTCATCCAGAGAGAGGGTGGGCAGGAAGAATTGCCTGTGCTGGCTGGTTTGGAGATTTTTGTTTTGGTGGTTGGGGGTGTGGGGTGTGTGTTTTGGTTTTGTTTTTTTTGTGTTATGTTTTGCTTTGGGTTTGGGTTGTTTTCTATTGCTTCAGGCATGAGAATGAATGGCACTATAAATTTAGTTTATTGTCTTGCAGGGGTAGCTATTAGGCCTTAAATAATACGGTGAGTCTGTTGTACTACCAAGGCTGTCAGTGCACTGTATACTAAATAGCTCTGCCTGAGTTTTCTGTGCACTGTAAGTCAGGTGTGGTATTCGAGTCAACCTGTATTTGGTTTTCCAAGGCTTTTAGATTTTGTCAGTAGGTCTTGTTGGATTCATTTTTTTTATTTCTTTAGAAAGGAATAGTGACTGTACAGCACAGAGAATAAATTTTACCTGGCAAATAACGTTAATTCTTTCTCCCACCTATTGCAGTATTTATCCGGGCGTGAGTGGTACAGTCAGCAAGCTTCCCGGGCTGTTAATCAGGCGATCGGCAGGGTCATCAGACATCGCCAAGACTATGGCGCTATCTTCCTATGTGACCACAGGTGAAACCTTGGCTCTAGAACATAAACGTACATCCACATCTTTATATCCCGACACGGATATTGGTATTTTGTATATCAATGTGCTGATGTTACTGTTTGCAGAAGGCTACAGTTCATAAGTAATTAAATTATTTTTTATAAGAGGTTATATAAATATTGCACCGCTTCAAGAAAGTAACTAGATTGTCATCTTCTGCTCCCAAAATATACTGTCTCGGAGCTGCAGAAAGAGATTAATGGTATTCATGCGAAATAAGCCAATTTATTGAATTCGTGTTTGTAATGCTACTGGAAATTATGTGATAATAACTTACGGTTTTCCATTTTCTCTATCTCTCATTTGAGGAGGCAGTCACCACCACTGCAGTTTTTTGAGAGGAGGAGGATGAAAATGGGGAAAGATTATAAGATTGCTGAAACAATATAATCTATACTGATGTATTTAATATCCACCAATATAATATTAATTAATATTATTAATATTAATTAATTACTATAATATGTATATAATAGGCAACAAGAGTTTTTGATAGCCTTCAATGCTGAGGCTTGACTGGAGACAGAGAGGACGTCACAGTTCAGTACTACTGTTACTGTTGCACAGTTAAAGATTTTATGGACGAAAGATAAAAATTGGCTGATTGCATGGTACATGGTATCAACAAAGTTCTTTTCTCCTCAGTGAAGACATCACCCTATTATATCTACTGCAGGGTTTCAATCTTTTATCGTCTTGGTGCTCCTCCCTTGTCCTTTTGTGGACCCTGACCTAGCATTTGTTTCATTCATGATGGCCACCCTAGCAAATAATTATCTCCTTTCCCAATCCTACACAGGTTCACTACTGGTGATGTAAGAGGCAAGCTGCCTTCATGGGTCCGTCCTTATGTGAATGTTTATGACAACTTTGGGCATGCAGTCAGAAGTGTCTCCCTCTTCTTCCGTGTTGCTCAAGAAATTGTAAGTGTCTTTAAATAAAATAAATAAATAAATAAATAAAAATCTTGATAGTGGTGGGCACTGGGAATACTAATCCAGGTGAGAGATGTGACAGAGTCACTTGTCTTGTCACCTCTAAACATTGGAAGCTTTACGGGAAAGGAGATATGCCTCATCTTTCTCCAAGAGTGAGCTGGGACAGGATGTGTTGTCGTGCTGTGGAGCTCATTAGTTTAGATCACAAAAATAACTTCCTTTTCCCTCCTAAATAAACAAAGCTTTTGTTGGGTGGTATGCAAATACTGGAACCAGTGTCGGCATCAAAAAGCTTTCTGCCTCCCCCTCAGGGAGAGACTGTATGTGTGGAAGAATCAGTTAAACCCTTAAGCTTAAATCTAGGCTGACTGGTGTAAGGAGTGAGACAGACCCATCTGTTGTTATTACAGTTCATCACTGGGTCATCTTTACTAATATGGCTTCTCTTTTAGCATTAAGAAGCTCTTTTTCTCAGTTCTTTGATTTTAAAAGTAATACTGTAAAAAGACTTTCTAATTGACTGGATAAAGTCATAGCAAGAAATGTGCTGGAAGCCAGAATGGGGAATTCCTTGTCCACAAAATGGAGATTAAAATTAAAGTAAAAACTTAAAATGTCACATACAGACTTGGATGACTCCCTGGAAGATGCTTTAGCCAAATACAAGTTGTTCAAAACAATAAGTTACAGATGGATGATGCTGGATTACTTGGTGATCTTTTCTGATAATAAATGGGAGTTTCATGGTAAATAAGAACCACAACCCACTGTGCTTTGCCAGAAGGAGCTGTGTTGCAGGGACAGTGTTAGGAAGCAATTGTTCTTTAGCAGGCTTATGACCCTCTTTCTGTTCCACGGGTCGCTTAGTGCTAAGCTTTACTACACTTCATCTATCTGTATTGCTTCCTAGTAATTTGATCCTGTCATCAAAAGCACATAAATCCAGAATGCTTAACAATCTTGCTGTCGAGGGTTATTTGGGAAAAAGGACGTGTCTCTTTGGGTTGTTGCTGGGATTTTTGGTTGCAAAGGAAGTGGAGTGGAAGAGTAACTTTTCCCTACTGTAACATTTTGTAAACTGCTTGCAGATGCCCCTGCCCCTGCCGCAATGCCCTTCTGGCTCTGCTGGTTCCCTGAGTGAAAGCGATAGAGCACCATCTGCTTCATCTGAGCAGATCCTCTCCCTGAAAAAAGCCAAAAACTTGGACGACCATGTTCCCAGTTTGAAGAGGAAAAGAAAAGGTAGGTCTGGATCCTCACGGATATAATTTTTTGTTTTAAGCTCCAAAAAAGGAGGAGCGAGAGACTAGAAACTGGAATGGGAGAGAAAGCAAGGGGAGTTCAAAGACTGATGTAAACGTCTGATCAGAAGGGACGTAGCCCAGCATTAGAAAATGGGGAAAACAGTTGCAACTACAGAGCAAAGAGGCAGATGGGACCTGCAAAGGTGTCCTGCAGAACAGGAGATTTGTGAAATATCATAGATAGCTTAAAAAATAAGAACTGGAAGTCTGTTTGTGACTAGCACTGACTTTCATATGCCCTTCTTCCACCCTGTTGTATAAACGACTCTTACACAGTAATCTAAGAAAACAGAAAGGGCGTTGACCTTGGAAGAAAATAGTAATTTAAAATTTGTGGTTAGCTAATGCCAAAGAATAAAGTATTCCTCACGTCAGATATTCTTTCAGAATGTTCCACTCTAGATCGCTTGTTCTCGTTGTTTTGGAACAGAACAATGATGTTGTGTTTAAAACTGTGGTTCCAAAACAGTTATGACGGAGTGTGAGGGTGATTTCACATTACATCTAAGCCAGTGTTACTGCAGGTTGTCGGTTGGCCACCGCTTTTTTCCTCCCTCAATTTCCAACCATGTGCTTTTGCTCCTTTCCTTGATTTGAATCCATCTATTGTGCAACCACAGAGCGAGATGAGCGTGCTGAACCAATTTACTTCTCGCTCATGCGACTAATAGATCTATCTCAAAGGATGGGTTGGAGCATGACGGGAGGTAAAAGGAAGAATCTACATGACCTCTTTGGATACAGATTTTCAGTTGCATTGTGTTAGCTGTAACATCAAACTGCAACTGTAATCATAGTTTAGGCCAAAGAGTTTCTTGTACTAACTTTTTAATTTATAGCTTAGTATACTTCCATTCTTCTTAAAATAGTGACTTTTAGAAACTGACTCTGAACTCATTTCACAAAATAATGGAAATATCTTTTGAAGAGAATGCCTTTTAGAAGTAGCAAACTGATATTAATTTAACACTACCTACAGCTCTAAATTCTTGTGTTTAAAACCAAATATACCTGGATCCTGATGAGTGAGAATATATGTTCTTGGGACCTGAGTGTGACTGTATCTTACAGGTACTGATACTGTGGGAATTGTAGGCTTTAAAAAAAACTTGCGCTGTTTAAAAACAGTGAATCCTATTTCATGCTAGGATGTCTTAAAAACAGGAGCTCACTTTTTGGGAAATCCATAAAGCTGAAGTAGTTAAACGCAGACAACTGATGCAGTTAGAGGCTTTTTCCATTGACCCTAAGCCATTTTGAGGTTAAATATGTCCATCACTTCAGGAAAAGTTCGAGAGAAGTCCACCAGATTGTGATAACAAATGCTTGAGCAATTTTGGGAGTGATTAACTGAAGCAGTTTTCTTACTAAGTCATATAATGCGATTTTGCAAGATGTGGAAGATTAAATAAATCAACACATCTTTGTGGATGCTACGTAAGATTTTTGGGATATTACTAAATCAAAGAAAATGCAAGAGACAATGTGGAATGTTAATTTGTCATCTCTATTATGCTGTGATGCCAGTAAATGCAGATGGAGCATCCAGCCTATGCATGGAATATGAGCAAGAGCTGGTCTCGCCTCGAAGACAATGTATTGGGCTCTTGGATGCATTGGAGCGCAATGAGAAGAGCAGCGAAGATGCAGAGGAGGAAAGTGATTTGTCGGGAGAGGAAAAGGTAATGGCAATGGTGTAGCAAAATACTTGCTTATAAGTAAAACATGTAGGCTCTAAAGCAAAGTGAGTTTGGCATTGATTGAAGAGTACTAGTTCAACCCTCTTTCAAGAAAAACTTATTGTAATCAGCACAGCAGTGATAACGCTGTGTTGCTCTTGCTTTCCTAAAATCCCTGTTTGCACTTGCTGGAGTAACTCCCTTACCTGGCTGCCATCAGCAGGAATGAAACTGGTTGCTTGCAGGCTCAGTTTGGCTGATGACTAGTGTGTGGACTCCAGGAATGCGACACATCTAAGCAGTTTGCTTAGGCGAAGGATGCCTGAGGGAAAGTGTGGAGGTGTACGGAGTATCTGGGGAATATCTAAGGAGTCCTAAGGGAGATGAATGGAGACGTGTACAAAACAGAGGGAATGTACAAACCTGGAGAAACGAACAAGAATCAAGAATAACTTGCATGCAGCTGCTTGAGAAATTGGCTCTGTCATCCATGGGCCACCACAGCATAGACACCAGAACTTATTCTTCGGAAAGCCTGGCACATCTCCAGGCTCTTGGTAACTCAGCTACAGTATCTTGTTAACACAGCTGCACTGCTTTTGGCATAGTTCAGCATTTCCTTCAGCCAGATAAGTTGATGGTCCTAATGGCTTGGCAGTGAGTCAGCTCGTGTCCGCTTTCTATATTTGGCATTACTACTCATCTGTGGCTTGCAGAGAACTGTGGGATCATCCTGTGCTGCACCTAAATTCATGACCTCTGGCACCAGAGATCTGGGGAGTGTAGTCCTGAGACATGCAGTGCCTCTGAGGGAGTCAGCTGTCACTCTCAGTCTGGTATTGAGCTGATTTTAATAAGCACTGGATTTGGACTGATAATAGGATTGATGTGCTTTCATATCTTTCTTCACCATCCATCATAGTATCTGTCTTACCATTTTTTCTTTTATCAAAGTTATACTGTAGCCTTGTTCCCTAAATAATGGAAATTTAGCTGCTGTCATTCTGAAACATGTTGCTTGGGGTGAAAAAGAAGAAAAGAAGCCTTTGTCATCTCAAAAAAGCAACATACAAGAAATAGTCTCTCAATCCATTTAAAAAATGATTTGACAGTTCCCCTTAATCAGTTTTCCTTGTGAGATATGCCTTACGGAAACTTGTCTTTCAGAAGCCTCATTTCTTCTGGATCATGCTGTTCAAGGTGGTGCCTTTACATCGTCCAGGATTCAGAAGATGCTTTTGATCATTTTTGTGACTTATTGCATGTATCATAAATTTTTGACTTGCTGCTTGTATTCAATTCTTCATTCAACTATGTGATGCTTAAATAAAATATATTTAAATGTGCACTTAAATCATGGTCAGGCTTGTCTGGAATTCAGTATCTTTACAGTATTATGAGTGCACTGAACGTAGTATTTCTGAGTATCAGCAACTGACTCTACAAACTGGCAAGTCTGAGGTTATTGGCTTAAGGTTTTGTTTATTTTTAGTGTTGTTTTAGTTGTAGTTAGTTTAATTTGACTCTGAAGCTTTGTGATCTGAATAGGCATATTTGTAAGTCACAGTGGAATATTGGGGTACTGTTATGTTTCATTGGTTCCTCTCACAAACACTATTCTCTAAATGCACTGATAGTCACATACTCGCTATGAAATTCTTTTATTGGGCAAGAGCAAAGAAATAAATCACTTCACATACCTGCTTTCTCAACAGGTGTGTAGAAACCAACTGGCAATATAGGTCTATCCCACGGTTTCTGCTGTTACTTAAGTGATTGTTTTTAATGTGGTTGATACTGGCTTGTTCTAATATTGGAGACTCTGCTATTAAGAAATTCTACTCCTCCTATGCCCACTCACTTCTCTTTTGGAGCTTTGTGTATACCAATATTCCCAGTCATTGCAGTACAAGCGCAATTCTTTGTTACTGGGAACGGGAGATGCTAAAGAGTTTGTCAAGCCACAAGTGTTCCTGCTACTGTCTCATCCTGTCTGCCCTGATATTTTCTACAAGACTTCTTAGGCTTCCCTTCTCAGTACCCCAAGAAAAGCCTGATATAGGTTTTCTTTAGAAGAGATGTGCTTCCAGGCAGGAAAGTGAAGGGGCATGTGAGGCATCGGTTACACACGGGTATGTGTATACTGCCAGGACTACCCTAAAAGAGTTAGCTGTAAGTCCAGCTTTGCTTAATCGGGAATCTGCATCCTCAAGATAAACCGTGTCTTTAATTTCCTCTGTTTTGGTCTCTCTGAATTGTCCAGTAAGTGATTACCTTCTAGAAACATACATGTGTCCCAGGCTCTGTTGCAATAATTTAGGTTGACTTCTTTCACTTTCTTGAATGGTGTCACAAACTGGGTTAACAAGCTTTACTACTGGAAATGGCTAAATTAAATGGACAGTAACTTTGAAAAGCATTTTTTTGACCTTTGTTCTTTTCTTTTCTTTTAATCTTCACAGGCACAACGTCTGTCAACACTTTCCCTTCAGTATGAGAAGAGGTTAACAGATGAACAGAAAGGAGGAAGGAAGAAAATAAAGCTAGTCAGCAATACAGTATGTGTTTTCATGTGTCTGTGCCATCCCTTTGATCTGCAGACTGCTTTAATTTGAATTGGAAATTTCCAGGCAGACAGATGACTGATGCCAGAACAATTATGTTTTTTCTCCAAATTATAAATATTCATCAATGCACAACTGAAATTTATTTCTCTCATGCTCTTTCTCAAATCTGGACATCACAGAGCCAATCAGGCATAGGTCTGGGTATGACTAGTAGGTGAAAAGAATTGTTTTCTGGCATTGACTACCTTGTGAACACCTTTTCCTTTTGACCAGGTGTGGTGGGTGGTTTCATTCTTTTTGACAAGAATAGTTCAGTTGGAAGGAGCCTACAACAATCTTCTAGTCCAACTGCTGGTAGAGCCTCAAATGGCATAACTGACCAGTTTTGTTTGGGTAAGCGATCGTGTGCTAACCCCACCTGTGGTGGGTCATTATTCTGCGTTGTGTTTGCAGTTGTGCGTTACTATTTTGCACTGTCTCCAAACTCAGTTAACTCGTCGTGCAGCCAGTTGCTTAGCTGCCATGATAAATTCATGAGAATCCCCTGGGTGACTGTGTGTGCCAGTAGTTGTCCAAGGTACTGTCCTAACTGGGTGCTGTCTGTCTGTCTGTCAGCTGGCAAACGAAACTGATAAAAGCAGTCACAGATCCTGAAGCTGATAATAGCCAAGGTGTGAGGAAGGGAGCAGGTTCATTGCAGAAGGTTATGTTTGCAGTTTCTTGCTATCTGATGTCATGATGAGTCAGCCTTGCCCTCAAGGTTTGGAGTAAATGTCATTTCGCTTATTAAGCCTTCTCCTAAGAATAAAATTGTGCAATGAGACTTGGCTGCCTTCTCTAGGAATATTCCTCTGAAGCAGTCAGTTCTGTCAGCAGTTAAGGTGAATAGCATTGCTCTTCTGTGAGGAAATGAATGCTCATGGGTGTTAGATTCATGTTTTAGAAATAGATACAATAATCATCTGGGGAAATTAAGAATATACTTGTGCCTCAGGATTGCCCCAGTGACACTGGTTTTTGTCATGGAGACATGTGACAAGGGTCCAACAACTTATAAGTTCTCAGTGTGTGAGCACGTTGTAACGCACAGTCACTTTCATAAGGGAGAGCTGATTCTCAGTCTGTTTCAAGTCCCTGATGCTTGTGACTGTAAAAGAACGTTTCCCAGGAAGGAGTAATCCAGCTTGCTCGTGTGTATAGTGTCTTCAAGAAATGTCTTAGAGGCACCGAAATGTTTGAACACCTTCCGTTCTTTGTATCTCCTGCTTCAGAGGTTTATGTTTTTCAGTTAATCGGACGTTTCCAGGAGGTAGGCTGGTTAGATTTGTGTTTATTCTGTGGCACTGAAGTTGTTTTTTCAATTTGTTTTTTTATTTTTTTTGAAATAACAAATGGATATGGGGGTGACTACCATAATTGCAAAGGACAGTAACCTGTTAGTTGAACTCATTCGTTGTTCTTTGTGGTGGTGGAATTGTAAATATATTGCTTCCATCTGAATTCATGCGAGAGTAACTCCTCAAGTCATACCATTTACCGAAAAGTCTTCCTGTCTTCGCAGCAAGCTGATAACAAAGCAGACCTGACGCAGCCGAAGAAGGCCCGGGCTACACTGTACATTGCAACAGTGAAGGAGACCCTAAGCCAGCAGAACTACGATCTCTTCTCTAAGGCTCTTCAGCACTACAAGAAGACAGACGATTTCCCTGCGATGTTATCTCAAATGAGCTCCCTCTTTATAGAGGATGAAAAAAAGCATATCTTGTTACGAGGTATGACACCTTCCCAAGTATATTTATATTATGCGACCTTTGTCTTTTAAATAAACTTGAGTGTTTCAGAGGTATTTTAGATTGAAGTACAGATCAATCAGGATGATAGCCATTAACGTTAATTGCTTTATATCCCCAGATCTCACAGAAAATCTTCTCAATATAATTATCATAAGTTAGTTTGCATCTTGACAGGCCTGAAAAGAATCACGTTCCACGGAAGCTTGTGTTATTTTAAACTTTGCCCAAAAGTAGTTTAGCTTATTCCCTGTGATTTAGGAGGTAAGATCGAGAGTGTGGTTGAGTGAGTTGGATAGATGCATTCATAAGTGTTAAAGAAGTAAATAAGTAGACAGAATATCTAGAGAACTTTTCTGTTTAAATAATGGTGAGTGTAAAGCAAGTCATCTGGGCAAGCATGGATAGTTTACTGGTTTAGCTGGTGTCGTGGTTTAGGCTTTTAACATTGACAGGAACTGGACTCCCACCAACATTTCATCTAGTTTAACAGAGCATTTTCTCTGTCAATTTTCATTTCTCTCTTAACTTGTGAGCAAATGGGCAGATTTTTCTGTGACTGTTTTCATCTACTAAAATCAAAAAGCGTAGTTATGCATCTTGTAAATTGTTTAAGGTTAATTTCAAGGTTAAGGAATAGAAAGCTCAGTATGAGCACTTAGTACTAATAGTAGCGACAGTCTGTTTCCCAATTTGCTGATCTTAGTACGTAACTAAGAAAAGATTTGATCACCAAATTAAGGCCCAAGTCTAGTTCTCAAAAGTGGCAGGCACCTGAAACCTAAAGTTCATTTGACACTTAGGCTTTTGGTTGGCAAGCATTTTATGGGAAGTAAGATGAGGTGTAAAATTAACAGTATATCAGTTATTCAAAGTATCAGCCTAGCAGGTACTCGGACCCCACGGTTTGAGGTAGCTCATGGCCTTTTGCTCCAAGTACCTGTTTCACTGAGAGATAAGCTACTTCATATTTACAGTGAAAAAATTACAGTTATTACCTGCTTGTAATAATATCGCTGGAAGTTTGCGTGATAGCTGGCCTTTGTGTAACTTATAGGTGTGCTTATTGTATAAATGATAAAGACATTTAGATTTTACGTTATTTAGCTGCACTCTTTTATCTTCACATTACCTATCCTAGAAGTCCTGTCAATGTAGGCATTTATTGCATTTATTACCTGTTGTGGACTGATTTTTATTCTTTCCTCTCCCCTCCTTTAATGAAAGAATTTTACCAGTTTGTTCGACCTCAACACAAAAAACAGTTTGATGAAGCGTGTTGCAATCTGACTGGAGTGGGCTGTGGCTACAAACCTGAGCACAGCCTCCTGCGGGAAGAGAGAGAGATACTGGCCAAGAAAATAGGTGAGCAGCTTGTTTCAGCCCTGTGCAGGAAGTTGTATCGTTTGATGGACGTTGTCAAATCGCAGAGCAAAATGTGTCTAATATATAGAAACGTAAGCATGGGAAGCAATTTAGTTCAATCAATATTGAGCTAAGTCTCTTCTCTACATGACCCTCTTGCCTGCCTTCCCATAACACACACAGATGCCTGAGCGTTGGTTACTGCATGGTTAGTAATGATGCCGTTTTATTTCAAAAGGGGATTTTACAGATCTATTTAAATCTTGAATCTGGTCTGAGGATTTAGAAACTTTGTGCGTATTCCTCTGTCTTCTTTGCTGCCCACATACTGCCACCAGAACAGTGTATGGAGGGTAATCGTGTCCTCACACTGCTTGTGAAATCTTTGAAACTCTGCGACAATAAAGACCTGAAAAAGCTGGGTGCTAACTCATGCCCTCTTATCAGAGAAATACATCCACATCTTCAGGGGTTTTCAGCGCAGAATGGTGTACTTTAAAATGCACCATTCTGCATTCATTCTTCCCTAAGTTCACTGTTAATGGATTGGTTTGATTTAACAGAAGAAAAACAGAGTCAGCAGAAAACAGCGTTCTCAAAGGACTCGTGCACGCAGCTAAACCCTGGGCTCCACTTGAACCGGGGAGGATTCCACTTGACGACAGGACTGAATAGTGCAGGTACCCTTCATGTTAAATAAAAAAACAGTCTCAAGGTAGTACATGTTATGGTTTATTTCATCAATGACTCAATTGTCCTGGAGGGAACCAATGTTTTTTGTGTTCACCTAGCACGGTGGCTCACTATCGGTAGGTAGGAGTGATGGTAATTCAGAATCTTCAGCAAAGATTTTACAAAACGAAACACAAAAGCCAATAAATTAGATCGAGGTGGATATGAAAGAAACCAACTAAAGCCAGAAGATTGCGCTAGAGGCTGACCTGGCATATGTCAGTGAGGGAAAGGGTGAGTTTAGCACAAGACTGCTGGGCTTCTGTTTGCCCAGGGTTTGTGAAAGAGAGCCATTTAAGGAATGTAATTTTAGATTATGTCACTATGAAGGCAAGTATGAAGAAGAAAACAGTTCCTGTTTTGTTATTGGTAATGTGTACCCTCCTAATGTGGACAGTCTGGGTTTTCTGCAGAAACAGAGTGGTAAATGCATTCTCACAATTGCATGTAATCTCAGCGTGCATCCCTCTGATCTCATGCTGTCCAGTATTTATCTTTGAAGTCAAAGGCTCGCTTATGACTTGATTACAGACCTTCCTGAGAACAGCTGGGAATTTTTTCTATTTCTCACAAGGAAATGAGTAGGATAGTTGGACAGCTTAGACGTCTTTCTTTAGAGGGTAAAGAATAGTCAAGGGCTAATCCTTTTTTTTTTTTTTTTTTAAATAAAAATAAAAAGCCAATGTTTCCTGTAAGGCTTTAAAACCTTTTCATGTATTAAGCCATGTTGTTTCTTTTGATTTGTTTTCCTGTTTTGGTTTGCATTTTAAGACCACTTGCACAAAACAGAATCTTTAGTATTTATTTTGTCCTGAGGTCCGTGAGATTGATTTTCACAGAAACTTGTTTCCACTAAAACTAATTGAGAAAATAATAGCAATAAATGCACGTGTTATTTCTGTGGCTCACTGCCTAAGTAGGGTATGCTCCCGTGGAAGTGTCAGAAAGCTGTACGATATGCAGTAGAAGATACTGATTATAAAATTCACAGCTATGATTTTCCCCTTTCAGGAAATTGAGCTAAGCCCATCTTTTAAAAGTTCATTGTTTTGCTTTAACGTCTTTAAAAGTTCTTTAGTGAAGAATAAAGACCTAAATACCAAAAGCTGTGGCTGGTTAATTTAAATCAGTTTTTTATAAAATACTTCATCCTTATTTGCATTCCTTTAATATACAAAATAGAACTTTTTCCTCTAAAACATATCAGAAGCCAAACACTGACATTTTGAGCAGAAGTTCACTTGGAGTTTAGCAGGATGTTCATAGCTGCTCCTACCTTCTCTCGTGTACCTGCATTGCTCTTGTGCTATCTTGTGTATTATTTCAGGTCAGTTATTCTCTTTTAACATTAAGCTTTCCTGTGGGCGAGGGGGAACGCTGCTCTCAACAGTGTACTTGCCCGTGTGTCAAGCCAGCATTGTTGGTTAAACCAGCTGTTTAAAATGCTTCTTCTCCTTCAAAATGTAGCACAAAACCTGATTTATAGCTGACCTCCATGCACGGTGTCTTCCGTGTCACCTTTTTCTCATTCCCCTGTGACCATCTGACACATCGCTCCATTTAAAAGATCAAAAGACTCCCGAAGATGCTAAAAGCGATCCCCAGAATTCATTTGCTCAGTTGCCATTCCTTGGAGCAGGTCTTGGCTCTGCCCAAGGCCATGCCAGAGGGAGGTGTGCGACTGTGCAGGTGGTGTTGGCTTTACTGCTTTGATGTAGTCCAGGAACCCCCTTCTGATTGAAAAGAGAAATTGATACAGAGGAGTGACCCGTTTGTGTTTGTCTCCGTTCCTGCCCAAGCCCTCCTCACAGGTGTTCTTTGTCTCTCAGGGCAGAATGCCAGTCGAGCTCCAATGAAAGATGCTGAAAAAGCTTCAAGCTCTAGGAGAGATCACCACCAGGTCCTCAGGGCTACGTACCTTAACGACGTGAAAAGGGCTTTAAACAAAAGCACTTACGGCCGTTTCTACGAAGCATTGTTAGCTTACAAGAAGACGGATAACTATGATGCTATGATATCAGTGATAGCAGCCGTCACCACTGAGAGACCGGAAGACTTTCATCTCTTACAAAGTAAGGCACTTTTTTAAAAAAGATTTTTATTTAGTTGAAAAGAAGATGTAGGTGCTGTGATCTCATGTGAGCAATATCCATTCACTGGTCATTAGTTTGCAAATTCTTCACTTTTAGGATAAATTTTTAGCATTGGTAAAGTTCACCTCTCCCATTTTTTGTTTTAGCAAACCAGATAAATGGAGCAGAGGAAAAATGTGTTAAACGAATGTCAGTCAGAGAACAAAAAAATGTCAAGGTTATAAAATGTTATCTCTGGTTTTCAGTTAGAAATTGTTCATTAAACACATTCGATGAGACCTTAGTAATTCCAGTCCTAACCTTCAGTCAAGCTAAATTCAGTCAAATGATTTCATTACCTTTTTTCTCCTCAATTACTACAAGTGATTGCTCTTTAGAAAAGACAATGCTGACTATTGCATGGACTCAATTTTGTTCTCCTGACTGTTGATTGCTATACTGGTGCTAAGCTCTTAGAACACTTCCAGGTTTTGGGATAAGCCATCAATCACACTTTTGATTCACTATTCTTCTCTAGAACTTTACCTCGGAATAGTTATGGAACTGTGTCATAAATGAGTATCCTTATCATTTATAATAATCTAGAAATTTCAAGCTGATATTTATTTTCTCAGAAGTGGTTTGGTTTGGATTTTTTTCCTTTCATTGGTTTAATGATGAAAGGATTTAGGAAGCTACAATCTTTCAAAATTTGAAATTGGGCTTTATTGTTTAAAAAACCCCAGAATAATTAAAAAAAAAAAAAAAAGAAAAGTGATTATATGCTGGTCTTGATTGCCTTGATGGAGACCTCTTGTATCGTGCTATGTAACATCTCAGTTCCACCTTCTCCCGTGTCTCTGGTGTGAAGCCCTCTGCAGGAAATGATGCGTACAGTGTATGCTGGGAAGTGCTGATGTAGTTTCGTTTGTTGTCTTTAGGAAATAACAATAAGTATTCTGTTGACCTTGAATAGATGTCATAGTCTCCAAATTTTTGGAAAATATTTTTTTTCTGTTGGACTAATTAGTCAGATTAGTCTTGACACAGTGAAAAGTGGGAGGGAGATTAACCGTGTGGCACTGTGACTCATAATCTCCCCCTGAGCATTCTTTCTCACAGAGAGTATCTTTACGGATCAAATGTTTTGACCTCAGAGGTAGAATTGTCTGTGCTTGGCGGTAAGACGTAATTGGGATTTTTTAGAATTTCTGTATGTGTGTTGTGAATCCTTGACAACCAAACAGTAAGAAGAAACTTCCTTTTGGAGGAAAATCTTTTCAGATATTGTGTATATGCCTGATTTCCCTAGATCAGTTGTCAGGTGAAGGGCTGGAAAAGGTATTTATGCTTAGCTGTAGGGAACGGAAGAATTTTGAGGTAAGCTGAGATTATTTTCAATACTAAATACTCATCAGCCTTCTGGCAAGGAAAACCTCATTATTATAAAATCAACAAGCATCGAGTGTTCCACCAACCTGAAGATACTCTGAGGAATACGACTGATGTTCAGCTTCTAAAGAATGTCTCCCCTCCAAAGGAAGAGGTTTTCCATGGTCAGGCATTTATTTTCCTATGCATTTGACTGTGTTTTCTTTTGGACAGGGTTTTACATGTTTGTGCGCCCTCATCACAAAGAGCAGTTCAAACAGATGTGTAAAGATTTGACTGGAATGGTCTGTGGCGAGGGAGAGAAGCAATTGCAACAGCAGGTGCACGGTGAAGGGAGCCCTCTGAGTTTGGGGAGCCGGTGCACTAAAGGAGAAAACAGCCACGTACAAGGTTGGGAATGAACATTTGTCTGAAGTTTAGAATCTTACTTATTATTAGGATGGGTAGTGTCCAAAAGCCTTAGCTGTGGGCTGGGGCCTCCCTGCGCTAGGGGAGGGAGGAGGGATGTGTAAAGGAAGATCAAAGCAATCGGCCATGTCCCAATGGTGTTTAAAAAAACCAAACAGGTGTAAGATAGAAGGCAGTGTGAGATGGGGAAGTGCAAGGAAACAAAAAAGAAAATTAGTCATAGTGCCATCTTCTTTAAACTGTGGATTGGGTGATGGCAGAATTTTTCATCTGTGTGGGGTGGGAGTAGGAGTGGATCGAGATGCACTCTGTCGAGGAAGAATTTCCACAGAACTACTTCCATATAAAGGGTCCCTTTCAGTAATAGTGCATGTGTTGGTATCAGAAACTTCTGTTATCAACCAGTATGGCATAAAAAAATAGTTATTCAGATTATGGTTTTCTTCTTATACAATGAGAACTTACTGAACTTACTGCTCATTGTGTTTTATGGAATCTGTGTATTGTGTTCTGCATTATACCGTTTTGTATGCTGGTTTGTTGGGGTTTTTTTTTATAACCAGATGCAGCCACTTCTAAGGTTGAGGTGCCAGAGAAAGTTCAGAGAAAGATTTCCTCCTTCTCCTTCACCCAGAAAAGCAAACTTGAACCGCCAAAGATCAAAGTATCAAAAGAAACCAGTGATGTGAGAGCACCCACAGGCTCTGGAGCTGTGCCTATCTTTCCCCTAGAGATGGAGCCAGAGTGTGGTAGGTATAGGTGTGATTTTGGATGCAATTCTCTAATATTCGGGAATAAAGATGAGATATAGAAATGAGAATTACGCTCGTGATTATTAAATGATGACTAGTTCATGCCGGTGTTTGCTCAGGTGAAATAATGGCTAGTGCGGTTTGCTAAGTATAATTTGTACTCTCTGCCACTTGCATATGTTTTCTCAAAGTATTTCTTTGTCTTTATCACAATGATGTAATAGTTTCCTGAGAACTTACGGATTTTTCTTGACAACTTCCTTGTAAAGGGAGGATGTAACCTCAGTTTCTAAATGTGGATCTGCAGCACCAAGAGGCTGAGTGAGGTCATGTGAAAGAAATAATGTAACAGGGCCAGGTATTGCACTGTTAAGGTAGTTCGTGAAACTCATGGTCATCGTTTTCTGGACTGCACTGGAAATGTCTATGCATGAGAATTTCACCCATGATTACTGGAATTTAGTCATTTCCTCCCTCTCTCTCTCCCCCTCTCCCCACCCTCCCCTCTGTTCTAGGAAGATTCCAGTGCTCTAACTGCAAATCTGAGGATGACGTCCCTTTTAAATGTCCATTGTGTGACTTCACTTGCTGCAAAACATGCTGGGAGCAGTTCTTAAAGGTTATCGTGTTTACTGGTTTCAGTTTTTCCTGAAACTACTGGTGAATTTTGTGCTTTTCAGGAGAACCATGTGGACAGTCCTGGAAACAGAATTCCTCTGTTTACAGAGAGAACACCTAAATCCTGTTGGAAGATTTACCACTTGTTTCGTTACTTTCCGTGTTCTGCAATGTGATTGGAGGCAGACCTCTGCCTTATGCTGTCTTTTTTATACCTTTGCAGCTCCTTCTGAGCTTCCTTCAAAAGTTTTCCTGTCTTGAGCTATGCAGGCAACAAGCTGTGGAGTCAACTTGGGGAAAAAAAAAAATTCCTACATCTGAGCCTTTATTTTAACTTTCTTTTCTTGCTTAGTTTCATAATTTGCCCCATCTAAAAACCTACTACTCTGAAACGTTATAATGAGATGAGGCAAATTCATGCTCAAATATCTCCTGTCCTTTGGGTTTCCTGGCTGAGTAGATTGGTGGTTGAAATTCTTCAGGTAAGAGGATGTAACCGATCCCACAGTGCATGTGTTTGGTAGCATCTTACCCAACGTTTGATTTGGCAGCCAGATATTAATAATCTGTGACCCTGGGTATGGAAGTTTGATGCAAGAGTTGAGTGGTTTCTGGACGTTCATAAGTGTTGAAGAAGGCTACTAATAAATGGAGCTCAGACAGTAGGAAAAGAAATCTCTTCAACCTGTGAATTTATAAGCAAGTACAAAATAATCAGTCATTCCAAGTTCCAGAGAAAGGTCTCTTTCTCAGGAAGGAGACGCTGAATTGTCAGCTAAGTGTAGAAAATAAACAGTATACTTACATCCAAATAAAATATAACGATCAAAACAGACTTGGTCCAAGAGGAACATGGAATAATGTCCAGACTTATGTTCTCGGACATGTATCTCCTAGAGGGAATTCAGAATAGCTGTTCAACTAAATTTTGTCCTCAGTCTGCTATGCCATATTTCTTTAAAAATGTTGAAATCCAAAAGTATTGGAGTATAAGGAATGTATGTAAGAAAGTACAAGAAACCCAAAGGAAGGCATCTCACATTAGCTGCAGATTGGGCAGTCAAACCAGTTGCCTTGAATGGGCATTACCACTGAATACTCAGTTGTTCCTTTTATGCTGAAGTATAATGGGGATCGACGTCTGACAGTCAACATACTCCACTTCAGAAACGACTCTAGGAAGGTCATGGCAAGAATTTTACTAGCATGTGTCTGTAATCTCTGCTGCTTGAGACTTGAGTTGATTAAGGAACAGAATGAGCTCCCTGGGGAATTTTTTTTTTGGTTAGGCAAGCATTTACTATCCCACAGGGAGATTGTGTTATCTCAGCCCATAAATTTTTATCTTATAAACGTCTAGGGGGGAAAACTCTCTCGTTTTGCCAGTAACATGTAACTTGTAATTGTTTCATCAGCTTAAGAATCCACAAAATTAGAACTGTTGTATATTGAGCAATTGTAGAGCCTGCTCTGTGATTTTTGTCTTGAAATTGGTAATTCTGAGGTCTGGTTTTCTCCTTTAATCCCCAAGTTAATGTGCATTTTCATAGTTCTTAGATAAATCACAGAATCTGCTTAGCCTAAATTGTTTTAATCACTCCTTTATCTGATTGCACATCTCTTAGACTGGGGATTAAAATAGTCTGGTCTAATAGATGAGACTGTATTTCAGATTCAGGTACTTGAATGCATCCGGTGGAGGGCAACAAAGCTGGTGGAAAGCCTGCAATGCGTGTCCTCTGAGTGGCTGAGGGCTTTGGGTTTGTCTAGTTCGGAGAAAGGAGGCTGCGGGGCGACCTCGTTGCTCTCCACAGCTTCCCAAGGAGGGGACGTGGAGAGGGAGGTGTTGATCTCTTTTCCCTGGTATCCAGCGGCAGGACGCGTGGGAGCGGCTCAGAGCTGGGTCAGGGGAGGTTCAGACTAGATATTAGGAAACATTTCTTTACTGAGAGGGTCAAACACTGGAACAGGCTTCGTAGAGAGGTGGTCAATGCCCTGGTGCCCGTAATAATATGCTTTAACTTTTCTTCGGCCCTGAAGTGGTCAGGCAGTTGGACGAAATTATCATTGTAGGTCCCCTCCAACTGGAAGTATTCTCTCTGTTCTATGCAGGTAGCCAATACAAAGCCACGTTTGAGGAAATGAGTCATTCCCCATGGGTCATTTGTTATTAATGACTTCATATTCGCCACTTGCCTGAATAATCTTGCTAGTTACAGTGAAACTTCATCCCACGTTGTACCAGGTGGTGGCAGGGATAGAAAATAGCTGTGTTTTTCTTAGCAAGGTGAATCAGAGCTTTGCTTTGCGGTAGCATACCGCAGCCCTGTGAGGTGAATACAGTCTTATAATTTGTAAAGATCAGGAAAGACAGGTGTAGTTTGAAGCAAATAATCAAAACATAATAGCAGACGTACTGAGTCAGAGTAAAGGTCAATCCAGCCCAGCATTCCATCTCTGACAGTGACCAAAAAAGGATGGCTAGGAAAGGATAAAAGAATGTGGCAGGCACGAGTGATGATTCTTGCAGGTGATCTCTCAGCCCTGAAGCTATTTGCAGCACAAGAGCTCCCTGAGCCAAGCGTTTACCTATATATTAAGAAACCTCTGATGCATTTCCATCGTGTTGTCCAATTGCCTTTGGACACAAATGAACTTGTCATCCATGTCCTACAGCAGGCATTCCCACAGCTCAGCCAAACATTATGTGAAGAACTGTCTCGTCTTTTTGTTGTCATTTTGAACCTGCTTTTTGCTACTTCAGTTTAATGCCCCACTTGTTTAAAAAGGACAAATAAAATATTCTAAGGGTTCTCAAGAAAACACGTCATGGATATCCTGTCCTTCATAAGTGCACCTTTGGAGTCTTTTGACATACACCAATGGTGTGATCCATTTGCCTCCTCCATAGACAACATACATCAAAGTCCTTATTTCTAAGAATTTTTTTTTCTTGCTCTGAACAACAGACTACTGGGTGTGGGGGTTGTAAGAAGCATCTTCTCACCAGCTGAGACTTTTTGCTCTACTGTTCGAACACCCCTGAAGGCTCAGAATGACTGACGTTCTAGTCTTCGTTATGGAGAACATAAAACTATGTGGTCTTGTCACCTTTTCTTACCTGACTTCTGGCATACCTTTCTAGTGATGAATAGTTCTTAGTATACAGTAATTTCAGCTTGGTTATGATACAATTCAAGTGTAGTTTGGTTAATGAAAAGTCAAATATCTTCTAGTTTGGGCTATTACTTGCGGACTGGTGGACAACAGGATGCCCATGAGCCAGCAATGTGCCCTTGTGGCCAAGAAAACCAACGGCATCCTGGGGTGCATCAAGAGGAGTGTGGCCAGCAGGTCGAGGGAGGTTACCCTCGCCCTCTACTCTGCCCTGGTGAGGCCACATGTGGAGTATTGTGTCCAGTTTGGGGCTCCCCCATTCAAGAAGGACAGGGAACTGCTGGAGAGGGTCCAGCAAAGGTCTAAGATGATTAGGGGATTGGAGCATCTTTCTTACAAGGAAAGACTTAGGCACTTGGGTCTTTTTAGTCTGGAGAAAAGGAGACTAAGGGGGGATCTTATCAATACTTATAAGTCCTTAAAGAGAGGGTGCCGGGGGGATGGGAACAGTCTTCTTTCAGTGGTGCCCAGTGACAGGACAAGAGGGAACGGGCACAAACTTGAACATAGGAAGTTCCATCTAAACCTGAGGAGGGACTTCTCTCCCGTGCGGGCGGCAGAGCACTGGCACAGCTGCCCAGAGAGGGGGGGAGTCTCCCCCTCTGGAGCCATTCCAAACCCGCCTGGAGGTGTCCTGTGCCACTGCTGGAGGTGCCCCTGCTCTGGCGGGGGGTGGCACTGGGGGAGCTCCAGAGGGCCCTTCCAACCCTCACCATTCTGTGATGGAGAGAGACACTTCTCCCGGTGATGAGGCGAAACTGTTCTCTGCTGGTCATGCAGATGAGAAGGAAGAACAGCTTGGTTAAGAGCAGAGAATTGCAAACAGGAAGAAGGTTATTCCATGTTTCTCTGAAACCAGGCCCAGAGGAACCATCTCCTAACACTTCCATCCGCATTCCTACCCCTGCGTTGCTTGGTTGTACAATCGACTCTCTTCATGGCAATGGCAATGGCTGTGGTGTGGTAGAGGTACCCTTAACCAGCAGGAAATGAGCAACCATGTTTATTGTGTCTGAGCTCTGAAGTCTCATCAGATGGCATCGGGCTTTGTCACCACTGACTGGGCTGGGTTTGAAAACTCATCTTTTTTTCTTTGCTAACAACTTACTCACAATGTTTCTTCAGCTCAAAAACACTTTGGTGTATATTGTCCTATGAGGAAATGACTAACAGCCTCCCATCCGAAATGCAATGACTTGGATTTTGCAAATTGTGGTGTCTTTTTCAATTTGTTATTTTACTGAAAGCTTAGTGGTGGGGAGAGGCAGTGAATAATTTTGGAACGTCTTGGAAGCTTTTGGAAGAGCAGACAGAATTCCCTGCAGCTGAAGGAGTATTAGAGGGATTAGCGCTGGTGCATGTCGGGTGTTTTTCAGTGCGTTAGGGGAAGCCTCACAGGGACTGTGCCAATACACGCTGCTTTTGGATTTAGTTTTCGGTGCAGAGGTCTATTGCTGCTTTTCAGTGTTTAAATGCATCATTTACTCATGCTCTTTTTGCAGATATTTCAGAGAAAAGAAGTTATTCTCATTTGGACTATCTGTAATGTGAGCAAATAATATTTCACAATTATATATTACACTTAAAGTTTTCAGAGCTCTTTGACAAATCCCCATCTACTAGGAGGTAAAGTGAGTTTTCCTTTCCCCCTCCATTTATGGTGTTTCAATTGATGTTTCTAGAATCAAAATACTGGTGCCCGAACCTACTTTGCAGTCTACGTCTGTTGTTACAACAATTAACTTCCATACCGTAGGGAAGCCTGCCCCTGCCCAGTGCCACGGATGTCGGTAACCAGCTGGTGGTGATCTTCTCACAAAGATTATTTTTTTAAAAAAGACTTCTTACTATCTAACTTTTGAAATAAGCAGAGCATTTTTGTTTTACTAGTAATTCTCAAGACAGAAAAAGAACAGTTAGGGTTCATCTACAGGTCAAATGGCTGAAGACCAGACTTTAAAATTTAAGCTTAGTGAAGAAGCAAACTGAAACCTGGGTGGAGAAAGGGTTGCCTCATGTACCCGGTCCCCTGCTGTTAAGTGAGAAAGGTGTGTGGTGGTATGAAGAAATAAATGTACTTGGTTCCCCTACAAAACTCTTGGTCATGACCACACGTATCATTTGTGTCCTGGTGTGCCCAGGAAATTACTTCCTTCTCATCTGTGCAAGAGGAAGCAGAATTTCAGGGAACTCCTCAGTTCCCTTATACGGGATTTTACTAATAACAAGGACATCTATACTTCACAACAGCTCTTGCAGGCTCTGTATTTCCTTGTTCCTGTATTTTAGTCTTTCAGATATGTCATGGCTGTAATTAATCTGAGACGACTGCTGTAAAGTTTGTTGCTCCTTCAGTGGGAGACTTTCTTTTTCCTCCTTTTATTACTAGCAGTTAAATAACCGACTGCACAGTAACACTGCATTTAAAAATAGTAGATATGATATCTTGGGGACTGTCAGATGACTAGCGTGGCTTAGAGTTTATGTTGGACAATAACAAACTTGATAGAGAAATTTAATATATTATCTATGTCTTTTGTTCGTTTCTTTATATAGATGGTGAAGAAGTGCCCGGAGTGCCACAGTGATGTGAAGAAGCAGCGATTAATCCAAGTTTTCTTCTGGTCATAATCTCACCGACAGAAAGAGCAAGTACTGCGTATCAGCAGAAGCAAATTGCTGCGCTCTGGCTCTCAACCCGAGCAGAAGCAGGATAAAGGTTCTTTTAAGTGTCTTTGATCCTTGGCTCTGGATTACGCGCTGTGCACCAACGTGTATCATTTCTCCCTACAACATCTGAAGGGTCTCTCTCCTTCACCACTGGCAGGAGACAAAGCAGAGTATTGTTCTCTGTTGGAAGTAAGAAGGTTAATTTCTTATTTATATTAGCCTGTAAATTTTACTGTGGCCACTCTTAGGCTGAAATCTTATATCCTGGAGGCGTCTGTCGTTCATGGACCCCTCAGGTAATACCAGATCCTGGAAAAAACCTGGCAATAATGCTACAGTGGAACAGAGCTGGCTAAATAAAGAGGCCAGACTACCTATCCTTACCACACTGGTGTTCCTGGAAGAAGTGATTCACATTCACTGTTTGGTGTTTGGCAGCAGCTGCTGTCTCCCAATACCAGAAGACACTGAAAGGATGACTTTTTAAAAGCGAAAAGTGGTTGAATAGCGAGCAGAAACACTCCCTTGCGTCTGCTGGGCACCCAAAGCCCGATTCCTTCCATCCTGCTGGGATTTTTGTGGAAACGTGCTACCAAGGAGGCTTTATTTTCTGCTCAGTACTGATATTTCCATTGTGCCTGTGTTATCTGATGTTTACTTTCCAAGAAGGAAAAGGAACTAATTGATTTAAAACTTTAAAGTAAATCAAGTTAGATGGGTTAAAAAAAAAGAATTCCTTAATACTTCCACTCTCTGTGAGTAGTGGATATAAGTGGTTAACCTGAAAAACTGTATCAATTTTAAATCTTTGGTAACTGCTATATGTTAAACTATAAATAAAACCATTTTTGTCTCAATTGGGTTTTGTTTGATTTAAAAAAAAATAAAAAATTACCAGGCACAAAACCATTGAGTGTTGAGTCCCAATGGCCCTGGTAGGAATAAGTGGAGAGATCTATACCGTGGGATTTTTGACGCTTGAATATTTTTGTTTGATAAAAATGAGCGAAGGATTGTATTCTCACTTGATAATTAGTTTTGGGGTTCCTGTGGTAACAGAGACACTTCATATAGCATATGATTTCAGAATTTTCTGGGAGAACATATTCTTTAATAATTTTAGGGGTGTGTTTTTTCCTCAGCTGGCAGGTGGATTTCATATCAATGGAATTTTGGAAAGTTTTATGTTAATAATTGATAACTCAAAATTGAAATTTTAACAAAAATTTCAAAGGTTATTTCCCCCAGTTATGGACTTCAAAACTGGTGTCTCTTCAAATCTCGTAGTTGCTGGGATATTGGTCCTCATTGAGAAATTTCTTTTATCAGATTGGAATCCACTTTACATAGAAACAACCTGGTAGTGTGTGTCATACTGTGACTCTTGTGCATTAAAATGTCGATGTTCACTGCTGTCAGACTATGAGAAGAATAAGAAAAGTGGTGTTCTTAAATGGCAGTGAAGCTGGAACTTTCCATACTTCATTAACTAATAATTAGAAATAACAAAGACTTAGACAGGAATGAAGGTAATTTTGGGCTCGTGTGTATTCTGATGTTTAAATCTCTGAATGAATTTTACCTTCTATCCATGTATCTATTCAGAATTTAATCCCCTAATGGTAGTGCACTGAAGACAAGAATAAATAATGCAGAGAAATCCCTAGATATTTGAAATGTAAGTGGGAAAAATTACAGAAAAATGTATGTCTGTATATACGTGTTGTAAAAATGCACAGAAAAAGATGTGGAGTGATGGTGTCAAGAAGGCAGTAGCGTTAAACTCCTGTCCTTCAAAAAGACTGAATATTGTACCGTGGTTGTGTTTAATGATGGAAAACCTACATTTTGCTGGACTGAAATCTTGCCAGAAACATAGAAGACAGCTTTGTCTCCCAAAACCAAAGCAACTCTGTACCTGAAATGTGCTTAATTTGATTTGTTGGTCAATGGGCTTTTTGTTGTGGTTGCACCTTCACAAGTTGTGCCCTGAGTGTTCTTTATCAATTTTTAATTATTAATCTTTATCATTACTTCTATTTTGCTTTTCTAACAGGTATAGCGATAATGATTGCATTACAGAAGTTTTTTAAAAAATAAAAAATTATGATGTTCCTGGGGGAAGCAGATCGGGCCGGTGCTGATGTTCTGCAGTCGGCAGCTTTGGGGCGATCTGAACTCTCTGCGTGGAGTAAAGCCTCGCAGCTGCTCCCGAGCGCGTCCCTGCGACTTCTTTCGGACGCTCATTTGGACGTCTCGGTGCGTTCTCTCGGCCCGGGCAAGCACTGGAAAGGGAAGGCTAAGAGCTGGGCGAAGGCTGGGAGCAGCGAACAGTAAAATATTACTTGGTGGCAAGATAGTTCAGTGCCCTGCCTGCTCTGTGAAGACCTCTCCCTGGGGAGAGCTGCAGCTTGCTGCTTATGCCACTGGAGGGAAACCACAGCACGGGACATGAGCTTTGAACATCTTCAGAGGGGCAGTGAAATGATGGCTTTGTTTAGGTTTGTCTGATGGAAATTTTCTGCTATAGACTGCAAAAATGCTGTTAGATCCAGCAAGACTAAATGAAATACTTAAAAGCTATGTGTGATTTGCTGGGACAAACAGGATTACGCTCTCTTCTTTCCCCTCAATTACAATAGTTTTCTAGCTGTGCTTTTTCCTTGCCACTGGAGTTGGTTTAGTTCTGGAATCTGTTCCTACCTGGGAATGCTCCCTTGTTTGTGAGGCGAGGCAGAGGGATGGTGTTAAAAATATCCCAGTGCCTTCAAGAGATTCAGACGTTCCATCTTTTACTCTTCAGCAGTTAGATCGTTGTGCTGAAGAGACTTACTGTTATGTGCCTTCACTAGCCGAACCCACCCTGACAAGCTCTGAAACACTTCAGTGTCCCCATCAGTGAATCTGCTGTTTGCAGATGGACTTGATTTGGAATGGGCCTGGTTCTGATGCTGCTTTCTGGTGTAGTGGGGATTGCACCGCAGTGGGTCTGGAAGTGTGTTTCCCGGCTGTCAGCATCTCTCGGGCAGGACAGACGGATGCGAACACGTGTACTGGTGATGGGAGAGCATCCAGACTGCAGGAGGTTGTCCTTGTCTACGGCTTATCTGCTCATCACCTAATTTTAATTTTAATAATGAACAGAATTTAATGATCTTATCATTCCTGACCTATCTTGGGAAGGTTTGCTGAAAAGTTATGATCATCTATTAAAAAGAAAAGGAAAAAAAGGAAAGCTGCTGCAACCCTGACAGCCAGGGACAAGCAAAGAGTCTTTCATGTGGTATTGTCCTTCACCAGGTTTTACTGCAAACCCAAAGGAGCTCCTCTTGTGGGAGACCACAAGAGGTTAGGTCTCAAGTTCTCTACCTTTGTAGATCATTTGGCGTCACTAAATAGCAACCCCATTGCCTGTTAGGAGAGTGTTTGTGCTGGGGCCTCCAGGGCTTCTGGCGGACGCCCAGCAGCGATGTTACCTGACCTGTGATCAGACCTCTGGCCCTTCCCCTTCCCAGCTGCCCAACCTCTGCCCAGCGTTGACCGCGCGTTCCCCATGGCAGGATACTCAAGAATCGCTTCTCACAAAGGACTGTACGCACGCATTTCCACTCCCCATCTTCCAAAGAAACGTTCAGAGGCCTGTGTGTCACTGAACCTGTCCTGACCTCAGCATGGTCCTCCGAAATGTGTTTAGAGTGCTGTTTCCTCCCACCCCTGCCCCAGCAGTAAAGCTGCTTCCAATGAAACCTTGAAGAAGAGGGTCTCCAGGAACCGGCTGTCAGGGCGTGCTGCAGATAGCGATCTTTTGTCATCTTGAAAGTAGTTGGATTTCCAAGAAGGAGAGGCAGAGATAGTACATTATTTATGAAGACCAGAAAGTAAAAACAAGAATTGTTTCAGAAAAGTCTACATTGCTATAAGTGGTTTGAGGAACTGATCCAAACTACTCAGCGCTTAGGGAGAGGGAAATCTATCACGGACACTCCTTGCTCATTTTGGGAAGCAAATGACACATGAGTTACAGATCACGAAGGAAGTAGATAGTAATCTCTCTTTATTGCCCCTGCCTTGCAGTGCTATGACTATACCTGGAATATTGTCTCCAATTTTAGTGGTGTGTCATTGAAATAATTTTTCCCATTGTTTTTCCCAAATAAAGCTGAAAGGACTTGGGAAAGAGACCAAAAATAATAAAACAACTGTTTTATCAGGGAAGAGATGAACTGTTTCTTTGCTTGGAGAAGTGGCTACTGATGGAGAGAGAGAAATTTCTTTGCTTTTTCAGATTTTTCTCTGAATATTAGTGAGAAACCTGATTTTGCAAGAGTAGGTTTGAAAAGTAGCGCTGCTGGACATCCTGAAGCGCTCAGAAGTGTGAAACGATGCCCTGTGTGGGGAAGTGAAATCACAGCCATGAGAATATGACGCTGAATTCCTTTTCTAAGCTACCTCTGCAGGTCAGAAAGTCAGCAGTGAGTCGAGCTGTTGCTTTCCAGTGATCCGGCAGTGACCGCATAAACCCGCTCTGGGAGGTTTGTTGGACAAGTAAAAGAACAGAGAGAAAAAGATTAATTAAAGGTCGTTGTTCTACCGGACTCATATCTCCCTAGGGGGTGGAGGTTGCCTGGGGAAGCCCTTTCTGTCCCATTGAGCTGGTATTTCACTCTCTAAATATTTATGTGACGAATTTTTGTCATTGTTAAATTTAGAATAAAATTAATTGATGATACTACGTGGCGGCATGGTGAGGAGCTGCGTCCTCGGGGTTTCCTGGCGCATCGCATCCGTCCCAGCACCCGCCAGTTATTGTGAGTAGGGTACGGGGACTGCCATGAGGTGCCATCCAGGATGCGCCACCTACGTTCACTTTGTACGGCTTGTGGGTTCCTCCATCCATTAACAGGTGTAAGCAGATGTTCTTTGGTGCTTTTCTTTCAATCTAAGCACAATTCTGAGGGAAACGAGGAAGAAATTAAGCGGTTCCGATTACTTTGAGTAATCCTTTTACAAACATTGCAGTATGACTGTTCATCATTTCAACCGACTCACAAGTTTGCAAAAGTCTAGATGACCTGATTTCTGTTGCAGCTTCTTGGAAAAGTCTAGATGTGTCAGCGAGAGAGCTGATACCAACCTCAAGGACTATGTGAAATCCACAGTAGGAAAACTGAGATCAGCCTTCTGCCTACCAGAAAAGGAAACGCGCTGCTCTTCCGCTACGGCTGCTCTGAAATGCCGGCCTGTCCTCCGATGGGACGAGCCTCTGACAAAGGTCTCGTTAAACTCTCCAGCCAAGTAAGCTGCAGTGCGGAGCTTCGTGCTTGATTCAAACTAGCGGGGAGTTTCACCCAAAAGAAGTACCCTCAAGAGGACATGCCTCAGTCCCAGGGGAAGGCCCAGGTGTCAAAAGGTGTCACAAATCATCAGGATTACTTTGGGGAGCTGCGAGTGGCTGAGATAAACCAGCAAGAGGATAAAAGTCCATTTTGGAGCGGCCTATGAAAATCAGCCCATCACCTGTTTGGCGTAGAGTGCACATGAGCGCAGCCCGGGCCGTGCCCTCCGCTATTCACCAGCGCTCCCAGACCAAAACATTGACCCCTTTCCCTCCAGCTAGAGACAGAGTTTGGTCTCTGTTGGTGGTGGGTAGGAGCTGATCTTACTGGAAGGAGCTTTGGATTCCTTCTGACCATCGGGGATTACTTCTCCTTCTGGGTAGCAGAAAACTGGGTTTGCTTCTCTGTGTTTGTAGAATGTGTGTTTAGCTCTGGCAAGTTTGATCTTTAACAGCGTTAAGAATAAAGTCCAAGAGATTCACCGTCTGCAGATCCGCTGACTGGCGGCTGGAGGAGAGAGGCTCATTCTGGGGCTGCGGAAGGCAAATGCTGAAATGTTAAGTCTCTGTAGATAAGCAAAATGATTTGGCTGCTGGCTCCTGAGGAGAAAAGCCTCCCTGTCCTCTCACCTCCTCCCTTTGGCTCCTTCACGTATCCAGAGACTTTGCATTTGCTTTTTTTGAGCGCGTGATCTGGGATTGACTGTCCACCGATGCCTGTTCGGGAAGTCTCTTTGAGAATGAGATGCTGCCTCCGCCTCGGGGGTCGCTGGAGGGTGAGGGGAGGCTGTTAGGGACGAGCTCTCCCTTCCCCCTTCCCCGACCACAAGTGCCCGCGCTCCTGCTCGAGGGGCACTCTTCAGGACCCCTTCTAGCTAGTGGCTGGCTGTAAACAAGGTGTCTGCGCCTGGGCTGTATACGGGGGATAACATTAACGTAATAGATGTGACTATATGTGGAGGGAACGAGCGCGAGAAGAGTATTTGGGAACACTGAGTGTTGAGAGATGAGGCCATGAAGAGCCCGGTGGGTGCACAGGAGAAAGATAACGGCTGGAGAGGAATGCAGCTCGGACTACAGCTCGGTCACGTGTGTAACAACTCTAAAACATGAAAAGAATGCCACTCCTTGTGGTGTTGGGCCTCCCAACAACAACAAAAAAAAAAAAAAACAACCACCAAACAAAACAACAGAGTACAAAATTTTCCAAAGTACATTTTTGTGCGATGCTGTATCTGGTGTTTGACACTTGTAGCTGCTCAGCGGCCTGAGCCACCCGACAGAGCAGAGGGCACCCGGGAACGGGAGATGCTTGAGAAAAATACGAGTTGTGACAGCTGCCGGTGAAGCTTATTCAGAGGATGCTGCACTGGCTTATAAAAACAGTATTGCTTTTGGCCAGCTGTATTCCTGCGTGCAATCCCTTTCTTGCAGCTCAAACAATGGGGGGAAATTTGCTCAGAGCCCCAGCGCAGGGCAGGCGAGGGTACCGAGCGCTGCTGGTTTCAGAGGCGGTGGCTGATGTCCTCTTCATTGGAGGTCTTCAGAGCAGAGCACAAAGCTTGACCTGAGAGCTGCCAGGCTATAAATGGCAGTTCCAGGGAAAATGACTTGTGGGAGGGTATTTTAGACCCTTCAGTGTCCCCATATGGCGATGTTTGAGAAGTTGTGCGTGTTAAGCAAGTGTGTTTATGGCCTGGCTACTGTTTTCAGACTGGTCTCTTACATGCTTTTGTTCTGAGCAAGCGAGGCTTTGCCGGCTGATGGTTGTTATCCCTATTTTGTCTTGAGAGATGATACTCTCAAGTATGGTGCTCTACTGGTATAAAACCTACCAAATGGTTTTTTCCTTGTCGCAAGCCTGCTGCTCCACATGCCAAGCCAGGGATGGCGGAGCTGTGGGATGTGCCAGTAGGAGAGGCCATGAGGAGTTTGTGACCCAGGAACCGGTGGGGTTTGTGTGATGAGCTGCAGCAGCAGCCCAGCGTGCCGATCACAGCATGCTCCCTTGCTCTTTTCACAGATAAAGATGGTAAATTATGACATTAACAGGGGTGTAGTACAAAACCCGTCAGATTTCCCAGCTGAGTGCTCTGTGCCTAAGGATGTGATTTGTATATAGGTGTGTTTTCTTCTCTTCCATTGATTGGAAAGTTTAGAAAACAAGAAAAAAAAAGCTAAACTTTTTTTCTCTGCCAGCTATTTGGGATTGGTGGCAGCTTTCCCCTTCCACTCTGCCTTGTGGCACCGATCCTGATAGGAGAGATGGTGTCTGGGAGGAACTAAAAAGGCAGATTTTCAGGTACAGCGTACGCTGTGCTCTTCATGGGCTTGGGAAGGAGCACTCCTGCTCTTACACCGAAGAGAAGGTAAATTCTGTGCTCTTTCTCCTTCCCCCTGCGCTGCGGTACGGGGGGGACCAGAGTAGGTGCAGCCGGAGGGGAGGGACGGTGAGGTCTCCCCCGTGTGCCTTCCCAGCACATAAAGCGCTTTGCAGAGGTGGCCTTGGATATTCTTGCCTTCAGAGGGACTCTGGTGAGATGAGGCAGAAGGACAAAGTACACGAGTCTGACCTATTTAAGCAGCGGCAGTGCAGAGCCGGCAGGCACCAGTACGTGCACTCCCGCGTGGCTCTGCTGAGCAGGGTACCTGCCGGGCTAAGCTCAGTTTCCGCTGAAATCCTCGGGGTCCAAGATTTATGGCAAAGTGTCACCTGTAAGATATTTAAATGCCGACCTCCTCAGCTGCTGGACGTTGTTATCCCATAAAAGGTAACTCTTAAGTGGTTTAGTGGTACAGTTGGAGTTATAGAGTGTCATCCTCAGTGCTCCTGAAAGGAGAAAGTTGAAGCTCTGAGCCTTTTTCAAGAACGCATTGCCTACCCACTACAAATCTGGGCTGGTTTAGCAGGGTTAGTGCCCTCAGCGTGCGGGAGGCGGGTTGGGGTCTCGCAGAGCAGCCCCACAGTGCCGGTGAGCAATTGCACATCTGGGCTGTGTTTAGGGGCAAACTTTGCCCCCAACAGCCAGAGACAAATGCCGTTACTGGGAAGTTATTTGGCACTTACAGCCAGGGAACAGAGTGTTCGCGGGGGACTTTCCCTGCCTTTCCCCAGCCAAAAAAAATAATCAACATACCACTATAAAACTTGCAGCTGTGCAAATCCCACCTACCTCCTCCCTCCGCGCAGGTAAATGCGCTCGGCTGCCCAGAGAGCTCCGTTTCTTGTGTGCAAAAGCAGAAAGGGGAGCGAAAGCGGCGTTGGGAAGGCGGCGAGCGCCGGGCTGCGGGGCTGGAGGGGAACGCGGAGCCGCTGCCCGCCGCGCCGGGAGCCCGGGAGAGGGTGAGGGGGGCCGGGCGGGCCGGGATGCCGCCGGCCGCTTGCGCAAGAGGGGTCTTTCCCAGGGACCGGGGCTATAAAGGTGCTGCCCGGCGAGGGAAGCGATACGGAGCGGGGCGGTGAGGGCCGGGGATGCGGGCCAGGGAGTGGAGCCGCTCCCGGGGGTGGGATGGGGAGCGATGGAATGGAATGGGGAGGGGTGGGAGGGAGGGAGGGAGGGAGGGCAGCCGCTCCCGGGGGATGGGGTGGGGAGGGAGACCTCGGCTGCTGCCCCCACCACCTCACCCTCTTCTATTCCCTCCTTGGCTGCTGTTTGGGTCCTGCCTGCTCCGTAGCTGGGGGTGACTTGCTCCTCCGAGCGCTTACGCATGTCGGAGCGATGAGTACGTCAGGAGCACGGACGCAGCCTTCCACTGGCAAGCCAGTTCTCCGCTGTGCTATAAGACTCCGTTCTGTCCCTGGGCTGGGGAGAGCCGGCATCTCCCTCGGAGAAAGGACTGTCTGAAAAGCAGACTCAGCGTTTCTTAAACAGTCCTCACCCGTCTCTCTCGGCTTTAAAGCTGCTCGGCGCTGCTGCTGCAGAGGGGAACTCCAGCCCAGCTGCTCTCCTCAGAGCCAGTGCCAGCCTCTGAGGAACCCTCTCTGTCTCCGCAGGTTTCTGATCGTGGCTTTCGGAAGTCCTCGGTGCTATGCTACCCTGCCACGTGCCGAATTTAAGGCATCCATCCAAGGTAACGTACCGCCTGCTCTTAAGGTTGGGTGCACGTGCTTTGAAAAGGAAAGGGAGGATAAATGAGACTCTGGGATTCTCCGGTCCTATACCGAGTATCCGCATTTCAAAGAAAGTTTAGAGTTCCTATGGAGCACCCCTGTATTTGCTAGTTTGGAAGACTTCCCTGCTGCTTCTTGACCTGCAAAGGTCTCACCCCAAACGGTGGGGAACCGAGTGGGGTGCCAAGAGGAGGAGAATGTGCTGGAGCTGCTTTTAGTCCTGAAAGAGGGAGATGGGGTTGTGGAGGCACCACAAAATGGGTTTGAGAAGCATTGTTTGGGAAGGAGGCTTTGTCACCTGGGGTGGCAAGCAGAGGGCGATGGGGAGGCACGTGGGGGACAGCGGCTGGTCCCCGGTACCACCGTTGCTTTACCCCTGGGACTGGGGAGGGCGTGAAGTGGGAGAATAATTTCTCTCATCCACAACAGTAACAAATTCTGTAACGCAGCAGCCGAGTTTGCTGCTTCTGCCTCTGCGAGAGGACGAGCTGAGGGCTCTTTGCGCTTTCTTTGCTGTAGTGGATGTTTGCCCCTCTCCTCCTTTTCCTGGCTGAGCTCGGCTGCAGCGCCCAACCCACGTACCAATGGAAAGATGCTGTGACAAACAAGAAGCTCACCTGCCAGCAGTGCCCGCCGGGGACCTTCGTGGCACAGCACTGCACCCGAGACAGACAGACGGTGTGCGAACCCTGCCCGGATTTGCACTACACGCAGTACTGGAACTACCTGGAGAAGTGCCGGTACTGTAATGTCATCTGCGAGGAGAAGCAGGTGGAGGTGCAGCAGTGCAATTCCACCCACAACCGCGTCTGTCAGTGCCAGGAGGGCTACTACTCCGAGATGGAGTTCTGCATCAAGCACTCCGAGTGTCCGCTGGGCTTCGGCGTAGAGAAACTGGGTGAGTACCTTAGCCAGGTGGCTGCGGCAGCGGTGCGGGTGCTTGTGAGGCTCTTGTCACATCCTGAAATCTCCGCTGGAGCTAAAAATCAAGGAGAAACGCAATGGCTGATGATTGCCCATAGCCTGACCTACCCCCTTTTTGCTCACCAGCACAGTGCTGTCCTTGCTGGCGTGTGAAACTGCTCCCGGCGTTTTTTTTTTTTCCAAGGAGTGATTTGTTTGGGGTTTTTCTCCCACTTTTGCTTTGAAAGCCTTTGAACCCCCACCCCCCAGCACCACGCTTAGATGGGACCCAGCAGTCCTGGTCACCTGCTTCACCTGCCACAACAGGCAGAGCTGGGCCGTGATTCACCCGTCCCCGGAGCAGCAGCTCGCCCTGCCGCGGCTCTCGGCAGGTGGAAAGGTCCGGGCGGCTCCTTCTCCTCCGTCAGCTCCCTCCTCCTCGTAGGCAGGTAGCCAGGGAGCTGGGAATGCTAATTGTCCGGACTGAAAAGGGCTGCTGCTAATGATGCAAGGGCTAGGGCTGGTGAATGTGTGTAGCTCTGGGGCTGGGTTTTGTGGTTTTTATTGAGCAATTTTGAGAGGCTGTATTTAAAACATGAAATGGATACATGGAGAGGTTCCAAAACTGTAAAATCAGCCTAGTTTCGATTCTCATCTGAGGGAGATTCCCACGTCCGAGACTCAGTCCCCTGCTGAGACGTAAGTCACGAGATATTTTAGGGGGGTTATTTTTCCACTGTTTCTCCAGCACAAATTTGCCTGATCCCTTAGTTGCCCCCATTTATATGTGTACACGCTTTCTAAAAATACAACTTGCCGACAAGTGTGTTTCCCTCTCACTCTCCCCCGAACCTCCAAGGACCAGGCTCCGTCTGGAAACCACAGGTGGGTATACTAAAACAGCGTGGGCAGCATCAGCGAAATCAGCGTTATCTTGCGTCACGCTTTGAAGCGTGGAGGCTTTTGAAGTCTTTCCATGCACAGCAGAGGAGAGCTCTGGGCTCCCAGGCCAGAGGAGCAATACCCGCTGTCTTCAGCTGACGCTTATGGTTGAAGTTCGGGGTTTGATTTTTCTATAGGGCGTGACTGTTACAAAACGCAGTAACGCAGCAAAAGGTGAAGCAGGTCTCCCAGCAGTGCGGGGCAGCCCTTTGAAATTAAACATCAAATGTGGCTGGAGGGTTGGCTGTGGGACCGAGGAGCCACGCCAGCAAGTTGAGGCATTTGAGGAGAAGCTAATTTTTTGGACATGATTAGTATTTTTTTACAAACGGCTTCTTGCGTGGGGAATGATGGCACCCCCGCCCAGGCATCTGAACCCGCAAGGACCCAGCATCCAGGGTGGATGGGCAGAGCCCTGGGGCTGTGTCTGGGTGGGGACGATGTGGACCCTGTGGCTGCGGAGCGGTGGCTGCGGGGCCGTGGGCTGACCTCGCTGGCTTTTGGGTTGGTGATTTGACCCGTGTGCGGTTCCTCCGGGGACGCGGACTTCTCGTGGATTTCCCATTTGCAAATACCGACTCAGGTGTTGGAGTCGTCAGCTGGGCTGGCTGGGACATCCCCTGGTAAAGCCAAAGCAATGGCCTAAAGAGGGTTGTGACAAAGTAGAAACCTTGTTCTTAACGAGATACATGACGAGGAGATGAGAAGGGGGTGTGAAATTTGCTGCCGTCAGGGCTGTTCCCTCTTCTCCCAAAGAATGCGCAAGACACCCTGATGCAATCTCGCTCGCGTGGCACTGTCCCTGTGAAGCAGCAGCGGGTCTGGCCCAGAGCCTGGGTGGGAAACTGCGGCACTGCAGAAGCGAGAAGAGCTTTCACCTTCTCAGCGACTTTTACTTTCACTTGGCCAGGAGCCTCCTGACTCTGCTGTGAATCAAAGGGCTGGTTTGGCACTGGGCTTACCCATCGCCCCAGCTGGCATCTCCTACCCGGGAGGTGGCCCTTCTCAGTAGCAGATGAGATCTCCTCTTGTGTCTGGAGGCCGGTGACGATGTAGCAGCACGTGCCGAATGCTTTGGCTTGGGAAACGACTGGGGAAAGCGTTGGTGTTTGCCCTACAAATGGATGCTTCCTGGGAGACTTGCAGGCAGCGATCATTTCCAAAACATCACCCTCGTGCTCGAATGGTGTCTGGCACTCTTTGCTCTGCCAGCATCGTCCCCAGCTCCTGCCCCTGCTCCCTTGCCAGCTCGTCACCCCAGGCTGATGGTCCCTTTGCCTCCCCGTGCGCAGGTACCCCCTTTGAGGACACCAAGTGCCGTGCCTGCCCCCGCGGCTTCTTCTCTTCCTCCAACTCCAGCATCAAGCCGTGCCAGCCACACCAGAACTGCGAGCAGCAGGGGAAGGTGACCAACGTGCAGGGCAACCAGTACCACGACACCCTCTGCACCTCCTGCAGACTGGGGAAAAGCAACAGCACTCAGGGACCAGGTGAGCCGCGGGCAGAGGAGGGGGGGGGGCCGGGACCGCGATGCCGCCCAGGGCGAGAGCAAACTTTCTGGTGACTTTCTCCTATTTAGATGCAAACTGAGGTGAAATAGCTTGTAAAAGTATGGAGTGATCCATAATTAATAGTAACTTTAGACAAAATATAGATTGTCTGCCTTCCTCCCCCTCCAGGGGGGTCATGTAGGGCAGAGACGGGGTGCAGGGCTTAAGCAACGGCCACCGCTCAGCCAAAGCGCGTGCAGGCTCCTTGCTCAGCGAGAACAAAGAGCTGGCAGTGAAATCCTGTCGGTTCTTACCAAGGGACTGGGTTAACTGGGGATACTGGGACAGGAGGACAGTTTTGGCAGCCATTGAGCTGTAACCGGTAGCTCGCAGTGATAACCGATGGCTGGCGGTCATGGAAACGGGCGCAGTGTGAAGGGTTGAGACACCCAACTCGGCTCCTGGCGTGGCTCCTGCGCTCACTTCTCCCGCGCTTTCAGCCCATTTACCAGGAAACTTCTACTGGGGCCGCAACCTTGTCTCATGCAGGTTGAATGGAGCAGAGTCCAGGGTACATCAGATGCTCAATGTAGGGTGGATTTTGACCTGTTAGGTGGAAAAGTAGAGCCATGGTGTCAACTGTGTCACCATGGTAGTGCAAACAGCACTAAGCCTTGGTGGAGGCTAAAGGTTGGGCAGGAGCTGCCAGCAGGCACAGGTGAGGCTAAAGGAGAGCGATGGGCTGGCTCTGGGTGCTTTGTAACGTGCACCCCAACAAGTGAGGGGGTGAGGAAGGGACTGAAAACCATCTGAAGGGCCTGTTGTCAGTTGAGGTGAAGCAGGCAGCCATTTCAAACCACCCGCTCTACTCTGAGCATCCAGTTAAGATACACAGGGAACAAACCCAATGTGACCGGTCCGAGTGCCAGTGAACCTGTGCCCTTGGAGTTAAAAAAAAATAAATAAAAATAACCAACCATAGAGCCATAGAACAGCCCAGGCTGGAAGACACCTTGAAAGTTCATTGGTCCCACCTTCCATGGGAAAAGGAGCTGAGATTGTCCAGCAGCCTGTCCAGCCATGTCCTGAAAACCTCCAGCGATGGGGACCCCACTGTGTTGCTGGGGAAGTTGTCCCAGTGATTGGTTCTTCTCACTGTAAAAAATTTATTCCATCAAGATGAAACTCGCATTTCAAGAAGAGCTTCTCCTCTGCGGTGACGCAGCAAGGAGGCTCTTCCCCCCGCCAGCGTGCGAGAGGAGCTCCTGCCTTTCCACCCTCTCCTGGCACGGTCAACGCGAGACATTTCTGCTTACGAATCCTGACTCACACCACGAGCTCCTTGCCAGGAGCGTGATCCCGACAGAGAGAGGAGATGGAAAGCTCCGTCATCAGCAGGACGTGGTCCCGGGGAGGCGGAAGCGGTCAGGTGAAGGCTGCGTCAGCAGCATGTGCGCTGCCGCTCGTTAGGCAACGGCACCCACGGCCAGAGCAGCCTTTCAGCTATTTATAGAGCGAGAGGAGACCCGTGAGCAATGGGAGCTGAGGGGTATTTTTAACTCTGGTTTGTCATGATTTCACTCGGAAGGCGTGCAGGCACCTGCCTTCCTCCCGGCTGCAATTGCAGGAGTAATTCAACATACACTGCGAGTTTGCAGGAGAGGCAGAGTCTGGGCAAGGGAACCTGACCCACCCCTCTATAACCAGTGAAACCGTTCCCAGTTTACCATGGCATGAAACCGGGCCAGTCTCTCCCCAGTTGAGTAATCGTTTGGCCTTGATCTCTTGAAAATTCTTTGTGATTTCATGCCTTATGCTGGACGCGCTCCAGCAGCGCTTCAACCAGCCGGGACCAGGTCTGTCCAAAAGCCCTGGTCTGGGCTGCACCTGCAGCTCGTCCTGTCCCGAGATGTAAAAATCTGCATGGGAAAATAGAAACTTTCAGGAAAAATAACATGTGTAAATACTTACTGTGATTACCTTCGTTTTTCTGGAATTTCCCTCTTGCCCTACTCCCCAGCAGGGAGGAGAGTGGAAAAGGTATATTTACTTTTTTCAAAATTACAAGAACTTTTACACATTGTTTACTAACTGCCCCGTACAGGGTGGGCCGCTGCTGGGAAATCCAGACCGTGGCGAGGGCTGGACGCTGCCTTCCAGGGCAGTTACCTGGCAGAGATGGACGTCAGCCAGTTAACGATACCATATTTGGTATTTTCCTCCTTCCTTCCAACCTCAATTTTTTTCTGATTGCAAAATGCTAATTCTGATCTGCTTATTTCACCGCACACCTGCCCGCAGCAGGAGCCAGCAGCCCTCCCTCTTCCCCTCCTTCTTCCCCCTTGACTTAGGCAAAGGATGAGCTGCTGCAAGCCAGATGCTGCCACATCCTCGGGCAGGGACTCGCGCTCTGCCTGGGCACCTGCAGGCGTGGGCAGAGCTGGGCAGGGGACCCCCAGCTCATGTTCATGGATGTACATGGCCATGTGAGCTAAAATACCCTCCCGAATCTGGAAGATGGGTTGCGAGAGGCAGGTTTCCCGGCAGGGCGCACTGGGCTGGGACCCCTGGTCTGAGCTGCAACTGGAGAGCAGCGCCCAGGTGAGGACAATGACATAGAATCATAGAATAGTTTGGGTTGGAAGGGACCTTTAAAGGTCATGTAGTCCAACCTCCCCTGCAATGAGCAGGGACATCATGCCAACACGCTGGAGGGAAGGGATGCCATCCAGAGGGACCCTGACAGGCTTGGGAGGTGGGCCTGTGTGAACTGCATGAAGTTCTACAAGGCCAAGTGCAAGGTCCTGCACATGGGTTGGGGCAATCCCAAGCACAAATAGAGCAGCCCTGAGGAGAAGGAATTGGGGGAATTGGTGGACGAGAAGCTCAACATGAGCCGGCAATGTGTGCTGGCAGCCCAGAAAGCCAACCGCATCCGGGCTGCATCAAAAGCAGCATGGCCGGCAGGGCGAGGGAGGGGATTCTGCCCCTCAACTCCGCTCTGGTGAGACCCCCCTGCAGTGCTGTGTCCAACTCTGGAGCCCTTAGCACAGGAGAGACATGGACCTGTTGGAGTGAGTCCAGAGGAGGCCACGAAGGTGATCAGAGGACTGGAGCCCCTCTGCTGTGAGGACAGGCTGAGAGAGTTGGGGGTGTTCAGCCTGGAGAAGAGAAGGCTCCGGCGAGACCTTATTGCAGCCTTCCAGTGCCCAAAGGGGCTACAGGAGAGCTGGGGAGGGACTCTGGATCAGGGAGTGGAGCAATAGGATGAGGAGGAACAGTTGTAAACTGAAAGAGGGGAGATTTAGATTAGACATTAGGAAGAAATTCTTTCCTGTGAGGGCGGTGAGCCCCTGGCGCAGGGTGCCCCGAGGAGCTGTGGCTGCCCCATCCCTGGAGGTGTTCAAGGCCAGGTTGGACGGGGCTTGGAGCAACCCGGGCTGGGGGGAGGTGTCCCTGCCTGTGGCAGCGTGTTTGGAATGAGATGATCTTTAAGGTCCCTTCCAACCCAAACCATTCTGTGATTCTATGAAGAGCAGGTTCCTCAGAGCCCCATCCAACCTGGCCTTGAATATTTCCAGGGATGGGGCATCTACCACCTCTCTGGGTAGATGTCCAACAGAGAAGCTCAGTAGGTCTGTGAAGAGGCTCTGTAGGGCTGTGACCTGCTCTCCTGGTGTCCCACAGTCACCTTCCCTCTAACCTCCGGGCGGCTTTCTCCCACCAGCTCTAGGAGATGACGACTGTGAGCAAGCCATGATAGACTTTGTGGCATACCAGAACATCCCCGTCAGAAAGCTGAAGCGCCTGCAGCAAATCCTGGAGCACTCACCGAGGAAGCAGGCACTGGAGACCAGGGCGGCCATCCAGGAGAAGTTCAGGGCTTTCCTCATCCACCTCAAAGAGGGGCACTACGAGGTCACCAAGGAGCTGCTGGATGCGCTGCGAGCTGCCAAGCTGCACTCCATCGAGGAGAAGGTCCGCGAGCGCTTTCTCCTGTAATGAGAACACAAACTGAACTTTTCGGGTGGTTTTTTTTTGGTTGGTTGGTTGGTTGGTTTTATTTTCTTCTGTGGCTTCATTAATTTATTAATCTTTCCAAACCTAACTTGAAATGCAGTGTAGAGATGAGTGATGGGTCAGAGTTAAACTGTGCTGTGGCTGCTGCGGTGGGTCCTGCTCTGCGTGTGGGTGCGTTGCTGCCTCTGGGACGGGATGCTCTGAGCAGCAGCATCCCTGTGCCAGTGGCCACTCCGGCTCCCGGGAGCTCCCTGGGTGCTGGCCCCTGATTTTCCAGCACTCAGCAAGGGCCAATATTTTATCAGAAGAGAAACATGAAACCAGGGTCATTTTTTTTCTGGAGAAGAACCCAGCTCCCCCTTTTTTGACAACTGTCTGGCTTTGTTTTAAACTTTGTGGTTTGGGTTTTGTTGTAGGTTTTTTGTAGTTATTTAACAGTATTTCCCGCAGAGGATTCACTTGTGTTTGTCATGCTTTGTTGTGAGAACGGAGTTTGCTGCTGAGACACGCGTTGGGTGTAGGATGCGCCTGAAGTCACTGGTACAGCCGGCTTTATGTTTTTTTCTAAACTACCTGTTTTTATACCATATGTGAGAGATGTTTTCTAAAGAAAGAAACCAAAGAAGTTATTTTATTATACAATTCTGTCACTAGAGTCCTTTTCTAGTCCCATTTGGAGGAGACAGGTGGTGTTGCAAGTCCCAGACCATCATCTTCTGACTCCGCTTACCCTTGTTCACTCTTTGTATGTATGTGCTTCACCCCATGATCACACAACCTCAGCCGCCCACACGACACAACAGCCCACCGAAACCCGCCTCCCCGAGCCACGGCAAGGCTGAATGCGAGCGGGACGTAGCCTGTCTGCGCTGGGATTTGCCGCCGGTGCAGCCAGTGTGAAGCTCACATCTCTTGGGTCAACCCAAGAGTGTCACCCTGAGCCCCAGGTCTGTCCCCAGACCCAACCAGACGCTGTGGCGAGCAAAGAGGCGCTTAGTCAGCCAAGAGCCGTGCCTTGGGGCACTTTGCTGACTGCAGGCAGGTTTTTTTAAGCCTTCCAGATGTCATGTAGGGAAGTCACCAGGGGTGACCCTCTCAGGCATTTTCCAGCCTGTAGCAGTGATGACACAGAGCCTACATCTCCCGCCTTGAATGAGTTTGGCTTTTTTATAGCTCTTTTTTAGCTGAGTAGTTGCCAGGAATAGTCTGTGGTTCAAAGGCGGAATATGTTTCCCCAGCCAGGAGCTGTTATAAGCACTTTGAAACATGTGCTGAGTGGAAGTGCCCCCACACTTCCCCCGCACGAGGAAGGCTGACATAACCGAGCACAGAGGGGATTTTAACCTCCCCTTGCTGCCCACAGACTCGTCCCGGCCTTTTCCTGCTGCAATGATGAGTTGTTCATCCATGGTGGGCTGGATAAACGGGGCCGATCCTGGGGACAGCGCTTGCCTTTTCGCTGCTCCGGAGCTTCGGACTCCCTGGATGTCTGCTCGCATCTGCCTGGCTCTGCAGCTGGGGACCCCAGACTTGCAACCATCTCACCCCGGTTTTGGGCTGTGGGGATGAAGCAGTTCACTGATCCTGACGTTGCCCCGGGTCACTTCAGGCAGGGACAAAGAGAAGTGAATGGCTGAAAAGCAGCAGAAGGGACCCCCTCGCTCACACCTCTGCACTGAGCCAGGACTGAGCCTGGCAATGCCCTTGTCAAGCCTGGCCCTGAAATCCTACAAAGGAGGCTGCACAAGGGCCAAACCTCCCTTTTCCAGTGCTCAGTTATCACCACATCTAATCTCTGCCCCACTGAGCTGCTTTATCCCAGTGGGCTGCAGTTCGGTCCCCAAGCGTGACTTACTCTGAGTCCCTTGGCTGTAGCGAAGTGCTGATGGTGCGGTCCAAGAGCAGATGGGCTGGAGATGAGGAGGGTTTCCATCAGAGTACTGTGAGAAACGAAATGCTGCTGCGGTGTGGTGCTTTTCCCCGAGGCGGAGGGAAAGGCAGGACACCAGGGCTGATGGGTCGAAGGCTGGAGCAGCCCTTGCAGCTCCTCGTGGGATTCCCGTCCTGCTGCATTGCAGTTAGTCCTGATGCAGCGCTAAGGATTCAGCAGCCTTTGTCTAAAGAAGAGGAATGGAGGGTTGTTATTGTAGCAACTGCCTCCTGTTCTTTGTCCACACTGCCCTGGCTTCTTCAAATGTATATTTACCATGAGATCTGGGGGAGATTGGGGGGAGGGAGGGAAAATGGGAATGTTATTGGCAAGAAGCTGGTAATTGGTACCTTGGATGCTGCTTTAGTTGGGAGACATTTCCAGAGAAAGAGGTGCCTTTTCTGTGTATTTGTTGTGATAAAAGCCCTCAGTCCTGAGATGGAAGTGCCCAAGGGGCACCCTGGCTGAGCTCGGGGTCTTGGGAGGTGGTTGCCCTTCTCACCAGCAAGGCAAAATCCAGGGTGTGGGCTGGAGGTCTCCATCAGCCAT
Organism: Vanellus vanellus; assembly: GCF_965231255.1. NCBI lineage: Eukaryota > Metazoa > Chordata > Aves > Charadriiformes > Charadriidae > Vanellus > Vanellus vanellus. The sequence continues at coordinate 14,180,367 of NC_138920.1, forward strand.
GCAGTGAGCCAGAAGGCAGCCAGCTCCGGTCCCCGGGCTCCCGGTTGAGCTGTGGCTGCTCGCCAGCGGCTTCTCACGGCTGCGACGCGGATGGGGGCTCCATGCCAGCGCAGGCACTGGCAGAAGTTAAAGCAGAGCGGCTGCGTTTCAGCCGTGCTCAGTCCTGTGCTCATCTCCCCACGACCACACGCTGAGCGATGCCAGAGCCCAGCGGCTGATTAACACAGACTGAGCAGCGATCGCCTGCTCTCCCAGCACGCGTCCTCCCAGCTGGGCTTGCCCTAGCCTGGAGAAGAGCCCGGGAAACATCTTTCCTATTGAACGTCAGTGCAGAAAGAGGGGTGTTTGGAGTTGTTTTTTTGGGTTTTGGGGGTTTTATTTGACATGGTGAGGGCTCTGTCCCATGTGGACATCAGTCTGCACAGATTCTTTGTCCATTCAGATAAAGCAAATGCAGCAGCTGCTTTCTAGGCTTGCTCCCACCCAGAGGTTTGCGAGAGCTTTGGTCCCACCGCTGTGACTCCGAAGGGTCAAACACCCCCAGGCATAGGTGGTGCAGGATTGAGGAGAGCCCCCCGGCTCCTGCCTGTCCTCCTCTCCTGAGAAGTGCTGCCTTGCTGAGCCCCCGTGGCCCTCCCAGCACTGAGCGTGGGTCAACAACGTCTAACTCCCCCTGGGAGGAGAGACGATGGGTGTCTGTCACCTCTGTGCCCCGACAGATTGCAACGAGGGCCACAGACCTCAGCTCGCTGGAGCAGGAGAGGATGATTAAATAACTGGGGATCGCCCAGCCTGCGTCAGATCACAGAATCATAGAATTGTTGAGGTTGGAACGCACCTTTAAGATCATCAAGTCCAACCATTAACCTAACCTGACAAAACCACATCTAAACCATGTCCCAAGTACCACATCTGGATGAGGTCTGTGCTGCCAGGCTCCCCCAGCCATTGACCAGTGCAACCAGGACCGAGGGTCTGGGGAAGGCCGGTGATGCCCTGTGCCACGTGGCAGCTCCCCAGCTCGGTGCCACCAGCGTGACTCACTCTTCCAGGAGGTCTCGTGAGCACCCACGTGTTGTTATCGCGCTCTGCCAAGGTGGCTTTGACCTAGCGGTGGCTCAGCATGCATTTGGGTGTTGGTGGAGCAGGGCAGGTTGGAGCATCCCTTTGCGAGCTTTCCAGGCAGACAACGTTTCGGGCGCTGGTGCCATTTGTAGGGTGTTTATCAGCAGCGCTGACCTCTCTCCAGGTCTCTCTGCTGCCGTAGTGTGCAGTCTCCCCCGACCCAGGTCCCCTCGTGCGAGGTGAGTTGGAAATTCTGCACGGCAAAGTTTCTCCTCATGTGGGCTCACAGATAATGTGACACTGGGGGATCTTTCTGGTAAATATTGACCTTTCCAAACACCCCAGCGCGTGAGTCCTGCTCGGTTTCCAGGAAACGGGCTTTGCTGGAAAAGCCTGCGTGAGTGCCACGCTGTGCCGGCCCCAGCTTCCCCCGCCAGCCAGCCCTGCTCCGCTGCCAGCTCCCCGCACCCAGACCACGGCCGGCGGTCACACACCCACCTTGGACTGATCACAAGTTTAATTAGTTGAAAAGGTGAAATAACTTAAGAGGACGAAACCCCCTTTTGGTTTTCACTGAAGTTTCCAAAGCCTGTAAAGAGAAGAGGAACAGTCGGCAGTGTGAGCTGCTTCTTGATAATTTAAACGACTGCTTTCCTTATAAGATGGGGCTAAGGACCAGTACATGTAACATTTAAATATGCATGTAGCTCTCTCCCGGCAATGACTCAGATATTTAGTACACAGAAGATAATTTCCCCAAATGCTATGAGACTACATAAAAAGCCCAAGCCCACACTGTTCTGAGTCGGGCTTCCCTATCACCCTCTGCTGTTAAATGCTTACAACGGGAGAAAAAGAAAAACCACAAACCCACTAGTTTATTCAAGCTGCTGAGGCACGGCCGCGTGTTATGTCTGTGCCACGGGGTGACTCCGACGCCTCTCGCTGCAGCCAGGTGGGGCAATGACTCAGGGTGGCAGCGGGTCCTTAAACCCACGAAACCGCCGTCGGCAGGAGCCAACTTGCTCATCGCAAGAGCTGTTCGGACACATTACGCTTTAACGCAACAAGAACACCGCATGCGCTGGCCCAGGGTTTGAAACGGGGATAGGTAAATGATTAATGCTTGTTTAAGGAGTCAGTGCGAGTTTTTCTAGTGAGGTCATACATAGCTGGTTTACACCTTGACATCGCAAATGAGGAGCCAGGATTGCGAGAGGAAACAGCGGGGGGGGGGATTTTTGGAGGTGCGCAGAGGGATGCAGAGGGGGTGTGATCAGTGTAGGCTTGTAATCCTGCTTGTCCAAAGAGCCTCCAGCCACCCCTGGCCCCAGGGCTACAACCTAGTGACAAGACAGGTAAATTCACTCTTCTGCCTGCACATTTCCCCACGTTCTCGTTTTGCTAGAGGCAGTTCTTCGCCCCCTGCCCTGCCCTCCCATGTTGCGCAGCGGTTGACTGTGGGATGAGCCCTCCAGACACCGTGGGAGAGGACTCCGGGAGCGCTAACACACCCTGAATTTGTTTGAATTCGCCTATCGCTATTCCAAAGAGGCGCCGATTTTATCTTTGTTTGAAGCATCCATCTTTTTTTCTTCTGATTGTAGGTTTTTTTTCCTTCTGATTGTAACCCCCTGCGTTGCGTGCCCAAGCTTCCCCTGCCGAGACTCGTCCCTCGCTGTTGAACGTGTTGTTTCTGCAGAGACCCAGTGACGGAACCGAGCTCCTGCGGTGCCAGCGCTGCAGGTGGAGAGTGCCGAGGAAGCAGAGGTGAGGCCGAGGAAGTTGGCCATGGCCAAGAGCAGGAGCAGAGGGACAGCTGAAGCGTGCAGGGCAAACCAACCTGCGCTCAGTTTGGGGGTATCTGAACTGGGGTGCCAGAGAGGACCTCTGACACGGGTGCTGTGGCACTCAGGACAAAGCCATTGCCACAAGCCCCACCTGGTATCGCAGCACTGGTGACGCTGCCGGGCCGGACCCAGACCTGCTGCGATGCAGCACCAGCGATCACTCACCCTGCTATTATTTTACAGTCCGCCTTTGCTGCTGGAGGTGTTCGTGCACACTGGTTTCTGTCGGAGCCTCCCATGGCTTTCAGGGGGTGAAGTCTGAAAAGAAGCAGAAGCAGCAGAAGTTGCAAAGGAGAGGAGGCACAGCCGATGTGACCTGTTCCCAATGTGGGCTGGTCGGACACAGGGGAACGGAGAGGTGAGGACCAGGCAGCCCCATGGCGGGTTGGTGTCGGTTTGGCACGTCGGGTGAGGAGACGGACCAAGTGCTCTTGGGCTGAGCGCGGCTCATAACTATTGACCTGCAGCCGGCCAGAGCTGGGTGAAACTCTGCCTCCTAATCACTTTGCCTCATATTTCTTTTAGTGAAATGGGAATTTTTGCCTTGTGTCAACCAAACCCAAAATTTGACTGACAGATCCTTTTAATGAAAACGTAAAAACCTTAATGAAAAACATTAATGAAAACAGTTTGGTTTGTAGATAGTATTCCTATTAAAGAAACTCAAACACTTTGGCAGCCTGAGGACCCTAAAAGTGTTGCCGAAGGGTCCCCGCTTCAGAGCCGAGCCTGGCCTCGGGGTGCAGTGCGGGCTGGGGGGCCGCTCCCCCCTGCCCCTTCCCTCGCTGCCCAGCCGCCCGCGTTGGTCCCCAAAGGCCCCATCTTTCCCTCTTGTAAAACGTGATGAGCTTTCTAGGTTCCACATTTCAAAGTTGTTCGGAGGTCTTTGCAGTAAGCAAATTCCAAAAAAGCAAATTATTGCTGCCTGCTCCTGAGTAAGGCGAGAACAGATCACGGGACCTTTCATCCACGACTCCCTAAGCAGATTCAGTTATTGGGGAGCATTTTGTACCCAGCAGACTTGTTCAGACAGTGCTGTAGCACTGACTCAATAGTTAAAATGGGACCTAAAGAAACACTAACATGTCTTTTTTAACAGTACCTTGAATCCAGTTTCTTATGGTGGTTACAGAGCACAACAGCGGAGTTTTCACTTATTTCCAGCATTTGCTTCCAAGCAAGTGTTGGGACGACAGTCGTCCTTCACAGAAAAGCTTGCTTTTGCCCCGAGAGGCTTAGAAGGTCACTTACAGGAATTCATCCGGCAAACAGGGTCACGTCTGAAGCACAGTTCATCTATTCGTTCAGCCATTGTTTGGCTCCCCTGAATTTGCTCCCACGGTATTTAGCCTATAACGCTCAGGTCTGGGTACTGCCTGCTTTGAGCTTGAATAAAAGTACAATGCATTAGTAAACCTTCTGGTGCCCTTTAGCTTACAACAGTTTTCTGGGAAACGTGGTCAGGAAGCTTGGAATGACTACAGCTATAATATCCTTACACAACACCCTCGCTGTTTAGAACCGCAAGCACTTCATGTATTATTATCTGTGTCAACATAAAATAGGAGTCTTCCTAAAACAACTGTTTGCTTACCCTTTAAAAACAATGGCATTTTCCATCTTACACAATGTTTAGGGAGATGGCTAGATCAGCCTGCTGTGCCTAAATGACTAAGTGCTATTGGAAATCAGAGACCTCGTATTGCCACACGTACGTGGGGGAGAATGTTGCATGTGCTGTCCCTTATCACCGCTCACGCAGGAAGAGCACCAGGTGTCCACCGCACCAGGTGCCAGCAGTGTCCCGTGCTCGCCTGGGGGCTTTCCCAGCGGCTCCGAACACAGCGGAGCTCCGGCTGTGCTGTGACTTAGCTGTAACAGAGAGGAGTGGAGCCGGGAGACTTGATGATTGTTTTTCTGCGGAAGTGCAGGGAATGACGATGTCCCAGCTACCACTGCGAGAACACGAGCTCAGCAAGGATGTGTGCTGGGTGGTCTGGGTGCTGCTGCCAAGTCTCAGGCATGTGGACTTTAGGGCATTTGTGACTATGAAGTGTAAGGGACTACATAAAGGTTTGGAGAGTTCAGATTGGCTTCAGGGACACGCTCCAATGTGCTTGTTCAGCCTCAGGCAGACCACACAGATTCCCCGATGCTGGTTTCTTTTTCTGTCTCTACTTCCTACCGTGATACTGGAGCTTGATAGGTGATTTATTGGACTTCTCTCGGTCTTCCCAGAAGTTAAGACAAGGACTCCTTAGTTGAGAAACATGGAAGATAAGGAGTTTACATTCCCCACTTCATGACTCTGAACCTGAAGGAACACATCAGCTCTGACAAGATCAAACCGAAGTTCTTCTTTCACCGAGTTTCGTGTGTCGTGCACTGCCATGACATCACACAGGAACAACCTAGCCTGTGATTCAGCACCTCTTACTTACAGAGATCCCCTGCCCTTTGATACAACAGCTGTACTCACGGGGCATTTACTAAGTCTTTCATAGTCTGCGGTGTAGACTATCCTGTGATCCTGCCTCTTCTCATGGCATGGAGATGAGCTGTCAAAATTTCCACTGCGTTGAGGATGTGGGTGCAGGCTTGAGCGAGCTTAGTCCTTGCAGAGGACAGGGCTGCGTGGGATCAGTTGCTTTCGGTTCAGTAGTTGTCCTTCCCCCTTCCACAGGTGGCTGTTGCCTTTGTTCCCACTGCTTTCCCCTCCAGGGCAAAGGGCTTCTGTTAAAAGTGCGGTGTTTGATATATGTGGGTATTACGAATGACTGCAAAGACCTCATGTAAGAATAAGCCTTGTTTGTGTCAGAGGAGCAAAATCTTTTAACAGGGCAGGATAACCCTTGGCATCGCCCAGGTCATCTTGTTCCCCAACAGAAAAGCAGATCTGAACGAGCAGTGGGCTTTGGTCACAAAACAGGGACCCCAAGCAAAATCGCAGCGTGAAATCCAGGGGCTGCCTGCATATTCATTTGACTGTCACTGTTTGAAGGGGCAGGCAGTGAGGAGATGCTATTTGTAATACCAGTTTCTGGGAACAACGAATTCCTTCTTCCTCTTTATGACTGTTTTATCGAACTCCCCTTTTTTTTTTTTTGTGGAAGTGTGACTCAAAAAAATTGCTAAAGGAAATCTACAAATGAGATGATATTGGGTTATTTGACTTCTGTGAACTAGAAGAGGAATTCCTGGCTATGAATTGAACTGGATCACATGTAGGAACACAACAGAAACAACTCTGTCAGTTTCTGTTTCAGGAAAGCATTTAACCATACACAATTTTACAGTTAATTTAGTTGACGCTCAGAGCAGTGCTTATGGCATATACTGAATACCAGTCTTAAGGCTGCACCGGATCAGAGGTTTGAATTAGTTCCTCCAAACATTTAGCAGGACATCCATTGGGCAGAAGGACGTATGCTTCAAATGATGAAGCTTTTACTAAATAACTCTCTCCTTGTATGCCAGCAGGTGCCTCCCCCAGCTGCTGGGCAATTCCCTAGCAGAGCAGCAGGGAGTACAACAGCTGTGTGTAGCTGCTTGCTTGTGCTTCACATCCCAGGCACAGCTGGCAGCAGATGATTCTGTCAGGACCATGGGTTTAAGCCCTGGCATCCTCCGTGGTGTGTGCTTGTGCCTGTCACGGCCACAATGGCAGGGAGCAGCTGGTAAGGGATGACTGGGCAGAGGAACTGTAAGTAGCACATTTGTGGATGGTAGAAAGACAGTACCATCTATGAACACGCACCACAAGAGGATTCTACTCATGAGTTGGTAGTGTTAGTAAGGATTACTACATATTCATCCAGCAAGGATTTTGTTTCAAGGAAAGGATGCTTCATCCTGTGAGGTCCTCAGCAGGAACTGCCTCATCTTCACAACTACTTTCGATAGCGTGACAACATCATTGTGGGAAAGCTGAAGCTGCTGCAAAGACCCCCTCAAAAAAGAATGAGGGGAATGTAGTATTCAACAGAGAACACTGCTACCAAAATGAAAATTTGGAAACTCATTTGGAACGGGCAGCTTTAAGGAAAGACAGTGCAACCAAAAAGGAATGAGGAGATTCCTGCCTCCGCAGTGTTTAAATAAATGTCAGACAGAATTCCACAGCTGAGTAATTCACTGCACATGTTTCTCCTCTTTTTGTTTCCACTTGATGAGCACCCAGTTTATGGAAGAAATTTAGGTCATTTTTTCCCCAGTGATGTTGCATACTGTGCTGTCCAAGTTTTCCACGCCAGTCCTCTGTCCTTTTCCTACATGAGGTTCTGACTGTTTTTAGTACCAATTTGTTTCTTTCATGAGAAAATTTAATCAGCACTCCTTTCCGATGTAATGAGGGTCATGGGTGAAGGCCTGTGATCAGATTTAAGCTGTGCAGATGAAGTTGTATGAGAGCAGGCGCTACTGACAGCTTGGACTATATCCTCGTGAAGTGGTTTTGGATTCAAAAAAACCTAAGCGTGCGTAGAGAAGCTAATGGAAAGCCCCCAGTAGTTGTCATGGAAGCTGATTTTACCAGAGGAGCAGAAAAACAACTCTTTAAGGGATTTCAGAAGCACAAGAAACAAAACTAAAGGGCAATGCTGCAGGAAATGCCTGAGGTCTAGCAACCAAAATAACGTGTGCTATACACCAGGAATGTTTCGTGGGATTTCCAACTTGCATAAAATTCCAGTGTGAAAAAGCACCTGCTCTAATTTCTCTGCCATCCTTTGTCCTGCTGACAGCTTGGCAGAGGGCAAAGGCTGTTCCCACCTCTCCACTGCCTCTTATCTCCCTGGAGATAGAGCCAAGCCAAATTTGAATAGAAAACTGTGCCAAAAGGGATTTTTGAGAGGGCAGCCAGCCTATAACCTGTCTCCGTGGCAGGTTTTCAGCCCATTTTTCTTGATTGCCCAAATTGCTTTTGGGAAGTCTATAAACAAACACGTGGGAGTAATTTCATTCAGTATCCAAAAACGGGCCCAAGAGTGAAGGCAAACTCAACCTGCAGTGCTGCTTTTGGTAAAAGCTGAGGAGCATAAGCAGAGCTGCAAGCAGAGGCAGAACCCGCTTTCCTTTATGCGTGGACACTGCTGTCTGTGGCTGCCAGTCAGTTACCATCTACATTAATCAGATATTTTTTTTTTTTTTTAATTTAAAGGGATAATGATCAAGACCAGCGAAATACCACTCTCTTTCTTAGCAGATCCCTCTAGGTGGTCTCTCCTTGAACTAATCCCACTTGCTAGAAGAGAAGTCCCAGGATACCGTTTCAAAAAATAATGAAATGCCTAACTCAATTCAGAAACCTTCAAATGCTTTAATCCAGGTTTTTAGCTGAGGACCGTTGCAACCTTACGCTCTCCAAACCCACAATGGTACCTCATAGTTAGTTATTCATGAGCACGCACTTCTGGAAATCATGACTAACCCAACAGTCTCATGCCCAGTGAAAACATCATCACTGCGAAGAAACCAAACTTCCAGATTTGCACTGAAGTGCCCTTTCACTCGAGAATGCTATCTGTAATGTGTAAAGGCCGATTCTTACCTTAAATGAACTAATGGATGTACTGGACATGATGGCATCCAAATGATGTTATAGGATGTGTCAGCAGTACAGAAGTAGGATCGTAAGGCAGAAGAGACCAAAAATAGCTCGATCAGGAATCAAACAACTCTACAGCACTGGAAAGGCTATTAGTCCACTTCTCTGTTTCAGTTTAGTGGAGGGTAGGACATCTGCTTGCTTCTTCACCTTGCTCGGAAACAAATGGTACTGGTCAGAGCCCTAAATAAAATGCTGGAATTAGGGCAAAGCTGTGTCTGATTTGTCCTGGTATTTCTCCTGGTTCTGTGGGACGCGACGTCATGGCGGGTGGGATAAGATCCGACATCAGCATCACCGAGCAGCAGACCATCAGGACATTGCAGCAGGGATAACACATCACTGTTGCCTTGCACTAGGATGGACAGGATTCGGCAGTACCAGCAAAAAGTGCTGTAACTCAGTTATTCTGTGTCTTTCCATAGTTCCAAATGAAGATGAAATTGCCACCACATGGACAGCACTGTGATTCATACAGTACTCAAAGCATTAGCATTAGAACTGGGTTTTGTGCTTTTTTTTTTTTTTAAGGAACACTCTTGCCTCCCACTGCTAACAGCTAATAAATGTTTGCATAGCACAGAAATTCCAGACGGCTGAGAGAAAGTTAATCTTCTGCCAATGTTCAAATAAGGCAAGTAGAATAACTACCATTATTATTAGAAACTTAGCTTTATCTCAGTGGAAAGCATGCTGAGGGAAAAAGTGATTACTAAGTACAGATGATCAATCTGTTTTACCTTGGGAAGATAAAGCACCTCTTCAGAGAAATAAATTGCTGTGAACAGGCATGAGCAAAACAGGTCCACCTGAAACGTATCAAAAATCTGAAAAACTGACTACATTTGAACTACTCAGCAATGTCCTTACTTTGGCTGAAGGTCTCGCAGGGCAGTCATTTGCAACGCAAAAACCTTTTAAATAAGAGTCTGTGCTTCCTGTAAGGACTTAAATAAAGCACAAGACTAAAATGTTATAAATTATTAATTAAATTACTGATCAAAATAGAAAATAGTTACCAGCTACCAGCATATCACCATAGACTATCCCAGTGTGTTTTGGTTTTTTTTTTTTTTTAGCGGAGCTTATGCATTGACTACCATCCCTTTTCAGAATGCTTTTCCACATCAATTCAGTCCTATTCCGTTGGTCTGTAGTGAGGCATCATCAGAAGATTAGACCCGCTTATAGAGACTGAAGCTACAATAAAACCAACCGAAGGAGGAAGTCATCAGTGTCCTTGAATATCCATTTATGACCACATAGAGCAGATGCAACCAAAAACCCCAGCTGACTTAGCAGCACTCCATTGTTTCTGTGCTTCATGTGAAGTAACTGCACATGGTACGTGATCAGCGAGATCCAAGTTCAGGTTGTGCTAACACAGCAAGATCTTTATCTCGCACCTGTCAGCTGATCAACCTGAACTCCTTCATTGTAGTCGTGCTGCAGCATGGAGGACACACCAAAGCAATTCAACAATTGGCTCGACTATTTACCTGCTGGGTTTCCCCAGCACTCAGGAAATCTTTCAACAGTATCAGGTAGGTGCACTTTATGTGTAACAGTGGAAAAACGTGACTGCGAAGCTCTTTCCTAAAACACACTTTGGGAGCCAAGCAGCTGCATCTGTGTGCCCCATCAAGTAACTGCTGTTACTGTTCTAGAAGCTAACTCTGGATGATGTCAAACTTTCCACTGATGGTTTCAGAGAAATCCTCCCTGATTTTTTGTGGACATCACAGCATGCTCATACTTACGTATCACAGCTGATGCATCTTTCTGGGTGAAAGACTCTCCCACTCTTGGGAACCTGGCATTCTGAAGTCAAAACATTTCCTTTAATTTAAGGCCTCCTGCTGATATGTGCCACAAAGCACTCTTTGTGTCTAGAAACTTGTGAGAACAGCTATGGCCTCGAGCTCAAAACTGTTTTTCATCCCTGGTCTCCTACCGAATAGGGAGAGGAAGAGATCTGTGAGAAGATTATGCCGAAAGCTTGGAAAACCCCTGGTGTCCCATTAAACAGACATTTCAAGTTATATGACTAAAGTGTTTTGTCTCTCAGCGAGGCGCTTTTGTCGACCAGTCACTGTTTTACATCTGCAGTTTAATTGTTAGCACCAATACTGCCAACCAAAACAAGAGCCACGACCACAAAGATACCTTGAAAATACCTGGGCTTTCAGAGATGGCCAAGTGAGAGAGATTTCCCTTACAATCAACGGCCACTGGCTATCCAATACTTTTGTATGCTTGAAATTCTCATCCCTACATGACGAGCAGCACCTAGAGAAAGTGCCACTTCTTACAGTAGGTGAGTGATCTTCAAGGGATCCTCTGCATACACAGAGCGCATAAGAAAGTTATGAGATGAGTCACTAAGCCTAAAGGAGCCTAAGGAAATATCTGGCGTCTGAGTTAGATCTACTGCAGTTTAATTCTTCTGGGATATGGCAGGGACATTGGCACCATTCAAATTCAGACTGGAGTAGTGTGTTATACCACCTGTTCTAACAGCAGCAAGTAATTGAAAGGGATTTGATATCTTATCTGACAGTTTCCCTAGCTTTCTCCTATCCTAGCGTAACTGAGAAGTAAGATTCTGCTTCCCAGTATGCAATTACTTCCACTGACTTCATGTGCTTTAATGACATAGTCCAGCTGCCCTCACGCTTTGACCCAAATGTGAGGGAATGAATTATGTTCTCTCATTAAAAAAAAAATCTGCAACGAGTTATATGCAGAAAATTTATCAGAAAGTTCTTTGAAAGATGCCAAATAATGTCTCTTTAAACAAATAATAGTGTCTAACTTGCTCAAGTCGAGCTTGAATAATGTCCCCTTAGCACAGAATGGTCACCAGTGCCAGGAGTAACTAAAGCACGCGAAGAGCAACACCCACTGCAAAACCACTGTAAAGTACACGTAAAAAAAGATATTCAGATAAATGTTAGTGATCCATCAGCAGAATTACTAGCTGGGTAGGCTACATAAGAAGTGAGCCCTATCTGACGTTGACAGCTGCCTTTCTGGTCTGTCTTGCATTTCAAAAAACTAGAGAGCTAAATACCACTAGTTCCAAATATCAGTTGTTTCAACAAGAGAAGTTCAAAGAAGTAGGAAGCTTTATTGCATACTGATTTCTCCCTGCCTAGAGGTTCAGCTTTTGGCCTAGAAAGATCACAGAGAGGCCCTCGATTTGTTCCAGTTACAGAAGATACCAATTATTCTTACAATTAAAAAGAATACACAACAGAGAGATTGGCAGTCAAAGCAAGGCAGTACTTCTGGAGTTCATGTCCTATTAAGAATATCCATTTTAAACAGTGTACCATTGTGCAGTTGCTGGCTTCCATATCTGCATTTACCACAGGTAAAAGTTACAAATCAACATGCCAACTGAAAACTGAGTTATAATCAACACTGTCTCTCCCCATTATAAAAACAGCAGCATAACAGGACCAGTAACACCACCTATAGTAACCACGGGGCTGGAGCAGCAAGGTATCTTCTCAGGTAGAAGGGATAGCCATTCCCCAGGCTCTCCCTCCCCTTTCATATTCACCTACACAGTTCCTTCAGGAGTTCCTTCATGTCACTGGCCTCTAGTCTGTTAGACTAACAATCAAAAATCACAAGGTAATACAGTAGAAAATTAAGTCCTTTGCATCTGCAACAATGTGTAGATTGCCACTTGGTCTATGGCTCTCAGGCCAATGACTTAATACTTAATGTAAGAGATTCCCACCCCCCACCCAGTTGGAATCCTTTGCTCAAGTTTTTTAGACACAGAAAAAGAATGTTTGTCTCCAAACTTAGGACAGAATCAGGTGTAATAGGAATCCAGTGGACCACCTTCTTTAAAGAGAACACAAAACTGTGTGGAAAAGACTGTCCATTCCTTGGCTGACTGACTTGGAATTTCTTACGTGATGTCCTTCTTCCTTGGGGGCCGGTGAATATTCCGCACCACGCACTTCACCATCCATTCAATTCCCTCGTTCACTCCTTTGCTAAAGAAATAAGTAGACAAGGTTTAAAAAAACCCCAAACAACCACAACAAACAACCAAGACTGAAAACATGGCTCATGTAGTCCCTAACTGAGCCCTTACAAGAGCAAGCGAAGGGTTCCTGCTCTTGAAGGGCTGCCCTGCAGTTATTTACTGGCATTGCTACGTTAGTTTCTCATACACACAAACAATGAGGAACTGATTTTTTTAAACTCAGTATGTAAACTCCATCCTTTATTTTTCTGGTGTGTGTAAAAGTCTACATCCAATTTAGTTAGTCATCATCTCTGTGGAAACTTTGGACGAACCACTATCAAACCACCTGACAGTCAGCTGCTTTGAGGTTACTTTGCTACAAGCCTCAGGCTACTTGTATCAGATCTTCCAACCCTGGCTCCAACTTTCTGTAACGGCCAAGCAAGTCACCAACTCCCCGTCTGCACAGCTCCCAACCAGGACTTCCACAATTATTTTTTTTTTTTTTTAGTGCAACCTCAAATTGAAATTTTGAAAGGAAATTCCACACAGATCAAAACTAGAAGTGTTTGGACAAAACCCACAACAACTGAAAGGGTTGCATTTCATAAGATTATTATCTAATACTTCTCTTCCAGTCAGTGCTTAACCATTGTTCTTGTGGTCATTCATCTACTTAATGGCATTTGATTGTTAGCAATGCAGACAGACAACAGAGATTTTTCTCATTGTTTAAGAAGTTTTTATCCTTTGCAGTAGCTTGTGTAATAATACAGCTTTCTTGCTAGATTAAAAAAAAAAGAAGAAACCTCGAAGCTCTGGATTCAGTACAGGCAGTAATTCAGATAGGAGTATTTCTAGCCATCTGGAACAATACTTTTGACTTATGCCAAATAGCACTTTTCACTCAAAGAACTGAAAGTGTAACCAAAGTATTGCAAGACTCAATGTGCAATGGTGACACTAAGGCATCAAGAATCTAGTGGGTTGGTTGAGGTCATGGCATGCAGCTGCATAGGCCTGAAGAAGAATCAGTCTCCCAAGTTTTGGTCTGTTCTAGTCATTGTATCTTAAACCACAGGCATTCCCAGTGTAAGAACACTCCTGGAGATTGTTATATTATCTACATAACAAAGCTTATGAGCATGCCAAGAAATAAGAAAGCAAGAGCATAATTAAGCTGCTAACAGTGGAACACCACTCATTTCTCTGGCAATGTCATTAACAGCTATATTTTCAACTGATTTCTTACATAAAAGCCAGGAGCTGCAGCAAGCCAACGACTGCAAAGATTATTGTGTACCGAGAAGGGATAATAAGGGATAAAAATCAACAGCTCCATATGCCTCCAAGTAATAGTACATTTCCATTGTGTTTCATAGGTGGGATTTACAGATGAAGTTACTGACCTGGTGCAAGTCCAAAGTTCCCAAACAAGTATCTGTCACTGCTGGGAAGGAAGCACAGCCCCCTCTCAGGGTTTATTAAATCCTGTAGTACTGCTCTGCTTGTGTGACACCCTGCAGCTGTTCAGTTAACCACACCACCATCCATTCTCATACTTACCCAGTAAGAGCAGAGCAGGCCTGCGTCAGGCAGTCTCTCTTCCCAATTTTGTTAATGCAGTCACTAAATGCTGTCTTGATGTCAGGTATTGACAGACAAGTCTGCAAGAGAAACAAAAGAAAAGCTTGCTTTCTATGCTTTGAGAGATGGTGACCTTCTTCCAAAATGAATCCTAACACATCCACAGTTCTGCTTCAGTCAGGATGGCACAACGCTGTTAGGCTGAACCCCCTCACCCGCTAACACAGCAAATTCACATCTTTACATTCCAAAAAAAAAGGGAATATGTTCTTTTTTCACCAAAGAGAATACTATTTGCAGACAGTATACACACACTGCTACACTTCCGTGATCCTCAAGATGTACACTTCTAAGCAAACAGTCATGAAAACGAGCACAACCTGCATACCCTCGGGACACTCCTTCCAACCTGCCCCAATCATCACACGCAAGTTCCAGCTACCAGAACGCTACAAGAGCCTGTCTATGTACAAAGCCTTTTGAAACTGCGTACCCACCAGAATCCCAGACAAGCCAGTTTCCATAGCTGACTCTGCCAATTGCCTGGATCGTGTCTCCCTACATGCACACTCTCAGAAAACAGCTTGGACGTGATTTTTCCTAAGTTCTCAGCACGTTCCTTGAATTTAAAGGCACAGCTGTCCCCCGGACTTGTGTTTTTGTTTTTTTTTTTTTTTTTTTTTTTTTTTTTTTTTGCATTTTGCATGCAGGAGACAATGCTATCTGCACTAAACGCAGCACATTTTCTCATGCCTGGTAACACTTTGCTCTTGATCACCATCAGGTCTTGCACTTCTGTAAGGTTGCTAGGAGATTGCTGGGAATTGTTTTTTTAAATACACAAAGGCATAACCCCCCCAATAAACCAGTGGATTACTTTCCTGACATAAATCACAGTGTTACACAAAAACTTTATTCTTCGAGTTACAAACACAACAAAAGCAAACCTGCCCTACTGAAGTCTAGACTTGCATCTTCCTCCCTGAACACAGGCAGCAGGTACGAGAAAACTCACCAGTCTTTGCATCCTCTTCTCATCTCAGCGCTTACTTTTTCCTCAGAAACCCTGGACAGGCCATTTAAGCACTTTAGCTGTCCACGAGGCCAGCTCTTTCCTGCCTCTGCAGACATCTGCATCAAATACACGTTTTGGACAAGTGTTTACTCCAATGCCAAATCAGACCCTTGTGAGTCTTGAGGATTAGTCCAAGTGTATGTACACTTTGAAAGAACAGACTACCTGCAAACAGGAATCCAGTCTTCTACAAGTCTGGGCCTTAACTTAGCAGAAAGACAGAAATTAACCATACCAGCTATCTATTTTGCAAAATACCAGTTCTGGAGAAATTAAATAAAAGAAGTTACCATAGGGATGACCATGTGACAAATAAGCAGGTTTCAGTGCTTAAAAATAAATAAGGGTTCTTAAGAAATGGCTTGAGAGGAGTTTAATGACACCCAATTCATCCAGTGCTCTTGAATCCGGACTTGTGATTTTCCACTGCCATGGGCCTAGAATCCATTAGTTGTGCAACTTTTGATGACTGTACTTTCTTATGACCTAAGTTGCATTTCAAACTTGCAGTTTCAATCAATGAGCTGGAAACCGTATCCAGAAATGTTACTTAATTAGAATCATAGACTGGTTAGAGTTGGAAGGGACCTTGAAGATGATCTCGTTCCAACACCCCTGCCCTGAGCAGGGACACCTCCCCCCAGCCCAAGTTGCTCCAAGCCCCGTCCAACCTGGCCTTGAACACCTCCAGGGATGGGGCAGCCACAGCTTCTCTGGGCAACCTGCGCCAGGGGCTCACCACCCTCACAGGAAAAAATTTCTTCCTAACTTCTAATGTAAATCTCCCCTCTTTCAGGGATACGGTTGGCTTTCTGGGCTGCCAGCACACATTACTGGCTCATGTTGAGCTTCTCATCCACCAACACCCCCAAGTCCTTCTCCTCAGGGCTGCTCTCAATCCATTCTCTGCCCAGTTTGTATTTGTGCATGGGATTGCCCTGGGCCATGTACAGGACCTTGCACTTGGCCTTTCTGAACTTCATGAAGTTCACACAGGCCCACCTCCCAAGCCTGTCAAGGTCCTTCTGGATGGCATCCCTTCCCTCCAGCGTGTCGACTGCAGCTTGGTGTTGTTAGCAAACTTGCTGAGGATGCACTCAATCCCACTGTCCGTGTTGCCAACAAAGATGTCAAACAGCATCGGTCCCAGTACCAATCCCTGAGGAACGCTACCCATCACTGGTTGCCACTTGGACATTGAGCTGTTCACTGCAACTCTTTGAGTGTGGTCATCCAGCCAATTCCTTACCCACCAAGTGGTCCATCCATCACATCCATGTCTCTCCAGTCTAGAGACAAGGATATCGTATGGGACAGTGTCAAATGCCTCACACAAGTCCAGGTAGATGATGTCAGATGCTCTTCCTTTATCTACCAACGCTGTAACACTGTGGCAGAAGGCCACCAAATTTGTCAAGCATGATTTGCCTTTAGTGAAGCCATGCTGGCTGCCACCCATCACCTCCTTATTTTCCATGTGCCTCAGCACAGCTTCCAGGAGGATCTGCTCCACGATCTTGCTGGGCACAGAGGTGAGACTGACCGGCCTGTAGTTCCCTGGGTCTTCCTTTTCTCCCTTTTTTAAAAATGGGGGTTATGTTTCCCCTTTTCCAGTCAGCAGGAACTTCACCAGACTGCCATGACTTCTCAAATATGACGGATAGTGGCTTAGCAACTTCATCTGCCAATTCCCTCAGGACTGGCAGATGTATCTCATCAGGTCCCATGGACTTGTGCATCTTCAGGTTCCTTAGATGGTCTCAAACCTGGTCTTCTCCTACTGTAGGCGGTTCCTCATTCTCCCAGTCCCTGCTTTTGTCTTCTGCAACTTGGGCAGTGTGGCTAGAGCACTTGCTAGTGAAGACCGAGGCAAAAATGTCATTGAGCACCTCAGCCTTCTCCTTATCCTGGGTGACCAGGGCTCCCCTTTCCTTCCGGAGAGGACCCACATTTTCCCCATCTTCCTTTTACCACCAACATACCTATACAAGTTTTTCTCGTTGCCTTTGACATCCCTGGCCAGATTTAATTCTATCAGGGCTTTAGCTTTCCTAACCTGATCCCTGGCTGCTCAGACAATTTCTGTGTATTCCTCCCAGGCTACCTGTCCTTGCTTCCACACTCTGTAGGCTTCCTTTTTGAGTTTGAGTTTGTCCAGAAGCTCCTTGTTCATCCATACACTTCATTGCAACAAAGTCCTTAGAACTTACTTCAGGATTTCTGCCAAATGAAAAGCCTACAATTCATAAAGATGAGCTGTCATCCACAGGATACATAGTTAAATTAAAAAAAAAAAAATTAAAAAAAAAATAAAAAATCAAACACTAACTTTAGAGGGAGTCAGACTGGAGACTTGGGAGTTGGAATTCATATCAGTAGGTCTGGAAGATGGGCAAGAGATTACTACCAAACAATCAGCTCTGTAAGTTTGTAAAAGATGCTACTTCAGTTTTGGTATGGCGTTCACTGCTAAATAAGAAAAGCAGGTCCAGCTGCCTCTTGATTTAAGCCAAAGCTCTAGTCAATCATCCAACAACTGGGAAGGAGGAAGAGCTGCATGACAGTTCTTTGAGCTATTTTTCATGTCATTACTTTTTTTTTTTCAGTAAATAAGACTTGGCAGCAGGAAAGTTAAATCCCAAGGCAGCTGAAACTCAGTGAAAATTTCTTGAAATATACTTTAAGCTTATCACAGTTTAATCACAGAATCACAGAATAGTCAGGATTGGAAGGGACCTCTGGAGATCATCTAGTCCAACCCCCCTGCCAGAGCAGGGTCACCTACAACAGGCTGCACAGGACAGTGTCCAGGCAGGTTTTGAATGTCTTCAGAGTGGGAGACTCCACAACCTCTCTGGGCAGCCTGTTCCAGTGCTCCACTACCCTCAAAGTGAAGAAGTTCCTTCTCATGTTAAGATGGAACTTCCTATGTTCAAGCTTGTGCCCATTACCCCTCGTTCTATCAATGGGCACCACTGAAAAAAGACTCCTCCCATCCCTCTGGCATCCTCCCTTTAAGTATTTGAAAGCATTAATAAGATCCCACCTCATTCTTCTTTTCTCTAGACTAAAGAGACCCAAGTTCCTCAGCCTTTCCTCATATGAAAGATGTTCTAATCCCCTAATCATCTTCGTAGCCCTTTGCTGGACCCTCTCCAGCAGATCCCTGTCTTTCTTGAACTGGGGAGCCCAGAACTGGATGCAGTACTCCAGATGCGGCCTCACCAGGGCAGAGTAGAGGGGGAGGATGACCTCCCTCGACCTGCTGGCCACACACTTTTTGATGCACCCCAGGATGCCATTGGCCCTCTTGGCCACCAGGGCACATTGCTGGCTCAAATATATAACACATGTATAACACACTCTCCTTTCCTGAATGATGATATATTTCAAAATCTTTTAAAAATAAATCCAAAAGTGTTCAAGGTAGGAAATAACAGTGCAGAGCATAGTCATGCTGTCCTTGATTTCTACTTGCAGAAGCCTGTGCAAAGCAATCAGGCAACAGACGTCCCAAAACCCACCAGCAGACCAGTACACCTGCACATATCCTGAGGCACACAGAATCTATCTCCTTACCTTGCCCATCTTTGAGGCCTTTGAGAAGTCCAGATTTCCCAGTGCAGCTTACAACTGCTGTAGCCATTTTTCCCCCCAGATTAATCAATTATAATCACTTCCCCTTCTCACCCTCTGGTATAATCATGGCCTGCCCTAACTTCCACAACGCTGTCCAGCCATTGCTCTCCATAGAAATCTCCAGCAGAAAAGAGTTTTGCTTCTGAGAAGACTTTGCACTATTTACATTGTTTATAGTAGGACGTCACTGCATCACAACACTACACCTGTTTTGAGGAGTATCTTTTCGAGGAATATCTTCATCCCCTTGGGATGAAGCACCATAACACAGCAGAGGAGACAGCACCACTGAACTATCAATTCAGAGAAACTTTGGTTTAGTGTTCAAGGGGAAGCCATGAAATGGAAATATTGTCTTACAGCAGAGGAAGAGGTATGTTACCCATCACTTCAACTAGGAGAATTTGAGCGCCTCATGCTTGGCAGAAAATGTCAGCTGCGGCTTCTAAGTCCCCCTCTTTTCCACCTCCCTATCTACATTACAAAATATTTGTTTACAGATGTGTTTTGTTTCTCAACTGAAACCACATAAACCAAGAGCAAACTAGGGAAGCTGGATTTGTGATCACATAAACAGTGTACAATTACAATAATAAAATCCACAGATGACCTTTCTGGAGTGATGTTATCTACCCTACGCTTCAGAGGAAACTCACACAACGTGACAAATCATATTTCTATCTCAACTTCCCCAAAATGACCATCTTTTCATGAAGGCTCTTCAAGGCATAGTCTAGCCAGGACTGACCGGCCTGCACAACCAAATTCCTTTTACAAAGGTTTCAGAACGGCATTACCCAAATTAAGACTCAGGAATGGTACAGCTAGATATATATGAAGCAAGCAAGGATCCATTTCTGGAGTCACCTGCAGAAAAACATGAGTGGCTGTTTTAGGCAAAAAAGGTTGGATTGTAGAGTCTTTATCCATTTGCCAAATCCACTGCAGGAAAGACAATGCTGCTGCTTGGCCTCATATCAGAATAAAACCTGAAGTACAGACTCTTCAGGTAATCCTGAGGTCCATCTCAAGAGTAATCAATCAGCAGAATGGAACTAAAATAGAAACAACAGAAAGGTGGATAGCCTAAGTAAAACTATGTAATAAAAAGTTTAACCAACCTATGTTCTGCGCTATCTTTTTTTTTTTTTTTACAAGCTTGTTTTAAATTAAAACTTAGCTTGTTTAAATCAAAACAAGCTTATTTAAATTAAAACGAATTTTACAGGGAAGCTGTGGTATTTCTTAAGCTGGAAACTAGAACGGCCATCATGCAGAAGGCCTATTTTTTAACAACTGTGTGGAAAATAGATAACAGTACGAGTCTTCAAATATATGCTTCTGCTCACCATGACTCCTGTCATTTTCCAAAGACACGAGGAGGCTTTCCAACATTCTGAAGATTTCAAAATAAATTTCCAAAATTTATCTTAGGATTAGAAAGGCAAAACTTTCTCCCAAAGACATCATACAACACCCGATTACTTTCATAGGCTATTTTTTCAGCTCTTTTTTTCCAGTATTTTTAATAGGGGTGCAAAATGAGCCATTCTATCCTCAAGTTTGAACAGTTCACTGTACAGTTCAGAAATATATAGCTTTTTATAAACCTTTAAACAGCTGCAATCACATCAAAACCAACAAATATAAATTCTTATTTTGCAGCTTTTTCTGCAGTAAACAGCAAAACTGCCTACTATTTTCAAAAGCAGCCCTCTGACTTGAGAGGGAGTCCACATGAATTGTTATATATTAGACATTTAATTCCCCTACAAAGCAATAGTTCCTTTAAAAAACAAAATAAAACAAACTCCCTCCCACAACACACACCTGACCCAGTCTTTTAATTACAAAACAATCCAGTTTTGAAAGCCCTGCTAAACACAGAACATTCTCTTGTACAAAAAAAACCCCAAAACCATATACAGTATTGTCCCCATATTAGAATTGGTATTTTGCAGTCTATGACTGCATTTCACCTCCTGATATGGCCAAACACCGCTCATGCTTGGCAGTTCTGAGTAGATGCAATTTACACTAGGGTAGCGGTGCCCATTAACAGGGGAATTCTTTTCTACAAGGAATTTAGCATCAGGGCCAAAAAATTCTTACGCTTTATGTAATTTCAGCATTGAGTCAGAACTTCTCTTAGCTTACTGTGAGGAATGTAAACTTTTTAAAAAAAAAATCTATGTCAGATGTACTACTTCTGATATATTTCACCACAAGTCTTCTGCTGGCCTTTAAAGATGTAATCATCATGAATTATCTTTCATCTGCAAATACCAAAAAGGTTAAGATACCACTTATCCTCCTGTATCATGATCCATGTCAACGACAGAGGAATGCTGGTGAGAATTCCCCACTAAAATTATATGTCTGAGGTTCTACAGCAGAAAAAGTTTCTACCAATGATAGTCCTGTAACGTTTGATTTTCTTCCAGACATCTTCAATTCCACTAGATCAGTGGAAGAGAAACAGCCCTTCCAGTTTTCTAAACCTTGCTTAAGGGAGCCTGAATAATTACTGACAAATAAGCTATAGTCTCTTTAATGTTTTACTAATAGCACTGATGTCTCTCTACTCTATGTCCATATCCAAGATCATACTCTAGGAACAGGCCTCAGAAACTACAATTCAGGTGTTTCTTAAAAACAGGTATACCTCCAGTCAGTACAGTTTTGCTAATCTCTTGTCACAGTTCTACAACTGCATACAGCACTGAATCTGCGGGCTGGTCTTGGACCCTCCAGAAGGGGCAAGTTTTTATCTTGAGACCCTGTTCTAAATACCTCTTTCCAGTCAAATAAAGAAGTCCACTTGTTCAATCATTTTTCTTTAGTCTGGCTAGGGTGCCACAAGAGCTGGCTTTTGCAGTATGGCTGTAACAATATGCATGTAGAGTCATCAGGAAAATTGGAACAGCTTTCCACGTCACTGCATATAGTTTAATTCTCAACAGCTAAAGGCAAGAGTGCAGACTGCTCCCTGCTGTAAGGCTGCAGGGTCGCATGGAAATATGAGAGTTAATATTCTGGTTTCCGCACAGAAAAGACAAGTCAATTTCCACACATACCAGCACTCACAGCAAAGTCAGGACCAAAAATCAGGAGTTCTGTCTCTTAATCTCGTGCTGTCTTTAAAGTGGAACTACATTTCTTTTATTTCTGTGACTAGGTAATCTTATGATCACCCAAAAAAAATCTATTGTGTTGTACATGTGAAGTGTAACCAAATCCTCCTTTAAAGCCAAAGTGTTTTCTATGTAAGTCTCAGGTATTCCTCATACATACACACCGAGCCAGGTGTAAAGTCCAGGGGAAGAAGCTGGCAAGCGTTAGCATACTTTGAAACAGGTACTGCTCACAGCTGCCAGGGCTGGTACTCCAAATTCTACTGAAAGTCTCTGGCTCCATCTAGAGATTAATCACTCGAACTGCAGTATTGGAGTTCCAGGAACAACGGATGGAAAGGAGGAAAATACGGAAAATACCATGACCACTTTAGGCACTCTTCCCTTTTTTCCGTGCTGGCGGAGATGAGAACTGCCCTGGATGCATCACCTAAACAGTCATATTGTAGCACCCACTAACTTGTCAAATATAAAACAAGAGTTTTGCAGTTCTAGATACCATAGAATCATAGAATGGTTTGAGTTGGAAGCGACCTTAAAGATGATCTCGTTCCAACCCCCCCTGCCCTGGGCAGGGACACCTCCCACTAGACCAGGTTGCTCCAAGACCCCTCCAACGTGGCCTTGGACACCTCCAGGGATGGGGCAGCCACAGCTTCTCTGAGCAACCTGGGCCAGGGGCTCACCACCCACATGCATTTGTTGTGCCGTGGTAATAGTAGAGCAGCATAAACAATGTACACTAAACATTTTTTTGTTCTGAATAAACAGGAAAAAACAGTATCAAGATACCAAGTCACAGTACAAGAAAGACCCACCATAGCCACGTAGCCTGTTCCATTCACATAAAAGGTTCAAAACAGCTGTGATGGACATCCCTCAGTAAACTCACTCATGCCACTGGAAAAGGGTTGGAGGAGAAAGGAAAAAAATAAAACTAAATTCAAAGCAATTATTCCCAGCAGTGGGAAAGTACCACAGGATCATTCCAGAAATGTGAAATATATTTAACATGAATGCAGAGCTCACCTTTCCAAGGCTAATTTGCTCACTTAAGAAGTAAATCTGCAATAATCTTACCTCTACATCCTGCTTGTTAGCTAACACCAGAATGGGAACTCCTTCCAGAGCTTCACTGGTAATCATCTTCTCTATAAAGCACAGAAACAAAACCAGAGGTTTAGCTAGTTTTGGAAGATAAAGTTGTGCAAATGACCGACAGACTGTCTGGACATAGGGATGAAGCAAGAGGCTCCTCCTTGTACTGTACTTTGATTTGATGCGACCTTTCAGGCCAACTTACTTCCAGGGCACAAGAACAGACATTACAGTAATGAGAGAACTGTGCCACAATACATCATGAAATCACAGTACAGGTAAAATACAATGTACTCACCAAAAGCTCTTTTAGATTCTGAGAGCCTCTCTTCATCAGTGGAGTCAATAACATAGATCACTCCATGAGATTCAGCATAATACTGAAAGGATAACAGATATTAGTGTATCCATCCACTAGGACCATTTGTCCCTCTTTCAAAATTTTACCAAATTAAAACAAAAATCAGGTAGACATGCAAGAGATCAACTGGTTAGAGCCAGCTGTTTCCATAATATACAGATGCTAAGTACTAGGGTTACCAATGAGCCTGTATGATTACTAAATGATCATACTGCTTCAATTCTAAAAGAGACAAAAACATTTCTAAAAGGAAAGAAATACATCTCCAACCTTGTCCCAAAGAGACTGTAGCTCCTCCTGTCCACCAAGATCCCAGAACATTAGCCGAGTTTTGCCAACATCAATAGTACCAACTAGAGGCAAAGAAGAAAAAACAATCCAATGAAAATTAAAGGTGTTCTCTAAAGCACAAACACCTGCATACCCCTCTAAGAAATCTGGGGTAGAACAGTCTTCTAGAGGAAAAAAATCACATATAGTGACTACTTTCGGCAACAGAACAATACCTTTGCAAAGACTGACCACTAGTATCAGACAGAATCATATCAGTGCAAATAATATCAGAATCAGGCCAATGAATGAACTCCAGTGAAATTTAGCTTAAGCTCTGAGCATAGCCCTGAAATGGGATACTTGAATTTTTAAGACTTCGGAGGTTTTTTCCTCATAAGCTAAGCAAGCCTATTTTATTCTCTTACAAAAATACATAGGGGGTTGGAAGATACAGTCCTCACTTCCAGGAACTATTTTGCCCTTATCAATTCTTAAATATTTCAAACAAGAACCAGCTGTTTCTAATTGTGCAGGAAAGCTGAGAAAATTCCAAACAGATTTACTTACTGTTTAAGCCTACAGTGGTTGTGATTTTGGACAAACTCATCCCTTTGTAGTTCTTGTTAAATCGAGTTTTAGTTTGTTCAAGGAAGGTCTGAAAAGGAACAAGAAAAAGTAATTACTATCAAGTATTTTACTGGCTGGGGTAATCCTAACCCAAACCTGCCTTTTCATTTCTGCAGAATCCTGCTCCAACAGATACTGCCCTATCTAACCTTGGAACAAACCACTCATCTTGTTCCCTATTTTAGCCAGGAAAGAAGGGATCACAGGTGATTACGGGATTACCAAAGCCTCAGCTACATCCCTGAAAGCTTATGCTAAATTTAAGTAAGAGGGAAAAATTGATTCTTTGGTGTGACATCGTTAAAATAACTCACAATACGGCTGAGGAAAGATTGACCTGTCTGTTGGAAGCTTTATCTTTTGAGGATATTTAGAATTGCGTGTGCCCTCCACGCAATTGGTAATCAACAGCACTTACGGTTTTACCAGCATTGTCCAAACCAAGGATCAAGATGCAGTACTCATCCCT
Organism: Vanellus vanellus; assembly: GCF_965231255.1. Classification (NCBI taxonomy): domain Eukaryota; kingdom Metazoa; phylum Chordata; class Aves; order Charadriiformes; family Charadriidae; genus Vanellus; species Vanellus vanellus. The sequence continues at coordinate 14,205,141 of NC_138920.1, forward strand.
CTGGAACATGTATTTATAGAGTCCAGACAGCAGAGTATACATCCTGCTCCTGCAACAAGCACCAGGAAATCATTAACAAACAGGTCATTTCTGAAAGTCTCTCATTCCACAATGCAAGTTTCTCCCAACACCAGATAAATAAATGACGTTATTCTTTTATCAGTAACTTTCATATATAGGCAATCCCAGGACAAATCACAGATTCAGGAGAGATCATGCAAATAGCTCAAAGTCAAATTTTCAAATGCATACAAGTGAGGGATTATGTTCCAAAGAGTTTAACCTCTGTTTCTGCACATAGTGCCCAGCATTCACTGCAAACTCAACGCCCATCTGAAAACTATTCTGTCTGCTTTGGGGCTTAAAGAAGAGCTTGAATGTGTTTTATGGTACGTGTAAGATCCACAGAAAATGAAGCTAACTTCATACAAATACACAGAACAGGTATTTTGAGCAAGAAGGTACAGGCCAGTCCCTCCCTCCTTGTTCCTGATCCCGTATCACGAGATCTTTAATGGTTGAACTGAGTGCAGTGTATCTTAAAGGCACATAACCCCCCCTACTTATCTTAATTTACACCTTATCCAGCAACAATTTTCTGTTACAGTATCCACCATACAAGTATTTCGCCATCTTACAATGCCACGAAGACAAGACAGGTAAGTTAACGAACCAAAAGCAAAAGACTAAGAATCAGGCAAAGCAACACCAACAGCTGCAGAAGCCCACACATTTTTTGTTGTTGGATTTGCAAACAAGGCAGAGAAGATTTGCTAAGGTGCAGGAAGTATTGGTACCAAGTGCTACAGCTGACTCACAGAACATTGCAACAACACTCCTGTTTAAATACAGACAAAGAGAACCTCAAGGCAAAGACTTTGAGAAGCAACTGTCTTTGAGCAAGTGTGCACTTCACTTTGAAGCCAAAAAACATTGCTGAAAGGAAAAATAACAACAACAACAAAACAAAGAAAAAAAAACCCTGTTCCAGACTAAAAGTAAGAGATTTCTCAAACTGGGGCACAGCCAGACCGAGGACAGGGCACCTCAGGGTGCAGGAGCTTTACCCGCCGTGCCAGTGGGCACCCTTCATCTCAGGCTCACGCCGTCCCCCGGGAAGGCATCGAGGCTGCGGCCTGGGTACAACCCCCCCTGCCAGCTCCCCTTTCAGGCCGGTAAGTGATTCCAGGCGTGCCCAACCACCGGCCCGCTCCCCGCAAGTCCGGGAGACATCCCTTCCCCTCTTCCCCTGCCACAGCCTGACAGGGAAGAGGGGGAAAACCGACCCTCCCCGCCATTGCCCCCTCACGGCCTGGGACCAGTTCCTGGGCCGGGCCGGCGGCGCCTCGCAGGCCCGCCCCAAGTCCAGCCGTGCCCCGCGGGCTCCCGCCGCGGCCCTTGCCGTTCCCCGAGCACGTGAGGCGCCGGACAGAGCCCGAAACCCGCGGCCCCTCACCAAGTACCGGAGAGCCCTCCCGTCACCCAGCGCCTCAACGATCCCCGTCGGCACCGGCCGCCGGCGCCATCCCTCGAGCGGCGCTCTGGGAAGTGTAGTTCCCGCGCCGCTGCGGGGGCGGTGCGCTGAGGGCCTTTTGGACTACAACTCCCAGAATGCTCAGCGCCACGGCCGGCCGGGGGAGCATGCGCAGTACAGGGCGTTGGCTCGCTGCTGAAGTGGCGTAACGGGTTGGCTGGAGAAGCCGGAAGTGGGGTCCTGGTGGGCCGGAAGTTGGCGGGGTGTCATGGCGGCGGTACAGTAGGGGAAGGGGGAGCTGAGGGGTGAACGGGGCGGTCGAGGCGGGCTCAGGTCAGGGGGTTGCTGCCGACCCCGTGGCGGAGGGGTCACGGGGCGAGAGACCAGGCTGCCGGGGGAGCGGTGCCGTGTGTGGGCCCGGTGGGCTTGAGCGGACGCTGTGGTGGGAGAGGGCAGGGCCCGGCCCGGCCCGGCCCGGCCCGGCCTGGCCTGGCCTCTCTTCGGACTTTCTTGTTGCTTTTCGCCGCCTTGTCGCTGCAGGAGCATCACCTGGTTACTTCCGAGGGAAGAAGCAGGACGGCGGGGTAGATGGTAGCTTCAGCAGACGAGGTCTTATTATTCAAAAAGTTGGTCATCTTAAGTAAACTCTTTGAATATGTTTTGAGTTCCTGGAGAGGACACAGTTAAACACACTTTTATTTTGCTGATAATGGATGAAGAGAGTTTGGAAGCAGCTATTCAGACCTACAATGCCCAGCTGCAGCAAGTGGAGCTGGCTTTAGGGGCAGGCCTGGACCCATCGCAGCAGTCAGACTTGATTCAGTTGCAAGAAGATTTAAAGCAGCTGATAGAACTGACTGAATCCAGCCTGGTGTCTGTTAAAAAGAGCAAACTTCTGGCTACTTTAGATACAAATGCCTCCTCCTCCTCCTCCCCAGTAGGTCCCCTGGAGCGGGACACCAACCCAGAGAGTTCTGCCCAAGATGAGGAGTACGCTGCTTTTAAGGAAGCCATTGCTGAACTTGGAACCGACGAGAAGTCTTCAGCTCATAACAATGAGATATCATCAAAGAGAGATGAAGAAACTGATGACAAAAATGAATCAAAGTACAGTGAAGAGGAGGAGGAGTCTGACAGAGAGGAGGAGGAACTGAGTGGGATGAAGGTTAAAGCCCCCTACTACAGTTCTTGGGGGACCCTGGAGTACCATAATGCTATGATTGTGGGGACAGAGGACTTAGAAGATGGCAGTGCAGGAGTCAGAGTGCTGTATCTCTATCCGACTCACAAGTCTCTGAAGCCGTGCCCGTTCTTCTTGGATGACAAATGCAGATTTAAAGAGAACTGTCGGTAAAAAAGAAAAAGGGGTGGGAGGGGGCTTATGTCCTTTCTGTAGCTAAAGGCCTTGTCCTCCAGAGGGATAAACCTCCTCTGAAAGTACTATGTTCGGCTTTTATACCCAATGAAATGTTGCCTTTATGTTTTTAAAAGTTGTTATGGCAAGCAGTGGCATCAGTTAGGCTGTTTTCTTTAGCTAATGTATAGATTAAATGGAAAATCCCATGGGAAAGTTGCAGAGGTTTTACATAATGAATTGTGGCTAAATTAATAACTGATTAAGTATTTTAAAATAAAACACCAAAGCTGGTTGTTGATAGTGCTTACATTTCAGTTGCATGGAGAGGTTGTAGAGTCTCCATCTTTGGAGATCTTCAGAACTGAACTAGATAAGGCCTTGAGCAACCTGATCAGTCTTTGAAGTTGGTTGTGCTTTGAGCAGGAGGTTGGACTAGGGACCTGCCTGGCTGTGTGATCCTGTTTATCTCAAAGGGTCTGTGACATTTTTTACTGGATGTGTCACTAGCAAGGAAAGCTTAATTCTGTGGGGTGGGATGTGTTCATGGCCTAAATAATGCGTTCATGTGTAACATGGCCTAAATAATATGTTTAAGATGAAAAGTGAATAACTTGTAATTGAAATAATGCAGGATAAAACTCCCGTGACTACTGGTGAAGAATCATCACTGCTGACAACTTGTTTGCATTTCCTTTAAGGAGAAAAGGAATTCTTATTTAAAGCCTGCTCAAATGAGGTAGAGATAATTCCTCTTCTGCCTTCCCTGGCAGGTTTTCGCATGGTCAGGTGGTCTCTGTGGAAGAGCTTCAGCCATTTCAGGAGCCCAATCTGAGCACCCTGGAGGTGGGCTCAGCCTGCCTGGCGAAACACAGCGATGGAATATGGTACAGTGCAAAAATAACCGGTGAGTCATGTGTGAATGTGCTTTGCCAGGATTCTGTGTGGAAGGTGAAGGCTGATGCTTAAGTGAATATAAAACGTGACTATTTTGGTTAATGATAGAGAAATGTTAATTATGTAGTGGCATCCCTAAACTGAAAATCTTGACATAGCTGAGAAAACAGTCTGAATTTTGTCAGGATTGGGAAGGGAATAGGTTAGGAAACAGGAGGGTGTTAGACAAAAAGGAGACGTAAAGAGTGGGAATATGGAAAGGAAATGACTACGTGGTCATTAACTGCACCAAAAGGGAAGAGGTAAGTATTGCAGGAATTTGCATGCATATTAGGTTAGAATTACAATAATCTGCTCTTAGTTAAACAAAACCCCTGCCCATCAGCTGCTGATACAGGCTTCCCCATGTCCTGGGGAGACTGAGAGTTTATTCTCTCTTTCCATCTTTCTTTGACTATTACTAGGTCAGAGGGGAGCATGTCTAACTTCTCTTTAATTCCATTTCTCAGCAGCCCATCTTTCTTTATTTTTAGAAATAAACCTTTTAAGTATCAACACAGGCATTATGGAAATAGCTTTTCATTGCAGTGGGTGCTTCTCCCTCCCAGACAGAAATATAAAGCACAAACAAAACCCAGCATTTTTTAAAACGTGTCCCTTGGGCCTTCCCCCTCCCCCGTGTCATTCCACTGGAGCTAATTCTGTTTTAGAAAGCCCTCTGCCGGTTGCATATTGGACTTCCTTGAACTCTTTTTCCTTGCTTTTCCTTCTGTAGACATTGACAGTGGTTACTACACTGTGAAGTTTGATTCCCTGCTGCTCAAGGAAGCTGTTGTGGAAGGAGATAGTGTCATTCCCCCACTGCGAAGTGAAGATGGTGCCGAATCTGCTGAGTCTGATGAAGACAGTGTTGATGATTCTGGTTATGCTAAAGGTAAGAGAGTGGGGATGGTGTGAGCGAAAGTGACTTGTGATCTAGGTCTGCCTTTCTCTGGGACCTACTGAATTACTCTCCTGGACCTTTCATTATAAGTGTCACACCTCTGATAGAAGAGTAGCTAATCTCTTTGTATGTCGCTGCAAGATAGAGAACAGTAATTAGTTATTATGTTACAATTGCAAACTAAAATCTTTGGTTTATGCAATTTACTGGGCTAATGGCGGTTGGAGGTTTCCAACACATGAAAGAAGAGAATGTGATATTTTAGAGCCAAGTTCCAAGCTCTGAGTCTGTTTCTTATGTGGCTGGCTGAGTTGAGCTAAGTGAATCAGAATGCTTCCTCATCTCTGGGAGCTCCGTGTAGCTCCATGACACACGAGTACGAGACCCCAGTAATTGTGAATGTTTGGTCCTGCCAAACATTTGGTTTTGGTGCTTCGAGGAAGTCACAGGAACAGCCATGCCCTCTTTTACTATTGAAATCTGACACAGAGGGAGCCCATGTGACTTCTTTGAGATTACACAGACAGCACTGTCCCCATGCTAGTGCCACAGTTACATCATAGGGACAAAATTGTGTCCTAGAGCTCTTTACATTTAGCTTAATAGAGATTATTGGATCCTAATAACACAAAATTACCATTTTGGCCTAGAGGAACCTCATACCAGAGACATGAGCTGGAGGCACAGAATAAGTATTGCACACCATGGTGTCAAATTTTACTCTGATGGTATATGTCAGTCTGTATCACCATCCTAGAAGGAAGGAAAGGAAGCATAAAAACTTCTGGATGATTCTGCCTGGAACTATGAGATGGTATGTGTGTTAAATCAAGTGAGATCTCTCATTTAAGTGACTTGCTGTGCAGGCTTCATAAAAGGTGACAGCTCGATAGGAACCAAGTAAGGCTGGAGGAGCAGCCAAATGATTCTAGGGTGGGAGAAGTATATTATTCTACCTCCTGAGCGGTTTTCATGCTGTGTGGGTGCCCCAGATGAAGGTTTTGCATAGCAGCTTTGTTTCTGTGTTTCACTGATTCTTCTCTTCTGTGCCTCAGTGATAGATTCGGGAGTTCCAGAGAATGGGGAATGGACTCCTGCCTGCAGTTCCTCTTTTGGTGGCTGGGAAGCCCATACTCGTGGTATCGGCTCCAAACTGCTTGTTCAGATGGGATACGAGTTTGGAAAAGGTAAGAGGAGAAGGTGGTCCAGGTGATGTGAGGGCCTGGCTGCCTTGTCATCTCAGTCTCGTGGTAGATCCTAAAGCTAGTTAAGAAGAACAAGATTTTTGGATAAAGCTAAAACTTTTCTTTGTTGAAGGGCCTGTTAGATAAGGCACAAGCTATGTGATGAATCACAGCTGCGTGGAAGTGTTAGAGGGAAAGAAGGAATAGCTTTTTAATCGACGTACAGGCATATGTGTGCACCAGCCCCTGTATGGTAATAGCAAAAATTGGAGGCATTTGGAACCATGGTCAAGTTCATGATTAAAGCCGTGAGAACTATTGTATGAGATGTTCAAAGGCTTTTGGTAGAAGGGAACTGATCTATGAAGCTTCTGATGTCTGTGTTAAAGCATCTCCTGGCTGTAGACGCAGACTTCAAAGCCTGCTGAACTAGCTTCTCACTACACAAATTGTATTGAGCCTTGGGGGCTTTAGGAGGCCAGTCTGCTGCTTGCATTTGTCTCTGGTTCTCCCAGAGGAACCAAACCAGTTTTAAGCAGAACCTGACTTGAGAAGCTGAGAATGTGAGGCTGAACTTGGTTTCACAGAAACCGGCCTCACGGATGGCCTTGGGCTTTTATCATGTATCTTCTGTTGTAGAAGGCTCCTGTCATAGCATCTGCATCCACCATGCTGTGGCCTTTGCTGCTCCTCTTGACTTGAGTGGTAGTTTACGGCTTTTTGTACCTCAAAAGCCTGCTTGCTTGTTCTGAGCTTGTGACTGTCAGCATGAGCTTGTGGTGGGAGGTGACTTGGAGAGGGGGTGTCCTCACTTGCAGTAATCATTGGTGTCTCTCCTCAGGGTTAGGGAAGAATTCTGAGGGCCGAGTGGAGCCAGTGCAGGCTGTGGTACTTCCTCGAGGGAAGTCCCTTGACCAGTGTGCTGAGGTGCTTCAGAAGAAGAAACAGGGGAAGCTGCACCCAGGCAGATCGAGGAAATGCAGAGCAAAGGGAAGCAGCTCTGGACAGTTCTCTGCGGGCAGCCGTAAGCCTTCCCGAAATGTGTTTGACTTTTTGAATGAGAAGCTGCGAGGGAAGAGCACTGGGGAGAAGGCTGGAGGGGTGGTAGTGCCAGAGAGGAACAGCAAGGAGATCTACCATGCTAGCAAGAGCACCAAGAAAGCCCTGAGTGTCCGCCTCTTCCAGACAATGGAGAAGATTGAACAAACGCAGAAGGATATCAGAGGAATCCAGCAGGCCCTGGCACGCAACATTGGACGGTAGGAAAACACTGTCTTCTGGGACTGCAGGATGAACTGAGAATTCTTGGTGGGAATTCTGGGAAGGGGTGGGCTTGAAATGAGGTATAGGAGGAACAAGTGAAAGATGGATGAGACCTAAGGGGAAGTGGAGGACAGAGACTTAAGCGTGTGCTTCAGACCAGCTTGGACAGTGGTGAATGCGTCTGGGGTCCTTTGGCTGGAATTCAGGCTGTGGCGAAGAGAGGAGCTCTCTGAGGAAGGGTACCAGAGCCCATTCCTTCTCATGCCCATCTCTGCAGCTTTGCTGTTGAGTGTCACAGGGGGACATTTTCTAGCCCAGATTGTGCTGGGCATCGGGTTCTTCCTGGCTTTCAGCAGGTCACTTGCGCTGATCCCACAGGAAAGGGCAAACCTTCCTGGGATGGTGACGAGCCTTTGATCTTATCATGCAGGGTGACGTTGCCGTAATGATTTTTGCTTTCAGGCACAGCATCGCTACAGCTCAGCTGGAGGAGAAGCTGGCTAACGCGCACAAACAGCTGGGGCAGCTGCAGGCCCAGGAAGCCAGTCTGCAGCGGGAGCAGAAGAAAGCAGACACGCATAAGAAGATGACTGAGTTCTAGTCTCTGAGAAAGGCGTTTGACTGCAGTGATTGTCCTTCTAGCCAGCCCCAGTGCTTGTGGCCTCAGAGCCTGGGCGAGCCATCCTACTCCTCTGGTCCTCAGGCTGCCCAGCCTGAAAACTGGGCTGAAAAGCAGCAGTTTCTAAAAACTAGATGCTTCTGAGCCCTGCTGGGAGGGGGAGGAGTACACATGTGTCTAGCCCTGAAAGCATTCACTATACCTGAGCCTTGTATAAGGACTAACTACAAGAAACACGATTCTCTGCTCTCTTGCACACATCTTTCCTCTGTTATCACTGCGGTAGCACCTCCATCCAGAGTCTGTAGCTACTTGAGTGATAACACTGCTGGCCACGAACCAGCTGAGGAGGGGCTTTGAAAGCCCCACATCCTGCCATCAACTGTGGCTTGTGTTTACAGCCAACTGACGAATGCAAGTGGAGGCAGGGTCCCGAGCACATTCCGGCAAAGCAAAAAAGGCTTGTGCTGGGTGAAAACAACAAAGGCAAATTGCTTCAGCTGCTCTCTACCCTTCTGGGTTTTGCTATGGGATTTATCCGAGAACTCAGTTTTTCTGGGAGCAATTCCTTGCAGCCCTAGTGTAATGAATAGACAGAAAACTGGCAGCTTGGAGGTGGGTACGAGCGGCCTCAAGCATCAGATTTCATCAGTTTGACTGTAAGAGTATCCCTAGGACATGCTGTAGCCTAACTCATTGACTTGGCATGGGAAGCTGCGTGGTTCCACAAGCAGGGTGCCAAAGCTTAGGGAATAAGATAACAGAGTAACAAATTCTCCAGCTTCCTAGCTAGGAACAACTCCACAGGGAACCTTGAGATTTTTGCCATCATTACTTGAGTTTTTCTGTCCTAGGTGGCTTGCTGAACACAACTCCTTTTATTGAAAAACCTCAGGACCAAGATTCAGGTCAGACTGGGCCCGGGATGAGCACAAAGGTCAGGAGGTCTGTATGTGCCCAGCGTGCAGCCCTGTCTGTGCGAGAGCTTCAGGCCGTGCTGGAAGCAGGCCAAGCAAGCCAAGTGCCCTTCCCTGCAGCGTGGACAGTCTTCGGCCAGGAAGGATGTCTTCTCCCCTAGATTCTGTTCTGTGTTGGCGGCAGTCAGTCCGTGTCCCAGAGGAGATGGTGGTTTCATCAGACACTGTTTCTGGTGGGACATACGCATTGTAATTGCTTTTTTTTAAAAAAATTGTTCATAATTTCATGCCAGTATCTTAAGGATGCAATTTTTTTTTCTTAATTTAAGAAATCAGTTTCCTCTTATTCTGTGAGTCATTTTTCTAATGAAAAGTTTTGATCATTTAGTACCACCTTTTTTATCTGTTCCTAAGAAAACTTACAAAGCTGTCAACCTGGGCAGGGCTGCACCTACTTGTAGGGTCAGGCTGCCAAACTAACCAGAAAATCTGAAGCGGAGGGAGATACAATCAGAGTTGTTCAAGTCATGTGGGATTTAGCATTGCTGCAGACACACCTCAGAAAACGCAGAGCAGCAGCAAAAGTAAACAAGGTGAATGTCTTCAGGAAACCCTTTGGAGTGACTTTCCTCCTGGAAAGCGCTTGGATCCTGCTGTGATGAGCACCCTGTCGATGTGAAAGGTGATGTGGGCTGCCTTGAGCACTTCAGCATCCATCTGTTCCTAACTAAATTGGCCGTACTATCTTCATTGTTCTGAATTTGTGTTCTCCATGCACTGGGCTTCACTCAAGGGTTTGACAATAGGTGCTCAGTGCCCTTCCCTCACAAATGAATGGTTGTTTCCCACACTCAAGCGTTGAGTGGTGACAAGGATTAATGCGCCCGGCTTAACATGGGCACCTGCTGAATTGGCCCATGACTGGTGAGCCAAGCTGGGCAGAGAAGTTTCTTGGGTTTGTTTTGTACTCTGACACTTTTTAACATCATCATCTTTTTAAGAATTGGCTGTATTGGCCCTGTGTCTCGGCTAAGTTGTATTTTGATCCTTCCTTGTGATTTCCATGGCCTTACTTGTCAAACTCCTATTCAAATGGCTGCTGCCTCCCACCCAAGACAGTTCACGTCCCTGGTGAATAAAGTTGGTTTTTACTTTTTCCCCTCTGTCCTTGTAAGGCGTTGTTCATTTGCAAGGTGATGATGATCTGTGGCGACCCATTCTTTCCTTGTATTCCCCCCGCGGCTAGAGGGCTGGCACTAAAACCAGCTCGGTGGGAAGCGGAGCGCGGCAGAAGGTGCTCGTGTGTGCCGGGTGCCTGCAGCGCTCGTCTGCAGCGCTGCTTGCAGCCAAGGCGGGGAGAAGCCCAGCCTACCGCTGGGTGAAGCAACCACCTCCGCAGGCCAGGAAGCGAGCTGTGGTGTGCGCTGCATGGTATCTGCTCAGAGCTGTCTGCTCTGGAAGGAGCTGAAGAGGAGTGGGAGAGCGCAGATCAAGATGTTTGAACTGTTTGGGAATGCCTAATTAGGAATAACTCTGCAGGATAAAAGAAATGAAAGTCTCCAGGTTGGCTGGCAAGGAAGGCAGCGTGATCGGATTCCTGCTCTTCGCACTCATCAGCTTTTGAGTTCCTGCAAAGTAAGTGGTGGTTGCTTTCTTGCCTGGCAAACTTGGGTATCTGCGACTAAACCAGGGTTTGAAAAATACTTTCAAACCCCCTGATCCCGACAGAAACGGCAGCGCTGTTGGAGATGCTGTTGCAGCTAGCTAGACTGGACAGGCAGGATTCCTACTCCTAACGCTGCAGTGGGGAAGCATCAGCTGGGTTAAGCTTCAGCCGGCTGCAAGGAGGGCTGCAGGCTTCGTGCCGCTTAACGCTTTGTCGCTCTGGCAGCATCTGGGCTTAAAAAGGAAGAAAAGGTGCTTGAGCTCATCAACGCTGCCGGGGTGCCGTGGCTTGAATCTAGAGGTTGAGCGGGAACTGGTTACTTTCGTGGTGAATGAATTGTTGAGTTCAGAGGTGTGGGGCGTTGTTTTTTTGGGGTTGGGTTTGTTTTTTTTCAATGGAAAAATTTCCAGTTGTCTTTTGGGGAGGGGGAGTAGATTTTTTTGTTTGCGTACGGAACAACTCTTGGCGAACTGCTGACCTCCTGGCTGCAGGTGAGGAGGCTTGAGAGAGTGTGGGCATCGAAGCACTGTCTTCCGTAAACCTGAAATTATGTAAAACTACTGAATTTGGGGCAGGAAAACCACTGCGATAGGCAGGTGATTGTGGAGAAAGCACGCATCTCCTTAATACCCTCGACCTGCATTGGGAATCTGCCTTCCCATAACTGCAGCCCCGAGGTCTCCGCTGGTGTCCTGCTGCCGCTCAGCTCTGCAGGTTCTCAGCTTCTGCTTAGGAATGCATTTCTCTGCCCAAGTGAGGGCATTTCCAGCAATCGCGGAAGGGCGGGAAGAAAGAAAAATGCTGAAACGATGTCAGCCTCGACCAAAGCCACCCGCTGTGAGCAGGCGGGTCACCTTAAGGTTTCAAGACTGTATTTTCACAAAAGCCACTGCAGCATATGAGTAGCAATCAGGACTGTAATTACAAGCGCGCATCCAAGTCTTGTGACGTTTGGGTCTGGCACTCAGAAATGTAGTTGTCCCTTTCTAAATGAAACCCCTCCAGAGGAGTTTGACCATGAAATCTCTCCCTCCTGCCGCAGAAACGTGAGTGAAGTGGGTGAGATATCGTGCCTGCCCCATAGCTGAAATAGTCTTAAAATTTACTAATTGCACCCCACGGTCTAGGGCAGATTCAGTGCTGTTGACTGACTGTTACGGGGCTTTCACTTTTCATAATTGAAAAGAATAAAAAGATCTACTTCTGCTTCTTGGGACTTTTTGTCAGTACAACTCCCCAGGGTCCCCGAGCTGTCTTTGCTGCAGCCGCGTTCACCATCGCTGATGGAAATCAGCTTGTAACGTTTGTCCTGGTTTCTTGCAAATAGGCTTTTAGAAGTTTCATAGACTTTCTTCTTGTCACCCCGCGCTGAACACTGAGTGTGGTTTTATCTGGGTGGATGAATCAGAGGCCAGACAAAATCAGCAGCAGCAGCAGCACTTAATTTTACAGTAAATTTAATCTTGTTTTCGTGAAGCCCGGCTGAGAAACTTGCGCCTTTTGGAGGAGTCACAAAAAGCTCGCGTGTCCTGGAGTAACAAGCCAACTGCACTTATCGTGCCCGTGCTCAGGTACCAGGAAAGGGAGTTATTCCCTCCTCGGCGGGCTGTGGGTGTGTGTCGCACGTACGCAGCGACTGTCGCTGCTCTCATCTTCAAAGCCATCTTGGCTCGCGGAGTCAGCGCGTTACAAAATGCCGTCTGCTGAGTCTCCTGCCCCAGAGAATAGCCCCGGGACCGGGAGATCAATAACTTTATTGGCAGGAAATTCGGGTGTGCCTTTCAGAAGGTGTCTCTGAGACTTTGCCTTGCAAACCTGCTCAGTCCTACCTGAGCGGCTTCAGTTAGACACTGGGTTTTCCTCTCAAATCGGTAATTCTGGGAGAACCAACGCGTCGTCCCAAAAGTGGCTTCTCCCAGTGACTGCTGAGCCTGAAAGAGCGTGCACTGGGCGTTTGCACAGGCCAGAAATCCAGGAGCAACCGCCGCCCCTCCTGCACCAGGGAAAGCGGGTGAGAAGAATTTCCCTGTGTTAATTTCCAATTAGGAAGCCTCTCCCTTGGTTCTTCAATCTTAAAAATACAGGGATGGAAAATCCACCCGCTGTGGGATGAGCTGCCCCCTGCGTGCCTGCCTCAGCGCGCTAAAAGCTCGCCCTTCCGTTCCGCTGTAACGCCCGCTCCCGGCCCTCGCACCTCCTCGTAATTTCGTCTGCCAAAGCCCAGAGCCTCCTCAGTCCTGCCCTGACCAGAGTCGCTGCTGCAGCCTGCGACCCTGCCGCTCTAATGAGCTAAACGAGTTCAGCGAGGACTGTCTAAAGCGACTGCCCGTGTTGCAGGTAATCCGTATAATTAATATATGCTCAGACAGAAAAGCAGTGTTGTCTAATTAAAACGTCGTTGGAGAGGGAACAGCCTTCCCTTCCCAGCTCTGATCTAAGCCAGTCTGTCCAGCCCGGTTAGTCCCTAAAACCTCTCTGTCTCAATTTCCACGTTGAAATAATTGCTCTCCAGGGGTTAAGGCTTCAGTCAGGGAAGTTTCCGAAGGCGTGGGAAGGTCTCAGATAAAAGGGTGCTACAAGTGGGCAGAGACTCGCTGGTTATTGGGGTAAAGATGCGCCAAAGATGCTGCTGCGTGGCACGGGGTGCAGGGCAGAGGGGAGCGACATCGGCGGGGTGGCTTCTCACCGGAGCTCGTCTGACCTTTCTCATCTGGATTAAGATACGGAAGAGGGTAGGAGGTGCGCAGCGTGCCCCCGCGGGCTCTGCAGCCCCAGCCCTGCCGGTGGAAACTGTCCTGCTCGGCTGTGCCAGCCCTGGCCCGCCTGGGGACTGCCACCAGCCCTGTCTGAACAGTCACCGTGGCTTCTTCGAGCCGTGCTTCGCTCCAGCGCGGGGAAACTGCCCCAGTTTCCCTTTGGACCAGGCATTTCCCAGGTGCTGGCGCGCACCCCTTGAGGAGCAGGCCGGCCTTTTCGGGGAGCGCGCACGGAGCTGGGCTCGCGCAGAGCCGCCATCTCGACATCGGCGCAGGCGAAGTGGTGACAGCTTTTGCTTTGGGGTTTGCAGCACACTGACGGCCGAGCGGGGATGGGGATGATGAAACCGGGTGTCACCACGAGCCCCCCTGGGAAAGGTGCGGGGACCCCGACGGGCTGGGGAGCATCTGCTCTTTGTGTCGGGCTCCCTGGCACCTTCACGCCGCTGCACCGCTTGCTCTGGCCTCACCGCTGCCGTGGTTTGCAGGGGAGGACCTTTTTCCTTGAATAGGGCACAGGGAAGAGGGCTGTGTTTGGGCAAGACGTGGCTTTTTCTTTAGGCAGAGGAAAGCAGTGGAAAGGTCGGGCATTTTCTGCTCTTGTGTCCCAGCACAGAGCGGCTGCAGAAGCGGGGTTGCGGTGGCGGAGGAGGTGTGGGGTCTGTGTGTGCCGCGCCGCCTGTGCCGAAGAGCCGTCCCGGCTGGGCTGACGCTCGGCTGCGATTCCGCAGCTCCTGGCCCGAGCGCGGGTCATGCCGGGATGCTGCAGGGAGCGACTCGGGTTCCCGAGAGAGCAGAACCATCGCGGTGGGGTTTGCAGGGCTGGGCTGGGCTCATCTCCCCGCGAGCTCGCCGTGCACGGCGCTGCGAATGGGGGGACACCGGTGACGCCGGCAGCACTGCCGCTGCCACCCAGGATTTTCTACCTGGTGACTCCGGAGGTCTTATGGCATGGGTGGATGGGGATGAATCCCGTGGGGCTTGGAGAGGGAGAGGGTGAGACCCCTTGAGGACGGAGGGTCTCCCGGGTGCCACCAAGCCCGGGGTGCGAGGAGGGAGAGGAGGGAGAGGCGTCTGCGAGGCTGAAGCTCACCCCGTTTCCGGGAAGCTGAGTCATCTGTTTGCCCGTCCCGTCTGGGTCACCCCATGACCTGCACTGGGGAGCAGTGCCACCCCCATCCCGCAGCCCGGGGCTGTGTCCCGCTGTCCCCAGAAAGCATGCTGGCACTTTTGGGATGTCTCCGGAGGGTTTTCAGGGCCCCTGGGCAGCTCCTTTTCAACATCTTGGCAGCAGCTTGGGAGCTCGAAGCCTGTTGGGTTTATTGCGTTGGAGTTTTCTTTAAAAGGAACCAAAATCTGAAGTTTTTCCAGGAGGTGGCAGGGCATCCGCTTCAGGGAGCCTGCACCAGGCTGGGGAGAGCAGCAGAGGTGTCCTGGTGACCCCGGGGAGGGCATCAGCTGGCCAGAGAATGGGACCCTCGGTGCATGTCCCCCTCCAGAGCACCCGGACAGACACACACACACATACCCCGGGCTGGGGGGCTGTGCTGCGGGGGACCCGGCAATCCCCGGGGGCTGGGGAGCACCATCTCATGCCGTGGAGGGCCCAGCAGCACCCAGCTACACCCCAATTCGTGTTTTCTCTCCCCAGAGCTTGGCCCGGCAACGGTGTCGGAAGCGGCTCCCCCATGGCTGCAGCCGGCGGCGAGGGGCTGGCGCGGACCCCGCTCCTGCCGGCCGGCGCTGCCCTGGCCCTGCTCGGCCTCCTGGTCTACCTGGGCGCCCTGTGCGCTGCCTGCAGACGGTACGTGCTGCCCGACACCCCTCTGCTTTCCCTCCTGGGGCTGGGGACGGGGCTGGGGACCCCTCGGTGGCATTTGGTGGCCGCACACGGAGACACCGCGTGTGCCTGTCTTGAGTTGAGACCTCTGGGATCTGCTGCTCTGCTCGCCCCGAGCCCCCGGCCGCAGCCCCGCTGCAGCTCTGCCTGGCCTGATCCTGCACCCCTGCGCCTCGCTGCCCCCCCTGTTCCACCCCCTGCACCCAAAGGAGCCGGTCCCAGCTGGGATGGGGGATGTGGCATGGCGGGAGGAGCCCTGCGGGACAGGCTGGAGGTGCGATGCCGGGGTGATGCTGGGGATGCCCGACACGGCTCAGCGGGGTGCAGGATGCAACTGAGCCCCCGGCCAGCACGGACCCTGCTGCAGGGCTGGTGAAGGGGCAGGGTTGTGGGTTTGGGGGTGCTGCTGCTCCAGCGAGGGGCACACGGCGATGCCCGTTGTGACCAGGCTGGGGGCCTGGGGCACCCACTCCTCGCCCCCGGCTTGACCACCGGCCTTGGGCTCACCCCACTTCTCCCCACAGCAAGGGCAGGAAGAAGAAGGTCCCTCCAGACGGGGTGAAGCTGGTGGATGAGGTAAGCGCATGCTGGGGGGGGCAGAATCAGCCCCAGGGGGGCTCTGGGCACCCCAACTCCCCGCCAAGAGCCCGACGCACCTTCTCCCTCTTGCAGTCCCTGCTCAGACAGACGCAGCTGCGGTCGCTCAGCAAGTCCGACACGAAGCTGCACGAGCTGTACCGGGTGAAGGCCAGGGACGACAGTGAGTGCCCATCGAGCCGGGGGAGCTGATGGGGACCGGTGACCCTTGGAGGGTGCCCACAGTCCCCGCACCGCCCGGCGAGCGCATCGCGGCACGCACACACGTGCCACGGTGCCCGGGCGGTGCTGGCACAGGGGCTGGTGCTTGCTGCACCCCCGGCACCCCCCATCTCCTCTCCTCTCCCCGCAGCCCAGCGGCCGGCCAGCCTGGATTTCCCCCGCGCCGTGTCCCCCCCCGCCGCCTCCGACTCCCTGCACAGCTCCGGCCTCAGCGTCCTCCTGCACCGCGAGCTGCCCCAGATCCCCGTCCCCGAGCCCCCGGCCACCTCCCCGGCCCCTGACCAGACCTACTCCAACCTGCTCTTCACCCCGCTGCGGAAGCCGGTGCCGGACACCGTCTACGAGTGCCTGGCGGTGGGGGGGGAGGATGCCCCGGTGCCCCCCGCACCCACCGGCACCCAGGTGTCCCCTCCACGGGCCGGGCATGGGGCGGCCGATTACGCCTGTGTCCGCAAGGTGAAGAAGACGGCGCCTGTGGAGGTGCAGGATGGGGCCGCGGCGGGGCCTCCCGCAGCCCCACGGTGCTGGGACGGCGCGGGCAATGCCCCCCGGGCGAAGGTACGGCTCTGGGGGGGGGGGTGGCAGGGATGGGGTGTGGGGCCAGTGCTGTGCTCACTGGATGGGGTACGTGGGGGGGCCACGTAACACCCTGCCTCCCCGTAACACCCGTGTTCGGAGCCGGGTGTAAAACAGGCTACTGCATTTCCAGTGGAGCTTTTAGGGGGGGCAGGATGAAGCCGAGACCCCAAGGGCAAGTGATGCCCACAGTGCTGGTCTCTGTGCCCTGCAAAAGGCTCCCTGGGTGGTCCAAAAAATGGGATCCCCAATGGGTAATCCACTGCTGGGATCTTGCTGGGGGCTGTGGGAAGCCATGGAGGGGTGCGTGGGGATACCCTGCAGTCGGCAGGGATTGCCCCTGAGCCCCCACCTTCCTTTTGCAGCTGGAAGACATGTACTCAACAGTGTGCAAAGCCACCAAGAAGAAAACCCAGGTCCCCGCATCGTCCCCAAAGGCCGCGAGGGACACGGGTGCTGGCTGGCCGCCCCCCCGCCAGGAGGAGGGTGCCCCGGCTGGGTGCTGGTCCCCGGCAGCCCAAGTCGCCCCAGACCCCTGCTACGAGTCCATCAGCGACAGAGCCTGGACTGCTCAGGGCCGCGGCCCCGAACCGGACTACGAGGCTGTGGACGTTAACTGGAAGAAGGCGGTGAAACGGGACAAGCCGCGGAAGCCCTGTGCCCCCGAGAACCTGTACGAAAGCGTCGGTGACATTTGGGCAGGGGAGTCCCGGCGAGCCTCCGCCAGGACGGCGGCCAACGGGCTGGAGGTGTACATCACCAACCTATAGCATCCACCCGGGAGCGGGGTCCTCGTCGCCGGGTGGTCCCACCCCGGGTGGCTTTCCAGGGGGTTGAGCCCCGCTGGGGACGGGCACACACGAGCCCAGTGCCCGCCGCGTGGCTGCATCCCTGCAAGCGCTTTCTGTGTATATTTTATGTTTCTTTTCTTTAAGCATCCTTGTCCCACCCCCGCCCGGCGCCAGCAGGTTGGCGTCGGGATGCCCTACGGTGGACAGTTTACGGGTGCTGGGTACCACGCTGGAGCCCAGTGGGACAGGGCTGGCGCTGCCACCAAGATGGGGACGTGTTTTGGGGCGGGTGGTGGCAGGGCTGTGGGTCAGCCCCGTGGCCCTGAGCTGCAGGATCAGGCCCCTCATCAGGGGGGTTATGCCATGAGCGAGGGGCTCCATCCTCCTCCCTCTGCGTGGCGGACAGCAGGGCCCCGTCCAGCCCCCGGGAAGCCCCGAGCAGCTTCACTCCCGTCACTGAATGTCCCTGGTTATGGGGACCAGGGGCCTGTCCTGTGCCTCGGCGCAAGCGAGAGAGGGCTGCGGGCTCTGCTCCGTCCCCCCATCACCCCCTCTCACGTTTTGGACACATGCAAGAGTGCCTCTGTGAGCACGTATCTCCCAAACACCATTAAAAGGCTGAGAGGGGGTTACCCTTGTCAGGAGAAAACACTCTTAAACTGTTTCTGAAACTCTTAAACTGCTTCTGAAACTCTTGAACTGGATCTGAAATGCAGCGGTGCCGGTGCTGGGAGAGCAGCTTTGGGCGCAGCGTAACCGTGAGCGGGTGGACTCGCCCGCACGGATGGTTTTGCACCTCTGAGAGGGGGATATGCAGCCACCAAGAGCTGCCGAAATGAGGTGCCCATCCCAGAGCAGGGACTCGCTCTGGGGCTTTGCAGGGGGTTGGGGTCGGAGCCGGGGAGCGTTTGGCCAACGCTTGCTGCCCGCTCTCCTCCATGTCACCCCCATGGGTGCTGCAGCCTCAACAGATGCTGAAAATGCTCGAGAGCTGGACGAGCATCTGGAGCTCGGAACCCAGGGCTCAAATTTTCCTCCTCTCCTCCCCACGGGGCATTTGGCGTCCCAGCCCCAAGGGATGCCCGGTGTCCCACGGGCGATGCACTGATGGTGGCCATGGCCCCATCGCCCACCCCAGGGCGTAGCCCAGCCACCTTACAGCCAGCGGGCCAGGGGTTGCCCGACCCTGCGGCACGGTAGCCTGGTTCTTGCCGGAGCTGGCCGGGACCTGCGGCAGGAGAGCTGCCGTGCCGTGCGGCAGGCAGGAAGCCGCGTGCCTTCCTTCGGCAGCTTTGCCCCTACATCGCAGCGGGCGACGAGATTAAAAACGAAAACAAGGCACTCAGCAAAACCCGCTGCAGGCTGGAAGACGTTAAAGCTGGGAGGCAGCTCAGGCGCTCGTGCCGCTTCGTCAGCCCCACGCTCGATGCCAAACCACAGCCGCTCGAGATAGAGGAGCCGGGCCCCGGCAGCTGCTCCCATCCCCCTGCGAGATAAGGGCCCCGATAGAAAACGGCGCAGGGCGGCTGGTGCCGATGCTGCCACGCTCTTCCTGCTGCCAGCCGCACCGCACCGGCGCGTGGGCTTCCCCCATACCGCCTCCAGCCGCATCCATCCTCTGCTCCTTTTCTCCATCATCCCATCCCATTCCGCAGCTCCCCAGGGCTGGGTCCCTTCTGCACCACCCAAATTCCCTGGGAGCTGCGTTGGGGCTGCACCAGCCCCGCGCAGGAGCGTCACATCCTTGTGGGACCGGAGCTGCTTCGCTCCCGGGGCAAGATGGGCCCTGCGCTGCCCGCGGAGTCGGGATGTGGGTACCACTGTGCAGCTTTCCTGGGGAAAGGCAAACTCGGCACAGCGCTGGGCTGCCCCGGGCCAGGGAAAGTTTCTGCTCTCACTGAGCTGGCAGCAGCCAAAGCATCTCCCAAACTTGCCCCAACAGCAGCAGGGAAAGCCCCATATACAGGGCTGCCCATTCGCCCATAATTCCCACTCTGCCTCCGGCACTCGGGAGAGCCTGACCGGCATTTAAATAAGAGAACCACTGCCCAGTCCTTGGGGCGATGGAAAATGTGCCCGGAGCCCCACCCGGAGGCTCAAAACCAGGATGGCGAATGAAGGATCCATCCTAAAACATTGCTTGGAGTCTCGTGGTCTGGCCGGCAAGGTCGGGGTCGGGGTCAGAGCGAGGAGAGCAGGGAGGGCTGGGGGCATCCCTGGGGACAGCCGGGTGCCGGTGTCCCACTCGGGGATGGACTCCCGGTCACGCTGTGGGGGGACAGTGCTGCGTGGGAATGGTGCTGCATGGGAACGGTGCTGCATGGTGCCATTCCCACAAGGGGGAGCGAGCAGGAGCCCAGCGCACGCTGTACGGTGCTGTACGGCGCTGTACGGCGCTGCACACTGTGCGCTGCTGCACTCTGTAGGGTGTTGCGCGGTGCTGCATGATGTATCGCCCGCTGCACGGTGTTGCACGCGATGAGGATCCGCACCCCGCGATGAGAATCTGCACCCCATATGGCTCTGCCCCATATGGCTCTGCCCCATATGGCCCTGCACGCTGCACGCAGCGTATGGCTCTGCACCCAAAGCAGCTCCGCACCTATACAGCTCCGCATGCCATGTGGCTCCAGACCCAGTACGGTGCCATACCCCATACAGCTTCACCCCCCCATATGGCCCCGTACCTCCCGCAGCTCCGTACCGCACAGGGAGGCAGCCGGGCAGCCCGGGATAGACGGGCAGCGTGGGCAAAGCCACGGCTCCCGCTGCAACACCGACGGGGAGACGGGCATCACATCACAGCCCAGCCCGCAGCCGGCCCCGGCCCCGGCCCCGGTGAGGGCACCCGGGTACCATGGGGGCATCTCCCAGGGATGCCGGCGCTGGGATGCCCCCCCGGGAAGGGGGTCGGACTGGCGGCACCGGAGCCCTTGTGCAACGGGCAGGCGATGCTCGTGGGAGTTGCACAACACCAGAGCTGCTGGAGCCGCCAGCTCAGCGCTTCGGCCGACGTTAACGATTAAACCAGAGCGGGGGGCGGCCGGTGGAGCCACCAGCCGGGTCCCGCTGCGGCACAGCCCGGGCCGGTCACCGTAACTCCGGGGGGAGGACAGGCATCGTGCCTGCGACGGTGGTGCGGGGCTCGGTCATTAACTCCTCCGGGGCTGTGCTAATGAGGGCTGTGGGCCAGAGCCCACCGGGGCCGGGATAGAACTGTGGGATGGGGACAAAGGCAGCTCCGGCCACACTCCTCCTGTCCTCCCCACCGCGGCTGCGCCACCCGCCGGGGATGCTCCTGGTTCCCGGTCTCCCGCAGCCCTGGCACAGCCGGGGCAGGTTTGTGTGCCCCAGTTAGGGGGGACACTGCCCTTCACCTGGGTGCTGCCCCCCTTTCTGCAGTGTGCAAGGGGACCCCACGGGTGGCCGTGCCAGGGTGACACCCCATCTCTGGGCCGGGCACGTGGGGGCTTTCCCAGTTTGCTGCTTTTTTTTTTTTTTCACGCTTACAAAAGCACCTGGCCACGGGCATGGCGCAGGGTGGAGGTGACACCTCCAGCCACCCCCGAGGGCAGGGGACAAGAGGTGGCCAAGCACCCCAGGACTCCTGCTCCTCTGCCAGGCTGGGGACATTGCCCCCCCAGGCAGGGGGTCACCAGCACACTGGCCCCAGCACCCCCATGGCCCTGAGCCACGGGAAACACCCGCGTCGGCCAACCCCGGGGCTGCCGGGGGGGACAGCCGGGGAGGGGGCCACCGGCTGGGACAGCCGCACGGACTCTGTCCTGGCCTTCGGGCTGTGGGTTGGTAAATCAAACAGCAGCGGAGCCTGAGCGGCCCCACGCCAGCCCCCGGCCCCCACGGCCCCGCAGGTTTTGGGGCAGGCGAGGAGCAGAGCGCCGGTGGGTGCCAGCCCAGGCACCCCGACCACCCCATGTACCCCATGTCCCCCATGCACCCCACGTACCCAGGGCACCCCATAGACCCCATGGGCCCCGGGCACCCCGGGCACCCCCATGCACCCCGTTCCCCCGGGCACCCCACACCCAGTGCTGTGGCTTTCGGCAGCGTTTCCCCGTGGCGGGCAGGACTGACCCAATCCGTGTGGGGCCGGTGCCTCCTTTCCTGCTGGGAATCGCTCTCCCACCCCAAAAATCCCGAAAGTCCCCGCCCCCCCTCCCAGCAGAAGGACACTGTAGCTTTTGGGGAGCCGTTACTTCCACTGGGTCTAAAACTTCAGGGGGAACTTTGGGGAGACCCCTTTAAGTTTTGGGGCGTATAACTTTGTGGGAAGTACTGCAACTTTTGGAGAACCCCTGTAACTTATCGGAAGCCCTATAATTTGGAGGGGGGGGGGGCATAACTTTTGGGGGAACCCCACAAGCGGTGACGCTGTCAGTTCGCACCCGGTAACTTCGAAGGAGCCGCAGGAGTTTCGCGGGGCCCCCCCAAGCTGTCGGAAGGGCCCTTTCGGGGAGGACCCTTAATCCCGCCCTATAGTAATAAAATCAGAACTTTTGGGGGACACTCTGCAACTTTCGGGGAGCCCCCGGACTTTGGCGGGATGGGGGGGAAGGGGGCGGGGCGCGATTTTACGGGCCCCGTCGGTCACCGTCGGTGTCCCAAAAGTACCGGGGGGGTCGCGAACCGCCGGGTTACGGGGGGAGGGGGTGAAGGCAGGGGGCGGGGGTGGTTTTGGGGGGCCCCGCGGGCAGCGCGCGGGGCGGCGGGAGGGCGGGGCGCGCGAAGATGGCCGCTGCCGGCGGGGGCGTGTCGCGGCGGGGGCGTGTCGCGGCGGGAGGGTGGGAGGGGGCGTGTGGCGGCGCGTAAAAGTGGCAGCGCGGAGGAGCCAATGGGAAGCCGGGAAAGCGGCGGCCGCGTTCCAACCCGGGGCGCGTTGACCAATGGCGAAGAGCGTGGGGGGCGTGGCCTGGCCGGCGCCGACACCGGGCGGCGCGCGGCGGAGCGCGCTCCCCCGCCGGGCCCGGCCGCGGCCGCCGCCGCCGCCGCCGCTTTCCCCGCATGGAGCCCCCGCGCCCGCCCGCCGCGCTGCTGCCCGCCGCCCGCCGCCGCCGCCGCGATCCTCCGCCGCCTCCTCCTCCTCCTCCTCCTTCCCAGCCCGCCGGCGGCGGCGGCGGCGGCAGCGGCGGCACCGCCCCGAAGGTACCGGGGGCGGCGGCGACCGGAGGGGGGGGAGCCGGAGGAGGAGGAGGAGGAGGAGGAGGAGGAGGAGGAGGAGGGGGGGTGGGGGGGCGGTGACAGCTGACAGCGGCCCGCCCGAAACTTTCCCCGCCGCTAAAATGGCGCCGCTCGGGGACAAACTTTAGGGGGGGTGGGGGTGGCGGCGGGGCGCGGGAGGGGGGGTAACCCCCCCCTCCCGCGCCCCGCCGCCCCCCCATCCCCCCGCCCCCCTTTTCCCGGTGGGATCTGCTGGCTGCCACCGCTTAGCCAGCGGGTGACAGCGCTGGGAGCGGCTCGGCAGGAGGATGCTGGGTGCTCCTGCCGCCGCAGAGCATCGGGGGGATCCCGCCGGGGATCTACCCTGGAGGGACGCAGCCTGGTGGGATCCCGCCTGGGATCTATCCCGGAGGATCCCGCCTGGGATCTATCCCGGAGGGACCCACCGTGTCAGATCCCACCTGGGATCTACCCCAGAGGGATCCACCCGGATGGGGTCCCGGCTGGGATCTATTCCAGAGGGACCTGCCACATGGGATCCCAGCTGGGATCTATCCTGGAGGGACATGCTGGTGGGATCCCACCCGGGATCTATCCTGGAAGGACTCAGCCTGGTGGGATCCTGACTGGGATCTCTTCTGGAGGGATCCACTATATGGGATCCCAGCTGGGACCTACCCTGGAGGGATCCGCGCAGTGGGATACCACCAACGGTCTACCCCAGAAGGACATGTCCTGGTGGGATCCCGCCTGGGATCTATCCCGGAGGGACCCAACCTGGTGGGATCCCGCCTGGGATCTATCCCGGAGGGACCTTTTACGTGGAATCCCACCTGGGATCTACCTCAGAGGGACCCACTGTGTGGCAGGGTAGCCTGGAGGCACTGTGCCACCTTCTGTGGTCCACCTCCCCTCACTGCTGAGGTCGGGGGGAATCCCCCGGGATCCACTGCTCAGAGGAGCCCCCGCTGACAACCACCATCTCTCCTGCAGGCTCCTCTCCCCTGCGGCGGCCGGGGGCTACCAGCGGGAGCCGAGGGTTGGCTACCACACCTGGGAGAGCTGTTGCCGCACCGGGAGCCGGCCAGCCGGGAAGCGATGCTGCGGATGCTGGACGCCGGGCTGGAGCGATGCCTGGCGCTGCATTCGGCGTACATCCCCGTGCCCCGGCACAGGTAGGACCACCACGGGTGTAGGGTGGGCAACGGTGGCAGCCACCACCCTGCCGAAACCTCCTGCCGGCACCAGCTTCCCCGCGGGAAGCCGGGATGTTTTTCCACCGGCTGCAAGAGGAGGACTTTGGCCGCTCGTCTGCAGCGCCGGGGTCTCCCACGGTGACCGGGTGTCCTGTGTACGGCAGTGCCGAGGGCTCTGCCTGGCCGTGACCTCACAAGATGCCAAATATGAGCCCTCGAGCGGTTGCGGTGCTCAGCGCCGGCACTGAGCACCGCAACCGCTCGAGGGCTCGGAGAGCATCACCGCTCTCCAGCCCCGTATTTATCCATCCCTGTGGCACGAGAGGTTTGCAAAAAGGCTTCTGTTGCTCCTGAACTCTCGCTTTTTTTTTATTATTATTATTTAATTTTTTTGTATAGGTTTGGGTTTTTTAGGTAGTGTTTTTTGGTTTTGGGTTTTTGGGTTTTTATTCCACTTCAGGAAGTTGTTTGGCCCCAGCTGAGCAAACCCCGCGTTTCTGGATGCTCGGGGCAGGATGCAGGTGCCGGTACCCTCCGGTGCGGCGCTGGGTTCTCCCCGCACACCCCCCCCCCCCCCCCCCCCCCCCCACTGCCCCCGGAGCGGTAAACAGCGGTGTTTTGGCTGTCTGCCTGTACTGCTGCCTGCGCCGCTGCCTGCGCCACTGCCCGGCAGGGTTTCCAGTCTGGCTGCTGGTAGCCCAGGGGATGAAGCACCCATGGGTGCCTTTGCACGTGGTGACGCTCCCAGCACAGTGTGGCCACTGTGACCCATGTGCCACCCATGTCCTCTGTGCCACCCGTGTCCCCCACCTCAAGTCACCCCTGGGGTGGGTGCAGAGCCGACCACCGTGGGTATGGGGGTCCCAGCACATCGGTGGGGGTTGAAGGGTCCCGGGGGGGGTGTCTGTCCTCACAGCACCCCCCCGTTCGCTCTCGCTGGCAGGAAGCTCTCGGGCAAGGCGGGCATCGACGAGGTGATGGCAGCTACGGTGCTCACCAGCCTCTCCACCAGCCCACTGGTGCTTGGTCACCCGCCGGCCACCCCTGCCCCAGGTAAGAATATGCCCCTGTCCCCGCCTCCCCATCCTTGGCCGCATGTCCCATGGCAGGACCTGACCTTCCTCCTCCTCCTCGCCAGAGCCCGGTGGTGAGGTCTGGAAGGAGGTGCCCGCCATGTCCTCCAGCTGCAGCAGCAGCAGCAACACCAGCGGGGACTGGAGCTGGGACCCCCCCAGCGACCGCTCCACCCCCTCCACCCCGTCGCCCCCGCTCTCCAGCCATGTCCCCAGCACTTTCCTGCCCACCCCGCTGCCGGACGAGGGCCCCGACGAGCCCGACGGCACCCACTTTGTCTTCGGAGAGCCCATCCCACGGAAGAGGAAGGTGGGCTGAAGTTGGGGATGGTGACAGAGATGAGGTTGGGGATGTGGAGATAGCAGGGATGGGGATGAAGAGGAGGATGAGGATAGGGATGGGGATGATGGGATGAGGTTGGGGATGTGGCGGATGGTTGGGATGAGGTTGGGGATGACAATGAGGATGATGGGGATAACGTTGGGGCTGACAGAAGGGTTGGAAAGGAGGTTGGGGGTGATGATGGACGTGAGGATGTGAATGACGATGGGGATGATGATGGGGGGATGACGTTGGGGACGGGGCCGGCGGCCTGACACCTCTCTCCTGCAGAACTCCACCAAGGTGATGTTCAAGTGCTTATGGAAGAGCTGCGGCAAAGTCCTCAGCAGCTCCTCAGGGATGCAGAAGCACATCCGAACCATGCACCTTGGGTAAGCGCGTAGGGTCCCCCCAGACACCCCCAGCACCCCCTCTGCCCCGTGCCCCCTGTGGGATCCTGCCTTGGGGGTGAGAGCCGCCCCAGCCGGACCCCGCTCTCCCCGCAGCCGGAAAGCCGACCTCGAGCAGAGCGACGGCGAGGAGGACTTCTACTACACGGAGCTGGACGTGGACGTGGACTCGCTGACGGACGGGCTCTCCAGCCTGACGCCCGTCTCGCCCACCTCCTCGGTGCCGCCCGCCTTCCCCGGCCCCGAGGCGCAGGGGCTGGTGCTGCCCATCCCCGACCTGGCGCTGGCCTCCCCCCGCAGCCCCCCGGCCCCCCCCGGCCTCTGCCACGTCCACACCGACCACGCGTACCAGGTGAGGATGGGGTGGGAACGCGGTGAGGTTGCCGCCGCGCTCACCGCACCACCGCCACCCTCCGCCCCCCCCCCAGCCGCTCGGTGCCGGCGTCACTGCCGAGCTCTGACGCGGGGGCCGTGTCCTCTCTCTCGGCAGGGCTGCCCGGCCCCCCTGCGCCCACCAGTGCCCCCCGCCGTGCCCGTCCCACCGCCGCCCAAGCCACCCGCTGTCCCCAGGTAAACCTTCACCATCCCCACTCCGTCCCTTCGTGTCCGTGTGTTCCTGGGCCGCGTCAGAAGCAGCGAGGCCGGCAGGGCAAGGGAGGGGGTTCTGCCCCTCTGCTCCCCTCTGGGGTGACCCCACCTGCAGTGCTGCCTCCAGCTCTGGGGCCCGCAGCACAAGAAGGATGTGGACCTGTTGGAGCGGGTCCAGAGGAGGCCACGAGGATGCTCCGAGGGCTGGAGAACCTCTGCTGGGAGGACAGGCTGGGAGAGTTGGGGGGGGTCAGCCTGGAGAAGAGAAGGCTCCGGGGAGACCTTAGAGCCCCTTCCAGTGCCTAAAGGGGCTCCAGGAGAGCTGGAGAGGGACTTTTTACATGGTCATGGAGTGATAGGACGAGGGGGAATGGTTTCAAACTGGGAGAGGGGAGGTTTAGATTAAACACTAGGAAGAAATGTTTCCCTGTGAGGGCGGTGAGCTTCTCGGTGCCCAGAGAAGCTGTGGCTGCCCCATCCCTGGAGGTGCTCAAGGCCGGGTTGGACGGGGCTTGGAGCAACCTGGGCTGGGGGGAGGTGTCCCTGCCCAGGGCGGAGGGGTTGGAACGAGATGATCTTCCAGGTCCCTTCCAACCCAAACCATTCTATGGTTCTATGTCCCCTCTGCCTGCAGGAGGCCGCGGGGGGAGGCCAAGAAGTGCCGCAAGGTGTACGGCATGGAGAACCGGGAGATGTGGTGCACGGCGTGCCGCTGGAAGAAGGCCTGCCAGCGCTTCCTCGACTGACGCCGGTGCCGCCGCCGCCGTGGTGGCCCTCCCTCCTTCTTGCACATTTTGCACTCGAGGTGCCTTCGCGCCCCCCAACCCCCCCCTCCCCTCCACCCCCCTATTCTCGCCTCCCCGGGGCCCCCCCGGACTCAGGGAACGGCCCCCCCAAAAGCTTTATGCACACAGCCCCCCCCCTCCCGCCACGGAGCTTGTCCCCCACCTTTTTTTCCTTTGAAAATAAGCTAAATCTGCCCCCCCACACACACCTTGCCGGCACCGCGGCGGGAAGGGGGGGGCTGGCTGCTCCCGGACCCCCCTCCCTGTGCCGGGTTGGGGAACACCCCTCCCCCCCCCCCCCCATCGCTCAGATAAGCTGTGCCTGGGGCCGGCGGGGGCTCGGAAAAGGGGGTGTCTGTTCCTGCCCCCCTCCCCCCCCCCACCTGCTCCCGGGGTGCCTGCCCCCCCTTTTACTCCCCCCCTCGAGGGGGTTTTTACTCTTTGTATCGTCGTTTCTCTCTCTTTTTCGTATCGGGGCGATGCTCCGGGAAGTGCCTGCAGGAACGCGCCCATTTGCACTAAGCCAAACTGCACAAAGAGGTTTCTTTTTTTTTTTTTTTTTTTTCCGCCCCCTCTTTTTCTTTTCTTCCCCTCCCTCCCTCCCCCCCTTCGTGTGGTTTTTATTTTTTAAATAAAATATATGAAAATTCGTATTTTTTAAATACTCCCTTCCCAGGGCATGCGAGCGCACTGGCTGCGGCAGCGAGATGCCTCCAGCCCCCGGGAGGGTTTTAAGGGGCTTTATTCCCTTCAAATCCCTTTCTCCCCCCCAAAAACCCCTTCCCCCCCCCTCCCCAAAAAAAAACCTTTTTCCCATCACTCTCCTGCCCAGGCGGTGGCTCTGGAGGGGGTTTGGCCGGGCCATGTCACCCCCTCCCCTCTCCCCGCCCCCTCCCCATGCAAGGATGGGTGGATGGGGACAGGGACGGGTGTGTGGCACTGCCACCCCGCCTGGCCTCGCACCCGGGGCCACGCCAGGGCAGGTCCCCCCTTTCCCTCGCAGGGGGGTTCCCTTCACAGTAGGGACCCCCCCTTGCAGGGTCCCATTCCCCCCCCCGCAGGGGGTCAGACCGCTTCGGCCCCATGGGCTGGGCTGGTGCTGCCCCCCCCCCTCCTTGTCCCCGACGCGGCGCCGACGGGGATTTGATGTGTCAGATCCAGAAGAAAAAGAAAAAAATAAATATTTGGATTCTTTTTTTTTTTTTTTCCAACTATTCCTGTTCTTTACTTACTTTTAAGACAGGCTGTGCGCAGCAGGGTGGGCAGCCCCAGAGGCGGTGCTGTCACCCCCCCCTTCTCCTGCATCCCGTGTCCCCCCCCAGATGGCATCACCTCGTGCAGCCTCCCGGGAGCTGCACAAAAGGGATTACTTTAATTTCCCATAAAGCCCTAAAAATAAGGAAATCGTCACCAACATTTACAGACTGCGGGGGGAAAGGAGGGATGAGCCACAGGCACCTGTTTGGGATGGATCTGGGAAAGGCAAAGGCAGTGTCACCCCCAGCCTGGGGGTGAGCCAGGCCCCGCCCCTGGGGGCGAGGGGGGATTTTGGGGAGTGGGGACCCCACAGCAGTCCCATCTCAGCACTCGGGGTGGGGGGGGCAGAGCCCTGCAGCGTCGTGGGGCTGCAGCTGCGTGGTACCCACAGCCCCATCATCGCCCATCCCAACGCGCGCTACGAGGACAGAATAATAGTAAATAATAGTAGTAATAATAATAAAGATGATATATTTAAAGAAAAAAACCAACTCAAGACAAAATTGTAGCAGCAATTTCCCAATTTATTGAAACTGATTGATTTTTGCAAGTATGTCTAAGCTAAATCCCATCACAAAGTAATTATAATCAAGAGGCACACCTCCGGCATGCCCAGGCAGACGAGAAACCGGGAGATCAACTAGAAAATAAGGTCATATTTACCTGAACTACATTTACAGAAAATCAGTACAACACAGCCATGTTCTCCCACTGACTTCTGGTTACTAAAATCTCCTCAACCTCCCCAAAATATTAAACACATCTTCAATACAAACACAGGTTTATAATAATTAATATAAAGTCAGTATAATATAGAATATTCCCAGCAAAAAAAATAATCAACAATCTTCAAACACTGTCCTTTTTTTTTTTTTAATGTTTGTTTAGCTTTGTTTTTGTAGACAGGTTTAAAGCACGTTGAAAAATAAATATATATGAAAGCATACACACAGCACTCTTACTATGCAGAACTAAAAAAAAAAAGGCAGAAATTCAAAACACAATATAGAATCTAAAAAATAAAAAGAACCATTAAGTATGGCTTTCTTAGGAGTTGCACATGTCACAGAATGAGCTAAAATAAGATTATCTTTCATAATATTGCAAAAAATTCCAGTTTTTGCATTATTTTCATGGAGTTTCTTTCCTATAGGGCGATGTGCAAAACGGGAAGCATCGAGATGGGGGGTGGCCGGGGGGGGGGGGCTCAGCCCCAGCGGGAATCGGGACTCCCTCGGGGACACGCACCGAGCCCCCGTCCATCCCAAAACGCACCGACCCCCAAAGCAATGCGGCTTTCACTTTGGAAAAGCAAAGTATTTAAAGGCATGAGTGGAGAGAGAGGAAACAAAACGGGATCTAATGCTAGAGCGGGTTTCCTTTTGTATGAAAAATATTCCTTTCGTAGTCCAAACCACTGATTTTTTGATTAAAAAAAAAAAAAAAAAAAAAAAAAAGAAGGAAAAGGACAGTCACTTTGCAAACCCTCATGGGACACGTCCCCCTTTCACCTCCGCACAAAGTCACTCCGTAGCTGCGAGGCTTTAGGGTGACCTCAAAACATACCAAACTGGGCAATTTGTGATTTTTCAATGCAAGTTTTGGAAATAAGAAA
The DNA here is from genome assembly GCF_965231255.1 of Vanellus vanellus. Classification (NCBI taxonomy): domain Eukaryota; kingdom Metazoa; phylum Chordata; class Aves; order Charadriiformes; family Charadriidae; genus Vanellus; species Vanellus vanellus. The sequence goes on from NC_138920.1 coordinate 14,234,664, forward strand.
TGGGCGGAAGGCCACGCAAGAACCTCATCCGTCTTCACTGATCAAAGTACTCTCCAAATGCAACGCGTGTTCCTCGGGGACCTTTTCTGGAGGGCGAGGGCAGGACGATGCCGCTCGCGCCCTGTTCTGCGCGCGGCGGTCGCAAAGCACGGCTTGAAATGCTCTTTGTACTCCTGGCACACTTTCGTAGTTAAAAAGAAATAATAATAAAATTAGGATCAGGAAGAAATTGAGGGAGGGACATTTACAAGTATGTATGAATACTTAAAAAAAAAAAAAAAATTAGTCGCAAGTTATTGAGAGCAAGTTATCAATTTTTCACCTCTAAGGTGAAAAGTTAAGGGAGTTATTTTTTTTTTGAAACTAAATCTGTATATATATATATACACACACATATATAGATTTAGAAAAAAATTAAAAAAAGGGAACCTCAGTGAAGTATACAAAGCCCTGAAGGGAAATACAAAGACGAGACGCTAGAGGTTACTCGAGCTCGTGGTGGATAGAACAGGCAAAATTACTGGGTTTTGTTTAAATCTCAAAGAGCGGAAGTTTGCATAGGCAGTGGATCCGAGAGGAGCCCGAGAGGTCCGGCCGCGCGGAGCGACTGATGAAGTTTTATAAAGTTTCAGCATTAAAAAAAAACAAAACAAAACAAAACAAAACACAAAACCCAAAAAAAGCCCAAATTCCTTTTTCCAACCCCAAGCCTCACGAAGCACCTGCCGGAGCACGGAAGTTTAAAGACCGCTTCCTGCGCCTCCAAATCCGCACACCTCCATCAAAACAAAGCACTTAGAATATACAGCAGGTGTTAGAAAGGATTTTATTTGGTATATATAGTGTATGTTAGTAATATAGAAGCACGTGCTAGATTATAACGGTAACATTGTAAAAGTTAGCTTTTACGTGGATTTTCCGGTTTTCTCTCCTTTTTTTTTTTTTTTTTTGATATATTTTTTGCATCCTCAGCTCAAAAAAGCTTCGAAGTGGCCCTACTAGGAAACGCTTCTGAAAGCCACCTGCCTTGCTGCCCGCCCTTCGGAAAAAAAAAAAAAAGGAAAGACAAGAAAAAGAAAAGAAAATAATAATATTTCCGAAGGAATCGCAAAGTAAAGCTAAGCACCCCCTAACCCCCATCACAGAAACGGGGGGGCCAGGGCAGGGAGGGGTGAGGAAGAGGAGGACTCGGACCAACGGCTCCTGCTCCCCCTGGGAAGGCAGGAGAGCGGACGCGCACGCCGGCATCGGAGTGGAGGGGGGAGGCGGAATGTCACAGAAACTGAGGGGTTTTGAACGGTTTGTGTTTTTTTTTTTTTTTTTCTTTTTTTTTTTTTTTAAATAGATTTTTACATATAAAAAGCAAAGCTACAGATATCTTTTTAAGTACTGTATGTATTTGTCTACACGTAACAGGTGAGGCTGCAAGTTCAGGACCTCAGACACCCCCTATACCCCCCCTCCGTATGTACAGGATAAATGACAATAAATACAGAGCCCGCGCTCCGAGGGGCGAGAGTCGGGGTAAGGGAAGAGCGACTTCGCCCCGGGACCCCCACGCAACCGCTACGACTGCTGGAAAATGAGTATACAAAGGTCCAATCGTAAAACACTGGGTTTGTTCGCGTCTTTTTAAATACAGTAGGAGGGCTTTACAAGAAGCTAAAATGCAAAATTACTTTTTTTTTTTTTCTTTTTTTTTTTTTTTTTTTTTACAGTTTAATAAAAAGGTTTCTGCACAACCTGATCGCTCTTTTAAGTATTTAAAGAGGGTTATCCATTCTCACTGGCTAAAAGCAACAAGTCCCGCTTCGCTTTTTCAATCCTAAGGAGCAGCAGCAGACGGTGCTCGCGTGGCCCTGCGGAGCCAAACAGAGGATTTTAGGAAAGACGCACCTTTCCAAATCGCTGACACGTACCCAAACCCACAGACCAGGAGCCCGGGAGCTGCTGGGGGTCCCAGCGACGGCCATCGTCAGCGTGAAGCGGGATGACGCCCGCTGAGGAGGCGGCAAACGTTTGCAAGGAACTGCAGAGCCGAGAAAGGAATGGAACGCCATAAACCCGGGATGCCACCCCGAAATCGGGGAACGAATTACGAACCGGCTACTGCAGGTGCCTGGATCAAGGCTCCCACCGCGCTCCACCAAATCCCGGCACCGAGTGGCTTAAATCCTTCAAGATTATTTGCTTTACTGGGGTTTATTGTACAATATGCTTTTTATTTCCTTTGCTGGGTGGAACCAGGTTTTGGTTAAGGACCACCAGACCTGTAAGAACGTTCTCCGCCCCGCAGGGACCATCTGTCCCACCACGGGGGGGGGGGGGGGGGTGGGAATAGCACCTTTAGTCATTTGGCTTTCTGGTAACGGGTTGTCTTTCGTGGCAGGTTTCAAGATACCATCACCACAGACATCATGTAAAATTGCTCCATGGCATGGAAAGAGTGAGGTCTTCGGCTTTTTTGTTTGTTTGTTTTTGTTTTTAAAAGCACCAGAAGCAAAGAGGTGAAGGGTAAAACAAACTTCTCGGGAACAAGACACTTCCAACGCACTTTGCTGCTGTTGTCATTCAGCTGGAAGAAGGCAACAGTGGCCGATATGAACAAGGAGAATCCAACTACCTGGAGCAGCTCCACAGAGTCTGTTAGGAGACGCTGGGAGAGAAACCTGGTTCTTATTTGGAGAAAAAAAAAAAAAACCAAAACAAAACAAAGTTTATTTGAAAATTTACATGGAACCAGTGCAGCTAAAGCGGAAAGTCTGCGTCATGAATTAAGTACGTGTTATGCCTACCAGTGATGAACGAAAATCTTTAGATTGACGAGGAAGAACAATGTACCCAGGTGAGACGCCAGCCCCACCACAGTCTACGGGATGGGAGCAGCAAGATTTCCACCCGGATGGGGATCCCGGCTTCTCCCGTTTCCCAGTTCATCCTGCGCTTTGCTTAACGCTTCCTTTTTGCTACAGTTTGCATATATTTACGTAAAAGGCAGCTGAGCTAAAGGGAGAAAAGTGAAGACATTTGCGGAGAAGAACGCCAGGTAGAGAATTACCTGCGTCCCTTATAGCAAAGGGTGCTTCTGGAAGCACCAACGCGCATTTCGGCGACCGCGGATAACCCAGGCTGGAAGACGGGATGTGGGTAAGATGCCAGTAGGTCCAAGAAACGTCATAATCTTTCCGTCTTTTGATGGTGACTCTTTTGGAAGCTAAGAATCTAAGAAAAGAATTTGTAAGGCTGTAGTCTGACTCGCCTTTTGATCTATTTGGCTGCATATAAAACAATAAAAAGTCTCTTTAAACAACTTTGCAAAAGGCCTGTATCATCAAGGGAAGCCCTCCAACACGCGCGTCGATTTGCTTTCACAACGTTAGCTTGTAATTCCACTGCTGCTGGGATTTTAGCACACAGACAAGGTGTTAAAAAAACCAACAACCACTAAAAAAAAAAAACAACACCAAAACCTGCTTTGGACACAAAAAAAAATCTCCCCGGTGTTGGGTTCGGGGTGGGAAGGGTAGGAGGACTCATGCTTCACCAGCTTCCCCACGGCGCAGCGCTCGCACCTGCCGAAACTCTACCGCGCTCGCATGCAGCCTGGCTGGCTCGGCCGGCGGGGCGGCCGCGGTCGGGGTCCTTCGGGAAGGGAGAAGGGGGAAGGCGAAGTCAGTCGTGCCGCTGGAAGCGACATTGCTAAGACAGTATCCGAGTGGAACAGAGAAGGACTCGTTTAGAAAACACAAGAGTTATTTTGCACACATGGACGACAACAAGGCTACTTAGTTTTTTTTTCCAACATACTCCTTCCTCCCCCACCCTCCCTCCCCCTACAAACAACAGGGCGAAACAAAACCCCCAAAAAGTAATCCCTAAGAAATCCAGGTAAAATCCTTGTCGTTCTCCCCAGAGTTGTCCTGCTCCTGTGGAGAGTCGACATCTTTGTCATCATCTAAAATCACATCATCTTGTGACATTCCCACGTCATCCTTCCACTTGATGTCGTCGTCGTCTCCCATCTCCTCGTCTCCTTCCACTTTGATGTCATCCGGGTCTTCCATGTACTGGCCTTCCCCGGGGTAGCACTCGTCTGGAGACCCTTCTCCTCCGTTGTGGTCCAGGTGACCGGCTATGCCTCGGCCAGAGCAATCGGCACAAACTCCGTGGCGGCGAGAGCCGTGCTTAATCCCCACGCTGGCCGCAGACATGAACACTCGGTTGCACACTTTGCAGACGTATTTTTTATCTTTGCTGTGGACCTGGAAAAGGGGAACCATCAGAGAAGTTAATGCCAACGGAGACGGATCGAGAGCTGCAGGGAAGGACAGGCTTCCCCTGTCCTCCGCAAAGGCAAAACGGCCGCAGCCCACGGCCGCAGCCTGAGATCGTCACGGGTTGTCATTGCGAACTCAAACCCACCATGATTAATCCAACCCTGTAATGGTGTCATACAACGGAAAACCCTTTTGAGACTGCCTTTTGATCATCAAACTAGCAGTTTTAAGAGGAACTTTTATCACTTCATTACCCCCCCCCCCGCCTTTCTGTTTTTCTGGGGTGCAATAGTTGCATTGCACCACCACCACGAGGAAAATTTTAAAAAGGAAAAAAAACACCATCAACCCCAAGCGCAACCTCTCTGCAGACCAGAGCCAAACCACCCACGATCAAACAGGTGTTAATGTCATGTTAATTTAGCAGTTTCTCTCTTGATCCCACTGCTGCCAAGAACCAAAGGGTAGGAGCACCGTGAACGCATCCTCTATGTCCGGGGGAAAGGGGGGGGGGGGAGAGCGAGCAGCCGAATGCACTTCTAACCTTATTTCTGACTACTTTGGTGGCTGAAAAATGGTTTGTCACAAGTGTTTCTGTTCTATAAATCAAGCTGCATTCTATGTCCAAAAATAACAGCATATGGAGCTCTTGCACTTACAGAATAAGCGGTAAGTGGGAAAACGCTCAGCAGGACATCAGAAATCACTTCGAGATTCAAACTTCAGTCCACAATGAGTAAAATGACATACTTTGAGAGGCACAAAACCACCTAATCAAAGGTGAAATCTGTTGCTGGCTACTTTTTCCATGTGTGGAAGGCAAGGAGCTTGCCAAAGGAAAGAGCCAACCGGTGCAGTGAGAACACCTCAATTCCACAACGAGGAGCCTCAGCAAGTACAAAAATATAAATATATAATACCTATATATTCAATTTATTTATTTTTATACAGAATAGTTCAGTTGGAAGGCACCTACAACAATCATCTTGTCCAACCGCCTGACTACTATAGGGCTGACCAATATATATTATACACATATGTATTTTTTTATACATATATATATTCTTTATTTTTTATCTATACTAACGGCACACTGGGACAACCCAGGAGCTCGCCTTGGCCAGTGCCCCACCACCGGCAGTGATCAGCAGAAGACACTTTGGGAAGTGGTGTAGAAGCAGAGAAGGATCCACCCCGTACTACCCTGCTCAGCGACCAGCGATTTGGGGTTGTCCCGAGAAAGCTGTTTCCTGCAGACCATCCGCTACCAGAGCCTCTGGGCACATATGGCCAATGCCTAATCCCTTTTTTTTTTTTTTTTTTTTTTTTTTTTTTTTTTTTTTAAAAAACCTCATTTATTCTTTTCATGCTCACAGCAGCTTGTAGGAAAGGTTTTGCTGGTCAAACACACCTTGTGCGGGAAAGTCCTGCCTTTTATTTTAAGCCAGCTGCCTGGCGAGGCCGTTCCCCGCTCCCGCCCCAGCACGGGATCCTCCACCGCCCTGCGCTCATCGCTCACCCGCAATACCCAGCCGAGTATCTGGGCATTTGGGAAGAGCACAAATTGACCCGTCTTACCCCCCTCAGCCCTCACTACCGCAGGACGCTCGCTCAGGCTTTGCGACGCACCGGCCCCAGCCGCGCTCAAAGCCCGCGAGCTCTTCTGATGTGCTCGGGCTGCCGGTTCTCCTCGCTCTGAGCTAGTCCCCGCCAGGTATTCTTCAACTGCACCAAGCAAAGTCATTGTATTATTTCTTTTTTATACTACACGTAAGCTTCTCCCCCTCCCCCCTCAAAGCAGTTGGACAGGGCTGGTCAAAGCCACCTAACAGCATCTACCACTCATTGTCAAGTGTTAGAAGAATGATTTTCAGGCATCAAAAGCTGAGTAGGATTACAGAAGGTGGTCAAGGGTGCAGAGTAAAGGCTAAAAGAGCCACACAAAAAAAAGAAATTATCAAACAGGTACTAAAACGATGTGTAATTGAAGTGTCTGTTAAAAAAACCTGATCACTTCTCTCCCTCTTTTCCAACACTGACAGTTTAGTCAGTGTATTCGAAGTGAACCATATTACCGGATGCGGCTGAGCAGAAATTCATCTTATTTCCTCATTGCCAAATTAGCAATTATTGAACACAGAAATGGCGTTTGGCCCTCAGTATCTGAAAACGCCATTAGAAAGACAGTATTCTAACTGACTAAATACCAGTATCACAAGGGAGAGAGGGGAAAGTGTTGTGCTGAAAACATCCTAAATTTCTGAAAAGGATTAAAAACAAAAAAGGAAAGTTCTCAGAAATAAGATGACAGAGGCAACCAGCTGGCACCACAAGGTGTTCCCTGCTGCAAAACTACTAACAGACCGTGAAATCTGCGCGTGTGCAGCAGGACTAAGCTCACTGCTCAGATCTGCCTCCCGAAAACCAGAACCCCCCCAAGGAAACACAGAAGGGCCATGTCTTTTTTTTTTTTAAAAAAAAAAAAAAAAAAAAAAAAGCTGAAAACCTGGAGGTTATTACAGGGGTAGCGCTTCCTTCTGGACAGACTCTGCTCACTGCAACGGCGGCGCCAGAAACCTCAGTTTGTCCTCTGCCACCACACAGAATATCACTTGAAATGCGGAGATTTTAGAAAGAAAAATCATATTTTTACTTTAACGTTCCAATTCAAAGAAAACAAGCGTTTCTATTCCATTTTAATTTTATGTAAAGACTATAAAAATATGCTCTTTAATCCGAATTAAACAAACTAAAATAGTCCCTTTTGTCTTCGGTTATCAGTTGAGGAACTGAGCGAAACGAGGGGGTTTGGTGTGTTAAACCTACTTCTTTTTCCTACACGTTGTTTTTACAATGCGTATTTTTATTTGACGCACACCAGCATTCATCTTTACAGATTTACCTGAGAGCTGACAATTAAGCCCCGAAACGTCCGGCACATCGGAAATACGATGCCAAGACCGGAAAAGCGCAGGAATTCAGCAGTTAATGTTGCCACAAGCCCCTCGGACGGCCTGCACCACCCCTTTTGTAAATGAGGTCATTTGCATATAAGAAAATATGTCGTAGCTTTATTTCAAAAGAAACTTCAGATAAATAATGAAACCGGAATCTTTCTGGGGCCTTCCTTACAATAGCAGCAAACTCCCCCCAAATCCCTGTCCTTTTTCCTTTAGTGCACCCACCGCAAGGTACCTCCGAGTCATTTACGGCTCTTTGGAAATTAAAACAAATCGGTACCGTCAGGGTTGCACTTTTTTCAGGAATTGGCACTAAAAATTTGTATTTTAGCTGGTATTTTCTAAACTAGCTTCATTCCTCATATAAAAGAAGTCAGTGAGAGATTCAGACAGACATATATCCTCTCCTGGGAGTGTTCACAAATAGCCGATTTCGTCGCCCTGCGTGTGCGATAGAACTTGAACCGGAGACTCAACAGAACCAAGTCACTCACCCAGAATGATTCCAGCAGCAAAAAAAACCCCAAGAACTAAAATTAATTTGCAGCTCACCTCCATTTCACTCCTGGAGGGTACAGGGCATTCTCCTGCCTTCCCCACGGAACGTAAAGATTTGCCGACTCTCATTAGCATATTGTCCAGCAAGAAAAGGAATTGCCAATTTTGTTAGACTCGGACCAAGCGGCATTACTGCCATTAAGTGCCTTTGCAGGAAGGTATGCAAGGGGACGCACGCGCGTGCAGGACGGGGAGGAAGGAATTAAAGTTCTTTGTGGCTTTTGAAGAATTACAACTAGGAAAATAGTCATTCCTCTAAGCACACTTCCTCCAGTAAGATATTCTTTACGTTCGAAATTTAATAGATAATATAAATCTGAGATATACATACAGATAATATAAATATGGAAAAAGTTATTTAAATGACGCCAACAAATCAATTCTTAGTCACTGAAATGGTCAACACTTGTGATTTACCCCTTTTTAAAACTATCTCGCTGTGTCAGAACCTCACAGCTACCATCCCCAGTTTTTAAAAAAAAAAAATAAATTCAAATTCTCTCTACAAGCTTAATTAGACAGGCAACAGAGGTTGCTGGCGTGCATTACTGAAATAATTACCTAGAAACTATTTGCTCTTCCACAATATTACCTCTACACCAAGCTTTAAGAAAGCACTTCAGGGTGACAAATTAATTCTCCCCTGGAAAAAAAGCAAAATTTGGCTTAAAATTCTGTTTCTGAAGAAGCTGTGAAAAGCCAGACAATGGCACCAGCCAGCCTCCTGGTCCTGAGCAGCTGTTTTTAATAAGGCGTAACATTACTTTCGATAACTAGGCATTGCCAGACCAGAGCAGCTTTGCCTCAAATTCTTCTTGCTGAGCGACTTATTTTAAAGCTTTCCGCACCGAGTCATTCAGCCCATTAAATAAATAAATATCCTTTTCCATCCTGGAGACCTCATTAGCTCCCCTACCTCCCGGTCCCCAACGCCCAGGCTCTCGGGGCAGTCAGGGCTGGGCGGGAAGGAGAAGGATGCTCTGGAGGGCGAGCCTGGGTTTGGGAGGATGGCTCCGAGCGCCGACTGCTCCCAGGCTGTCCTGGTGTGAGCCCAACCCAGCCCAAGCCACCACGGATGTGCGACTGGGGAACCCTCCGGCGGAGCTGGGAGAGCAGCGGAGGTTAGCTCTGGACGAACAGGCAGCAAAACAGCTTTGAAAGAGGGGGAAAGATATACTGGAGAAGCCTTCAGAGGAGCCCCAGTGGGGAGAGTAAACTATAGACCTAAACCCGACGAAGTTCCCGTTATCTTTAACCTGAAGCCGTCGGCTGTTTGCACCCCGCGCCCGCCCTCTTACCAGGGTGTGCCGCTTCATGTGCTCCCGGCGGGTGAACTTCTTCCCGCAGATCTCGCAGGGATAAGGTCTTTCTCCCGTGTGGGATCGCATGTGTCTCTTCAGGATGCACTGATGCATGGCTGAAAAACTGCAGTACGGGCACTTGAACTTCTTCCTGATGACTGTGAACTCGTTGACTGCAAGAGAGCAAGCAAAACGCACAGATTACTTTCAGTATGTCTCAAAACGGTCAGTCTTCTCATTCACTATTTCACTATTAGTTCACTGTGAAATCACACTCTCACCTCTTAACCATCTACAATTTTTTTAATCTTATACTACATTACTGCACTCCCATTACTAAAGCTGAGAACCCCGAGTACCTTCATCAGAGCAGCTTTTGAACAAGCCAATACACAAACATTTAGCAACAGCCTGTAATACACATTGCCTAACGCTTGCTAAACGGCAAACAAGGAGGGCTGACAATCTGCTACAATTCTGATTCATTATAATGAATTATCTTCTGTATCACGATCTAAAATTCTAACACGATTACTGGTGGAAGAAGTGGCCAGCCGCGAACAGAAGACCACAGACATAACACCCCGGCAGTGCCCTGCGCTTCAGTTCTATTTATGAGGTGATACAAGATCATCCTCACACTCCGGGAGTATTTCAGTGAAGGTGCAGAGACGAAGGATTACGCAGGAGAAACCGGACAGTCACAACAAACACTCCACAATACCCAACTCCCACCGAGTACTACCATCGCAGCGTGGATACGGAAATACAAGAGGATGCATAATGTTGAATTACGGCATGACCCTTGCGAGACAACTGTATATAGCCCCTCACGGACTTTTTTTTTTTTTTCCTGTCCCCTCCGATCGTATTTTGCTGAACTAGAAAAGGGAAGAATCCTTTGAAGCCGTTCTGACACTGTTGATTCTTTTCTTCTTGTCATCTCCTCAGAAGCGCGCTGAAAGCGGACCCAGGGGACGCGTACAGCAGTGACAGCCCAAGGGTCTAATTTGCCAGAAGAATGCACATGGCAGCTGCCCCCGTATTTCCTCCTCCAAACAAAGTGAAAGTGCAATATGCAAAACACGGCAGGTGAAAACATAGTATTTGCTGCTCCCCGAGGACATCCACGCGCTCTAAGTGTGGAAGTCACCCTCCACATGGATCTGATTTTAAATCTCCACCTTCTAATAATTCTATTGCTTTCCATTAGTATGTTAATTTTCACCCACTTTTCTCCTAATTATTGTTATTTCTCAAAGCAATATATTGTTTACATAACGACGAGGGGAAAAAAAAAAGAAAGCAAGTTTAGTGAATCACTTAAGTACACTATCATGTATGTAAATGGTTCTCGGTAAACGGAAAGAGTTTATGTAGGAGAGCTACGGGAATAAGGGAAATATCAGACCTACTGTTATACGGCCTCTATCATACTGAGCGCTTCACAGTATTTTTAGATGCTTATTGAAACGTCATCTCCTACAACTGCCCTACTGGCTGAACGCGTGCTGCGTGCCCTCAGTACGCCGCAGACAGTGCCCTGGGAGTTACACTGGACACTGAGGAACGGCTACTTAAAAATGGCCTTTTTTAAGAAAGTCAGTAGACCCGTGTACTCGGTGTCACTTAATGCCCAATTTGGAGTTTTTTTCCCCCCCCTTCTGTTTTTAAAATTTACTTTGTCTTGTATTTGCGATACAGACAAAACAGTGTGAAAAATAACTACCTCTGGCACTCATGTAAAAGCGCAAATGACACAACGCTATTAAGAGACACCTTTAAATAACACCACCCTTCACAATCAGAACAAACCTTTCAACACAAGCTCATCTTGGAAAAAGTATTCTAAGAAGTTTCTTTAAAAGCATGGTTCAAGATCTTAAAAGCTGCCGTGATTTGAATTCTGTCTTAGCATTTGTTTCGACTACTTGGAATTAAACATACGCTCCACATAGACAACTTTGTGGAGAAAATACTTCCTTTGATTAGCAGTTTCAATTGGATCTAATATTCTTATATTCTTTTCTCGTACTCCTAACTCACTCCTTTGGGCTGCTCAGCAGCTGTGGTGGTCCACCCCACAGGTGATTTTTTTTTGGCGGTTTGGTGGGGTTTTTCCAGCGCATTTGTAAAGATGTCATGAGACTCTGCTAGCCCAAGGGGCGGGGGAAACCCCACAAAAAGAGGCTGCTCACCTGGGCTGTGGCCGCAATACGGATGACAGGGAAAGTGAATGCTGCAGAATGTTTTATTCACCCGCCAGTAAAGATTACTCACCGCGATGAGGCAGAGTTTTGACGGGCTGGTTTCAAGTGACCGTGCACTCGCACTGCTTTGGGAACCTCCCAGAGGAGTCGCTTCACCATGGCCTGATGCCCAGAGCCTCGTGCAAGCTCTTGGTGATAACTTAACGATCCAGCCCTTCTCCTACCCCATACCTGTCTTCTAATTTACAAGATATTTTTTTTTTTAAGCTACTAGAACATAAAACTCTTTCTCTTTTATATTACAGGAAAAGTATTTTTCGCTTTACCTTCTCCTTTGGATTTTACACCCCCCCTCTTGTCTATACAATCAGAGGCAAGGAGCCCACTTTCTTCTACAGCACGTCCCAATTTTATGATACAAAGCTATTTATGATAAATAGGTTTCCGGTCTGATCTTGTAACCGCTGGAGCATTAGCAATACGCCACACAAACACTTCTATTCCCCAGGATCACTATAAACCTATTACTATGGAGTCTAGACAAGGTAAGCAAGCTGTAAGCTGATCGAGGGAAGTCAAGAGGGGACACATAACCGTCCTTCCTCCAGGCCAAGGCCACGTCCAGTGCTACTCAACACCACAAAGACGCTACGCATGCAGACCACAGCTAGCAGGAGAAGCCGCTCCACAAGTCAGGTTTAACCACCTCACCCTGGAAAGAACCGACACGGAGATCCTGGCAGCGACCGGCTCCCAAGATTACGAAGCAAAAGTGCTTTAGAGAGGAGAATACCACAAAATCCCTTATTTCCTACATCACCAGACTGTACCTGATCCCATCATTTCCTAAATGACCAGATGCCTCCCCTCGTTTACTGTCCGTACCCGTCCCTTCACTTCACGGCTGAGCTACGGAAAAGGCAACTGCAAGGGTTCGGCACTCAGCCGGCACCGTTGGCACGCTACTGTCACACGCAAATAGCCATCTGTTTCCGAGGCACAAATGTATTTCCAACACCATATTCGTACCGCTTTCTGATTTCAAGATCCCTCTTGCTTACTTTTGCCTGCGTTCAGCTTAAATCGCTCAAGAACAACATTTTCAGCTTCTAGTATGCTTATATTTAAAAATAGTCAGAGAGCACTTTTTTGCAGCTATAGTTTTATTGAAAACTACTTTTTCACCAAGTAGCCATGTATTTAGTTCTTGTGTCTACAAAAGTAACACCTGAAAAACAACAGCAATGTTAGAAAAATAACTGTATTGCAGAGTTAACATTTTCACAGTACTGCTAAACATATGCACCCACAAGCATATATATTTCATGAACAACATACCAACTTTGGTTTTGGTATAACCTTTTGTCTAAATGACAATATTTTATGGAGCTTACGTATAGCAGCATTAAGGGCCTAAGACATAATCTTTACCAAGACCGCCAAGACCAATAACAGCAGTGCCATAGATAACTCGCTGCGGGGCACAACTACAGGATGAATAGCACCAAGAAATGGACAACGTAACACAAACAGTGCCATAGTAAAAATCTATGTACTAAAGTCCACTAAAATATTTACAGAAGATGTGTGTTTTTAAGATCAACACAATAATGCTTCGAAAAAAGCCTTTGGTATTGTCATCTCAAGTACCTTTACTTATTTCACCGAGGCTGTCAAATAAAATAGGCTCCTACATCCCTGACTGGAGAGAAGGGAAAGCACTAGTGATATACTGCCCGATAGAGCTACTTCGTATTAACTCTGTAAACAGATATGCAGTTAATAATCACTGAAATACTACACCCATTTGGTTATCATGAAGAATTCACAAACTTTAGGAGAATTCTTGTCCACTTAACCCTCATTGTATTTAAGATTATGAAGAGCAAGGTGCAATTTAACTGTCAACTTACGCTTCCCATCATCTTCCCGTGCCATTTTCTAACACAAACACCCTGCTTTTAAAAAGTTTTCTACACAAACTCTGTAAGCCTCTGGTATGTTATACCCTATGGTTCTAACATTTAAAAAAACCTACTCCTGATCCTGAAGGGAAACACTGGAAACGCTCAGTGCTGAAGCCAGGAAGCACTCTGATGCGCAGGCCAAGTAAAATACTACTCAAACCTCTATTAGAGAGAAAGAGTTGACCCGACTATAGAAAAATAGTTCCACGTTGAATCAAATCCTCAAACACGAGAAAAATGAACAAACACAAAGCGTCATTAACTACTATCATGTGAATGAAGCCTTTTAAAATTTCCTGAAATTAACTTTTGCTGGCATCTTACTTTTCTGACTCAGACAAATCCTACCATGCTGCTCCCAAATTTCCTGATAAGAATCATTTTGGTCACAACCTTCTCTTCTGGCTCAGCTTTCTCCTTCCTCACTTGCTGGTTATTTAAGAGCAAAATAAATTATGAGACAATTAAACTGACATCTGTAACAAGGGAAGCCAACAGCCTATAAACTATACACAGCCAGCCGTGATCCCCCATGCCAAAGATGTCAATGGGAACAACAGCGAAAAAAAAAGAATGTGACTTAAAAAAAAAATAAATTAAAAATAAAAAAAAATTGAACTGTGGCGTGCTACACTGATTATAGAGGTCCCTTCCAACCTAGACGATGCCAGGATTCTGTGATCTCTCTCGTCTAGCTTTCCACAGGAAACAGCTTTGCAAGAAACTCTCCACCGGAGACCTCCAGGCTGCTTGAGTCCGCTTTGTGCACGACCAAACATTTCTCATTTTTGTCTCCCTGAGATGCAACAACATTATGAGAAAGAACTTTTCTGAAGAACACTAAAGATCATTTGTGGAAGCTGCTTTCGTCTCCTCAGCTGTCCCTCACACATTAAGGAAAGCAACGCTACAGCTCAAGCTGCTGACAAGCTGTGTTGTACGCAGAGCAGCTGGAAAGCACTACACTTAATTACACTACTTTAATTTCACAGTTACTATAATCTGGTTGGGCATGTAAATATATAGCAAGAGACAGAAATATTTAATCTTTTAAAAAAATAAATGAATTTCATATAATAAAACAGGAATTACAGTAAGACTTCTATCCTCTGGTAACAACCATTACTGATTTTGTATGCGCACCCTAAGTTACAATTAGATCTTCTATGTAAAGCCTCCTCTCCTCAGTTTCAACAACATTCATTCAGTCTGGCTAACTTAATTACATGATATAAAACAAACGAGTCAGGAAAATTTACAGAATTCCTGAAAACCACAGCCACACTCCACTATATTTTTTTTTAAAAAAAAGTCCTAAACGTACTCAAACATAGTACCAATAAAATATACAAGCCTTGCAACAACTTTCAAGCCCAAATAATATACCCTGTTGCGTGTTTTTCTCTTTTAAAAAACATAGAAAACCAGACTTTATAAACAGCTTACAGGGTTGAGCAACAGTGCTTTCACAGCTCCTAATCTCAAACTGAAAAACCCTGAAATGCCCGAATTGTCTAATGGCCAGAGCACTAGACCAGAACTCAGAAGACTGAATTCTATTATTAATTCTATTGCTAGCACGCTCAACAAGCTGAGGTATGTTATTTTCCCAGGGAATACAAGGAAAACATCACCGCTTCTTTTATAAAGCACTTTGAGATCTACTTAATGAAAACGTTTAAGGCAGTAGTATAAGCACACAGTATGATGACACCAATAAGATAGCCAAAGAGCCCATTATATGGACCGACAAAAGTATTCTTTGCACAAAAATCGCACCGTGGCTGCAGTGACAGAGTTTCTCGAACCAGCACAGTATCAGCCTGATCAGCTTTGGGGAGTTACTCAATTACATTGCACCTCTGGTACGTTTATTTGCAGCATGAGAACAAGGGAACAATTTGCTTTTCCTATAGCTTAAAAAGAAGTGTCTGGCATAGACAACAGTAGCTACGCATCGTGGGGATCCTCGTTTTGTCCTACACTGTCCAAAAGCTCAAACCCGCCCAGCTGGGCAGAGCCCAGGTAACACGCTTTCACGTGGTTCGCGAGGTTCTTCTGTGTACCGAAGCCCTTCCTGCAGAAGAGACACACAAAAGTACGCTCGTTCGAGTGCACAGACATAAGGTGCCGGTTTAAGTCTGTCTTGTCTCGAAACAGCTTGGCACAGTTAGGACACTGCATCTTCTTACAGTTGAAGTGGATGGTCTTCTCGTGCCGGTCCATGTTGGATTTCAGAGTGAAGCTGGCGGGGCACTGGGAGCACTGGAAGCGGGCGAGCTGGCCAGGAGACACGCTGTCGGCAAGGCCAGGCTGGGAACAGCCAAGCAAGTCGAACGGGAGAAGCATGGAGAACGCATGCTCGTGGATGTGCTCCTTCAGCTCTTCAGCACGCTGGAAAACCCTCCTGCAGAACCCACAGGTCAGCCTCGTGGCCAGGGCCGAATCCAGGAACGGGCCATCGGTGGCTGCGTCCGTGTCTTCAGATCTCGAGAAATTCGTATCTAAAATAGAAATACACATACACATGTACAAATCAGCACCTTCTGGCATACAATAATGCTAGTTTAAAGGAATATTTTTCTCTTTCCTTACCTGAATCAAAGTTATCAAACTGCCAAAGTGCTAAAACTCCATCGTAAGTGGCCTGCAAATGAAAAGCGTACTAAAGTTAGGGCAAGCGTTCACAAGAACACATCTTTGTAGCTCAGACTCCCACCTTATCGTTGCCTTCACTCGTTCTTTAAGAAAGGCTCGTCATTTGACTTGGCAACCCTACGTGCCTTTATAAAGCTTTCACTGTCAACACAGCTAAGGTAACTGGGCCGTATTTCGCAAGATTGGGTGTTTTGAAGACAGTAATCAACATGCCTACCTAGGTCCTGGGTAAATACTCAGTTTTCGGTCTCGCTAAGCGCCTGTGGCTCCCACTCAGGCCAGTGAGAAAGAGACACCGGGTAGAAAACATCTAGCAGAGACAACAGAACTGGAACATTTTCCCTTAGCCCTACATAGCTCCTTTTTCTTTCCACATAGAAAAGCCCATAGACAACAAACACCTTCTGCGTAGTTCCCTTTATGCAATGCTCTCTGGCATTGCTGACCCAAATTATAAATAAAAGCTGGGGTTTTTTTAATTATTTTTTTTTCCTAAAGCATTTGCAATATGCCAGCGTGCGGCAGATGGCAACCCTCTATGAGGCAGAGGCGTGATGCAGCCTGGGCAGGTCTGCTGGAGACCGGGCACGCGGCTACCAGCCATTCCGACCAGCTCGCTTCGCTCTAAGGTGACTGCAAAGGAAAAAAGAAAAAGGAAAAAAAAAAAAAAATCATCTGTGTTTCCACCTATTTGTTTAATGGGACTAAAGCCTCATTCAAAAATATTAAGAAATGCCACCGAAAGCTAGGGGTTTTAAATCAAACTCCTGACTCCTGTAATACAGAAAGCCAGCCTGCTTCTACCTGCATTTAGATAGAAGAAATCCAACTGTAAACCACCACAAGTGGGTACTGGATAGCTGGGCACTCAGTATCTTTATGCCATTATTAATATTCTTGCATGCAACATTTTGCAAACAAAGGTATTTACAATAAAAAGGACGCACATACTTTAAAAAAATTAATTTTTTTGAACCAAGTTCTGTTAAGGTAAGGCAGAAAGGATAAAATTAGGACAGCATCAGCCCTGACCTCAACAGATTTCTAGTTTTAAAATAACCTATATTTAAAAAAAAAAAAAGGGGGGGGGGGGGCAAAAAAAAAAAAAAGCTAACGCATCAAAGTAGAAGGTATTACGGTCTTTCAAAGTAGTCCCAACTGGAGAGAATGTGATTAAACAGATACCTTTGCATTTAAATGTCTCTGCGTTTTACCCCCACGACCTTACCTGGGTTGAGGAAGGCACCTCTCCT